>NC_066618.1:110573286-111173286 GCF_025201925.1 Gopherus flavomarginatus
GGTTCACCCCAGCATGGCCACTGGGATGATCATGGGCTAAGCTTAAGAGCTTCCCCCGGTACTTAGTTGGAACCACCAACTGTTTTTGCGGCTGCCATTCTTCCCGGTGTCCACCAGAAAGGAATTTCCTTGTACAAAAGTCCTTGGTCTATAACAAACCGGGATCGATTAGAAGAGCTGAGAGGCGGTGGGGTGCTCCGTGCCGCTGCCCAAGCCTTTCTGAAGGCTGTCATCCGCTTCCTGCTCAGCCTGGAACTGTTCCCTTGAGGCTGGGGTCACCAGTTCTTCCTCAGACTGTGGACTTGGGCTTGGTCCCCTCTGGAAGCGATGTAGGTGATGGGGTTGTTTCCGTTGCTGGTGGTACCGCTCTCCGCTGGTGCACCTGAGGGTATTTCAGGCTCTGGCTGAGCCTTTTGGGTATGGCTGTCTTGTGCTTCTGCCAGTTTTGGCTCGCTGGCGCCTCTGGCGTTGAGTTTGAAGATGTAGTTGCACTTGCTGGTGCTGGTTGCTGTTCCAGTTCCGGGCCTGGGACTGGAGAGCTGTGGCTGTTTCAGTGGTAGGCATGGAATCCGGGTCCACTACCTCTGTCTGGGTCTCTGGTAACACAGACTGGGCCTCTGTGGACGGTTCAGGAAACAGGAATGGGTCCTGGAAGCTTGCCTGGTTTGGCTACGTGTAACCATTCCCACTCTCTTGGCCCCGCCTCACCTGGTTGGCCAAGTCTTCCCCCAGTAGCATGGGGATAGGATAATTGTCATAGACTGCAAAAGTCCACATTCCTGACCAGCCTTTGTACTGGACAGGCAGTTGAGCTGTAGGCAAGTCTACAGCTTGTGACATGAAGGGGTAAATTGTAACTTTGGCCTTTGGGTTGATGAATTTGGGGTCAACGAAGGATTGGTGGATAGCTGACACTTGTGCCCCGTGTCTCTCCACGCAGTAACCTTCTTTCCGCCCACTCTCAAATTTTCCCTTCGCTCCAAGGGTATTTGAGAGGCATCCGGGCCTGGGGATCTTTGGTGTGATGGTGGTGTAATGAATTGCACTCGCATGGTGTTCTTGGGACACTTGGCCTTGATATGTCCCAGTTCATTACACTTAAAGCATCTTCCATCTGATGGATCACTGGGCCGAGGTGAGTTACTGGAGACTGGTGAGGTTGAAGGGTAGGGTATCTGTGGCTTTACTTGGGTGGTATGTGGGGTCTTTGGCTGTCCTCGGTTGTAGGGTTTATGGTCTGTGTGCCCCCTGGGGTAATCGTTCCCCTTGACAGTAGCTTTTTTGCTTTCTGCCAGTTCCATCCATTTGGCTCCAATCTCCCCCGCCTCAGCGATATTCTTGGGGTTTCCATCTTGTATGTACCGCGTGATGTCTTCAGGAACACCATCCAAGAACTGCTCCATTTGTATGAGGAGGTTCAGTTCTTCCAAGGTTTGAATGTTGTTTCCTGTTAGCCAGGCCTCATAGTTTTTTGCAATGTAGTAGGCGTGTTTGGGAAATGACTCCTCTGGTTTTCACTTTTGGTTTCTGAACGCCGACGGGCATGATCTGGGGTTATCCCCATCCTGTATCTGGCCTTGGTTTGAAAAAGTTTATAGTCATTCATTTGGTGCTTAGGCATTTCAGCTGCCACCTCTGCTAAAGGTCCACTGAGCTGTGACCTCAATTCTACCATGTACTGGTCTTCGGGAATGCTGTACCCAAGACAGGCTCTTTCAAAATTTTCCAAGAAGGCCTCGGTGTCATCACCTGCTTGTAGGTGGGAAATTTCCTGTGCTGTGGAGCAATAATGGGCGCCGGGTTGTTAGGGTTGGCTGGCACATGCAGCCAGCTTTTGCCAACTCCAGTTCATGTTTTCTCTGTTTTTCCTTCTCTTCATTCTCTTTTTGTTGTTTTTTCCATTTCTTTTTGTTGTTTTTTCCATTTCTTTTGGTGCTTTTTCCATTCTCGGCGGTGGGCCACCTCTTCTTCTTCTAGTTTTCTTTTGTGTGCTGCCTCTTGGGCTGCCTGTTCTCTTTGGAAGGCTGCCTCTTTGATCTGTTCTTCTCTTTCTTTCATCTCCATCTCTTTTGTTTTCTTTCCAGTTGTCGCCTGTGTTCAGCTTCTTTGATTTGCTCTTCGGCGTCAATTTTTGCCTTAGAAGTCATGATTCCTGTTTTCTTGTGTTGGGGTGCCCTCCGGTGTTTATCTTCTGCACTGCAGGTTCTCTGTTGCCTCCTGAAGTCTGCCTAGCAACAGTGCCTTTAGCTAATTTTCCTTTTCTCTCTCTAGCTAATGTTCAATGAAGGGAAACCAGAAAAAACCACTTTATTTGCATGCCTATAAGTGCTGGTACTTGACTCCTAATGGGAGGGCTATTGCATGACAAAAGACCCTTAACATGCAAGCCACAAACTGCGAGAGAGAGCAGAAAAAAAAATTCTCTCTGGTTCCCTTTTAAAACCAACTGCTTCTCTCTGCTAAAAAGCCCTTAGCAGAGAAAAGAAAAATATAATATTTCTACTGGCTTCTGGATTCTGTCTCCCACCAGCTGCCACCATGTAATAACCTTAGTCCCAGATTTGGACCTTAGCGTCCAAAATATGGGGGTTAGCATGAAAACCTCCAAGCTTAGTTACCAGCTTGGACCTGGTACCTGCTGCCACCACCCAAAAAATTAGAGTGTTTTGGGGCACTCTGGTCCCTCTGAAAAACCTTCCCTGGGGACCCCAAGACCCAAATCCCTTGAGTCTTACAACAAAGGGAAATAATTCTTTTTCCCTTCCCCCCTCCAGGTGCTCCTGGAGAGATACACAGACACAAGCTCTGTGAATTCAAACAGAGTGAATCTCCCTCTCTGTTCCCAATCCTGGAAACAAAAAGTACTTTCCTATTCCCCCAGAGGGAATGCAAAGTTAGGCTAGCAATCCAACACACAAATCTCCCCTTGATTTCTTCCTCCCACCAATTTCCTGGTGAGTACAGACTCAATTTCCCTGAAGTAAAGAAAAACTCCAACAGGTCTTAAAAGAAAGCTTTATATAAAAAGAAAGAAAAATAAGTACAAATGTTCTCTCTGTATTAGATGATACAACACAGGGTCAATTGCTTAAAAGAATATTGAATAAACAGCCTTATTCAAAAAGAATACAAATTAAAGCACTCCAGCACTTATATTCATGCAAATACCAAAGAAAAGAAACCATAGAACTTACTATCTGATCTCTTTGTCCTTACACTTAGAAACAGAAGACTAGAAAGTAGAACTACTTCTCCAAAGCTCAGAGAAAGCAGGCAGCCAGAAAACAAAGACAAAAACACTCAGTTCCCTCCACTCAAAGTTGAAAAAATCCGGTTTCCTGATTGGTCCTCTGGTCAGGTGCTTCAGGTGAAAGAGACATTAACCCTTAGCTATCTGTTTATGACAATGCCCTCAACTAAATTTCTGGTAAAACTACTCAAAACTCTTTCAGGGAAAAGTCCTACAGAATTTAATATGGATAAAGCCAATAGGATTCTATAGAAATTCCTTTTACAAATTGTGATAGACCCAGGCCAGTTGGATACAACAAGGTAGTAGAAGGTAGATATACTGGCTACTTGATTAGCAGTTTTCTGTTCTCTGACTGACCACAGCAGGGACTGCTCCAGACTAACCTGCAAAGAGTCAGGTGAGTCCATTAAGGTAATGTGAACACCTCACTCCAATTAAGGCCTTTTTGATACTGTAAAAGGGCTCACTCCAGTAAGGCTGGGGAGAGCCAGAGAAGAGGAAGTGCAGCTGAAGTGCTTGTTAATGAAGACACCCTCAAGCCATTGGTAAGTGAGCCCTAAGGTAAAGGTGAAGAAAGCAGAAGCAGGAGAGCCGTGGGGAAGAAAAATCACACTATTAGAATCACACTGAATGATTATCGTGAAGAGAAAATTCAAGAACTACCAACAGAGGGCTAAATCCTGGAAAATACTGAGTTTCCTTAATTCCTGCATAAATCAATAGGATTTGAAGGCAGTCCGCATTTCACAGGAGTTCAGCACCTCGGTAAATCAGGGCTCACAGATACTTCTTTGTAGAAAATGTTATGCTTTTTCTTGTTTGCCACTCAAATAAATGTAAATAAAATCCTGCAGACCCTTACTCACATGAGTAATTCCATTAGCATCAGTGAGCCCAACTATTCATGAGCATAACACTGAAGGATCAGTCCGTTTGTTTGCCTCAGTATTTAAATGAACAGTTTCTAAAGAGAAAAATGCCACAGAATTCTCTTAAGCACCAAATACTTCTTCCTGCTCTCTGATGCAACATTAATAGATAGAAAATCTAACTATTTGTTTTGCTTCATCATGAGCGATTCCACTGTTTTTAGATGCAAACCAATGCAACTTTAAATCACACCATACTTTCTTTACGTACCACAGAAGGCTGAGGTAGGATCACGTGCACTTCTTGTTTTGCATTATTAACCAAGCATCTGAGAAATACAATTGTTTGTTTGAGTTTTGACTACCAATCAGTTGTCTGAAACAGGATCACATGACTTAGTGACTAGGAGAGGGGTGGGAGGGAAAGAGCCATGGCATCCATCCAGCAGTAAGCAAGAGATGTAGCAATGAATAGGTATTGTGCTTCAAGGAGGCGCAATGCCCCTGAAGCTACCACTCACAATTCAAGGCATGATTGAGACTACAATTTGTAAAGTAATAAAGTTGCCTATTAGAGGAAGACAATCTGCATGCCTTGAGAGTGAGACCTTAAGTTATCCTCTGTATCCACACATGGGAGTTAGGAGATCTAAGGCACCACCTAATCCTCTGCATTGGCTACTCTTTCCACAGGTATTAGCAAAAAGGAGAGAGTAGCTAGCGTGGAGTAACTTGTTCTGCTTCCTGCACAGATTAGTGGTGGCTTGGTTGGGCAGGAATGTAGTGTGGATGAAACCTTGTCTCTACCTTCACACGGACCAGTAAACACTGCTGAGGCAGCATAGAGGAGGAGTAGGGCTGGTATTGATTGTTTCCCTCTTGGAACTGGAAGCTAGGGAGTAGCTTGTGACACCATCATGATCTGGCTCCTGGCAGCATCTACAACAGAACAACTGTCCATGGATGAGGGTTTATGGGCTAGTGGATAGGGGAATCACTCAGAACTTGTGAGACCTGAGTGCAATTCCCTGCTCCACCATAAACTTCCTAGGTGACTGTGGGCAAGTCACTTATTTCCTCTGTGTCTATGTTCCCCATCTGTTAAAAATGGGGATAGTTGCATTTCCCTACCACACAGAGGCAGCATAAGGATAAATATATTAAAGACAGTGAGGCACTCAGATACTATAGATGTACTTTGATATAAGTACCTAAGATAGAAAGACTAAGGGCTTGCACGAAAACCATAACTGAGCTTTGCATAAATTATGCAGCCTAATGAACACATTATTCCAGCTTGGATTAGTTTTAGTTAATTTCCTTAAGCATTGAATATTTACTTTTCTAAGATCTTTTTTTCCCTCTGTTGTTCTATTGTAAAAGTTTTTGTCCCTTTTAACAGTACCTGTTGCTTTTCCCAAATACATGACTCAAATAACCCATGTGGATGAATTATAATTTCTTGTAAATTCTAGGAAAAGTGAAGATGATGATGTGTTCCATTGCTAGCTACATAGGAGAGAAAAAAGAAAAACAATTCCCCTAGCATAGCTCCTTATGAATAAAAGGCCAGCATTTGTGGTTTAAATGGCCCATAACATTTACAAAACATCTGTCTAAACATAATCTACATGAGACTAAGGTGGTATTTTACATTTCATGCAAAAAAAAAATGGTTAAGTGTTTTAGCATATGGAGAAGAAACTTTTAACAATGAGTGTCTGTGTTCTGTGAAGCGTTTCACAGATACAAACCTCTGCACAATTTTACGACCGGTGTCCAAATGTAAAAACAAAATAACCCAAACATTTCAATCCCTTTGAACCATACGTTATATGAACCATTCATCTAGATTATGCTAAGAACCCATCTATAAAACTGAGTGGCGGAAACAAACTGCTGGTAAAATGGAGGTTGAATGAGCTCTGCTGAACCTTCATTTTGCATGTATGATGTCTCTTTATTGCAGCCATTTATCATTTTTTACCTTTCAGACAGTATTATAGAGCATAATTGCATGGTAGTTAAAACTGATAGAAATTAATACATTTCTCTTTCCAATGAGAGTTCTTTTCTGGATTGTATCTACTGTAAAATGCAAGCTTCTATGTGACAAATTGGATACTGTGAAGTAATATATGCAATAAAAGTGATTAACACCATGAAAGTGGGCTGACTTCATTTTCAGACAGATGTAGAAACATTTCATATGTTAAATACTATAGGATTCACATATTGAATAATTTGAATGCCTAAGGAGTTTTACTTTTGTATTCCAAATTATAGTTATTAAAACTCTCTTGGAACAGCCTCCTTAATATTAACTGCGTATTCTTCATTACACAACAAGCAAAATGATTACTTCTGCTGTGTTTCCCTTTCATTCATCTAGATTCAGCACTTCTCCGACATGTAGTAAAGATCTCTATGGAGCAGATAAAGTGAATATCAGTGTTTCAAAACCACAGACATTCTCTTCTAATATACAGCTAGTAAGACAGCAAAATAGTAAGGAATTTATCAGCATCCTAGAAATCTACAGAATGATTCTGATTTCAGTGACATCTAGGTAACTCTGCAGAGTCAACATGTAACCATGAGCTGCTTTTGGTGCCTTTACTTAATTCACCACATAAAGTAGCTCAAATTTTAGTTTAATCTGTCAGTAACAATGTTATGCAGATCTGCACTAAATCATCCCTAGTATAATTCTAATGAAGTCAGTTGATGAGTTTGGTCCCCCTTTTTTATTTTAATTGGAAGTAGATCTTACCCTGTGTAACATGTGTTTTTAAATAGATTCAGTGAGCTCCAAGAGACATCTCTCCCCCGGGCTGTGGGGAGGGAGGGTCTCCTAGTGCTGTGTCTAAATGACACAAGTCTAGCCTTATGTGAATACAATATAATATTTATTATTAAGTCTTCATACAAATGTTTTGTATCACAAAACAATTAGCAATGTTAAATACAGAAATAGAGGTTCACTTCTAATTTCCAGAAGAAAATAGGGTTGCTCCGGTCAGACAAGCTGGAATTATCTGTGTCCTAAAAGTAAGATATTTAAGAACAGCTTTGATAATATGTTAGAAAGATTGAGAAAGATGTAGCAAGCAGTCCTGCAAAGGAGGACAGTGGTACTAGCAGGCTGACTTATATGGGATTTTCTAGCTCCATGAATAAATAAATCTAACAAAAATTAAGACTCTGATGGTTTCTATATTAACTTCTGGCAATATTAAACTTGTAGGGGAAGACAGTATGTCACAGGGAACTACTCAACTGACACACAGTATCTCACAGGGAAGCAGGTATTAAAGGTGCCATCAAAATATTACATTCATAGGTGTCCCATGGGAAAGTAGAGAGAGAGGAAGCCACAGGTCTAATTTTTCTGCTCTTAAAATTTTTTTTTTTTAAACTGGCCGTCTCTGCTAATGTATAAGATTCACAACTTGTAAGATTCTATAGAAACATTTGATGTTTTCCCCACCACAAAAATCAATGCCAGTTACCAAAATCAACAAACAGAAGGGAGGGGGAAGTTGTGAAGATGCCTAGGAAATTAGGAGATATGTCTAGAGAGTGAGCCCAATAAAGCAGTCTGTGACTGAAATCCTCAGAGAGCAATGAAAATCAATAGTGGAACACTGTGCAAATGTGAATGAAATAATGATCAAAGAAAAATCAGCAAAACCTCAACTCAAGGTTACCTAGAATTATATTTATGGAAACTGAAGTGCTGATCTTTACAGAAGTCACTAAAAAGATTCCAAATAGGCCAATATGTTTTTCCCTTGCATTCTCTTCTTACTGCACCAAATCTTGCCATCCTTACTTAAGGGTATGCCTATGTTGGAGATGTAATTTCCCACTCATTACATACCATCACTAGAACTGATCAAGCCAGCATGCTAAAAATAGCAGTGTAGCTTCTATTTACAAAATTACACTTCCCAGCACAGGCATACCTTCAGAGTTTGATCCTGGAAACACTATTGGGACAACTCATAGTACTAACCACTATATCTGGTAGAAAGCTTTTGGAGGATTGAGCCTGATGAGCTCTGTCAGACAAAACTCCTACTACGAGTTTTGACTGCAAACTAGGGACCATCTAATCTGCTGTGCACAACAGTGTACAATAAATAGATCTGAAAAGTTATGCCAGTGATGGGTTAATTTTAGAAATTACAAAGAGGAATTTGACTTATTAAAAGGATATTGTGATATATCAGGTTTACTTTGATATTTTGTAATTTAGGATTGTGTCCCGGATAAAGCCTCAAGCATCTGATGATTTCTAGACAAATTTTATAGCTGCCTCATTTTGACAAAACTGGTTCCTTCAAAAAGGAATTCTTGAGAAATCTAAGCTATATATCAGACTGAAGAATATCATCATTAGACCAGAAACCAGTAACCCTACTGATTTCAACAAAACTGCTCAAGTGAATAAGGGTTTGTAGAACTGGGTCCCTACTTTGTGAAATTGTTTAAACACTGAAATTCAAGTACAATGGACCCCATTATATATATAAATATATATATATATATAAAATCTATATATACATAAAAACATTTACCCACATTGTGTGGTAACAGAGTATAAATATCAGTGGAAGGGGTTGTTTGCTTGCTTCATTTTCTAATACAGCTATTGTGATGCTGGTCAAACAGGTACCAGCTGAGCACTGAAAAATTCATAGCTGGAAACCAGAGCAGTTCATCTATATGTTCAGATTGTTTAAGATAGGTGTTGAATTTGTAAGAATACATTTAGTGTTTAGACTCTGAAATGCCTGTAAGTTGCTGCATGCATTTATCTTACTCATAGTGTCTGTATCCTGAGCTATAAGATAATATATAATTTTTGCTTTATCATTGTAAAACTGCCTGCTCAGAACTGGTGGACCTAGACAGGAAAAGTGATGCCCGCCCACACACTCATCCAGAAGAATATCAAGACTAAGTGGGCCATTGTGGAACATCACAATACAAAGGCTGGTTTAATGGCCCTCTTACAACCATGAAGGTGCTATGTGAGAGAAAGCACCTCCCACCAGCTTGAATTCTGGAGGCAGGAAATAAAGATAGTTGACATGAAGATTTTTCATCTCTTTGCTGTTTCACACTTACAAGGGCTGAAGCTAAGGCCTGTTCTACACTGGGGGTGAAGTAGGGGGTGGGGGTCGATCTAAGTTATGCAACTTCTGCTACATGAATAACGTAGCTGAAGTCGAGTACTTAGACCTACTCACTGAGGTGTTTTCACTGCATGCATTGAGTTGACTGCTGCCGCTCCCACATTGACTCCAATTATGCCTCTCGCAGCAGTGGAGTACAGGAGTCAACAGGAGAGAGCTCGGGGGTCGATTTATCACGTCTAGACTAGACTCAATAAATCGACCCCCGTTGGCTCAATAGCTGCCGCGGGTAGCGTAGACATACCATAAGAAACAAAAAGCAAAGATCCCCAGGGTCAACCCTAAAAAGACATGTAATGCTGACATATTACTATATCGCTGTCACCTTTTGGAACCAAAGGCTGAACTCATTTGTGTGTATATATATATTGCCTATTTTAACCTGTAAATAACTCTCATTTCTTTTTCCTAGTTATTTATTTTATTTGGCATATGCAATTCAGTCAAGCCAAACCACAGCATTCTTATCAACAATGTTTAAGGCACGAAGACCTTCAGGAAGTTGAATATGTTGAATAATCAATAAATTCCTGCTTGGTGGGAGCCAGTCCTTCAACATTCTTTCCTAGTTAATAAATATTTAGTTAGTTTACTGCAGGACTGTTTACTGGTGTCTTTGGTGTGAGATAAAGTACAAATTGATATGGGGTAAGTGACTGGTCTCTTGGGACTAGGAGCAGTCTGAATATTTTGTGATTTTTTTTTTTATGTAAGTGACTATTTATCACTAAGTCTAGATTGCCTGGGTGAAAAGGTAGACTGGACTGCCCACGGGGACTGTCTGTGACTCCATGGTAAGACTGTTACAGTGATCTAGGATTTCACATTTGTTACTAGTTGGTGAAATCTAATTACAGAGCATACAACCAGCTTGAGGTGTCTGCCCTGAGGTTGACACTTTTGGTCATGACCCACTCCTGACAGTGTGACAGCCACTCTATAATCAAAATTTAATTTGTATCCTAAGATTTTTTGTTTTAATATTAGTAGTATTTTTAGAGGGAAAAGGTTTGTATTAAAACTGTAGCTTTTATTTCTAATGTGGTTTGCTATAATGGCAGGAGGAAGGAAGCCTTTAATGGCATTCAGAGTATTTTGTTTCTGGGCAGTTTCCTACCAGTGTACAAAAAGTTCATTTTATTTCCATCTTCTATGTAGTCAGAAATAATAGCTATTACCTGGCTATTCAAATCAATAGAATGTCCTAAGGTGAATTTATGTTTTGTATATATTTTCTTGAACTCTACTACATGGTGGAAAATACATTTTTACATACTACTTTTTTCATTTTTTAGCACAAATGCAAACTTCATATTGTTGATGAGAATTTTATTTCTATACATGAAGAACTGTTTGCAAATTTAAATCTTCAAAGCTTATGGAGATGGAGATTGGTCCAGAGTGAACCTTGGTGATCTGTTCCGTGAACTCAACAGCAATCTTTCTTTGAAAGACAGGCTCAAAACCAGCTAATTAGGGTCACTTTTACTAAGTCCCTGGTGTTCTATTCTATGCTTATTGGGAAGAGGACAGAAAATAGGTCAAAGGCAAAGAACTATTAATTTGGCCACCACAGCAGTTAATGAGGCATCCTCTTCAGTGCAATTGCACATATCAGATAATTGGTGCTGTTTCTTCAAAGGACCCATGTCCTACTCCCACCGAAAATCAGAGCATGACTCTATAAGTGACTTGGACATTTATATCTAACTGAGGGTTGATGAGAGATAAGTGTATATTAATATGAAAATAAAATTATAATAAAGAATAATAGTAACAATGAAAATAATAATCCTTTTAACTTCTATTGCACATTTCATCACAGGATTCAACATGTTTCACAAACGGCAATTAACAAGATTAATTTTCATCTTCTGGACAGATGACCTATACTCCCTCATAGATTTGCATCAAAACCTGAACCATCACCACCCAGCATAAAACTCTGCAGAACACTCCCACACCAGCATCCTCTTCCTGGACACTACAATCATAGAATCACAAACTTTAAGCCATGGATCTTGACTGACAACTATATACAAGCAACCCACAGATCACCACACCTACCTCTATAGATACCATAACCACCCCAAAACTCCACAAAATGTGTTACTTACAACCAGGCACTCAGATATCAGAGAATATACCCCAAAGAGAAAGTCCAGGATGCATAGGATCGACACACTAAAACTCCCTTCACTGAACAAAGACACTCCACCAGAGAAGACGACTGTATCATGGCATAGGCCACCCAAATACCCTAAGAGAATCCGCTTCAATACAGGAAAGTAAAACCCACCAACTGCACACCTCTATTTGTCACCTACCACCCCACATTGGAATCCATACAGCTTATCATTAAACAATTACAACTCATACTTGATGGGAACCACATCCTCAAAGAAATGTGTCTCCAGACTCCTCTTCTGTCCTTCAAACAACCCTCCAACCTCACCAAGCTCATCATCAGAAGCAAGCTACCTGTAGACCAGGACCCACCAACCAAATGACACCAACCCTGCCATAACAGATGCAAAACCTGTAGACATATCTCCACTGCCATGATGATCAATCACCATAACCTTCCAAACACATCTTTCAAGATCTATGGGCCCAACATATGCCTCTCTCAACTGGCGGCAGCTCTACTGCTGCTTCTGCTACAGCGGCAATTCGATGGCAGATCCTTCGCTCCGAGAGGGAGTGATGGCCCAGCCACCGAATTGCCACCGAACGGCCACATGTACTGTCCCTCTCTTCATTGGTTGCCCCAGGCACCTGCTTGCTATGCTGGTGCCTGGAGCCGGCCCTTCCCACAACACTGCAAATAAACAACACTCACCTCCTCCCTCTTACTTTAACAACATTTTAGAAGCACACAGACATGTTAAGCTACTTGCCCAAGGTCATCTGGTGAGTCAGTGGAAGGACTGGGAAGACAACCCAGGAGTCCTAGATTGTAGTGTCTTCTACTAGTCACTAATCTCACTTCCTATATTTCAGTAGTAAAAGTACTGTGCATTTGTTTAATGCCATTTTTAATGGAAGTAGATCACATTTAACCTATTGTGGTAACGAAGGACTGGAGCCAAAGATCATTATGATCAATGGATGAGCCCTAAATTCCCGCTTCTGCTGAACAAAGATAAAATGAACCATACAATACCATCAGATCTGTCAGAAAATATACTGTTACTTTAAAAGAGTGCTTTTAATATTTTCACCTCTTTCCAATCTCCAGGGAGAATAAAGACGCTCATTACAGAGCATGTGATGTTACAATAAAAGGAAGTGCCAAGAAATATACTCCTCAACAAGAACAACTGCCGGAAAGGAGGAAGAAGACGCAAAAAAATAGAAGTATGAAATTATGCAGCAGCAGAGTGTGAAGAACTGAAGCAGAAGGAGGCTCCTCATGTTTGGTTTGCTGAGCATTTTGTTTCCGCTGTATTCTAAATATAGAAAGTAATGTATAATTTTCAGTGATAGAACCACACATGCTGCAGTTGTAGATTAGTGAAGAACCAAATAAAACCTTCAGATGTCAACATCCTGAACAGAGCTGGTCAAAAGTTTTTTCACAGAAAGAATCCCATCCAAAAAAGTAATTTCAGGGAAAATCAAAATTTTCTGCAGTAAAAGGTTGATTTCAATTTTTTTTTCAATTTTCCAATCTGGAGAATCAAAATGAAAAATATCATTTTGAATTGATCTTTCTAACTGAAATTACATTTATCACCTGGAGAGTGGCATTTCAAAAAGAAATATCCATTTTGGCATCAAATCATATTGTTTTGATGAAAAATGCCTAAATGTTCCACTTGGACATTTTTTATTAGAAACTTTATGGAATTTTCCATTTTGTGGAATTTTTTTGATATTTCAGCTTTTTGTGGTGATTCAGAACTAAAAATAACTCCAAAAGATTGACATTTCCTGTGAAAGAAAATTCCATTTTATGAACACCTCTAATCCTGAATTTTTGGAATTTTCAGTTTCATCTTCAAGTTTTTTAGTTTGGTTATTTTCTCTTGTAGATATTGGTTATACTGTGCCACTGCATGCCTGAACAAAGTTCAGGTTTTCTAAGAATAGCTATAAAAGCAGGTCTTAGGAAAAAGACTAAAACTGTTTTAAAAAGGCATAAATAAAATGAAATCATACTGAAATTGTGCTATGGTCTGCCTAATCAGTTTTACATAGCACTCCATGTTCTGTTCTTGTCACAATCCTGCTAGGAAAATATTGATGGATATTAGAAAGTTACAGAAGGCTTGTTCGGGAGTGGATTTTTTTTTCAGAATATATTAAATATCACAGTTGAATACATCAAACACAAAGTATTAAAGGACTAAATTAACAGTATACTAGATTATTATTTCCATAGAGGAGATAATTTAGACAAGACTGTATATATCATTGGACAATTCATGCTGTTTTGGTTAATTACAATTAGTCTTTCCTCACACAAATAGTAAGATATGTCTTTTCAGTCTAGCTGACTGATTTCAGAGTAAGAAAAACAAAGAACACAGAGTTAACATAGTACACTTTTCTGTAACATTGGTGTATTTGAAACTGAAACACAACATAGAAATGTCTACCTTAAGAGTAGAGTATGCAGAAAATGAAATGACATCTCATTTTAGGTACACAGCACCTACACCACAATTACTGCAACTTGTCATACAGCTAAGAAATGGGGAAATATACATTGTATGATTTTTGACTTAAACACACCAGGAAGGAAGGCCCAACACTACAAATTAGTTTTAAAAACAAGCCATATTGTTTCTTAATCAATTAACTTAATCCAAAAGGGTTTTGAACATTCCCTCAAAGTAACCCAGCTAAAACTAAGCTGGTACAAATCTTCCTAAAAGCCTAATCCCCATAGGGCAGGGCAAACAACAGGTAGCCACTCTCCAAGTAATTATCTCCATCCTCTTCACCTGAAATTCCCACACAGGTGTCCTCCTTCCTGCCCAGCTGAAGCCCTCACCCACACTCCGGTAAGCAGGGAGCAATGTAATTAGCCATCACAACATGAATTTCCAAATTAATACTTGATTTTAATATTTACAATTCATGTTCTGTTGAATTATTTTCAGAACTTACTAATCAAGGAAAAGCAACAATGCCATAGGAGTCTGTGACTAACCAACACAGCAAAAATAACTGTCAGTATTCACCAGCAAGCTGCAGATCAAGAATTACTCACTAGTGAAATCTATGAATAATTTCAAATACACACACCAGAGTTTTACTATTTGTTGATAGAAAAAGATGCAAAATTCACTGAATTCATTTTCTGTGAATTATTGGTCCAGATCCATGTAAAATATAAGCCCAAAGTCTCTATTCCTTAGCAAGAAAATCTCCCCTTGCTTTCATTGGCAATTCTTCTTGCATTGAGAGTATGGAATCTGCCCGGTCAAGGTTTTTTCCGCACTTTGAACTTTAGCATCCAAAACCTTCCCTGGGGAACCCAAGACCCAAACCCCTTGGATCTGAACACAAGGAGAAATTGGCCTTCCCCCTCTCTTTTTCCCCCCAGACTTTCCCCTCCCTGGGTTACCCTGAGAGGCTACACTGATCCATACCCCTTGGATCTTAAAACAAAGAGGAATTAACCTTCCCCCCCTCTTTTCCCCCCACCAATCCCTGATGAGTTCAGACCCAATCCCCTTGGGTTTTAAACAAGGAAAAAAAATCAATCAGGTTCTTAAAACAGAAAGCTTTTAATAAAAGAAAGAAAAAGTAAAAATTATCTCTGTAAAATCAGGATGTAAAATGCTTTATAGGGTATTCAGAGTCATATAGTCTAGAGGGACCCCCCCCCCGCACCCTTAGCCTTAGATTTAAAGTTACAGCAAACAGAGGTAAAAATCCTTCCAGCAAAAGACACATTTACAAGTTAAGAAAACAAACATAACACTAATCTGCCTTTCCTGGCTAGTACTTACTATTTTGAAACATGAGGGACTGATTCAGAAAGATTGGAGAAAACCTGGGTGTGCGTCTGGTCCCTCTTAGCCCCAAGAGTGAACAATGAACAAAAAAAAACAGCACAAACAAAGACTTCCCTCCACGGAGATTTGAAAGTATCTTGTCCCCCCATTGGTTCTCTGGTCACGTGTCAGCCAGGTTCACTGAGCTTCTTAACCCTTTACAGGTAAAAGAGACATTAACCCTTAACCATCTGTTTATGACAGCCCCATACGCCAGTAACACTTCATATAACACAGAACTTTTGACCTGTAAAACAAGGAATCCAGCAGACTGAGAGTTGCAGTGGATTAATGCAGTAGCCTTTCACCTTTGGAAACCTGCACTTAAGTCATGCTTTAAAGGTGAAAAAGAAAAATTAGTTTCATGATCTCTTCATAGTCTCAGTCTATTAGAATAGGTCTATGACTGGAATAGCAAGAGACTTGGCAGATCAAGGTTTGAGGAGCATTGCCAGGGCTGTGCCTGTAAGCTCAAGCCTCATTTCTGTGGACATATATGCACACACTTAGTTTTTTGCACATAAGTGGTTCAAAGTTAGGAATGTGTGTAAGTCTTTGCAGGATCGGTGGCTCACACGGTACTATGTACTGTTCCAATCAGTGCTATTGCTCCCTCATTTTTGCAAGTACCAACAGTAATTTACTGATAACTGCCTTAAAAAAATTCTATGAACAAAATTCTGCCCCATTTACATCCTGTGTCATCAGGTGACATCAGTAGACAGGATAGACTCTGGCATTATATATGCATAAGAGTAGTTCACAATATTTAGCAAAGAATTGTTGGCTGAAATGGTTTAGAGACATTAAATTGCCAGGGAAGGTATTTACTTTTAAATACAATTTGAATATATTCATTTTCTGAACTATATATAATCTAAAATAATTCATAAACATGTCAATGTAAAATTGAAATATTATCTGTAATACAGACAAGGTGGTTTATTCCTGGCCAATGCTAAAAGTGGTAGTGGGTATATGCAATATATATACTTAGAAAAATTAAAAGCAACAGTAGAGTTACTAGTGTTATGTTTCACACCTGCCATCTATTCTAACACTGGCTTTCTGTCCATCTGTTTAGCTAGGTACTTACATGGAATTCATCTCCACAGTAACTGAGCAACTTACGGAGTATTTTAAAATAGAAAATACACTAATATTCCCTCTTTCATCTTACCTAGCCTCTAGGAGAAATTGCTTGTGTAGCCCATAGGATGTTTTTTTTTAAATATTTGTGTGTGTGTGTGTGTAAAAAATTAGAGAGAAAACTAAGTTAAAAAAAATGAGCTTTGCATTTAGTTCTGAACAGGGAGCGGTCGGTGGTCATTCTTCTTGCAAGAGCGATATCCACAGTCTAGTTCCAGTTATTGGTTATTGTAAGGGTTCTACTGCCTGCATTCTCAAGCCCCCACTAAAAAACAATAGCAGAGCTGCTCAGAAAATAGAAATTTTCAATGCAAAGTTTTGAAAATCCTACCTTTTAGTTCACTGACTGGCTGAATGTGTATCAGTGTGCAGTAGGCACAGACGGCAATCATTTTATTACCTACCAGTCATTAGAAACTTTATTATGTTGAAAAAAAATAATTTATTTTACTGCAAACACCACAGTGTAAGAACATAAAAATTCATAGTGCAACCAACTGGAAGGTCATAAAGCTGGACTGCAACCGATTCTTCTATTTCAAACAACAGCCCAAAATAGCCATAATGAGAAAAATAACTAGCAGTTATTGTACAACTGTTTGGTT
Source organism: Gopherus flavomarginatus (assembly GCF_025201925.1). Taxonomy (NCBI): domain Eukaryota; kingdom Metazoa; phylum Chordata; order Testudines; family Testudinidae; genus Gopherus; species Gopherus flavomarginatus. Next base: position 110,590,378 of record NC_066618.1, read on the forward strand.
TAATTGCCTAAATTTGAAAAGTTAGTAAATGCTACTATGCAGAAGTCAAATGATTGATTTTTTATTTTTTCTCTGAAACTTTTTCTACTACACACTGTGTAATTTTACAGTCATTTTATTAAAAAATATGATGCAATGAAACCTATAAAATATATAAATTTACACCTTTTTTTCAAAGTGAAACCAAATGTTTGCTTAATCAAAACTTGAGCCCAATTTTAAGAGCCTGATGCAAAGTCCATTCAAATTACTTCAATGAGCTTTGAATTAGGCTCTCAGAGTGAAGCCACCAACTTTAATAAAAGCCATAGAGAAGTTACCTGAACATGACCCTGCCACTGAAGTTCCAGAAGGCAGTTCTGATGACATTTGGGCCCGTTTCCACATCAGTTGAACACCCAAAACTCTTCTGCATGTGCAACATATGCAGAAATAACCTCTTTGCTAATATTGTAGAGATCAATTAAATACCGATTGAAGTCAATGGCAGTTAGACAGGCCATTTTTTTTTCTTTTTGGCTGAATGAGTAGTACAATGTATGAAGCGTTTCTCAATGTTTCCTCAAAACTGAGGACCACCTTGTCTCATACGCTGTGTCCACACTACACCACATACATGACTATTCTCTGGGAAGATCCCTTTTAGCCAAGCACAAACAGTCCAACATGCCTGGGGTCTAATGTGTCAGGGATCATCAAACAGACGGGTATACTGTTCCCTTACAAAGCTTCCCCTATTTTAGCCAGGTGACCATGAACAATATCAGTCTCCTGAGACTGACACAGAAAGATAAAGACCAAATGTTACGTGAATGTGACCAAAAGCCAGGATCATTTGCTGCCATACTTGTGCTGCAATGATTCCAGACCACTTGCTACTGGCTTGGTGTGGTAAAGTGTCCTACCATGGAGGACAAAATAAGGCAGCCCTCCTCAGAAACCTTCTGCAAAGGCTTTCAGAGTACCTTCAGGAGAGCTTCATGGAGATGTCCCTGAAGGATTCCCACCCCATCCCCAGACATGTTAACAGACTTTTCTAGTACCTGTACTGGCTGCGAATGCATCCCAATTGTTAAGGGCAAATCAAACATTAAACATAATTTCTTTTAACCAGAGCCGTAAGAAGGAATTTTTGCGCCCGAGGCAAGGGCTGGCTCCAGGATCCTCCGCAGCAATTCGGCGGTGGGTCCCTGAGTCCCTGTCAGAGGGAAGGACCTGCCACCAAATTGCTGATGCCGCTTCATTCATTCTTTGGCGGCAATTCGGCAGCGGGTCCCTGAGTCCCTCTCGGAGAGAAGGACCAGCTGCCGAATTGCTGCCGAAGAAGTTGCAGCAGTAGAGCTGCGGCCAAAGCGCATCCGATCATGGTAGAGCTGCACCCCTCCGCTTTGCACACCCCAGGCAAGTGCCTCACTCGCCTCACCCTTGCTACAGCACTGCTTTTAATCCCTGTAGCATTGTTAAAAATATGCACTCACCAGAGGTGCCTTCTCCACCTTCAGGATCCAGGAACAATAAGCTGTGGGAGGTTATTGACTCCAAAGTGAGGAAAAAGTCTGGGCTGCTGGGGAGAATGGATTCTCTGCTTGCCTGCTGCGTATTCTCCTCCTCCTCTTCTTCATCCACGGTGTGTGAGGCTGCCACCTTGCAGGTGTCCACAGAGAATGTTGGGGAGGAGTACAGCGGTTGATTTTAAGAGCCCTTTAGGTTGGCAGAAAGGGGTTGGTTGTATAGATACATTCATTATAAAATTGACCTAACATGGCTAAATTCGACCTAACCTCATAGTGTAGACCAGGCCTTAGTTCTGAGTGACCTGAGCCACATCCATCACTTTCCCCATCTCAGCCTTTCATAACACTAATAAACAGTTCTGAAACAATTCTGATTGTCACTCTTTTCATCCATGTTTACTACAACTTTGTTTATAGAGTAATTCAGTATCTTCATAATTGTTTCCTTATTGGCTAGCTTAATTTTGGATTTTGCATATAAATTGTACAAATACTGTGTTCTCTATGACCTTATCCACCATACAAGCTCTACTGAAGCAATTTAAAGGGGTAATTTTTCCATTTTGTTTTTCCATCATCTCCCTCATAAAATAATCATCATTTCATTGTTGTGTTCAAAAGAACCATGAAATATGCAATGGCATCTAATGCGAATGAACAAAGCATTAGAGGGGAATAAAATGATAATCACCATTTTAAAAAAAGGAAGAACAATATGTCTAAATTAAAATGCTGGTCAACAGAACACAGAGCTGACATTTACAAAGGTTATGTTTGACTGTAATAAAATAAATGACAGTTCTTTGTGTACACAGTTGTCAATTAGCATTGCATATGTGTCTCTCTTGGATACATTTATTTCTGTCTAATGACTCCTTATTCTAGATGCAAAAATCTGTTATTAATATTTAATAAGTGCTCCTGACTGAGGCAAATAACTAAGAATAATAGCTGTCTCTTTGTATTAGTGCATGATTTATGTGAGAATGTCATTAAAAATGAATACATAATATATTTAAAATAGCTGAATTGTTTGAAATCAAGAGAGTCAAAATTGAGTAGAAAAAAATGAAAGTTTGAAACACACCGGTTTTGTTAATCGTTAAATTAAGGCACCCAAATCTGTTATTTATCTACTTCCAATCTCTCATGTGTAGTATTTTTGCTAATGTGGATATGATTAAACTTGAATGATACTATTTAGCAATAGGAGACAAAAATATTTGGAAAAGCATTTACTTTTATTGCAAAGCAAGAATGCTGCTTCTGAGTGATTACTCTTTAATGCAAGTTTTATTTCCTCTTTGTCTTTAATTCAGAAAAATTCAAATTCAAATTGATCAGAAAAGGCTGAAAAACAAAGGGGTTCTCAAACTTCATTGCCCACGACCCTCTTCTGACAACAAAAATGACTACGTGACACCAGAGGGGGTGGGGCCTAAGTTCCAAGCCCCACCGTCCTGGGTGGGCAGGCCAAAGCCAAAGCCTGATCCCCACTGTCCCAGGCGGGGAACCCAAAGCCAAAGACCAAGGGTCCTAGCCCCAAACAAGGGCCTGTAACCTGAGGCATGCCACCTAGGGCTGAAGCTGCAGAGCTTGGGCCCTGGACAGTGGGGCTTGGGTCCCAGACCCCAGCAAATGTAATGCCAGCCCTGGGAACCACCTTAAAATGGGATCATGACCCACTCTGGAATCCCAACCCACAGTTTGAGAACCCTTTTAACATTGGCCTGGAAAATCATGCTGCACGAAGAGGTGGGTACAAGGAACATGCCAACTGCATCATCCATTAACGGTGTAATACAAAGCTGTCTGGGGTCTTTAAGAAGATGCACAAGCCCCCAGTAATGCACACAGGGCACATTCCAGTGCCCACTGAAGTCGAATAGACTTCTTCCGCAAAAGAAAAATCTCTGATTTAATTGATGTGTAAATGGGTTAAAAATTGACCACAGGCCCAGTCCTTCTGCCCTTAATCTTTTCCATATCCAGGCAGAACTACCACTGATAACTGAATGGAATTCTGCCTGAGTCAGCAGGGGCGGCTCTAAACATTTTGCTGCCCCAAGCATGGAGGGTCTGCTGGTCCCGCAGCTTTGGCGGACCTCCCACAGGTGTGCCTGCGGGAGCTCCGCTGAAGCCGCAGGACCAGCGGACCTTCCGCAGGCAAGCCGCCGAAGGCACCCTGCCTGCTGCCCTAGGGGCAACCGGCAGAGCGCCTCCCGCGGCTTGCGCCCTAGGCACATTCTTGGAGCGCTGGTTCCTGGAGCCGCCCCTGTGAGTCAGGTATGCAAGACTGGATCCCATTTTCACCAGAAACATGCATATGGAGAGCCCATCAGTAGCCAGATGAAAGAAAATACAGACTGATCAAAGTTTATCTCTGTTACTGAACTTCTGCTTAAGAACAGAACAGAAGAACAGCGCAGAAAGTGGCACTCTAGAAAAGGCAGCATAATTTGCAGAAACATGGTAAAATTTTAATCAGGTGCCTAAGTGACTTAGATGCCTGAGTCCCATTTTCAAAGGTGGTGCAGGCCTTAAAGAACCTAAATCTCATTAAAAGTAAAGAGAACTTAGTAGCCTAAGTTCTAAAGGACAGGTATCAGTGGTATTTAGGTACCTAAAGACGCAGATAGGCATGCAACAGGTTTTCAAAATCTCTTAGGCAATTGAGATCCTCTGCCTGTCATTGTGAATTAGGCCTCTAACCTGTTTAGGCACTCTGGAAACCCCACTAGGCATCTAAGTTTTTGAAGGCTAAAATAGCTTTTGAAAGTGGGGTTTAGGTACCCAAGCCACTTTTGAAAGTTTTACTCACAGTCAAAACTTAAGCTTAAAACTAACAAACAAAACAACAACCCCAGGAAAAGGTTGCGCAAGAAAACCACTGTATTATTAGGTCTTGAAGAGCTGTCTTTATACAGGCTGGGGTCTTGAGGCCCAGTACCTATAACAGAACACTGATTAGTTATGGTGGTTTTAATCATTCCCAACCTGACCTGCTAGGTTCTCGCCATGTACTAATCAACCTTCTGCAGACCTCCCCATTATTGCCCCTTCCAAGGTAACACTTCCCCTTCCTCCAGACACTACGGAGGGCACTCTAAAGGATTTGAGGTCTGAGAGAAGAAATGGGGACAGAAATCACTAGAATTACGAAGAAAAACATACACAGCACAGAAGGAAAGAAAATAACAGAGGACTGATAGATTAATAGTTGTTTTATTGCAGTTTTCCCTAAAAGTGAAAGGCCTTGACCCAGCAAAGCACTTAAGCAGATGCTTAACTTTAAGCACCCAAATAGTCCCCTCTCATTAATTTAGGGCCTGATCCAAAGCCTTAGCTTAGACTTGAGATCATGCTCAGACTACTTTGCAGGATCAGGGTCCAAAACTGGTGCCAGTGGCAGGACATACTCCCCCTTGGGATATGCCTTTACATCTGGATATAATATCACTAGTATCCAGTGCCTCCTACTGGCTGTCTGCCTCTGGCAGCAGACCATCTATAGCTCCACCCCCCAGCCAACACACAAAGTTTAAACTCTTTTTGGGGTATCACAAACAAATACAAATGAACCTGAATAATTATTCTGCCCCAGGGGGCTACTGGATGCTTCCCTATTTACTCACAAACCCGATCTCAGAGCTTTCACTGCAGGACCCCACCCTGCCCCTGTAGCATGCTTCTCCTTTGATCCTCCCATTAGGCCCTAGCTCTGCCAGAGAGACACCTGTCACCTTTGCAGTCTCTCCATTAAGACAGCTCCTCCAATCTACTTATTATGGTTTAGCTCTGGCCAGGAGCCAATTAACTACTCACCTCCCCAGGTGCAAAGCATGACTAATTGAGTGCATTTGGTAGCCTGGCAGGTGATGGGAATTAAGCCCCATCACACTACCACTACAGTTACAGGGCCTTTCCACTTGCTTTGCAAATCCTTTCTTTGTTAAACTGCTGAAATATTCAGGATTGTAGTCCTCATCCTGTGAGTTGCTCTGTGACCTTATTTTCCCCTGGCCAATAACATTCACACTGATGGTAGCTGAGCACCTCCCATACCCTCAACCCCCATTGATTTGAGGATGCTCAGGAGCTTGTATGATGAATACTCAATTACTAATATTCCTTTAGGGTTTGATCTGGCTTCTACTGAAATCAAAGGGAGTTTTATTTTCCACTTATGAAATCAAGTACATTCAATAACAGCAACTCTTATGCTGCTGTGCTTACCCCTGCCTATTTGTTTTTAAATATTAACTTTTATGGTTTGCTAGAAAGTTTGTATTGACTAAAAAGTGCCATTAACATTTTAGAAAGTTATAATTTGAGTTTACTTAATTATTTTGTTCTTATTGGGTAAAGGTCTTGATATTGATCATTTTGATAGACTCAGTTTGAAGTACACTTATAAATAGGAAGGGCATTTAGAGATACAATATTATTCTCCTATGTCCTATTCTGAAATTCCTCCTGGTTTCGTTTATATGAAGCACTTTATCTAAGCAAATATGTTTCATTTTAATATGTTAAAAATGAGGCAGTTTATATGATAATGATTTAAGCCTCCAGTATCAGGCATTTATAATGAGGTATTTCATGGGCCCCTATTCACATGCAGAACACTAACAAAGTATTTTAATTTATTACCCGGTGAACTAACTGACTAAATGTGATAGGACACACTAAATAAGGGAATACACTGGGGCACAGGCATGATTTACCCAACAATATGTTCCTCAGATGTATAACCTACTGACTTGATAAACATCAAGACCTTAGATCTGATCCCAGGAATAAAAGGAAAGATCACAGGCTCCAGCCATGAAATAGGTTGCTCTGGGGAGGGGAGCAGCTAATTTCCCACCCTTCATCAGCTGCAGCTCCGAGCAACTACTAATTTAGCATCTATCCCCAGAATCCCAAACTAGGACAATAACAAAGCAATTTGGTATGATTACCAGCCTCATACTAGAGCTAGAAGAAATATAATCATCCAATGCAGTTTCCAGCCAAGGACTTGTTCTGGATTAGTTAATCCCCAAAGCAAAAATGCTTTTGAATGTGCATCACTCAGGTGCCTTAAAGATGATGACCCCTATCCTCAGCTGGTGTACATAGAATTAGTTCCATTGGCTTCAGTGGAGCTACGCTGATTCAGACCAGCTAAGGATCTACCAAGATGTGTGCATACTTTCCAAATTCTTTTACATCCAACAGAATGCTGACTTCCCAGGTGTTAGAAATGTAAGGTGTTGCATCAGGAACCTAATCACCTGCTGTCAAGATTCCTTCCCCCACTCTGAACTTTAGGGTACAGATGTGGGGACCTGCATGGACACTTCTAAGCTTAATTACTAGCTTTGATCTGGTATCACTGCCACCACCCCCAAGTACCATCTTTTTCCCTGGGTAGTTTTGAGGGACTTCACCAATTCCCTGGTGAACACAGATCCAAACCCCTTGGATCTTAAAACAAGGAGAAATTAACCATCCCCCTCCCTTTCTCCCACCAACTCCTGGTAGATCCAGATCCAACCCCCTTGGATCTAAAAAACAAGGAAAAATCAATCAAGTATTAAGAAAAGGCTTTTAATTAAAGAAAAGAAAGGTAAAAGAAAACCTTCTGGGAGAGATTAGCATACCAGCTACTCTCACAGACAACAGATTTAAAACACAGAGGATGTTCCCCTGGGCACAAATTTAGTTACACAAAAAAATACTCAAATACCCAATTTTGATAATTCCCTAATGGTACCAAGACAAGTTACAAAGAAAATAAACATAAACCTATTTATCTCTTTCTAAAACTTACCACTCTGATATGAGGCTGGTTCCTTGATCTTTTTCACTCCGGTTGAAATTGAAACTCTAAAACAAAGGAAAAACTTCCCTCCTTCCTTCTGAAACATCTTGTTCCCCCATTGGTTCTTCTGGTCAGGTGTTAGCTAGGCTAGGTGAACTTCTTATCCCTTTACAGGTAAAAGAGGCATTAACCCTTAACCATCTGTTTATGACACCCACTCTTTGACCTGACATCAGGATTACCATTTGGGGAATGTTATACCCCCAGCATTCACTTCACACTCATGCCACGCCTATGATTTATAGCAATATTCCCTACAACAAAGACTTATTCCTAGTGATTGGAGTTCTCTGCCACATTAAGTCACTGAATACAATTATTTGTACACTTACAGCATTTTAAGGAGAAAGAATAATATGCAATGTTCATGCAACCCTGTTGACTCAACAATCATTTTTTAAAAGTTAATGCGAAGCCAGATCTTTTTTTTGCATCTTACAATTTTACTCTCAATATACAGAAAGTTCAGCAGATCCATTTTTGAAAATTTGGTCCTAAACACAGTCCAGAAGTGAAACCAAAATCAATGAAAAGATTTTTCTTATTATTTTTCCCAATATTCTTGTTCCACGTCAAATGACTATGAGTTCTATTGGTTAGATGGATAACCATTCATGCAAAGATTAAACAACAGTAAAAATGGTACAGCAAGATCTGTTTTAAATTAGGCCTTAAGCTCTATGTCTTCACCATTACTGTTTGTTTTAAGGAAGAGAAAAATGGCAAAATCTGCTTCCATTTAGAGTTCAGTTTCACTTCAGAAAACTTAAGAGCCATTGAAATCAGAGCTTTTTCTGATATACCTATGGCCTAGAGGATTGACTCAGATTTCTTGGCTCTTCCTCTACTAGCTTTAATGTTCCTGTGACCAGTATTGATACTTAATTTATAAATTCAGTGGCTTCTCTGATCATCTTTGACCTCCCCAGGGCTTCCCATGGGGGGGGGGGGAGGGCAAGTGGGGCAATTTGCCCCAGGCCCTGGATCCTGCAGGGGCCCTGCGAGCCCTGGCACGGTGGTGGTCCGGGTCTTCAGCGGCATTTCAGCGGCGGGGGGGCCCTTCAGTTGCTCTGGGTCTTCGGTGGCATTTCGGTGGCGGGGGGGGGAGGGGGATCCTTCAGTGCTGCCAAAGATACGGAGCCACTGAAGGACCCCCCCCCCACTGAAATGCTGCCAAAGACCCGGACTGCCGCCAGGTGAGTACAAGCACCGCAACTCCCCCGCTTTGCCCTAGGCCCCCTGAATCCTCTGGGCAGCTCTGGACCTTCCTGGTCTTTTCTGATTATTCCTTGTCTGCTTATCTGCCCTCCAGTGCTCCTACATGCCTTAAACCTCTTTGATTTGTGGTAACTTTTACAGCCAAAACTAGCAATAGTTATTCACTTTTTGAAAACACACAGCTGTCATGAGCATGGTGCATTCAGAGAAACCATATGAAGGAATAGATGTACAACAAACATCATGTCTGAGACTTCCTTTAAAAAAAAACCCTGAATACAGATTGTCCATCACAGAATCTCACTAGGATGAAGGGAAAGTAGAGGAGAGATGCCTCAGAAAGATAAGAAACATAATTTTCAGATGCAAAAAATAAATGATTTTTTTTTTTTTGCTTTCATCGCTTTTTGGGAATATAGCAGAGTGTTATTAACTCACAAGCAGACAATCTGACAAATTAGCTCATTTATTCCAGTGCACTACAGTCTTATTATAAATTAAGTTCACATCCAATTTATCTTTGTTTATGTGCCAAAGTGTTCATAGAGATAATGGATGGTAAGTCACAAGTCCATGCTACTATTGCTCAGACAACTGTCCTATATAACATAATTTGCTAGATGTTAATGTCCTGCAATAACCCTTACATTATATTAAATCCCAAATTCAATGACGACAGTGAAATCACTTGAGAGGGAGAACACAGGGACTTTGGAAAAAGATGGAGATTCACAGCCATTTGGCCACTAGAGGCAAAATGTTTGCTTAAGAGCTGAAAGAGATAAAAGATCCATGGAGGATGTGCTATGGCTGTTGTTAGAGATGTGTGAACCATAGCAATGTTGATTTCCTGGTGTTTGTTTGTTTGTTACTGGAAATTGAAAACCAAATGAAAAAAAAATGTTTATGCAGTCTCAAAATGGACAAGGAAACAGCCAAAATAATCAAGTTTGACATGGCTTCAGGTATCAACCCTTCAACTTATTGTGATTTCCACCATAAACGATACACAGCCTAAATTCATATAGCCCAGATATGGCAAAAGATTCATGAACCTCAGACAATTTTTGAAACATATTACAAAAGCCTAAATTCATTACTTGTAACAAAACCACAACCAGATGAGTTCACATAACAGTGAATTTTATATTGGAAAGAAAAAGATAAATGTTATTAAATGTGGCTAGTTTGTGAAATTGTTTGGATAAAACTCAAGACCTCTTCTTGCATCGTGCCATGTTGCCAACAATTTCTTATAAAGCAAAATTATAAAATCTTACTACCACAGGCGTTTTCTATTTTGACGAGATCACATGAATTTATGAGATAGTTAATTATCGATGTTCCATCAGAAGGAATGGCTATTACTTGGTATTCAAACAAATATTGAAACTGCTGTTCAACAAGCTGATGAACATTGGGATTAGAAGGAACGTATATGGTCCACAAGTTATATAGTCATTCCAGCCAATCAGTGGCTGTATTTAGACTCTCCAGGGGCTAGACTTGATGCGAAAGGTGATGCAAATCATATCCCCTTACTCTCAGTCTCCCTTAGAGCTTGGCTAGACAATAACATTGTGATAGCACTGGACTTGGTATAGACAATGGAAAGTCATATTTTCCATTATGTCAACTGGCCATTGTTAACTCTAGGGTTAATTATGAATGGCTGAAGCAATTTATACATGATAATCCCTGTCTATGCTAATGGTGAAATCCTGGCCCCACTGAAGTCAATGACAAAACTTTCATTCATTTCAACAAACACAGGATTTCAAGCGTTTAACATTGTGTTAGGAACCACAACCCCTCAATATCATACTTTAAGATGATGCAATTTTCTATTGTAGGCAATCTATTAGATATACCTATACCCACTCTAAAATTGTATGAAGAAGTCTAATTCAGTGTAGCACTGGGGAACCAGAAGGAAATGTAAGCTAACGTAGCTTCCACTTTACTTTAAATCTTCTTACATCTTATTTTGGCTTCTTATAAAATTTACACCAATATAAACTACCTCATACATAGGAAGAATAGATGAAGATGGGTCTAATGGAGTCTAACTGCATGCCATAGAGGTGCTAAGATAATGTAAAGGAGACTAAAGCTTCATCAACTATCTTACACATCACCTCTGAATTTGGCCCTCAGTCACAGGTCTTAAGTGATCCAACTATTTGGTCATTTTTCTTCACTAGTTTTTGAGGGTTGGCTGGAATCAGTGGCTTTCATCCTGGAAATCTCATTGTGAAACAGAAGGGAAAATATAAAGTGGAAAGACATACCTACATTCAAATAATGAAAGGAAATGCATCTCTCTTTTCCTCTCCTCCGTGCTTGCTCTTATATGCCACTGTCCATCTATCATAAACCTTATCCCAGATTTGGACCTTAGCGTCCAAAATATGGGGGTTAGCATGAAAACCTCCAAGCTTGGTTACCAGCTTGGACCTGGTACTTGCTGCCACCACCCAAAAAATTAGAGTGTTTTGGGGCACTCTGGTCCCCCTGAAAAACCTTCCCTGGGGACCCCAAGACCCAAATCCCTTGAGTCTCACAACAAAGGGAAATAATCCTTTTTCCCTTCCCCCCTCCAGGTGCTCCTGGAGAGATACACAGACACAAGCTCTGGGAATCCAAACAGAGTGACTCCCCCTCTCCGTTCCCAGTCCTGGAAACAAAAGCACTTTCCTCTTCACCCAGAGGGAATGCAAAATCAGGCTAGCAAATCCAACACACACAGATGTCCCCCTGATTTCTTCCTCCCACCAATTCCCTGGTGAGTACAGACTCAATTTCCCTGAAATTTCCCAGTAAAGAAAACTTTAACAGGTTTTAAAAAGAAAGCTTTATATAAAAAAGAAAGAAAAATACATACAAATGGTCTCTCTGTATTAAGGTGACAAAATACAGGGTTAATTGCTTAAAAGAAATATGAATAAACAGCCTTATTCAAAAAGAATACAAATCAAAGCACTCCAGCACTTATATTCATGCAAATACCAAAGAAAAGAAACCATATAACTTACTATCTGATCTCTTTGTCCTTACTCTTAGAAACAGAAGATTAGAAAGCAGAAACTACTTCTCCAAAGCTCAGAGAAAGCAGGCAGACAGACAAACAAAGACTCAGACACAAACTTCCCTCCACCCAGAGTTGAAAAAATCCGGTTTCCTGATTGGTCCTCTGGTCAGGTGCTTCAGGTGAAAGAGACATTAACCCTTAGCTATCTGTTTATGACACCATCTTCTACTCATTCTCGTTTGCTGCTCTCCCGCAGGTGCCCAAATTCTAGCCATTACCATTTTCTGCTACTGTGCCCTGCTCACCTAGAGCTACATAAACTACCAAAGCAACTATATATATTTTATTGCTATATCTTTTTCATCCTATTCTCTATTGTCCTCCCCTTCAAACTCTCTACCAGTACTTACCTTCACCACCTCCCTTCTTAAAATTTAAACTTGTTGGGGAAGGGAACATACTTTTCACTAGGCACTGGGTAAAACTGAAGTAATAATAACAATACCCATGTGTACAGGTAATTTAATATGTTGCTTATGCACAGTTCATCAGGTATCCTTATATTCAGAAAGACTTCAATTTTCTGGTTCACCTGGTCTCCTTTTTAAAATGAATCTAAAATTTAAACCACTCTCTAACTCAGCTAAGATATTAAGAGGTAGATTTTCAAAAGCATCTAAAGAAGTTAGGTTCCTAATTCCCACTGCATTTCAATGGATGTTGAGTGCTGATTCTCATAGGTGCTTTTGAAAACCCTAACCTAAATAGGGGAGGAGTAGGGAGAAAGGACAAGAAAATTATCTGTACAGATCTACTGTGTCCTGTTCACATCCATCCAACCATAGCCAGTTACATAAACTATCCTGTTACTGGTAAGGGTTAAACCTTATTGCAACCGGTGAGTGTAACAACTGCCCTACTTTGAGGATAAATGTAAACAACAATAGGGGCCTGAAACCAAAACACAGGCAGATGTCACCATTCAAAACAAAGGCACATGTGAATCTGATCAGGAATTTGAACTATGTGCGTAGGGGGCCATTCGTCGAATATTGTTTGCTGGAAGTATATGTCTGTATATCAGGGAGAGAAGTGGCAAAAAGAAAAAAAAACAAATACACAAAAACACAAAAACAAACAAACAACAAAAAAACATAGTTACAAGGAGAAGGCAGCAACGAAGGCCCAGACAGGCTGAACAAGTACTGAGTGTGTGGTCCTGAGAAAAGCCTAGAGAGTGTGCTTTTGGGCTGAGTGCCGGTTTGCCAGGGGCATGATGTTGTGAGTAAGTTAACTATCTTCTGTCATTTGATTCTTGCTGTGGTCAAGGAAACAAGACATTGCACATTCTTTGTAAATAAAGAATATTACATCAAAGATACCTGACTCCATCATCAATTTCTCCACCTAATAGAAACAAAGTGCAGTGTCTCAAACTTTGACTGAAGCCCCAAAGGGAACAATACAAACAGCTAAAAATGGATTAGGGTTTCTAACTGATCAAAGATGTCAATATGAGAGAAGAATTTACTTTCTCTCCACTAAAACAATGTGCAACTAGTTGTTCTGAAGTCCCACTTTATCTGTTTCAATGGGATTTGATCTAAATCATTACCCAGGGCAACTTCTAATGCATTGGCTAATGTCAGTTCCCCATCTGTTCAGTAATAAAAAGCATAAAAAACCTAATCCTCTTTAAGATGGTTCCTCACATGTCAAAATACCCAAGTAAATAAATGAATGTAGTGACTTTTCCTTGTTTGATTTCTGAAGTAACTTAAACAAATTAAACTCAAAAGGGAAGTTTCAGCCCAAAGTCTATACTGGCTTCTGAAAGTATATATCCTGGCTGGCAGAAAGTCAGCCAGTGAGAAGAGGAAGTGGTCTCATACCCCACTTTTCTAAGTGGATTCACAAGGCTGCACAGCCCTAAACCAGGGAGATACTGGTCTAGAAGGTGCTGGCCTGATGATCTAGTGATTCAGCAGACGCCTTCAGCAGCCTCTGCCAACAGGTGCTTTATGTGTTGAAAGCTGCACTTACGGAACCATTCACAGCGCATAACAACGGTGTTGAACTTACAAATTATGAACAGTGCTAAGTATTCTGATAAAGAATACGTTCTACTGGTCTACATCAGTGGCTCTCAACCAGGGATACATATACCGCTGAGGGTACACAGAGGTCTTCCAGGGGGTACATCAACTCATCTAGATATTTGCCTAATATTACAACAGGCTACATAAAAAGTGGAGTGTAAATGGTTGCAATGTGGGCAAGAGTGGTAGAAGAAAAGGTTTGTTTCTTTTGCAGTGTTAAATAGGTCACAAGCCAGCATATCATAAGCATGGCCTTTAGCTTGTGACTTGGCCAGGTTGACTATAGAGTCTGAAGTTTTAAAAATGATTTTGTAAAAATCCTCTATTGCTACATCAATTGCAGTAAGAGCATAGGATAAACCTGTGTTAGTATGTCTAAGGGCTTGGGTGGTTTGGCTTTTGACCCAAGAATTTTATGACCTCTCAGAATTTAGGTTAAACATATTTAGTATAGAATTGGTGCTTCCAAAATATCCTCCAATATGACCTAAGATGCTACATTTTTGCCTTTTGGCTGTGAGGGCTGGAATAACTTATTGGTGCATTAGAAACTGTAGTTGGTCCTGCAGCCATTGCAGGGAGCTGGGGTGGTCTGAGCATACATTTTGCAAAGGTGCAGAAAAATTGGACAAATCATATTTAACCTTAACAGAGACCACAAGAACATCTTGAAAAAGTATTTTGTTTGGGCCTACTTGAATAATGTCGTCCGGTGCGGTAGGGTACAATCAGTGATGAGCTGCCAAAATCTTAACAACCGGTTCCCTACCAGGTCTTTGGCAGCAGGTCCTTCATACACTCCGGGTCTTCAGGAGGGAGAGGATTTGGGGGTGACGAGGCTCGGGGGGCTGCGGGGCAAACTGGGGGAAGGTAGTGCTGGGGCATAGGACGCTCGGCTCTTCAGCTGCACAGAGCCTAGGTGTCTTGTCTCTCAGCAGCAGCTGCCACTGCTGGTTGTATGGTAACCCTAACAACCGGTTCTAAACCGGCTTCTAAATTTAGCAACAGGCTCCAGCTCACCACTGGGTACAATGCCAGACAGATAGTAGGTCAGGTTGTAATATCATATATCAGGACAATGTAAACATTCAACCGAGTGTACACAGTGTTCCTGACAATAGTGTCCCTCCATCCCAGGTTCCCACAGCAGAGGAGGAATGTCTGTCCATCCTGCATTTACAAACACTGTTAGGTTAATAAAAAGCACCCACCCCTCCCACAAACATTCCCAACCCATTAGCGGCCTTATAAAAGTTGTGAATCTCTACCAATCCATCCGAGGCCCTGGAAATAGAATGGTTTGTTTGTTCTAGAAGAGTATCCATAAATCGATACTCTGTCCTTTGGTTCTGTTCTCAACATTCTATGGTCTTGCACTCCGAAATTGGGGTTCCTATATGAGTGGGCCCACATCCCATGAAGCTAAATACCCAGTTACAGTCCAGATCTGGTGAGATGCAGGGAGGGAGACAAAGATTGCTCCCGGGCTGTAGTAGTTGGATTGGGACCTGGGAGCCTGGATGTTTTTGGAGGTGAGCTGTAACCACGATAAGTCCCAGGTGATCTGGTCTGGGGTTAAGCCAATGTCCGTTTTTTTAACCCATTCGCTGCAGCGTCCTGTAGGAAGTTGCACATACTGACCAGCTTTGAAGCAGGTATCTTGTGTGACGTACCAAAGGCAGGCCCCAGAAGGCTGCATCAGGTATATTTACCAAGACAATTAACAAGGGGAGCCCCATCTGTTACCTAGAAGGAAACAATATAAGCAAAATGAATTTATACATTTTAATTCTGGTTTTATGAACCCACGTTGGAATTCCTTGCACCTGCATGGAGATATCCGTATGGGCCAATACCATGTGCGGGCTGAAGTATTTTGGCTGAAGTACACCAGGGTTGTATGACCTCACCATAGCCTGATCTCCATCCTGTATGTCTGCCCAAGAGGGGGTTTCTGGAGGGTCCTGAGCTTCTTGTCGGTCTTGGACAGTTAGTTTTAGGGATTGTAAAACTTCATTTAGATGTTTGATATATTCCTGTGCAGTGTCAGAGATCAGGGAGAAGGGAGCTGGGAATACATACCCTTCCCCCAATGACATGGTCATTCCAGGAATGAGTTCAAAGGGCAAAACTCCTGTACTAGCGTTAGGGGTTGCCCTCATGGAAAGAAGGGCAGCAGGTAGTTGTGCTACCCAGCTGGTTCCTTGAGATAGTAAAACCTCTGTGATCTTTTTTTTAAAGTTTGGTTTGCCAGTTCTACCAATCCAGAACTTTCAGGGTGGTATGGACAGTGGAATTTTTGTTTAATGCCCAAGGCATTACATACCTCCTTCATGATGTGTTCTGTAAAATGTGTTCCCTGATCTGAATCTGCTGAACAGCGTAAGCCCCGCTGTGAGCAGAATTCACTGGCCAGGATCCAGGTCACCGTTCCTGCATCATTCTTAGTGATGGGGAAAGCTTCCATCCATCGAATAAAGTGATCAGTTAGAACCAAGCAATATTTTTTTCCTTTTGCAGATAGCAAGGGAACCATGAAGTCAATCTGAATATTTTGCATAGGGCCTGTGGGTCGAGGCTGATCCCTTATAGCTCCATTACATTTAGCACATATGAGGCATCGTTGACGGTAGTCATGTATGTCCACTGTCATTTTAGGCCACCACCACTTTCCCTTTATGTGATACAACATAGCTTTTGGGTTTGGATGTGTTGGCAGGTGGCAGAGATCACAAAGGTAAGCTATAATTGCTATAGGAGCCACAAACTGTTGATCTTTTGTGACCCAGGTGTTGGTTTTATAAATTTTGCAGGCATTTTCAATCCACGTCCATTTTTCCTGTTTAGGACATTGCTCTTGTATCTCAGGTAGAGAAATTTGCTTTAAATCAGGAATTTGGGTGGCTGCTACTTGGAAATTGTCCTCCGGTATTGTGGCAGCTTTTTTAGCTGCCTTGTCTATGGCTGCATTTGCAAGGGAAAGAGGGCCATTGTTTCTGGTATGTGCCTTGATTTTGACTACAGCCACTTTGGATGGTTTTTGAATTGCTTCCAATAAATTTGTAATATATCCCCCATTTTTAAAAGTGGTACTGAATGAAGTGAGGTACCCCCTGTTAGTCCAGGAATCCAAATAATTATGAACCACCCTGAATGCATAGCAGCTATTCGTGTAAATAGTTACACTGTGACATTCAGCTAGAAGGCAGGCTTGCCTTAAGGCCACCAATTCTGCCACTTGGGCCTAACAGGACTGTGGCAAGGGACCCGAGCAGAAACACATACCTGACAGGTCACACACTGCCCAGTTGGTGTAAGTTTGGCCGTTAACATAGTACCGGGATCCATTAACAAATAAAACAAAATGGGAAAAAGGTAATGACTGTTCAGACATAAATTGGTCCTTAACAATAGTATCCTCAGAAAGAGGGCACTGATGAGGTTCCCCTGTGGTCAGCATCAAAGTAGCAGGATTAAGAAGATTAGTGTGTGCAATTGTAATGTGTGTGCTTAAGAGGCTGCACTCCCACTTGGACCATTGGGCCGAGGTGATTTTTGAAAATCAGCCACCATCCAGGATTTTATGAACCACATGTGACATAAAGTTTGTGAGAGGGGTCCCAGAGACTAGAGGGGCTGTGACAGTTATGGCCCAAGAAGCTGCCTCCACAGCTTGGAGGCAGTGGTTAAAGGCTAGAGCTACTGGATCAAGGTGAGTGGAGAAATAGGCCATGGGGCAGCACCTGTCACAGTGGTTTTGAGTGAGCACAGCAACAGCATGACTGTCCTGTACATGTGTTCAAAGTTTAAATGGTACTGTGGGGCGGGGGAACCCAAGTGCAGGAGCAGAAAGATGGGCTATTTTAAGTTTTGTTAAGCAGTGGTTGTGTTCTGGTGACCAAGAAATGAGGTCTGAGGAGGCCTGAGCCCCTTTAAGGAGATTATTGAGAAGGTGTGCTAAGGTGGAAAAGGATGGAACAAACTGTCTACAAAAGTTAATAAGGCCCATTAGTTTGCATAGCTAGTGTACTGTTGTGGGTCGTGGGGCTGCAGCAATTGCAATTCAATGGTCTAAGGTAAGGGCTTATGAGTCCTGGGAGACCATGTAGTCCAGATATTGGACCATAGGTAAAGCTACCTGGGCTTTCCAAGGATTGCCTTTTAGGCTTGTATCTGCCAAGGCCTGAAGTAGCAGCTGAAAGGGAAGTAAGTGGTCAGAGACCGTAGAAGAGGCAAACAATAGATCATCAACATATTGTAAACATGCAGACTTGGCAGCAGTCCAATTTACCGAGGAGAGAGCCTTAGCCATAACCCAGTGGAAAAGGGCAGGGGAGTTGTGGAAACCATGGGGCAGGCAACTCAAGTGTATTGGTTGGGGCCAAAGGTGAATGCAAACCAGCGCTGTTTGCAGGTAGGAGTTAAAACCTTCCTTTAACATTTTTAGAAATGCCTGATCAGTTTTCTTTGGATCAGCAATGCCTGCATTACTTGAATATGTCTCCCATTTCCATTCACAGTATTGAGCAGCAGGCTTATCCTTGCCTTGTACGCATCCCACTATTAGTCCCAATTACCGGCTCCATTCCCCAGAGCATTTTGGAGAGCTTCCTTAAAATCAGTGCAGGCACGAGTCATATCATTTTCTGATTCAAATTTGATGGAGGCCCAAGTGTCATTTCAGTGTTCTTCCTCGGGGATCTTGACTCATGAAAGGTTGGGGCATTTAGGATGTGAAGATCCCTGGGATGTAATGTATAAGTGGTAACCATCTAACTCATTTTTTTTCCAGAATGCCCAATTTGGGTATTTGGGCTTCTGATCATGGAGATCTTTCAGTAAGCCCCTCACTTCCTCTGTGCTGAGAGGAGTGTACTTATAAGTATTATGAGCCACTCTGTTATCTGTTGGTCCTGACCACTGCATGGTTACTTGGAGAGGGGCCAGGAGAGAGCTAGTACTTAATTCTGGGTTAAAAGGAGGAGGACAATTATCCTGATTTTCCCCTCATGTGTGCCAGGTTCCAATCATGGATTTGTTTTTCAAGGTGTTTCCAACTAATTTTGTTTTGGTCTTTATCAGTATCTCTGCCTGAACCAGAATCAGTAAAATTATCCTTTTGTTGTATGCTAGCTGTAATACTGCGTGCAGAGGAGCTGCTTTCTTTTATTTTTGCTTTTAGAGTATTGTTTTCTGCTTGAATCTCACTTAATTTGTGGTTTAAGTCTGTCTTTTGGTTTAGCTCTGATGTAAGAGCATTTTGGAGCATTTCCAATTCCTGTAACTTTCTTTAATATTCATAGTACAGTCTTACGATTCCTTTCTCTAACTTTCTTTCATCTGACCAGACAACCACAATACACTATCCTTCACCATCATACCCTCATTCCGTCCGTCCTTTGCCATAGTCTTCTGAACCTTCTCATTTTTTCCTTTTATAAAATCAATGATTCTACCTCTCATAGAGGGTATCATTGATGCACCCGGGGGCAAGTCATATGACATTGTTACCCAGATTCCTGAAACCCACTCAAGCGGTGTTTCAGGGGAACCGACCGAACACACCCTTATAGTCAGCATTACTGAAGCATGCTCTGATGCTCAGTACTTGGTGCTGCAGTCTTCGCCTACAGTGATCCCTGCAACCCGAAAACCCTGGCCACAAACACAATCCCATTCAATCCTCTTGTCTGTGCCCCCAACACATGATTCATATTTAAAAAAGGGGGCGCTAAGGGGTGTCTCAGGGAGTCCCAAACCAAGGTGTGCATTAGAGATGTTAGGTAAAAAGGTACTCACCTCTATCCCTCGTTGTGAGAAACTTTACGAGGATTCCTGATCACGCCCTGCTGGCTGTGCCAAACTGCAAAGCAAGGAGATTCTTTTCCCCAAGAATCAGGCAGCACAGACAATACTGAAGAGGTTTATTCATGGCAGTGGGAAGCCTTCAAAAGTATAGTGTTACAGTGATCATTCATATACATTTTCTTATCAATCCATTTGCATTTATCTTGTACTTACAGAGACAAACATTGTTTCAGAGAGCGAGAGAGAGAGCACTTAACATGATGACAGGTGCAGAACGTACAAATAGAAACCATTCTGATTACATCAATTACACTGCTCTACAGCCAAAATGCTTCTGAAATAAATGTAGTCCAACTTTACTAATTCTGGGTCACTGAGAATGAAAATGATGCTTAAAATTGTTCATTGGCTCTAGTTTTCAAGATATGCTATTGGGTCAGTATATACAACCCTTGACTTGGGAATGGTGGAGGATAAGTGAGTTATAAAGGGAAGTGATCTCAATTTAAACCAGAAATGACTAAAATACATCTTTGACTGGATCTATGAATAAATATATGACTGGGTTTGGACAGTACTTGCTTTTTAGGCAAAACAATGAAAGATGCAATCTGAAGCTGGTATTGCGTCATACATGATATGAATTGCATCATGTTATTCCTAGAAGTCATGGATGATGCAATCATAACGAAGCTTACATCACTCTGCTGAACAAATTGCCCTATATCAGCTCTAGAAATCATACAGTGTCATGCTCTCTTATTTGTCAGTGTTTGATTTTGCAAGGGGACACATTTCTGTTTAGCCAAAGTGAGCAGAGATGCCTCGTACTTGTGTGAACAGTGCAGATAACTTCTGCTATGTTTGTGGTGAAGTGAATTTTGCATCCCAAAAGCACAGTATAACCACTATGGTTAAGAAAGCCTATCACCTTTATTTTGGCTGCAAAATTGGAGATCAGGACAAGAGGTGGGCCCCACACATATGCTGCAACACTTGTGCAACAAATCTTCGCCAGTGGTTGAACAGGAAAAGGAAATCTATGCCTTTTGCAGTGCCAATGATTTGGAGAGAGCCAACAGATCATACCAGCAATTGTTACTTCTGCATGGTGCCTCCAGTTGGGAAAGGTGTGTCAAAGAAGAAAAAGTGGACTGTGCATTATCCAAACATTCCATCAGCTATACGGCCGGTACCCCATGGAGAAGGACTGCCGGTTTCTGATGCACCAGAATCATTCTCACTTGAGTCAGACGAGGAAGAGGAAGAGGATGAAACTTCTGGTCCTGAACCATCAATGTCACAGGACCCACATTTTCTCCCATCCTCCTCCTCTGAACCACACCTCATAACACAAGCTGAACTGAATGACCTTGTCAGGGATTTGGAACTACCCAAGAGTAAGGCAGAGCTATTGGGCTCCAGACTACAGCAGTGGAATCTCCTGGCAGGCTATCAGGGCAAATTGAGCCCATCAATGCTTGCAGACTATTGCTGGACAGTGACAAGAGATGCTCCATTTAATGAATACAAGAGACAAGCCAAGAAGCACCGAGTAGACACTGAATAGGACTAAACTATCTACATAATATTTTTTGCCTTTTCTTTCATAATAAATTTTATTTATATAACCCTTTTGCTGATTTTTAAAGTGTTACATAAACAGGACAGGTGAAATATTATCATGTAAAGCAACCATAAATACATGAAAAGACCTAGGTTTACAATTTATGATTAAAACTCTACTATCTACACAATATACATAGACATAAAATGTAAAAACTTAAATATCTTAGAAACAGTAGCCAATCAGTTGTTTTAATTGTCATATTTGAATTCAGCACATCAAAATACATAATAAGTATCACATTTTATCTCTGAAGCAGACGACTTGTAGACCATTGTTATCTATGACTACCCTTAAGACAAAGGGGTGAGGTGGTGGTAGAAGTGAGTGCTCACAGATATGCAGAGAGCTGTGGAGGGTTTGTACTGTTCTCCTTACTGAGAGGCCGAGTTACTGGGCGGACATCTGGCCATTTAAGTTACCAAATGTTTATAGCTGCCATTGTCCTTGGGCCTCTGGTATTCCTGCTTGTTAGTTATGTGGGTTTCTGCCTCAGCTGCTAATTGAATTTTTAACTCTTGCCTAACAATACTATAAACTGAAATGTAAGTACAATATTTATATTCCAATTGATTTATTTTATAATTACACAGTAAAAATGAGAAAGTCAGCAATTTTTCAGTAATAGTATGCTGTGACACTTCTGTATTTTTATGTCTGATTTTGTAAGCAAGTAGTTTTTAAGTGAGCTGAAACCTGAGGTATGCAAGACAAATCAGACTGCTGAAAGGGGTACAGTAGTCTGGAAAGGTTGAGAGTCACTGCTTTATCTGAACTATGTACATATACACTAATATAAGAAACTGTTACACAGAACTATCATTACACTGTGAAGCTCCCAACCATAACATAAAACTGTTCCAATCTCCTGACAACAATAAAAATAGGATAGCAGCATCTCCACCTCCTACCCTTCCTTAGGGTGAATTTCCTCTGAGGTGCTGGGGACAGCTCCCAGCACTCTGCAACAGCTTCAATGAATCTGGCTGATATAAATGTGGATCTGTGAATCCATCAATGCTAAAGTTAAAGCCATTTGGGGGGGGGGGGGGAAATCATTAACTAGAGGAAAAGAATTCAAGTAAAACAAAACTAAATAATAAAACAATGTCCTTTTAGGCTGCTAATCAGAACTATGGGGTAATATGCATCAGACTGATGGTTAGATAGGAAATCATTTGCAGGTAATTTGAAAGGCTCATCAAGATTTTATTTATTCTTTCACGACACAATGGACTCGAAAACACCCTTCACATTTCAGGACCTTTTGAATTCTTCTTACATTCCGGGTAGTTGCCTTTCAGTTGGCCAGAAACTGCATAGATTCCCAGCTGGCCAATTAAGTTTCTTGGGCTCTCAAGATGGCCTTCCTTAATTCTGTAATGAGTGAAAAGTCTCTTCAGGGAATGCACTAGATAGTATATGCGACATTGCTGTTTCTAATTGCAGTGGTTGTACGAAGCACTGAAAGGATAGGAGAAAGGATAGGAATTCACTTGCACATTTTTGTAGCTGTAGGGCAATTAACATCACATTTACCACTAGCCCAATTTCAAATGGGGCTAGTATTAATAGTTTTCCAGTTTATATTACACTGGGTATTACAGTGGTCCTGTACCAGAGATGTTTGGGTAATTTAACACAAAGCAATGCTGGAAGGCCCTGTGTAGCTCAGGTATTAATTATTGTTATCATTATTGCATGCATTCCTAAGGCATCCATAATGGCCCGTCTGATGTGCCCCTTACATCATATAGAAATGCAATTGCTCTCTGTCAGAGGAAGGGAGAGGGGATGAGACTCTCCTCTCCAGTCTCTTGACAGGAACCGCTTCTTTAACAAAAGTGGAAAACCCAGGTAATGTTCAGAATGCAAAGTTAGGACCATGCCAGCATCAAATGACAGGAAAGTCAGTATACAGGGATGAGTCTGCAGCAAGGTGGCATGTAGGAAGCATGACTTTGGCCGAGCCATATCTCTGGTGGGAGAAAATTCCACAGAGGAACATCGATCAAGAAAATCCATCCTCCAGCCCCCGCCAGTACCAGATTCTTGTTGATCACAACCTGCATTTTGGGTGAGGAAACTGAAGCTATCTCTGAAGAAGATTTAGTCCATTAGGTCTTTATAGATAAGCATAAAGACTTTGAATTGAACCTAGGATTTATTTGGCAGTCCATGGATAGAATGGCGCACAAGCACGGAAAAATGTGAATTGCCTCTAACATACCACAGGGTAAGATTTTGAGAGTGAGAAAGAGACAATAAAATAGCACCCATTTCCCCTATAGAAACTACATTTTTTCTCCTCAGAATCCAGAAAAAAATTCAAGGCAAACCCACAAAGTAAGACACTTTTTTGTGAAACCACAAGAACTTAATTATTTGTCAATTTCCTCATTTGTGAGAATCTTTTTTCATTCTCCCCACCCCTTTATCTGCTGTTTCCAGTTAAGATACTCAATCAATAAGCATCCAACTATCTGAAAAATATCCACATATTTTTGTTCCAGAAATGAAGCTGGAAACTGCTGTCTTGTGACATTTCCAATGCACCTTGCATTGAGATGAATGAAGAATTCTGCACTGTAGCATCTCCTTATTTTCAATGGTTGTGTGTATATATACATATATATCTTCACTCATCATGATTAACCTTCCTATTTGGGGCTGTCTTCTTTACAGATATAATGTGCTACCTGTATTAGTACCACTTAATAAACAAGCAGCTTCATTCTGCACTTCTGCAAATTCAAAATGGTTTTAAGGTGTAGCCCCATGAAGAGCATATTACAATAATCCAGCTCAAGATGCCAGAGGCACGGGTAACCATGGTGAGGTCTTCATTTGAAAGGAAAGATTGAAACCATTTTGTTAAGTACCAGTGCTAAAAAGCACTCTAGATAACTAAGGCCTTCAAAAGCAGCAAAGAATCCTGTGGCACCTTATAGACTAACAGACGTTTTGGAGCATGAGCTTTCGTAGGTGAATACCCACTTCCTCAGATGCATGTAATGGAAATATCCAGGGGCAGGGATATATATGTGTGCTAGCAAGCAAGCTAGAGATAACGAGGTCAGTTCAATCAGGGAGGATGAGGCCCTGTTCTAGCAGTTGAGGTGTGAAAACCAAGAGAGGAGAAACTGGTTCTGTAATTGGCAAGCCATTCACAGTCTATGTTCAATCCTGAGCTGATGGTGTCAAATTTGCAGATGAACTGAAGCTCAGCAGTTTCTCTTTGAAGTCTGGTCCTGAAGTTTTTTTGCTGCAGGATGGCCACCTTAAGGTCTGCTATAGTGTGGCCAGGGAGGTTGAAGTGATCTCCTACAGGTTTTTGTATATTGCCATTCCTAATGTCTGATTTGTGTCCATTTATCCTTTTCCGTAGAGACTGTCCAGTTTGGCCGATGTACATAGCAGAGGGGCATTGCTGGCATATGATGGCGTATATTACATTGGTGGATGTGCAGGTGAATGAACCAGTGATGGTGTGGCTGATCTGGTTAGGTCCTGTGATGGTGTCGCTGGTGTAGATATGTGGGCAGAGTTGGCATCGAGGTTTGTTGCATGGATTGGTTCCTGAGCTAGAGTTATTATGGTGTGGTGTGCAGTTACTGGTGAGAATATGTTTCAGGTTGGCAGGTTGTCTGTGGGCAAGGATTGGCCTGCCACCCAAGGCCTTTGAAAGTGTGGGATCATTGTCCAGGATGGGTTGTAGATCCTTGATGATGCGTTGGAGGGGTTTTAGCTGGGGGCTGTATGTGATGGCCAGTGGAGTCCTGTTGGTTTCTCTCTTGGGTTTGTCTTGCAGTAGGAGGCTTCTGGGTACACGTCTGGCTCTGTTGATCTGTTTCCTTATTTCCTCGTGCGGGTATTGTAGTTTTGAGAATGCTTGGTGGAGATTTTGTAGGTGTTGGTCTCTGTCTGAGGGGTCAGAGCAGATGCGGTTGTACCTCAGTGCTTGGCTGTAGACAATGGATCGTGTGATGTGCCCGGGATGGAAGCTGGAGGCATGAAGGTAGGCATAGCGGTCGGTGGGTTTTCGATATAGGGTGGTGTTAATGTGACCATCACTTATTTAGCGTAATGTAGCGTAGGTAGAGAAGGGGTGTGAGTGGACGAGAGCTGAGGAAGCGTTGTTCCAGGTCGGCCATGAAGATATTGGCATATTGTGGGGCCATGCGGGTGCCCATAGCAGTGCCACTGATCTGGAGATATATATTGTCATCAAATTTGAAATAGTTGTGTGTAAGTATAAAGGCACAGAGCTCAGCAGCCAGTTGTGCTGTGGCATCATCAGGGATAGTGTTCCTGACAGCTTGTATTCCATCTGTGTGTGGGATGTTTGTGTAGAGAGCCTCTACATCCATGGTGGCTAGGATGGTGTTTTCTGGGAGGTCACCAATGCATTGTAGTTTCCTCAGGAAATCAGTGGTGTCGCGGAGATAGCTGGGAGTGCTGGTGGCATAGGGTCTGAGTAGAGAGTCCATATATCCAGACAGTCCTTCAGTGAGAGTGCCAATGCCCGAGATGATGGGGCGTCCAGGATTTCCGGGTTTGTGGATCTTGGGTAGTAGATAGAATAACCCTGGTCGGGGCTCTAGGGGTATGTAGATTTCTTCTGGTGTTAGTGTAGGGAGTGTCCTGAGTAGATGCTGTAGTTTCTTAGTGTATTCCTCAGTGGGATCTGAGGGAAGTGGCCTGTAGAATTTGGTATTGGAGAGTTGTCTGGCTGCCTCCTTTTGATAGTCAGACCTGTTCATGATGACAACGGCACCTCCTTTATCGGCCTCTTTGATGATAATGTCAGGGTGGTTTCTGAGGCTGTGGATGGCATTGCGTTCTGCACGACTTAGGTTATGAGGCAAGTGATGTTGTTGTTCCACGATTACTGCCTGTGCACGCCGGCGGAAGCATTCAATGTATAGGTCCAGGCTGTCATTTCGACCCTCAGGAGGAGTCCATGTGGAGTTCTTTTTCTTGTGCTGTTGGTGGGAGGGCACCCGTGTATCAGTGCACTGTTCAGTGTTGTCCTGGAAGTATTCTTTGAGTCGGAGACGGCGAAAGTAGGCTTCCAGATCGCCACAGAACTGTATCATGTTGGTGGGGGTGGCAGGGCAGAAAGAGAGTCCCCGAGATAGGACAGACTTTTCTTCTGGGCTGAGTGTGTAGTTGGATAGATTGACGATATTGCTGGGTGGGTTAGGGGTACCACTGTTGTGGCCCCATGTGGCAGGTAGGAGTTTAGACAGCTTACAGTCCTTTTTCCTTTGAAGAGAGGTGAAGTGAGTAATGTAGATCTCCTGTCTTATTCTAGTGAAGTCCGTTTGTATAGAAGTTTGGTTATTAATGAGAGTCTCCAGGTTGGAGAGCTCTTTTTTGATGTTTTCCTGTTTGCTGTATAGGATGCTGATCAGGTGGTTCCTCAGTTTTTTTGATAGAGTATGACATAATCTCTCACTGTGGTCTGTGTAGTATGTAGATAGCAGTGGATTTTTTACCTTTAGTCCATTTGGTATGATGTCCATCCGTTTGCATTTGGAAAGGAAGATGATATCTGTCTGTATTTGTGCAAGTTTCTTCATGAGGTTGATGGATTTCCATTCCATACGGCTAAATGCAGTGCCTTGCATGGTGTCAAGTATCAGAGGGTAGCCGTGTTAGTCTGGATCTGTAAAAGCAGCAAAGAAACCTGTGGCACCTTATAGACTAACAGACGTTTTGGAGCATGAGCTTTCGTAGGTGAATACCCACTTCCTCAGATGCATGTAATGGAAATATCCAGGGGCAGGGATATATATGTGTGCTAGCAAGCAAGCTAGAGATAACGAGGTCAGTTCAATCAGGGAGGATGAGGCCCTGTTCTAGCAGTTGAGGTGTGAAAACCAAGAGAGGAGAAACTGGTTCTGTAATTGGCAAGCCATTCACAGTCTTTGTTCAATCCTGAGCTGATGGTGTCAAATTTGCAGATGAACTGAAGCTCAGCAGTTTCTCTTTGAAGTCTGGTCCTGAAGTTTTTTTGCTGCAGGATGGCCACCTTAAGGTCTGCTATAGTGTGGCCAGGGAGGTTGAAGTGATCTCCTACAGGTTTTTGTATATTGCCATTCCTAATGTCTGATTTGTGTCCATTTATCCTTTTCCGTAGAGACTGTCCAGTTTGGCCGATGTACATAGCAGAGGGACATTGCTGGCATATGATGGCCAAATTCTACAGGCCACTTCCCTCAGATCCCACTGAGGAATACACTAAGAAACTACAGCATTTACTCAGGACACTCCCTACACTAACACCAGAAGAAATCTACATACCCCTAGAGCCCCGACCAGGGTTATTCTATCTACTACCCAAGATCCACAAACCCGGAAATCCTGGACGCCCCATCATCTCGGGCATTGGCACTCTCACTGAAGGACTGTCTGGATATATGGACTCTCTACTCAGACCCTATGCCACCAGCACTCCCAGCTATCTCCGCGACACCACTGATTTCCTGAGGAAACTACAATGCATTGGTGACCTCCCAGAAAACACCATCCTAGCCACCATGGATGTAGAGGCTCTCTACACAAACATCCCACACACAGATGGAATACAAGCTGTCAGGAACACTATCCCTGATGATGCCACAGCACAACTGGCTGCTGAGCTCTGTGCCTTTATACTTACACACAACTATTTCAAATTTGATGACAATATATATCTCCAGATCAGTGGCACTGCTATGGGCACCCGCATGGCCCCACAATATGCCAATATCTTCATGGCCGACCTGGAACAACGCTTCCTCAGCTCTCGTCCACTCACACCCCTTCTCTACCTACGCTACATTGATGACATCTTCATCATCTGGACCCATGGGAAGGAGACTCTGGAAAAATTCCACCATGATTTCAACAGCTTCCACCCCACCATCAACCTCAGCCTGGACCAATCTACACGGGAGGTCCACTTTCTTGATACCACGGTGCAAATAAGTGATGGTCACATTAACACCACCCTATATCGAAAACCCACCGACCGCTATGCCTACCTTCATGCCTCCAGCTTCCATCCCGGGCACATCACACGATCCATTGTCTACAGCCAAGCACTGAGGTACAACCGCATCTGCTCTGACCCCTCAGACAGAGACCAACACCTACAAAATCTCCACCAAGCATTCTCAAAACTACAATACCCGCACGAGGAAATAAGGAAACAGATCAACAGAGCCAGACGTGTACCCAGAAGCCTCCTACTGCAAGACAAACCCAAGAGAGAAACCAACAGGACTCCACTGGCCATCACATACAGCCCCCAGCTAAAACCCCTCCAACGCATCATCAAGGATCTACAACCCATCCTGGACAATGATCCCACACTTTCAAAGGCCTTGGGTGGCAGGCCAATCCTTGCCCACAGACAACCTGCCAACCTGAAACATATTCTCACCAGTAACTGCACACCACACCATAATAACTCTAGCTCAGGAACCAATCCATGCAACAAACCTCGATGCCAACTCTGCCCACATATCTACACCAGCGACACCATCACAGGACCTAACCAGATCAGCCACACCATCACTGGTTCATTCACCTGCACATCCACCAATGTAATATACGCCATCATATGCCAGCAATGCCCCTCTGCTATGTACATCGGCCAAACTGGACAGTCTCTACGGAAAAGGATAAATGGACACAAATCAGACATTAGGAATGGCAATATACAAAAACCTGTAGGAGATCACTTCAACCTCCCTGGCCACACTATAGCAGACCTTAAGGTGGCCATCCTGCAGCAAAAAAACTTCAGGACCAGACTTCAAAGAGAAACTGCTGAGCTTCAGTTCATCTGCAAATTTGACACCATCAGCTCAGGATTGAACAAAGACTGTGAATGGCTTGCCAATTACAGAACCAGTTTCTCCTCTCTTGGTTTTCACATCTCAACTGCTAGAACAGGGCCTCATCCTCCCTGATTGAACTGACCTCGTTATCTCTAGCTTGCTTGCTAGCACACATATATATCCCTGCCCCTGGATATTTCCATTACATGCATCTGAGGAAGTGGGTATTCACCTACGAAAGCTCATGCTCCAAAACGTCTGTTAGTCTATAAGGTGCCACAGGATTCTTAGCTGCTTTTACAGATCCAGACTAACACGGCTACCCTCTGATACTTAAGGCCTTCAAAACATCCAGAAGCTAATGGGGACACAACAGAACCCTTGCTTTGTAAACCTATGTAACAAACATTTAATTAGGGCTGCCTATTATGAGTCTTGATACCGAGGTCAGCAGGAACACTCTGCTGTACGAAAAAGGTTGCATGCCAGTTCAATGGTACAGGGAGATTATGCAGCTCTAAAATGTTACTTAATAGATTTATATTACTTGCAAACAGTCCATCAAAAACAGTGTATATATAAAATTGATGATCCATTTCAAAAAAGATCTCTGGGGCATCTAATCCTAACTTCTCTGGCATTCGTATTCATACATTACTGAACCTGAAATGTTCTAGAAGTTTGCTCCAAGACATTTCCTCTCCTATCCACTTTGATTAACATGGCCTTATGCCATTCAGCATTCAGTTCTAAGTTGGAGCTTTTCTTTCCAGGATCAGATAATCTTGGGTTTAATTGCTCACATTTATTGTGTATTGGTGTAATTGCATGTTAAATTGTTTCCTGTCTACATTAATTTCCCCTCTGCTTTTAGCAGCTCTACTAGCATCCTTAAAATTGGTTCTGCTGTCATAGTGCCATTAAATCACATGACTAGGCCACCTGTTGTTTGGGTTAATTTTAAATTAATGCTGGTTAAACTATTAATCAAAAGTATAACAGCATCCTTCAGTAACACTGTTTCAAGCTACAATGTTTTGGTCCTTTACAGTAAAATGCAGTAAAAATTTTTACTGATTAGCCTAAATGTCAGACCCAACTCGCCCCATGGTATTTTTAGTTGTGGTGTGAACAAAAGACTAGCTCTTCAAATTCTCACTCTTCTGGGATTTTGCTGAACTGTGCTATTGCAAGCTCTGATGCATGCAGTGAGACTGTAGTGGCTTTTTCCCACTGCTCGTAGTCCTTTCTCAGTGTTCAGTGAAAATAAATGAAGGATGGGGCAGAGAAGAGTCAGGTCAGAAAGAGGAGACAATTAAAATGAAGTTGGAAAAAAAAAGGAAAGTTAGTGTCCCTAACAACATCCTCCAAAAGCTGATCACTTCAAAGTAGGGAAACAATCCAGCTGCTTTGTGGACCACTGCTATCATCATGTGCTACTCCAGGGCACAGTATGCATGTCCAGTGTGGGTGTGATCCATCCATGCTAACAAATTAGGCCCTGTTCTAAACAACAGTTGTAATGGAATAACATGATCTCTAAAGCCAACACCAAATCATAGCCTGTACTTACTAAAAAAAAGAACAGGAGTACTTGTGGCACCTTAGAGACTAACAAATTTATTTCAGCATAAGTTTTCGTGGGCTACAGCCTGTACCTACTGTATCTACCACCTGATATCAGGCAGAGGGTAGCAAGCCAAAGGGAAAGATCATGGCAGATGGAAGATCCAAGGCATCCATTATATGGTCACACTGGAGTAATCAAATGCCTTAAATCATGAAAGACTTTTATAACCAGTGTTGTGCCTTTGGATATGACAGCTGGCAAGGCACAACTGAGGTTATGGAAAGAAAGATGCATTGAAATAGATCTGAAACGCCAAGAGAATCTTCCCAGAGGTGCTGATACAGTCTGGTCAATATGGCGATGCCTGAACTGTGTGTGCATGCAAACTGGCAGATCAAAGTCTAACATGATCAAATAGGGCTACTCTAATGAGATGAATATATGCGAGTGTGGTGAGGTGCAGACCATGAACAACCTGATCATTTGCTGACTCCTTGGGGAGATCTGTTTGAAGGAGGACCTTGCTGCAGCAATGGAAAGAGATATTGCTTGTGCACAGTTCTGGGGAAAGCATCTAGTTTGTGACAAGGACATGAGAAGAAGACTGCCTCATTGGAATCCTAGTTGATGTGTAAATGTAAGTGAACTGAAAAGTGTGTAGATAAATCATAAGATGCCCAATAATTCATTCAGGAGCCTGAAAGACCACCTGCAGAAAGAAAATATTTAGAATGTTAAAAATTTTCTCCAAGTGGGATATTTGCTCTGACAACACAAAGTGTGTGTGTGTCCTCTGAAACAGTAGCAAAGGTGCGAACTAGATGCAGGATCAAAAGGACTCTTTGAAATGTTCATTATGCAACTACATAAATGGTGTGCAGGGAAGGAGAGATTTTGAGGGAAGGAAAAGTTTGTATATCAAGGGATGCTGAACTTAATCAAACATGCTGTCGGAAAGAGGTATAGTTGTAAGTATATGTTCTATGCGCTTTGACATCAGAGATAAAGATGATGTAATTTCTAATATTACTCTCCCAAATTTTTAATCATAATGTGAGTCATATCTTATTAGAGACTTGATTTCACAGACCACCTCTCCTGTCATTTGCACTCATGGAGACCACCTCTCTTCCCATTGCTGATTGTGTAACACTTCTATAGGAAGAACTTACTGCTTCCGTGTAGAGTAATATTAGGAAAGTACCTAACATTGTCAAAGGTATGATTCCCCACTCTGAACCTTAGCGTCCAAAAGATGGGGTACCTGCATGAACCCCTCTAAGCTTAATTACTATCTTAGAAATGATAGAGCTGCCACCACCCAAAAATATAGTGTTTTGGGACACTTTCTGGCCCCCAAACCCTTCTCTGGGGACCCCAAAACCCAAACCCCTTGGATCTCAAAACAAAGGGAAATAAACCATTCCCCTCCTATCTTCCTCCCAGACTCTCCCCTCCCTGGGTTACACTGGGAGTCACTGTGATTCAACTCTTTGAATCTTAAAACAGAGAGGAAATTCACCTTCACCCCCTTTTCTCCCCCTCCCAGACTCTCCGAGACAGAGACAGTGATCCTAACATAGAGAGAAATCAGACTTTTCCTCTCCCCTTCTCTCCTTTCTCCTACCAATTCCCTGGTGAGTCCAGACCCCCTCCCCTTGGGTCTTATACAAGAAATTAAAAAAAAATCAATCAGGTTCTTAAAAAGAAAAGCTTTTAATAAAAGAAAGAAAAAAAGTAAAAATTGTTTCTGTAAAATCAAGATGGAAAATGTTACAGGGTCTTTCAGTTTATAGACACTAGAGAGAATCCTCCCCCCAGCACAAATACAAGTTGCAACAAACAGAGATACAATCCTTCCAGCAAAATACATATTTGCAAATAAAGAAAACAATCAAAAGACTAAACCGCCTTTCTAACTGGTACTTACTAAATTGAACAGAAGAGGTTGTTTCAGAAAATTGGAGAGTCTGTACACATGTCTGGTCCCTCTCAAAACCCAGAGAGAACAAAGAAAAACCCAAAAAGCATAGACAAAGGCTTCCCTCCACCGAGATTTGAAAGTATCTTGTCTCCTGATTGGTCCTCTGATCAGGTGTTCCAGGTTTACTGAGCTAGTTAACCCTTTACAGGTAAAAGAGACATTAACTCTTAACCATCTGTTTATGACAAACATACACTTAGTTGTATTTTTATGTGGTTTTGCAACTGGAAGCAAGGTGGAAGAGCCAGCACCATGAGACCAGTCAGCTCACTGGGGATCACCAGCAAGTTATCTGTGATCCATAGAGTGGGAACCTCTAAATATTGAATGAATGAAAACTGAAGATCACAAAGGTCAAGAACTATTATTTTTAAAAGCTGACAGAGGGGCTGGATTGGCCAAATCATCAAAGCAGCATTAGTAACTTCCTGGGACCCAGATCCTCAACTGATGAAAATCAACTTGGCTCTGTTGAAGCCAGTGGAGCTACACCAATTTCCACTAGCTAAGGCAACTGCCCACTGTCCATGAGATGCTACCCTTAAGAGACATGAAGTAAAAGCTGTTTGAGAACTACCAACCTGAATGCTCATTAAATTAGAATGTTTGTATTTCTATTAATGGAAAAGTGTATGATCAAAAGATCCAGTTGACTATTCATATGCACTCCAGTTATTCTAGCCATAAGTTTATTCAATTTATTTTTTTCTATGATTCTCTCTCTGTCTCTATTTTGCTAAAATGAAGTTGGTTTTAATTTAAGGCAACCTGAAACTGAATTGGAGATACTTATATTAAGGACATTCACTGCCAGATATTTAAAAGGCAGCAAACTAGGCTCAGATATGTAGGAAACTAGGTCAAAAAAGGTGGACCAGTCTAGATACTGAGTCAAAAAGTACACATATGGGCCTTTCCTAAAAGCAACTGTGGAGATGACGACCATGGTCATGGTCAGTATGTGGGAAAGCCTTAAGAACTTGAGGGTAGCTTGGATCTGATTATAGATACTTTGACCAGATCCAGACAATATGTAGGTGCATCTTACTTTGAATGCAAACACTTGCACTTGCAAACTGAGTAACTGAGCGCACACATGTTGAGATGTGTGCAAATATCACTTTGCATTTGCATGTACAATTACCCATTTTGCAACTACAAATACAGATTTTTATACATGTGAACAGATGCACTCACAGATACAGTTCTGGACCCTCAGTCTTATTTTCAGAGGTACTGAGTATCCAGAAGTCCCTTTGACTTAACTGGGAGTTTCAAGAGCTGAGTACCTCTGAAAAACAGGCTAGAATTCTGGTCCATAAGCAATTGAAAATAGGAAGGACTTAAAGGTTCAGATAACCTGAATATTCATCCAAACTACAATGCAAAGCTTTTCTATCAATGGTGCCTACTAACCTTCTTATTTCTGGGCCTAAATCTTCAAAATTGCATTGCCAGGCACAGTAATTGCATGTACAAATAATCAGCTGTGATTTCTAGGGGAATATCTACACTGGATCTGGAAGGTCTAATTTCCAACTCTAGCTCTGATTGAAAATAGAAGCGTAGCCACAGTAGCAGGAGGGGCTAGCCACCCAAGTACACATCTAGGGTCTTGGATACGATCATACTCAGGGGGCTAGCATCTCCTATTGCTAGTGCCATTGTGGTTACACTTTTATTTTTAATACAGTAACTCTATCAGAACTAGTGTGGCTATGCCTCCTTCAGCTAGAAATTACACCTTCTAGCTCTTAGAGCCAGAGTGTGAAGCCCTTAACTTTCGCGGGTGCACAGTTACTTTTTGCAGGACTACTCCGATAAGTAAGTAATCACCAGTGGGAATAAGGACTTCACAATCTGACCCAAAGTGATCATATGAGTGAACAATTAAACTTCCATATTTTTAGAAGCACAAGACTGTGAAGATTTGAGGCCAAATTCACTACCATCATAAATAGCTCCAACTCTACTAAAGACTCGTGGTCTCTGCTGTGCCTGAGTTATATATATGCCACCATGATGTAATCTAGGAGCCACAGAAATTGATGGAGTTTCCAAGTTTCCCAATCATGAGTTTCTATCAGTATCTCCTGTAAAATGTAAAGCTAGCAAATATTCATTAAAAACAACCTTTCTTTTTATTTGTCAAAGAGATGGAGCTTAATCTCTAGTGATGAGCTTCTGCAGCAGCTAGTTTGAGACCAAAGCTATGATCTGAGTAGGATATTTATCAGAAGAAACACTGCTGAGCAGACTGCCAGGAGAAAGATTTATCAGTTGGCTACTGCATTGCAAAGGTCAAAAGAGCACAAAGTGGAAGGGAACTCAGAGGAATTTAGCTCCAGCACTTCCCCACAGTGGGACCATGAACCAGCAATTGAGAAATAATCGAAAGTTTCATAGTGTAACTCAGTCATGACAAGCATGATCCTGAGACTATAGGAATAGACTAGAGGGGAGAGAAAAGATTCACATTTTTAAAAAAAGACAATAATGGAAGAGGAAGAAGAGTTAATTCCAGAATCTATTCAGCCATTGAGAGAGAGAGAGAGAGGGTAAAACGACACACGCTGAAGTCTCTGTAGTCCCCAGCTGATACCCTGGGCTATTTCTCATTCAACTCATACACAAACCACTCAACCCTCCACATTTCTCAGTGTGTAATTGAAATCAGCACCTGAATGGAGAACAGCCAGCTAAGTGAGACACAAGTGACACTTTAAAAAATGTACCTCTTGGATTTACACCCCTCAGTATCGAAGGCACATATTCTCAGACAGTTGTCAGTCAAATACCTTGGGATGCTTTTGGCTTCCTGAATAGTATTAGATGCTCTTAAATAATCATAGAGTGAGAAACACTCATCTGTGGTTGGCACCACAACTGATTAAACCTAAACATAGCCCTGGTGACCTAGGCCATTTGTGACCTCAAGTCTTGATTATTACAACTTATTATACACAGGAATGAAGTCATATGCCCTGAAAACTCTCAACTGCTACAAAACATCGCAGCCAATCTGCTAAGCAACGAAGGCTACTGTGAGCACATCACCTCTGTGTAATGCCACTCTACTGAAAACAGAGTCTAGTACAAGGTCTCTGTCCTGATATTCAAAGTCCTCTATAGGATTGGCTCTAGCTATCTGACTGATCACCACTCCCTCTTTGACTATGACCTCACATGCCAGCTATGTTCCACTGGAACAATTACATTGTCAGGTCTTAGGGGGAGGCTCAAAGAACTTGGAGACAGAACTTTCACAGGAGCTGGACTAGACTATGGAATTCATTCCTGCAAGATGTGAGAGTGAAGACAGACCTCTCCATTTTAAAAAATTAATGACATTTCTTCCACTTAGCTTTTCCTCAGGAAGTTCTTCACACATGCCTAGACACGCACACACATGCACAATAACTTGAGCAAGTGTTTTTAAACAAAACATTTAAACTAATCAATCTATTTCTCCTACAGACTGAAAAGTAGGAAGAGAGAAAGACTGTGTCTACAAGGACAAAAAGGTGTGAAGTATTCCACTTACATTTGCTCAACTGGGTTGAAAACCCCCATTAACATACATACAGACAGTTTTACACATTTAAGATCAATGTTTCAATTGAAACACACATTTTTGCTCTTGCAGACATGGCCAAACAGATGGTTATTTTTAATTCTATGTTTCAACTCTTAGGCGGTTGTCAGATACTGCAGTGCCAAGGTTTATATGAATACTTAGGTACCTACATACATAGATCTGCAATATTTTGTTCCATTTTTCATTATTTCCTTCTGCTCTACTCTCTCATATGAGAGGAGCTCACCTATGTTTTCATTTCCCCTTTGACTATTAGGAAAAGAGTTACATATCATTGTCTCCTGATGGTCTTTTTTAAGACTATTTTTGTTGTTATTTCTGAAGAGACTCACATGAAACAAGCACAGCATAAAACAGCATGATGCACTTCACATTTTTGAAAAAAAACTTCAAGAATCACTTGGGGGTTGACAGAAATTAATAGAAATGACAAAGCTTAAATCAATCAACAGAAGTCAGCTGATACCAAAGCCAACTGATATCAAAAGGCGTCTTTCCACGTACTTCAGTGGGCTTTGAATCAGTGCCTGGGCTCCAGTTCTGAAGAAGAAAAAAAGCAAACCTGACTTGGGCATTGTGAATGACACAAGTTGCTATATAAATGGATGTCATAAAATGGCTCAAAGTACAGCTAGTGAAAAATATTAGATGGAACAATTTTCCATTGAAAAATTAAGTTTTGTCAGAATCAAAATGTTTCTCGTATCAACTTAGAAAGCATTTTGGATGGAAAAAGTCAAAATGTTTCATTTCAATAACATCAAAACATTTCAATTTGACTTTATTGTTTTGATTCATTTTTTGACTTATGTTAAAATATTATATTATATCATATTATATCAATATATATTATGTTATATATTATATTTAATATTTTAATATGATGAGTCCAAATGATATTATTGAAATAAAATGTTTTAATGATTCTGGGGGAGTGGGAATTACAATTCTCATTCTGTGGGAAAATTCAGCTTTTCATTCTGATTCCAAACTTTTTTTTTTTAAGAAATTTCTCAAATTTCCTGTGGAACAGAAATGATGGTTTCTGACCAGCTCTAGCTCAAAGACGTATAACTCTTAAAGTGTTTGGCCCTTTAAAAATCTGGGGACAAAAGAATCCTGAGCCTCTTGAAATAGTCAGATCAGCAGGACCTAGCAGGTCCCACATGACCAGACATGGGAATGAGCTTGTCTCAGAATTTTTTCCAGAAAATGACACAAGAGGAGGTGATAGGTGCTTTAAATTGGGGAGTAGTTGTTGGAAGGGTTTTGAGTCAGAGGTAGATGCAGGAACTAGTGGTAGAAGTTAAATATTCTGGTCATTTATACCTGCTTTAGGTAGACCTAACAGAACGTAAACTTTGGAATCTTTTTTTAAACCACCTTTATAACAGAAAGTGATCCATACATTGTGAGGTCTGATCTGCTCCTGTATAATCAATGAGAGTTGTGTCCTTAACATCACAGGAATCATAATTATGTTCTTAAAATCTCTGTGTATACAATTTATAAATGAAATTAACAGAATATACAAAATATAGAAACATTAATTTTAAACATTCTAATTCACAAATATAAAGTGCAGAAATCCCTCAAAACCTACAAATGTCAAGTTATTAACAAGAAGGTTGAGGGTGCTAAGCCACTCAGAGAATCAGACCCTTCTTGTCTAAACTGAAGGTTCACTCCTCTTAACCAGTTGTCATGGGTTTGATCCTGAAAACCACTGTTCCATCAACAGACTAATATATTATATGATGGATGCAAAACTAGTTGGAAAACTATACTCAGAGAATAGTTATTAATGGTTCACAGTCAAGCTGGAAGGGCATATTCAGTGGTGTCCCTCTGAGATCAGTCCTGAGTCTCAATCTATGCACTATATCCATACATTATTTGGATAATGCTATATACAGAGTACAATTATAAAGTTTGTGGAGGATACCAAGCTGGGAGGGGTTGAAAACATTTTGGAGGACAGGATTAGAATTCAAAATGACCTTGAGAAACTGGAGAAAGGGTCTAAAATAAGTAGGATGAAATTCAATTAGGACAAATGCAAATATTATACCTATGAAGGAATAACCATAGAATGGGAAATGACTGCATCTATAAAAAGAATATCGTTCACTACTTCAGGATATCACAATATGCCTTGGATATAGACCCTGAACTTTCCAGGGTTGAAGCTGCTGTTTGTCCATTTCTTCAACCTTGCTTGTCAGTGCAGTAGCTTTTAAATAGCAGCCTGCTCATGAATAGATGGCTTTCACGGGCTATGTGTTAATCAACAGAAATCAGGAGAAGTGAGCTGATGTTCTCTTGTTAAAAAAGTAAATTAAATTAATATTTTTCTCATTCCAGATCAAGCGTTTGGACCCAATTCTCACCTGGTGTAAATCAGTGTACCACTGTATGAAGCTTCACAGATTTATAACAGCTGGGAATCTAGCCTTTTCTTTTGCTTGCAATATTACATAACATAATAAAAGTAACATTAATAGTCTTGTTCCTAGACCCACTCGTTTTGAACCAATTACTTGCCATTAATAATTTATTAATTATAGGAAAATAAACATACTCCCATGTTCTAAAGCAAACTCAATGTGAATGAGAGGCTCATTTTCTACTCTGCTCTGAAGATCTGCGACAAATGTTCTGTGATTGTTAGCTTAATTTGCCACATATTTAGCTCAGGATCTTAACTAAAAATAGTATAAATGTGCCATGTATTTATTCAGAGATTGAGAATTTGTTATCCAGATTAATTGTTTCTATTCTTTTAGCTAAAGCAAAATGGCTAACTGTCAAGTCACATTTTGCCTTTATAGTTTCCAGTTATGACGTGCAGTAACAGCATCCATTACACATCTATATTCCTATCAAAGTTGAGGTAAGGCATGAGGTGAAAAGAACAATTTACACTCAAGAACTTCCATATACTGATGAGGCGTTAGGCTCATTAATTGCTCTTCTGTTACAAAATATACCTGTTCATATTTATTTAATATTATTTTGCTCTTGAAAATTCGTCAAATTTGGATTGCGTAGGGTGGGCATGCTGCTGTGAAAAGAACACGGTTGCCTGTTTAGTCTTGCACTTCAGCACTACTAACCTTATTGAGACATGTGGAATAAAGATTTAATTTTGCTACATCAATATTTGCTAATATGCCACTGTCATTCTTCCAAATATTATTTTAAAGTTCAGATAAGTTTACTTTCCCCAAGCAATCAACAATCCCCTTCTCTCTCCCTGTTCTCCATTTGCAACCAGTCAACAGGCCTAACTTTATTTTACTGAGAGTTCCCCCAGTTATAGGCCTGAAAAAACATCTTTTTTATAATCCTCCTGCAACTGATTATGTTCAGTCTCCAGTGGGGTCAGTTAGCCCCTGGTGGATTCTACCAGAATGCCAAGTGCATATGTGTAATAGGCAAGTTACACCAATTGGGTTCCCTAGATTGCCAATTTTTGGGGCTTGGCCTAGTTTTTTGACCTTTTGGGTTCATGCACTTAGAGGCTTTCCAGGAGTGATGTAAGTAAGGTGGTATGGTACACCATACCAGTAAGCTATTTATAGCCTGTATGACATACACGCCAGCAGCTCCTCCAGCATGGCTGCACTGTGCCCAGCCCTTACGCGCAGCTGCATACCTGCATCTCCTGTCTGGTGTCTGTAGAGCAGCCCCATTGGAGGACAGGGCTGGGGACAGAACAGCCACGCCAGAGGAGCTGCCAGCATGGGGCTCGGTTGCTGGAGTGCCTGAAAAAAATATTCTCTGCTGTCACAGGGAGCTAGTTTGAAGCTCTTCTGCTGGCAATTCCCAAAGTAGGTGTGACTGTGAACTGGCTATTGTTCCAGAGAGCAAG
The DNA here is from genome assembly GCF_025201925.1 of Gopherus flavomarginatus. Classification (NCBI taxonomy): domain Eukaryota; kingdom Metazoa; phylum Chordata; order Testudines; family Testudinidae; genus Gopherus; species Gopherus flavomarginatus. The sequence goes on from NC_066618.1 coordinate 110,630,402, forward strand.
CCCTACTCTTCTCTTAGCAGCCCACACAGCAGCTGTGCTGTGTCCACCCACTGAGAGCACTCCCCTCCCCAGGTAATATGGGATGGATCATGGGGAAGGGAGGGGAGAGCACGGGGCCATGGGCTGGGGGAGGGTGGGGTCACATGAGAAGTCACATGGGGGATCACATGGGGATGTTGCGTGCCCTCCTTTTAGCTGGTGCAGCATACTGATAAGAAATGAATTCTACTTGTACCACCGCTTTCCAGTCATAGACAGATGTGTTCTCGGGCAGATCTGATGTGAAGGACAGAGGGCAAAAACCATTTGACTCACAACCCAGCTGTGGCTCCAATACAGAACTTGAAGAGTGGTCCAGCCCCATAAAGAGATAATTGAATGTGATGGGGAGAGAGGTGGTCATGGACCTGTGGGAAGGGAGGAGAAGACCTCAAATAAACTGAATGATTCAGACAAATCAGGGAATAAACATCTAAAGCTTTAGAGGATAATAAGTCACTGGACTATGATCTATGATCACTTAAAAACAGCATGTATTGAATGTTGGCCTGATCAAACCAGCCACATCCTACAACACAGTGCCTTTCTTTTCAAAGCAATTTGAAAAGATTTAAATGTCTTGAGGAAAAAGCAACTGAGTAACTTGTCATTGGTATTATCATGAAAACACTGATTACTTTGGAACTGTTTCTGTTGCTAAATTAACTAAGGGGGAAGACTCCTCATGTTGACTGTGAAGAATAGGAGATTTGGATATGGGTGAGTGGCGATGAGGCTCATGGCTCATACTCGAGTATGGAAATAAGATTCTTTCCAACTATCAGTAGTACATAGCAGGAGGTGTCAAACATCACACAGAAATACTGCTGAAGATTTTAGGACAGGAATTCAAGAATATTGCAGTAACTGAAAGTCTAAGGGGAATTTTTGTAGGCAGAATGAGGCCAAATTGCAATTTGGTTAAGTACAGTCTAGTGCATTTGGTTTTCTTTGACATATGGAACACTTCCTTACTGTATTAGTCTCATCTTCATCTCACCCAGCACCTCAGAACCTGTTTTAAAATCCATCCAAGTCAAAGGCCTGAGTTAGTCAAGAGCAACCTGATTCTTCAGATCTGCTGATTTTTTGATTTCTGACCTGAATTGTATGAAATATTTCCAATTTAGCCACTATTACAGACCTTTGAGATTAAGTTAAATGGTGCCCTTTGACATAATGTGGAAGACAATAACTCAGAGTAATTCCAGTATTTATTATATGTAAACCTTCTGCCTCTCTGAGTTGGCAGCAACAAGAGCCGGGTTCAGTATCCAGGGGTTCCGTTTCAATAACACAATGCATAACCGGCTCGAGCCCCCACCCAGTGACCTGGGACACTTACATACCACACCCCCCTGGGCGACTCTAGGAGGCAATACTTCCCCTCTTGCAAGCACGGAGTCTGAATGTAGCAAAATCCTTTTAATAAAGGAAGGAAACAATGCGGCATCCGATTGGAGAAACACCACAAACAGGATTATAACACAAACCATAAGCAAAAACCCACCTCCAAGTACTTTTGGCAATGTCCTTTCCCCCTTAGGGTCTTAAGCCCAATCACCCCAAAGTCCAACAACCCAAAGGTCTCTGGTCAGTGCCACCCCAGAATTCAAAAGTTTATCTGCAGAGTTTTATCCCCCTAGCCTGGGTAGAAATGGGCAGGGGGGAGTCCACACAAGGTGTTAAGGGGCACCTTACATGGGCCAGGGCTAACTGCTCCACCCCTCCGTGGAGTTCTGCTACAGCCTTCACCACGACCAGCTCCACCACACCAGCTGTGCCGCTCCTCCAGCCGTCCCTGCAAACCACTTCACTCCGCTCACTGTTCCATGGGCTGCTCCAACATGCTGCAAACTGCTCCAGTCTGCCAGTCGCTTAACAATAGGTCTTCAGGATCCCTCACTAGTTAACACAACACTCAGTGATCTCAGCTCAGCTCTTTCAGCTCTTAGTAGGGGAGCCCTGGTGCTGGTACACCACTGGCCCAACATGAATTCAGCTCAGCAGTCTCTAGATGGACTCCTAATGGAATCAAAATTAGCTCTACTCTTTTACAGTGGAGAGAGAAGGATGTGCAATTGGTGTTCCAGACCCTCAAAAGGAACCCATACTCTCAGGTATACACACCAGTCCCCAACCTCTCTCAATTCACTGGGTTTTGGAACCCATGTCCCTTGTCTAGCAAGTGTCACTTAATTTATATAGAGACATCTCTGTCATAAAGCAGTCTCGTAATTCCTCATTCACATAATCAGGTGGCAACATTTTATTCCTCCTGCCCCAATAACAAAGAAATTGGGGATCCCAGAGCTGTCAAAATAACCATCCCAGGCTGCCTTGGGCTATGCTGGGCGTGCCCATGCAAATATCTGAAATTTCACACTTCCTGAAATTCTTTCCACACTCCCCATAATTCACCACCAGATGTCAGGGTAGAGCTCATCCTGACTCTGCTTACAATATAGTTACTGTCTCTTTAAATCTAAAAACACATTGTCTGGGATGGTAGTGTTTTCAGGAATCCAAATAACCCGTGATTCTGCAGCCTTTCCAAAGGAAAAAAAAAAGCTTCATATTAAGTGACAGACCTGACAGGAAACATCATTGATTTTCTAGATCAATACCCAAGTTACAATAAATACCTTTACAGTTTAGGAGTGCAGTACAACAAATTTTCCATTTTCGCATGAGTAGACTTCTTGTGTCAGTTGAATTTATTGCTTTAGAAACACTGGAGAACTGCAGTGCATTTTGTATTGTATTATCCAAACAAATGTGAAGTACAGTTGTGGTACTTTTTGCAACCAGCAACGGTCCAGAGAGAAATCAAAGCTCATCTCTTCGCTGAGATTACAAAATATTGTTGGATAACATTCTTCAGTTTTTGTAGTACTTTCTGCTGAATGAATGAGGTGTTGATGAATACTTATCAGTCACGAGGATCTACTTAGAGCCATTTACAAAGCTTACTACTTGTTTCAGTTGCTGTTGATCAACAACGGAAAGTGAATTATTCAGTTACTTTAAATCAAATATATGCCAAATAACCATTATCAGTAAGAAATAGGACACTTTGTAGATAAAACTTAGGAACTTTTATTCTCTTTTTGACTATTTACATTAACATTACTGCAATATTTAGCTTAGTCCTTTATAAGTCTCTGAAGGTTTTTTTCTTTTCAGTGTGTAGAAAAAGGATTACATCTGGTATACTTAAAAAGTTAATTTCTGTTTTAGAGGCATTGAGCCAGATCCTCTGGAAGCTGGCATAGCTCCATTGACTTCAGTGCAGCTATGTCAATTTACAGAAGCTGAGGATCTGGTCTGCTCTAGATCCAAGCCAGATATCTTGTACTTAAAATGAGGAATAGCAGTAATATCTCTAGAACCAGAATGAAATGTTTAAATGCTCCCATCGTAGTTATCTTTGTTGTTCAACTTGTTTTTTGAAGAGCCTGAAGATTTATCAACTCATAGAGAGCACTTGATCCTTCTCAAAATAAGTGTAATACAATATTCACTTGTTCATAGATCTTTCATTGTGTCTTGGCTTCTTTCTGTCCACAGCAAAATTCTGCTCTGAGCTCTAAATGGTTGAGTTTGATTGTAATATTTTGCTCTCTCTGTATTTCTGGAACAAACACAAAGCCAGACAAAGCCAAGAGCCATGAGGGAGATTTAGGGATCAAATTTTGTCTGTGAGTTTTGAAAGACTCTGTTAATTACTCTTTAAAAGTCATACAAGAGAGAAGTTTAGGTTTTAGAAACTTTTATTGAGAACAATGTAGTGAATGGCTATTTATCTCCAAATTTAGGTCATTGTCCATTAGGGCAGTATGGAACTGTATTGCTAAAGAGGGGAACACCAGAGATTTTCTGGTTCAGAGAGGCAGAATGCACCCTGGAGCTCCTCTGTGTATGCAAAGTACAGATTTCTTTAAGGAATGAAGCATATTCCCATCACCCCCTGCATCTGGCCAGCATGAAGACAGATCTCTTTGGATCATAGCACTCCAAATAAAAAGGTATATGAGAAACACTTCTGTGCTTCCTTAACTATAGTAGCTGAAAATCAGCCTAAAGTGAACCACAATTATTGTGGGGCTTTTATGTTTAACTTTTACCATAAAGTTATTTAACACATGACCAAAAACTCTAGTCTAGACAAGGCCTCCTTGAGCTGTTTTGAATCTGCAGTACTTACAGAAGTAAACAAAGATTAAGCTTGATTTTTGTCAGAAGGTGTCATTTTTTAGTTACTTTTGACAGTAGAACTTTTGGCAGTGATTTAGGGGTGAGAGTATGAGGGTATTAAGGGAGAAGAGATCTTATTGCTGGAACCCATGGGTTTGGATGTGAATGTTATACTTTCTGAAGTATGGCCTTATACAATTATTAATCTGTTCAGGTTTTTTTAGATTGATTGGACCATGATGTTCATATTCTCTGTCTCAGCATTTTTCAGTATTAGTCTTGCCAATTGGTGGGGTAGTGGGTATTTTTATGTCCATGGAATGGTGCCAAGGTAGAAACACTGGGAAAGAATTTGGGGCCAAATTTGGCACTAGTGTAAGCAAGCACAATTCCATTGGCTGCTGTGGAATTATTGAAGGCACTCTCAAGCCTGGACTGTAAGATGATGATGAAGATGGTGCAAATGGCTGGATGAAGCTTGTCATTTTCAGTATGTGAAAATATCACGACCAAGAATTTTCTATTTATATGACATATTCTTTTAATGACATCACAACATTTTAGATTATTTGCCAACCTGTGTTGTAAATTAATTGTTGTTACGCAAAGTGTACTGGCATTCTGTAACATTTAATAAGCTCTTACTTAAAGTATAACATGGGAAGTATTGTAGGAAAACACATATAGCTGACTCTTAGTGCAGCATGAATAAAAAAACAAGTGTCTTACCTAGACACAACTTTTAAAATGGTGAATGACTATCATAGAAATCTAGGATTGGAAGGGACCTCAGTTGGTCATCTAGTCCAGTCCCCTGCACTGAGGCTAGACTAAGTATTATCTAGCCCTCACAGATGTTTGTCTAACCAGTTCTTAAAAACCTCCAATGATGGAGATTCCACAAGCTCTCTAGATAATTTGTTCCAGTGCTTAACCACCGTGACAGTTAGGAAGTTTTTCCTAATGTCTAACCCAAAACTCCCTTACTGCAGTTTAAGCCCATTGCTTCTTGTCCAGTTCTCAGTGGTTAAGGTGAACAATTTATCACCCATTTCGACATAACAACCTGTTACGTACTTGAAGACTGTTATCAAGTCCTCACTCAGTCTTCTCTTCTTCAGACTAAACAAGGCCATTTTTTTCAGTCTTTCCTCACAGATCATGTTTTCTAGACCTTTAATTATTTTGGTTAATCTACTCTGGACATTCTCCAATTTGTCCACACCTGTCCCAAAGTGTGGTGCCCAGAGTTGCTGAGTAGAGTAGAAGAATTCCTTCTCGTGTCTTGCTAACAATGCTTGTCTAATACATCTCAGAATGATGTTTGCTTTTTTTTTAACAGTATTACATTGTTCACTCATATTTAGTTTGTGATCCACTATATCCCCTAGATCCTTTTCTGCAGTACTCTTTCCTTGGCAGTCATTGCACATACATGAAAGAAAACACTAGAGAAGAGAAAAGGAGAAAAGTAAGGAACTGAAAAATTAGCAATATAAAGCCCAATAACTTTTGTGGAAGATAAGATGAAACAAGAACTATAAAGGGTGGTAATTTGCTACTCTGTATATATATTATAATGAATTAAAGCACTGATAAGCCTCCTGTGATAAAATGGCCAATTATAAAGCAGCTTTACATTCACTTTCTTCTGCTGTGTTTGGTTCAACTGCTTTTTCTCATCTGATAAATTTTGGTTGTCTCTCATTGATTAGGGTTTATGCCACAGAAACTAACATAGACCTTGGTAGAAAACCCTAACCGTAGATGTCCACTCAGAGGACTTGCAGATACATAAAGCATCCACAACCTCCTCTCTTCTGGGGGGTCTGAAGGGAGCTAACACAACCCACAAAGTGAGAGACTGGCTGGTTGGGAAAATAGGAAATGGATGCACTGATTAGGCTTCTAAGCAAAGTGTTTCTCGAGAGGCAGTTGCTCAAATATCTTGCTAAATCAGGGCCTTAGTGTATCTCCTTCTCAGCCTCCATCAGAAGGGCTCCTAAGCAGAGATCTCCAGTAATAATTAGATCTGTTTTCCTTTGGTGGAAACCCCAAAAGAGGGCAGTGGTGAGATCATCATTGTCCTTCCTTTGAATGAAACCCATTTACAACACAAGAAGTCAGGCTGAAAAACAGTGTTGTCTAGTGAATAGGGCATGGGGTTGGACCTGCAGAGACCTTAGTTCTATTTCCAGCTCAGGCACTAATGTAATACAAATAAATAACACAAAATGCAATTAAAACTCCATAAATCAGTAACTGTACGTTTGGCTGAAGATACTTATATTGGCTTACATTGTTCCTTCCCTACTATGTACCGCATTTTGTGCTACCCTTATGCATGAATGGTGGTACCACACTACAAGAAAACCCAACGAAACCAGTTGAACAGAGAAAAGGTACTAGTCACTGTGCTTAAAGGCTGCAGAACCTTGTCGTGGGGTGTGTGTGTGTGTGTGTGTGTAAATAATACTGTATATTAGATGTGGTAAAATAAAGACTGGTAATTTGTAAGTGCACTACTTTCTCCCTTTCCTGCACAAACGTGGATCAACAAATGCTGACAAATAACATCAAGAAATACGTGCAACTATTTATTCTCTTTCTACTAAAAGAAAAGAAGAAGTGGACTGTAGCTCACGAAAGTTCATGCTGAAATAAATTTGTCAGTCTCTAAGGTGCCACAAGTACTCCTGTTCTTTTTGCGGATACAGACTAACACGGCTTCTACTCTGAAACCTCGCTTTCTACTGTGTCATATATTATTTATCCTATAAGATGTCTGGAAAATCAATATAAAGGCTTATCAGAATTGGCTGACTATGGGATTTTAGAATCACTGCCTTTCTTGTAATGTGCTAGCTGTTGTATTTCTGACTACATATATAGAACTGGCACAGCGCATATGGCAGGCCTTTGTTTGACAGCCAGTTTTGCTGCCATGAGAATTGTATTAAAACCCTTATCTTGAGGTAGATAGTTATTTTTTTAAAAATCTAATGGCCAAATCCTACTGGCCTTATGCATGGGACTTGCCACACTGATCTCATTGACCCTAACCATGTAGTAATGCGAGTAGGACTTGACTCTGCATGCTTGACTCTGCATGCACAACTGCACAATCTTTGTGCTTTAAAAGAGGTGAAAAGGAAATTTGCATGGAAAGAGCATCTTTCATATTCTCAGTATATTAAATGAGTATTATCCATAATGGAAATACAACAGTGAAGAGGTTTTTTGGTTACTGACCAAAACTGCAAACCTATCAAAAAGGTAGGAATCCTAAAAAAGGTAGGCAGTCCAACAAGTGTCTGAATTTAACTACTTTTGAATGTGATTTAGCTCCGTTATTCAATTTTGATGTTCATCTTGAAAGGTTTGTAGCAAAACTGAACATAAGACTTGGAATGCGGTACAGAATAAAAGATGCATGTATCTCCTGGTTCATAAAAGCAGAGTATCCTAGTTAATTATTTATGGTGATACAATCTCTGCCACAGCCTCAGCTATGCTTAATGTTGTGTCCCAGATGACTAAGATCCTGAAAATGATACAGTGAGGGCCCTATCCTGTGAGATGCCAGGACTTCTTACATTAACTTCAATTGCAATAAAGGATTCTGAGTAAGATTTCTTCTCTTGACAATATAACTAGCCACCAGAGCACTGGAGATATGAATGTGTGAAAATATCAGATTTCTTTATTTATAATTAATTTTATTTTGCTATAATAATACAGGCTTGAAAGTGCTGGTATTACCAATTCTCTCACACTCCATTATTTTGCTATTTATTGATTACCACTGTAATTGTGCTACGTAACATTGGGTACGTCCACACTACAGCTTAAAATCGATATTAGTAAAATCGATTTTATAAAACAGGGTTTATAAAATCGATTTTACGCGTCCACACTAGGGCACATTACGTCGGTGGTGTGCGTCCATGGTCCCAGGCGTCCATCGATTTCAGGAGCGTTGCACTGTGGGTACCTATCCCATAGTTCCTGCAGTGTTCCCTGACCCTTGGAATTATGCATTACTACCCCAGTGCCTGATGGGGCAAAAATCACTGTCGTGGGTGGTTCTGGGTACAGCCTCACCCCCTCCCTTCCTGAAAGCAGCAGACAGCCATTTTGCGCGTTTTTTATTGGGTGAAGTGAGCAAATGCCATTTTACAGCAAGCATGGACCCTGGTCTGATCAGTACCTTGATCGTGGACGTTGTAAACAGTTCACGCATTCTCGTGCTGTCTATGCTGAACCATTAACAGCAAATGCAGGAGAGGATGCTGCAGCGACGGCAGCGTGGCGACGAGAGTGATGAGGACCTGGAGCCTGAGTTCTCCGAAACCGCGGGCCCCTGCGCTTTGGAGCTCCTGATGGTAATGGGGGAGGTTCTAACCATTGCTCGCCAATTTTGGGCCCGGGAAACAAGCACAGACTGGTGGGACCGCATAGTCTTGCAGGTGTGGGACAATTCGCAGTGGCTGCGGAACTTTCGCATGCGTAAGAGCACTTTCTTTGAACTTTGTGACTTGCTTTCCCCTGTCCTGAAACGCCATAATACCAGGATGAGAGCAGCCCTCACAGTGGAGAAGCGAGTGGCAATAGCCCTCTGGAAGCTTGCAACGCCAGACAGCTACCAGTCAGTCGGGAATCAATTTGGAGTGGGCAAATCTACTGTGGGGGCTGCTGTGCTGGAAGTAGCCAAAGCAATCATTAAGCTGCTGCTACGAAAGGTTGTGACTCTGGGAAACGTGCAGGTCATGGTGGATGGCTTTGCTGCAATGGGATTCCCTAACTGTGGGGGGGCCATAGATGGAACCCATATCCCTATCTTGGCACCGGAGCACCAGGGCACCCAGTACATAAACCGCAAGGGGTACTTTTCAATGATGCTGCAAGCACTGGTGGATCACAAGGTACGTTTCACCAACATCCACGTGGGATGGCCAGGAAGGGTTCATGATGCTCGTGTCTTCAGAAGCACTACTCTGTTTAAACGGCTGCAGCAAGGGACTTACTTCCCAGATCAGAAAATTACAGTTGGGGATGTTGAAATGCCTGTAGTTATCCTGGGGGACCCAGCCTACCCCTTGATGCCATGGCTCATGAAGCCATACACAGGCAGCCTGGACAGTGGTCAGTTGTTTAACTATAGGCTGAGCAAGTGCAGAATGGTGATAGAATGTGCATTTGACCGTCTCAAAGGTCGCTGGAGAAGCTTACTTACTCGCTCAGACCTCAGCCAAACCAATGTCCCCTTTGTTATTACTGCTTGCTGTGTGCTCCACAATCTCTGTGAGAGTAAGGGGAAGATCTTTGTGGCGGGGTGGGAGGCTGAGGCAAATCACCTGGCCGCTGATTACGCGCAGCCAGACACCAGGGCAATTAGAAGATCACACCAGGAAGTGGTGCGCATCAGAGAAGCCTTGAAAACGAGTTTCATCATGGGCCAGGGTACGGCGTGACTGCTGTGTTTCTTTCCCCTTCATGAACCCCCCCCCCCATGTATTGACTCCTGCTGCAAGCAAGCTACCTTCCACCCTTCCATAACAGCTTGCTTATGGAAATAAAGTTACTATCTGTTAAAAACCTTGTATTCTTTATTAAAAGTCAGTCCCTGTAAGCAACTCACCCTCCCTCTTGCTTTAAAAAGCATGTAATTAAAAATACATAAGTAGGGGTTTTGGAGGAGGATGGGAGGGAGGGAAGAGAAAGGCAATTAAGGAAGCCTTGAAAACGAGTTTTATCATGGGCCAGGGTACGGTGTGACTGCTGTGTTTCTTTCCCCTTCATGAACCTCCCCCCCATGTATTGACTCCTGCTGCAAGCAAGCTACCCTCCACCCTTCCATAACAGCTTGCTTATGGAAATAAAGTCATTCCCTGTAACCAACCCACCCTCCCACTGCCTTTGAATAGCATGTCATTATAAGAAGAGTAAAAGAAATGAAAAGGTACCCCGGGAGTGGTTTGGGAGGAGTATAGGAGGGAAGAAAAAGGCCATTAAGGGCATTTCAATGTAATGACAGCCTTTTGGTTGGACTGTCCATGGGGGTGGAGTGGGCAGGTGCAGAAAGCCTTCCCCCACGCGTTCTTACACGTCTGGGTGTGGAAGATATGGGACATGGTGAGTACTGAGGGAGGTTAAACATGGGCTGGAGTGGCACTCTGTGACCCCGCAGCTCTTCCACCAGACTTTGGAGGATGTCAGTTTGATCGCACAGCAGCTCCAGCGTTGCAGCCCGCCACCGCTGATCTTCCTGCCTACACCTCTGATCTTCCTGCCGCCACATCTCATCTCGAGCGTCCCTCCTGTCCTCACGTTCACTGGCAGCGTTCCTGTACTTTGCGACCACATCTTTCCACTCCCTCAGATGAGCTCTTTCACTGCGGGTTACTGCCATTATTTCTGTGAACATCTCCTCCCGTGTCCTCTTCTTCCTTATTCTCCTTATCTGACCTATCCATCGGACTGGGGTAGGGAGGCTTGAAAAATGTGCAGCTGCATGAGTGGGGGAAAAGAGTGATAGAAGGATCATAAGAGATACATTTCACAGAACAATGGTTATACTCTTTCACAGTGAACTACACTATTCACCGTACGTAGCACATGTCACTTCACTACAAGGTCGCCTTTGGATTCTTTTAGTATTTAGTGCTTGCGGCTGTGGTGTCAGAGATCAACACAGACGCAGGTCCGGGGATTACAAATCAGCTTGCAGGCGGACATGGTAAGGCATACATCTAATGGCAGTTAACCGTGCAACCTCTTTTATTCCCCCATACCACTGGCTATTACCAGGTAACATTCATGCTTGGCAGCCAAACTGCTAAAAAGCACATCTTTTGCTTCTTTTCTTATGCCATCAGAAAGGTTAAGCACTAGAGGAAAATTGTGAATGGTTTCCCCCCCCCACTCTGCATGTCTGCTGTAATGGCAGGTCACTGAAACCTTACCACCTTCCCCCTCCCCCCTCTATGCCTGGCAATTAGCAGCAATAATTCCTGCTGCCCAAATGCTAAAAAGGTCAGCACCATTAGAGACACCTCCCCGTAGGAGTGTGCTGGTTTTTACCCTCCCCTCCCCCATGGCTAACTGCTAGGGAAGGTTTTTTTTAAAGGAGCAGGAAAGCAGAAACGAAGGAATGGTCATCTCTGTCCCCTTAATAAACGACATTACTTTTTAACAGGTGACCATGAACGATATCACTCTCCTGAGGATAACAGACAGAGAAAAAGAAATTATGCTTCTTGAATGCCAGCAATCCCCGGGACCATACGCAGCTAGGCTTTGTCATGCAATGATACCCGATTACGTGCTCCAGGCATGGCGTGGTAAAGTTTCGTACCATGGTGGACGGAATAAGGCTGCCCTGCCCAGAAACCTTCTGCAAAGGTTATTGGGGTACCTCCAGGAGTGCTTCATAGAGATGTCCCTGGAGGATTTCCGCTCCATCCCCAGACATGTTAACAGACTTTTCCAGTAACTTTAATGCCAGCTACTGCATGCAAGCCCTCATGGCAAATCAATCATTAAAAAACGCTTGCTTTTAAACTATGGTTTTTATTTAAAAAAGTACACTCACCAGAGGTCGCTTCCATGGCTTCATTGTCTGTGCTAGTGGCTTGGGAGGGCTGCGATGGTAATTCTGCTTGGGTGAGGAAAAGCTCCTGGCTGTTGGGGAGAATGGAGTGCTGTGTGGTCTCTGCCATCTCGTCCTCCTCTTCCTCCTCCACATCTTCGCCGTCCGCAGAATCATCAGCAGTGGCTGAGATTACTATCCCCACCTCTGAATCCACAGACAAGGGGGGGCTTGTTGTGGCGCAGCCACCTAAAATTGCGTGAAGCTCCGCGTAGAAGTGGCATGTTTTTGGCCCAGATCCGGATCTGCCATTTGCTGCTTTGGTCTTCTGGTACGTTTGTCTGAGCTCCTTCACTTTAACTCTGCACTGCACCGAGTCCCTGCTATGGCCTCTCTGCCTCATGGCATTAGAAATCTTTTCAAAAGCTTTCTCATTTCATCTACTGGAACGCAGTTCTGATAGCACAGAATCTTCTCCCCATACAGCGATCAGATCCAATAACTCCTGTGCGTTCCACGCTGGAGCTCTTTTCCTATTCTCAGGAGACTGCATTGTTACCTGTGCTGCTGAGAGCTCCACGCTGGCCAAACAGGAAATGCAATTCAAAAGTTCCCGGGGCTTTTCCTGTGTACCTGGCCAGTGCAGTAGAGTTCCTTTACCTGTCCAGAGCGGCCACTGGTGCACTGTGGGATACCTCCCGGAGGCCATTAACTTCGATTTCCGTCCACACTAGCCCAAAATCGATTTTGTAAAATCGATTTTAGGGTTACTCCTTTCGTTTAGCTGGAGTACAGAAATCGATTTTAAGACCCCTTAAAATCGATTTTAAGTGCCTTGTAGTGTGGACGGTTACAGCATTAAATCGATTTAACGCTGTTTAAATCGATTTAACGCTGTAGTGTGGACCTGGCCATTGTAAAGTATCTTGGGGTATGTCGAGAAATTGTGACTCACTAAGGATCAAACCAGGAGAACGGGAAGGGGGAAAAGCAGCCTTTTTTTGTGTATGCTTTCCATAGCACCAAGAATGGCAAAAGTATTGGTATTGACTTTACATCTCGGAAAGTCCAGCCGGGGAGATCTACACTCGGAAGTATGCAACACATACTTCTGGGCAGAGTATTTTCAGAAGTCCACCTGAAAATTGCAGCTAGTTGAACCATCATTACATCCCTCTTCCAAGTCTGCAACCCTTATCTCAAGTGGAGTTGAGTTCTGTGCAGCCATGGGGGCAGCGAGGGGAAATATGCCATCAAATGGGAGGGTGAACCTAGAGAAATGTGGATGAGCCCTGGGCCACCGCATGCACACTCCTGCCCCTTTAGGTATTTCAAAAACCATAAGTATATTCAAATACCTGCTGTTTTAGGGAATCAAATCTCTTGGAGTTCTATTGGGAAATCCTCCCAGTGATGCAGCGTGAGGGAAACTCTGTTGGCTTGATTCTTCACTGCTCTGTAGCTTGCAGAAGTGTGCTCATTGCAGAGTGTGCTTAGCTCTACTAATCTGATTTGGAAGCATTGTCATCTTCTTTGAACTCACTCTTCACAGATGTAAATGACTAAACAAGATACTAGAGTGCAAACAAACACCCTTCTGAGCAGAATCAGAGTTCTTTCATAGCTACATAGGTTTAGAGAAGGATAAGTATGAAATACACCATTTGTATGAAAGATGCTAGTCAAATCTGAATTCTAAGTCTGCTTTAAGATGAGTGCAGCCCTTGATTTCAGAATGAGCCACAGGCCTTTCCTGCATCAGTTGTGTAAAGACATTATGAGACGTCTCATGATGGAACTTTGCTTCTCTTCGTAATGTCAAATTCTCATAGAGTTTCTTCAGTTCCTCTGCTCACTGCCCTCATTGATAAAATTCTACAACATCTTCTTTCTTTTCCACAAATGGTAGTTTTAATGTGGGACATAACAAAAGGTGTTGTGAGGTCTATAAAATCATGAATGGTGTGGAGTAAGTGTATAGGAAATGTTATTTACCACTTCACATAACACAAGAACCCTGGGCAACCCAATGAAATTAACAGGTTTAAAACAAATGTTCAGAAACATTTCTTCACACAATGAACACTCAACCTGTGTAACTCACTGCTAATGGATGTCGAAGGCCAAAAGTTCAAAAAGAGTTCAAAGAGAATTAGATAAGTTCATGGAGGATAGGTCCATCAATGGCTATTAGCCAAGATGGTCAGGGATGCAACCCCATGCTCTGAGTGTCCCTAAACCACTGACTGCCAGAAGCCAGGACGAGATGATAGGGGATGGATAAATTGTCCAGTTCTGTTCATTCCTTTGGAAGCATCTGGCACTGGCCACTGTGAGAAGACAGGATACTGGGCTATATAGACCATTGATCTAACCCAGTATGACCATTCTTATGAGTATATTAGTCATTTTTGTTTCCTCCCCTTCTCTGCCAGGAATGTGAACTGAATATAATTGATGGGGAGTGTAGAGGTGTGGACTCACCCCTGCGGCACCTCCTGCTGGTTGTCCTTGGGAATTAGCTCATTTCCAGCCAGGAGTGCCTTCTGCAGGCCGGTAATCCACCTGTCCTCTTGGCCCCCGTCTCCCTCCCTGGACCCCGGTGCCCTTTTAACTGGGGTGCTTCTCCCTGGCAGTACCCCACCAATTTGGGTCTCCCCTCCCTGGGGAAGTCCCAACCCACTATCCCCACTTTGCCTCAGTTTGGCTACTTCCCAGTCTCCATCTAGATTCCAAGCCCCGGGGCAGACTGCAGTATCAGCCACTCATCATAGGCAAAGGGGTTTGGAGCTGCCTTTGCCTACCCCTGGGCTGCCCTCTGCAACCCCCAGTACCTTTTAGCCCAATGCTAGGCTGCAGCCTGGGCCTTTCCAGGCTGGAGCTCCTCTATTTGTCCCCAGCCCTGCTCCACTCAGGTACTTTGTCTGTAGCTCCCTGCGGCCAGGCCCTTCTCCCTCTACAGGCAGAGGGAGACTCCCTGGGCTTCTGGCTCACAGGCTCTTATAGGGGCCAGCTGGGCCTAATTGCGGCATGGCCACAGCTGAGCCTACTTTGCCCAATCAGCCCCGGCTTCTTGCCCCAGCCACAGCCCTCTCCTGGGCTGTTTAAAGCCCCACAGGGCAGGAGCGGGTAATCACTCCGCTACAGGCAGTCACATTATTAAGACTTAATATTGAAGAGATCACTATTTCAGTAATTTGTTCCGTGTTGTGAGGTTTTGTGGGTTTTTTTGTTTTGTTTTTATGTCTAAGGGACCTGGAATTTGACCTAGTGAGGAATCATCTACAAATTCTTAAATACATTGTGTTTGTCTGCTGCCATGAATCATTACCCACCTTGGTATTTTTCTACATTTAAGTTTCTGAAGTTGTCAAAATATGCAGTCCCGATAATAAAAGAGGTTTTAGACAATTTCCATGGCCTTGGGATTGCTCTGCTCTAACTAATGACTGTCACACATTTCCCTTTTTAAAATTAAATTATGATTCAGAGCTAAATCACCACTAACCCTTCCAATTTTTGCCTCTCTCTCTCTCTGCCTTCTTCCATAGTAGTTCTTTTAAAAGAAAAAACAAACAGACAGTCCTACCAAGCTTTCTTCAGGGAATTTCCAAGTCATGCCTCTAGCTTTATAGTGATGCAATTGAGAACACTGTGAACTCAATTACCCTGGTATAAATCTGAAATCAGCATCTAGACCCAGAACTCTATGTCTAGCAAAATGGAAATTTGACGGTAATTAACAGTATCTATGGATTTGATAAATTCTCCATAACTTGGTGACTTTCAGTCAAGACTAGATGTCTTTCTAAAAGACAAAAAGAACAGGAGTACTTGTGGCACCTTAGAGACTAACAAATTTATTTCAGCATAAGCTTTCGTGGGTGTATCTGACGAAGTGAGCTGTAGCTTACGAAAGCTTATGTGGAAATAAATTTGTTAGTCTCTAAGGTGCCACAAGTACTCCTGTTCTTTTTGCGGATACAGACTAACATGGCTGCTACTCTGAAACCTTTCTAAAAGAAGTTTCTATTTGAAACACAAGTTATGGGGCCAGATATAGAAATCACTGGGTGAAAACTGTGGCCTGTGTTACACAAGAGGACTGACTAGATGACAACAAAGATCTCTTCTGGCCTTAGAAATCTATGCATCTAGGAAATAGGACTGGTTTTAGATCTAACTCAGCAGATTACTCAAGAAACCTAAACAATGAGGAGTCTCCTTGTTGTTTTTGCTGATACAGACTAGCATGGCTGCCACTCTGAAATCTGCCAAGAAACCTAATGTTCCTAAATTATATTTTAAGATGTGATTATTCTGTATTAACTCCAGATAAAGATTTTCCCCTCCTAATTTGGAACAATAAAATTAACGAAGGGTAGGTAGATTGTACATTAAAATTGTATGTTTTTGCATGTCAGTTTAAAGACTACTACTGAGAAGTCTGGCAGGTGATCAGACAGAACTTAGCATATGAAGGACACTTTGTTTCTGCCTCATCTTTTAATGATGCCTTTAACAAATTAAAGCAAATCAAATAGCAGAATGTTGTGAGGAAAGAGCTTACAAACGAACACAAAGCAAGAATAGGGGGTCAGGGGGGAGCACATGACCATGTTAAAATAACCATCAGGCTGCTCTAGCCTATGTCTGGGTTGGGATTGGTTTAGAACTGCCCTCAAAATCAAGGAGTCATAGAAGGCTCTCTAAGGGACCCTGCTTTCTGATGCACTGAGCAAAAATTTGGTATTGTACTTTAATAATGTAGGACCAAGTTTAATAATTTTGCACTTCTGTTTTATGCATAATTTTATCTTCTGTCAGCAAAAAGGTTTGCAATCATTGCTGATTTGATGAAACCTCAATTCTCCATTCATTAAAATGTGTTAATCCACACTCCCACATTTCCTCTCACTTTACCTCTTCACCATTGATGACTGGTGGCCTTGAGAGGTTTAGTTTTTTCTAGACATACAGTGCATGGTTTCTCATGTGGTTCTCCTAAATATTTTCCCTCTAAATTGTTCATTTTCAGTTGAGCGGGCAGGCAGACAGACAAATAGAGCACCCATATATAATTTCAATGGGAGTTAGGTGTCTAACCTGTTTAAACACTTTCAAAAATCCCATTAAGTGCCTATCTATATCTTGAAGTGCCTAAAACCTTTGGAAATTTGTCCCTTAATGAAATTGATCACAGAATTCCAGAGTAGATAGGGTCTACAATTTTAAATTCTACAGTAGGGATTCCAAAACATGAATAGTAGGGGTCACATTTTACTTATGCCAATGTTGAAGTTAGTTCATATTCTGATTTTCTGTTATTTAGATGAGATGTTAGCCTTATTCTTTTTAGATTTACAAAGTTTTCTCCTTTGTTAACCATATATGAATTTCATTAGTTTTAAACAGAAACAATGAATTCATTTAATAGGAAAAATGGATAGCTATTGAGACAGCCGACATGCTTGGCTGCTTACAGAACTAACAATATACCCAAATTTACCTGAGTAAATTGACTGCATGGGAGTCAGCAGTCACCCCAAAAGTACTGTCATGCTAAAAGTACAGTATTGCTTTAGTGAAATGATCATTCCAGAAGCTAATATCCCTTAGGAAGGTGGTACCGAATCTGTACAAATGAAAAGAGGTATTCTACTATATTCAGTGATCGATTATCTGTTACCTTGCACATGGCTTTTCCATCCTTCTCCCAATACAGTGCCCAGATTAGTGGTGTGAAATGTGGCAAAAAGGAATACTTCAAGTGTGCCCCTCTCTGAAGCCCCTTCCCATACACTCCTGAGTGCCTGTTCCCAGATTACGTTTGCACTGTGCACTGATGAGCTAGTATGAGGAATGGGCTCCTCTACACTCTACCACTCCAGCACATCTGAATTACATTTTACCCATTAGTTCATAGCTCATTCAACCCAAGTAATTTCCTCCGCCCCATTCATAGTAAGATGGATTTGTGCAGTTGTGTATCTCTCACTGATGTATCTGATACAACCCTGGATATTGTCAATGACAAGATAGCAGACTGGATGAACATTTAATCTGTTCTAGTTTGGTAATTCCTATGTTTTTATGATTAAGTACTGTCCAATTTATCCAATGATCTTTTTACCATTTCTGCATAATCTGAAAATGCTGATGAATTCTTATTCCTTATCAGATTGTACCCTCTCCTTCTCTGCTCTCTAGAATTTCCATCCTTTTTGAATACTCCAGCAAAATAAATGTTCAGGTTCCACTGAAATTTCAGTGACTTTCATTCACAGGGCTTTTTAAAGCGAATATTTTACTTGTTCCCCTCTCTCACTTTTCTTTTGTGTAACATTATGCATTCCTGATATTTTCCTCAATTTTTCCTTCATCTTCTGTTTTTACAGCCATATCCTGCCATTGTTCTACACACTGAACACCTTTTGAAGACAATATGGGTCAAATCATCAGATGGTGTAAATAGGCATAGCTTCATTGACTTAAATGGCATTATGCCAGTTTACACCAGAGGTGATATGGCCCTTGGAGTTTAGTGTAACTGTCATCTGTAGTTATACGTCTCTCTATATTTTGGAAGCCCTCTTTTCCTCTAACCCCATACTTCCCCCTTTCTAGGACAGAGGGCAGATGACAACTATTCGTCTGCCTTGCCTTTTGCTATCTTAACAACCCATGCTTCACATAATGGAAATATTAACAACAGAGTTTTGAATAAACTGGTTGACTTTACTCTTTTGCTCAGGGTCCACGTTATTCACTGTTTATGACAATCCACATCACTACTAGGTACGGAAGGAGAGGTTTGTGAATGCCCAAAGTTCTATGGACTTTAGCATAAATGATTATTCATCTGAAAGTTTATAATGAAAGTGCATTATTCTCTCCTGAATATTCACTATTGATCATTTGTCATTTCATTTCTTTTAAAAGTTCCAGTCACTGAGTCATAGAGCAGGAACAATACCATGTAATGTAGGCAACCATACACATAAACCAATAATAAATTAATTTGAAATACCCGAAAGGTCTAATGCAAAGCCCATTGGAGTCAGTGGGACTCTTTCCATTGATTTCAATGGGCTTTGGATCAAACTCAAAGTGATCTCTTAGGAACAACCCATATACTGAATATTGTTTGGCCAAAATATTTGCTTAATAGTTACAAATAAGTAAACTGGAAGAAAACAGGATTCATATTTGGAATTAATAGTATTGGCGGCATATAATTTGATCAACACTTCTACCCCTTTTCCCCAGCTCCTATTCCTAAATAAATTTAGCTGTGAAAATTGTTAAGCCTCAAAGTTGCATGGACAACTCTGCTGAAACTGAAGGAACAGCAGTTTCATTTTGTAGCATTTTGAACCAACACAGAGAACAGCAGCAATCTCCGTGGCTGACCTCTCAGCTTGGCATTTTTATTTTAAAGCCATCTATAGGCATGAAGCATAAAATAAAAATGATGTCCTTTTGTGCCTTTTTATTATGTAGTCTCTTGTCTTGCCTATTTTTTATTGTTATCAGAACATCAATAACTCCCATTTTTTAACAAGACTTCCACTGGCTTCCATGTTTTATAAGAACAACAATGATGTCCTCATTCTGCAATACAAGTTGTGGTTAAGTGAGATATATCCATTGGTGGGCCTCTACAGACATCCAAATTGATTGTTGTGAATAATTTATGTTACAATGTAAAGAAATGTTAGTGCCACAATAATATGTAGTACTTATTGTGTACAGAACTTCATATGTTAATTAATTAATGCTAATTAATACAGCAAGAAAACAGCACAGACATTTCAAATTAAAAATTAAAACTAGGTTACAATGTTCTCAGCCTATCTCACCCCTAATGGTAATAACATAAACTAGATATAGCCTGTTAGAGTCAAATATCTTCAGAATCTGGAATTCTGTAACATTTGCATTTTGTCCCCTAATATATTTTGAACATACTTTATTCCCCTTAGACTTTTGTTGTTGTTGATTATGAAGTGAATTTGAAATCTTTTTTGTGAATAATTTGACTTTTCAGCTTAGCAATTACACAACTAAAAATACTGCATAATTGGAGACCTTAATGAGGTGCCTCTCATTAAAAAGTGCTTAAAACAGAAACTTAAAAAAGAGCAAAGCTATTACATATACCATTTTTAAATTCCTCCACTTCCTTCCCAAGATACTTGATTTTGCTCCATACTATTGCTTGCTTACAATCTTTCTGAGCTGGTATTGCATGGTCTAATGGTAAGAATGCAGCAAGGGTGACAGAGGCTTTGGGGGAGAAATATGTTCTTCCCATTTAGAGACAATAAACAATATTATTGTGTATTACTTAAAGGTAACATTTTCATTTCACCCTTTCTTTTCACCTAGGGTATGGCTAAACTTGCAGCTGTACAGCTCTGGGAGTTAAACCTGTCCTCATACAGCTGAGTAGGGAAAGAGCTGCAGTCTGGCCACACTGACAGACACCAGTGCACTGTCGCGGCCACATTTGCAGCATCTGCAGCGGCACTGGGAGTGGTGCATTATGGGCAGCTATCCCAGTGTTCAAGTGGCTGCAATGTGCTTTTCAAAAGAGGGGGGTGGGGTGGAGTGTGATAGGGAGAGTGGATTTTTGAAGCCAACTCTCTGTCAGCAGCTGCCTTGCAAGTTCCGAGCCCCTCCCTCACCCCCACCCCTCTCTTACTCACTGAAAGCAAATAGCCCTCTTTGTTTTTTTCCTCACAGACCAGATAAGCAGCTGCTCCAAAATGGACACCTCCCCCACCGCGGCCTGCCATGCTGCTTCTCTCCTCAAGCCCCTTCCTTCCCTGTCTCTTCAAGCAAACACTAACTGTGGGCGTTCCAAAGGGAGCTCATTCACAGCAAACAGGAGCTATGTTTGTTTTTTTGATAAGCAGGTCCCAGAGCCCAGAGTTCACAACAAAACAAACAGAGGCATCATAATAAAACAAAGAGAGTTATCTTTACTTAAAAGGATTATGGGAAGCTTCCGGAGGTCAGTTCTAGCATACTAAGATTATTCCCTGTTTACACTGGCACCCCAGGGCTGCAGCAGCAGTGCTATACTCTTTATTCCTCTCGTCAAGGTGGAGTACAGGCAGCACTGTAGCCAGGGTGATACAGCACTGTCACAGAGTCACCGGGCGATGCTCTGGAACTGCTCCCCACCAAGCCAGTCAGGACTTTGGGGAACCTCCTCTCCCTTGGAGCAAACTTGTTCAGGGCAAGAAGCTCACACGTCTTCACCTCCTGGGTCTCTCTCTCCTTGGAGCATTCAGCATCCTCTGCCCCTCCGTGCGCTTCCCACAGCAAGCCTGCCCCAGCGGGGTCCTGGGGAAGCCACAGGGTCCTGCACCCCCACTTTGCAGTCAGATGTGACTCTCAGCCAGCCAGTAAAACAGAGGTTTATTCGATGACAGGAACACGATCTAAAACAGAACTTGTAGATACAACGAACCGGACCTCTCGGCCGGATCCATTCTGGGGGGCAGTGAGCCAGACCTCCACATCTGCAATTCACTCCTTGTCCCTAGCCAGCTCCAGACTAACAACCCCTCTCCAGCCCCTCCTCCTCTGCTCAGTTCCTTTCCCGGGTCAGGAGGTTACCTGACCTCTTTGTCTCCAACACCTTCAGCTGGCACCTTTGCAGAGGAGGGGCCCAGGCCATCAGTTGCTAGGAGACAGAGTGCAAGGCATTTAGGTGCACTGGCCCCTTCCTCTGCAGCAATCACACACCCTTATTCCACCACCTAGATATTAAGAACTGCATAGGGGACACTGAGGCACCAACACAGTATTCAGAGAAAACATTAAGAACATTCCCAGTTAGTCTCAAGCACTGTATGTGCCTTGCCAGTGTGAACAGGGAGTGAGTTACAGCGCTGTAAAGCCACCACCAACGCTGTAACTCTCAAGTGTAGCCAAGGCCTTAGTTTTTTTTCAGACTGCAATGCCAATTTAACTATTTTCTGAAAGGAAGTGCAAATAAAATGAGCATTTCAAATAAATAAAGCTACGTTTTCTATTTATTATTTGTTTCGTGGCCTCAACAGAGACTAGGGCACCACTGTGTTAGGAACTCTAGATACACATAGTGAGACAAAGGTTCTGCCCTCATGACCTTGGAGTCTAAATCAGGGGTCCCCAATGTGGTACCCACAGGCGCCATGGTGCCCGCCGGAGCATCCATGTGTGCCCACCTACTGGCTGTCAGACAAGCAGCTGCTGAAATGCCGTCAAGAAGTGGCAACATCAAGAAGCGTCGCCGCCGAAATGCCGCTGATTTTAGGCAGCATTTTGGCGGCAATGCCTCTTGATGACGCTACTTCTCAGTGGCATGTTGGTGGCAATACTTCTTGTTGTTGCTGCTTCTCGGCGGCATTTCGGCGGCTGCTTATCCGGCAGCTACGCTCCTCGGTGGCTAGTCGTCTGGCACCCGCCGTACGGAAAGGTTGGGGATCACTGGTCTAAACAGAAATGACAAAGGGTGGAAGAGGAAACAGAGGCACAGAGTACTGAAGTGACTTGCACTAGGGCACACAGCTGCCAATAGATAGGAAGGATGATCAAGTAGGTAGAGCACTGGTCTAGGATATGGGAGACCTAGGTGCAGTTCCCTGCTTTGCTGTGGATTTCCTATATGACCCTGGGCTAAGTCACTTAGCCTCTCTGTGCCTCAGTTCCCCACCTGTAAAAAAGGGAGATCATAATGCTTCTTTATCTTAGAGGGTTCTTGAGAGGATATATTCATTCAAAAGATTGTCAAGTGTTTTGATACCTTGTGATGAATGAAGGTGGTGAGGGCTGATGTAGCTCCCAGCCAGCCAATTAGCTGTAAAATCCCTATTAGTAGCTGTTCTCTACTTGTTTTACCTGTAAAAGGTTAAAAAGCCCATAGGTAAAATGAAGGGAGTGGGCACCTGACCAAAAGAGCCAATGGGAAGGCTAGAACTTTTTAAAATTGGGGAAAAAACTTTCCCTTTGTCTATCTGTGGTTGTTCTCCAAAGGGAGGAGATACTGAGCAGCAACGCTGTAAGAAGCTTCAAGCCTTCTCATAATTGTTGTTCTTTGAGATGTGTTGCTCATATCCATTCTAATTAGGTGCGTGCACACTGCGTGCACAGTCATCGGAAAGTTTTTCCCTTAGCAGCACCCATCAGGTCAGATGTGGAGCTCCCTGGAGTGGCGCCTTCATGGCACCCAACATATGATCCTGCCGACCCGGCGTCTCCTCAGTTCTTTCTTGCCGATTACTCTGACAAAAGGGAAGGCGGGTGGGTTTGGAATGGTATGAGCAACGCACCTCGAAGAACAACAGGTACAAGAAGGTGAGTAACTGTTTTTTCTTCTTCAAGTGATTGCTTATATCGATTCCCATTAGGTGACTCCTAAGCCTTACCTAAGCAGTGAGGTTGGAGTTATGGAATCGCTGACTGGAGCACCGCTCTGCCAAAAGCTGCATCATCTCTGGCATGCTGGACGATGGCATAAAGAGAGGTGAACTTATGTACCAAGGACCAAGTTGCTTCCCTGCAGATTTCTTGTATCAGGACTAGGGCCAGGAATGATGAGGCCTGAGCCATTGCGGAGTGTGCCGGGGCTGGTGTTTTGGCCAGCTAGTAGCATGTGCAGATGTATGACGTGATCCAGGAAGATATTCTTTGCGACGAGACCGGGAGTCCTTTCATCCAATCTGCCACTGCCATGAACAACTGGTTTGACTTCCTAAATGACTTATTGTGCTCAATGTAGAAGGCTAGTGCTCGCCGAACATCCAGGGAGTGCAGCCTCTGCTCACAGCTACTGGCATGAGGCTTAGGATGAAAAACAGGCAGGAAAATGTCCCGACTAGTATGGAAGTGTGACACAAACCTAGGAAGAAAGACCGAGTGAAGCTTGAGTTGCACCTTATCCCTTTGGAAAACCATATAAGGTGGGTCTGACGTAAGGGCCTTTAACTCTGATACCCTCCTTGCTGATGTAATGGAGACCACAAAGGCTACCTTCAACGACAGATAAAGGACCAAGTCACCAGCGGTTCAAATGGGGGCCCTATTAGCCTAGAGAAGATCAGGTTAAGGTCCCAAACAGGGATAGACTGTCTCATCTGGGGATATAGCCGTTCCAGACCTTAAGGAACCGACCAACCATAGGGTTGGCAAAGATGGAATGTCCAGACACTCGCACTTGGAAAGCCAAGATAGCAGTGAAGTGTACCTTTATGGAGGATGCTGCCAGGCCTTGATGTTTCAAGTGCAGAAGGTACTCTTAGATGAGAGGTATCAGTGCCTGAAGAGGGGGTGTACAAAACTAGTCACAACAACAGGTTAATCTTTTCCACTTTGCCAGAGGCGTGGCTCTAGTGGAAGGCTTCCTGCTCTTGAGTAGGACCTCCCTTACCTGTTTTGAGCATGGTGATACCAGTCAGCTCTGTGTTCGTGGGGAACCAGGGTGCAGGGGTCAGCCTTTCTGACTCATGAAGGACACCACCTCACCCCAGCCTCTGCTTGAACCAAACCTGATCAGAGAAAAGACTTGCAGAGAGCAGTGAAGAGTGGTGGGAGACACACCTAGACTCCTCCTGACAAAGGTGATAGGATTAAAGCAACTCCCCCAGCCTCATCTGCATCGAAAATGGGACAGGGAGGCATCTCCATTAGCATACAGAATGGAGAACGGAGATTCCAAGGCAAGAACCTCACTGAACTCTGGGACAAGAAAAGTGGGGAAGCACTGCATCCTGGGGGATCTCTGCTCCAGATTGTAAAGAACCTATGGGGGGAGGGATAGCTCTGTGGTTTGAGCATTGGCCTGCTAAACTTGGGGTTGTGCGCTCAATCCTTGAGGGGGCCATTTACGGATCTGGGGCAAAAATCTGTCTGGGGATTGGTCCTGCTTTGAGCAGGGGGTTGAACTACAAGACCTCCTGAGGTCCCTTCCAACCCTGAAATTCTATGATACACCTGCACACATCCAGCTTAGCAGTTATCAGACCAATTCTAGTAATGAATCGTTGACTGATATCCAAAATACTGAAGCTGCCTAATTGCATTGTGATCTTTCTGGAAGGAACACCACTCATAGCCAAGCCCCTTTTCTGTAACCTAAATAAAACCCTTGAGTCATCTGTTTACCCATAAACAGAAACATTTATGCATGCTCAAGTGTGTTCTGATGTATGGATCCAAACTCTGCATCAGTTCCACTGGGATTTCATCTTCTCCTGACTGACCATGCTGTGGGCTCTGCCTGCCTCCAGCACTCAGGATCCTGAGCTACCACCATTACCTGGGAACCTCAACCAGTTCATGGAGCAGTGAGATCTCTCTGTGTTTTCTTTTCTACCTCAGGTATAACTTTCTAACCCTGACTTGTTTGATCAGGTATAGTTTTCTATATATGACTTTTGTTAATCTTTAATAATGTATGTTATGTTGGTTTAGGCTCTCCTTGTGTAGATACCACTATTATTCAATAAATAATTTTTATGGTTAAGCTTGTTGCTTCCCTCTCTCTCTCTTTAAACTTTACTCTTCTGTGTTTTTAGCTTCCCCGTTAACTCTGCAGCAACGTTTCTCTTACCTAAGCTAGAGATCCCTGCAGCACCCAAAAATACTGTGGGGTTTGCTCATCAAGTGGGTTACTACCAGTACAATTGTAATGTGAAAGTGGGGATGGGAATGTGCTGAACCAGTGACATATTAGGGTGGCAGCCGGGAAGCGCTGCTTGGCCCAGCCTACTGAGCCCAGGGACATATAAGGGGTCAGCTTGAAAGTGCTGATTGACCCAGTCCATTCAGACTTGCTCTGTTAATATGTGTGTGTGTGTGTGTGTGTGTGTGTGTGTGTGTGTTCAACTGGTTCTGGGATTGTGGGTACTGCAAGATAGCTCCATTGGGAGGGGATTTGCAGAAGGGTGAAGTAGATCTCCACATGAAAAACACAAGTGACACACGCCGTACATTGACAGAATTACAGAACCTCCCCTCCCCGGCCCCAAAAAAGTAACCCTAAGAAATGACCATACCCCAAAGTAATGGACACATCAAGTAACAACAGAAGCTCCATGGGGTTCAGCCATGAAGCTTCCAAGCTGTGAGATGGAAGGACTGCAGGACAGGGTGATGAAGACGGCTGTGGTCCTGAGTGATCAAGTCAGGTCAGAGAGGAGAGACAATGTGATCAGGACTTCCACTGACAGTTCCAGAGTGTGGTGTACCAATGTTGTTGAGGCCATGCTGGTGCCACCAGAATTATCTCTGTCCCATCCCTGCGGACCTTGAGTAGGACCTTGTGCACAAGAGGGAACGGGGGAAAGGCATAGAGCAGGCAGCCTCCCCAGGGTAGCAGGAATGCATCCATGACTGAGCCTGGGCTGTGTTTCTGGAAGGAGCAGAACATGGGGCACTTTCTGTTGTTCCAGATGGCGAACAGGTTACCCTGGGGAAACCCCCATCTTTGGAAGATGAAGTGTATGACATCCGGCCAGATGGATCATTTGTGATTGCAGAAGGACCCGCTGAGGTGGTCCACCAGTGTGTTCTGAACTCCTGGTAGACAGGATGCTTCCAGGTAAATGGAATGGCTATGCAGAACTCCCACAGCTGGAGGGCTTCCCAACACAGGGGAGAGGACCGGACTCCACTCTTCTTGTTGATGTAAAATATAGTGGTAGTGTTGTCCATCAGAACTGCCTGAAAGGTCTGGCATGCTAGTCGCACTGCCCTCAGCTCCTTGATATTGATATGGAGATAGAGCTTGTCCTGCGACCAGAGGCCCTGTGTTTGGAGATCTCCCAAATGCGCACCCCATCTCAGAGCTGCCATGGTCCATTACTAGGGACAAGGAGGGCTGAGGGCTGTTGAAGGAGACTCCTCTGCACACTGCTTGAGGGTTGAGCCACCATTTAAGTGACTCAAGCACCTGCCCCGGCACAATGACCACTGAATTCAGGCTGTCACGTCCCGGGCAATAGGCCAAAGTGAGCCATGTCTGTAGAGGCCTGAGCCTCAGTCTAGCATGCCAAGTCACATAAGTGCAGGCTGCCATATGGCTGAGGAGCCTCAAGCATCCCCTTGTTGCAGTGGTCGGGTATTGCCTGAAGCCTTGACTGATGTCCGTGATGGCTTGGAATCGAGACTCTGGCAAAAGTGCTCTTGCCTAAACTGAGTTCAACACCGCCCCGATTAATTCTATTCTTTGGCTCAGTGACAAGGTTGACTTGTTCTAGTTGGTGAATACTCAGGGGGCTGTTGAGAGGCCAAATAGAAGGGCCAGAAATTGATAATTCTTGTGATCGACCATGAACCGCGGGACTCATATGTATGCAGGCCAAATAGCTATATGGAATTATGTGTCTTTCATGTCAAGTGTGGCGTACCAGTCTCCTGGATCCAGAGAAGGGATAATTGTGCCCACAGAGACCATGAGGAACTTCAACTTTACCATGAGCTTATTGTGTCCTCGCAGATCCAGAAAGGGTCTGAGACCCCCTTGGTTTTGGGGATTAGGAAGTATCAGGGATAGAATCCATTGCCCCTGAGGAACCTCCTCCACCACTACCATGGTGAGGAGCGCCCACACCTCCTGCATAAAGATTTGCTAATGAGAAGAGTTTCTGAAGAGGAATGAGACAGGATATCCCACTGTCAGATAGTGTGACCTGTACTTTATGGGTGGAGCGACTGGCTGATGCCTCTGGCACTCGTGGTTCAGAAGTCACCAAATGGGAACCATTGGATTGGGTGCCCTGGGCCTGATGGTATGCCCACGGGGTCTAAAATGGCCACTGCGCTGGTCTCTGCTCCTGTGCAGGCCATGGCCCTGCCCCCACCTCAGGCCTTCCACAGTCTGACCGGTGCTGGCCCCGCTCTAAGTATCTAGACCCCGCCTCCAAGTCCAAAGACGGGGACTGGGACCATGATGGCCAAGCGGAGCTGGCCTGGAGAGCAGTGGCATGAGGCTAGGAAGTGGTGCTATAATCTGGATCAATACCGAGATCGGGGTCTGACTGAAAGGGGTCTGATCAAGGATGCTGACTGGTGCTGGGATGACCTGTGCTGAGAGCAGGACCTGATGTACAATGGGAATTGGCATGAGGATCAGCATCACAATCAGGAGCACTGGCGTGACCTGGAGTGGTGCCGCGAGTCTGAGCAGTGCCATGATTGCGAGCAGCGCCAAGACACCAAGCAGTGCCATGATTCCACCAGCGGTGCTGAGGGACGAAGCATCACCAGTTTGCCTCGAGACAGTGTCACAAGTTGTGGTACTGGAGGCTTGACTTGAAGGACCAGGGTTCCGTCGTGGTGATGAGATCCCTCGCGGCCTCAAAAGTGTCCGGGGTGGACAGCAATTCCACATTCTCAATGACCTGCCTCAGGGAGTCCAACAGCACTGGACTTGATGATCCACCTTGCAGGGCCAAAGTTGATGGTGGCGGCTCCAAAGTCTTTGGCCCTGGGTGCTCCTCTCTGGGACCCACTGTCTGTGTGGGTCACTGAGTTGGAGATCCACTCCTCCCTTGCTTCCTGTGCCACTTCTGCATTGGGTAATGGGACTGGTGCCAGTTCAATCCCACCGGTTTCAGAGCTGGGGAGTGGTGGTGCCGCGAGGCTCTACCAGAATCCTTCCATGGTGCCACTTCTACCACTGCCGCCAGGGTGCTGTGCACTGATGAGCTCGGTGCCGGGTCTTGCCGCACCGATGTAGGTTGCAGTCAATGTGCTGCCTACATAAGGAGCTGCTTAAGGCAAAAGTCTTGCTCCTTTTTTGTTCTAGGGCAAAACCTTTTTCAAATCCTGCACTTGTCCACTTGGTGTGCTTCCCCCAGATACTTTAAGCAAGTGTCGTGAGGGTCACCAGTTGGCACTGATTTTTTGCAGGACTTGCAGGGTTTGACTCCTTGGGCCTTAGGCATACCCCAAGTCACAGCAGGGAACACAGTTAGAGTGATGGGTAGCCCTCCCCCGCCTCAGCTATCTCCTGTAACAACCGAAAACACTACAACTAAACTTAATGAGGCTATGAATAACTGTGAACTAAACTAAACTGAAAGCTAAGGAAAACAAGGAGGGGTTGCTAAGCAGGTCACCACAGTTCCAAGACGGTCACTGGCAATAAGAAGGAACTGAGGCAGCACTGGATTCACTGGGTCATACATTGAGTGCCATGAAGATGCCATTTCAGGGGGATACACAGCTCATCCGACGGGTAAAAACTGCTGCTGCTAGGTGAAATACTTTCTGATAACTGCACGTGGCACACACACACCTAACTGGAATCAATAAATATGAGCAATCACTTGAAGAAGAACCCAAATTATACAAAAAGAATCCAAGAGGAATAACATACACTATACTCAAAGATCTGATTCTGCCTCATGGCTCTAAATCAAAGATTCTTTGAACAAATAAAACTAGCTGTAGGATATCTTTGTCTCTTCTCCCTGTCATATTAACCAGAACACTAGAAAGATGTAGGAATCTCTTGTACTACATTAACCCTTCCCTTCTTAAGAAGCACTAATGTGATTGTTTAAAATCAAATTAGGCTGGGCATTCTGCCATAAAATATTGGATGAATTCTATTCTCATTATAAATGGCCTGTTGCCTAAATGCCATTGGACAGAAAAAAGGAGTAAACAAATGGACAAAGTTTATCCTGAGTAAAAACAATCTTCTAACGCTTTCTTATTTTTACAATGTTCAAGGCTGTGTAGTTTATAAGGACATAGATAAATGTCTAATTTATTGCATAATGCAGTCCCACTGAGCTTCATATGAGCTAAGATCCTCATATATGTTTCTGCTCCCACAAAGAAAACTTAAGAACAATCTCTGCATAAATGAACCTCAGTAAACTTGGGCTCTAAGTGATATATTAGAAATATGAATGTGGGAAAATCAAAACTGATTTCTTTTTGTCCAAAATCTGAAAAATTTAATTTGGTAATGCCACCAACAGTGTTTCATGGGAGTTGCCGTTTGGATCCCTTCGTGACATTTTTTGGCTTTCAGATGTTTGGACTTTTGACAAAAAGCTGCAACATTTCTCGGAAAGCAAATGCTTTCCAGAAACATTTTCAGTTGAAAACCCAACTTTCTGTAAAACAAAACAAAACAAAAACCATGTAAATGGAATTTTTTTGACCTACAGCCTTAGCTGGAATTGATATATGGGTTACTGTAAAAACAACATTTTACTTATTGACTTTACCATTAAACTTCAGTTTTTCCTTTGCACTTACTGTAAACAGAAGTCCACAGCGTGGTAAGGTTAAAGTTACAAAGTGATTAAAATCTCTTTTTTTTAAGATCACTCAGAGTAGGTGTATCTAAAGCAACTGCTTAACTGTCTATCCCCTTCAAACTGCAGCCATTTCATCAAAAGGAGGGTTACTTCAGGAAATGAGAGTTACCCACACATCACTATTTCACATTTCAAAAATCAAGTAAAGGTGTTTCACAGTTCATGAGTACAAGACATTCACATTCCTGCTGGAATAAATAATATATGAAGGCCTGCTCAGATAACTAATGAATTAGCTTTGGCGTGTCTAATTTTACATATCCTTGAGCTTACTCAGAGATATAAATGTGACATTGCACAATCCACTCACGCGTATCTGTGATACTCTCTAGAGACTTTAAAACAATGAATTGTCAACTGCAATACTCAAATTATGTAACACAGAAATATAGCCCAGCACAAGATGATCTAATCCTACCGTATTCAGACTGTAGGCTAAGTGAAACATTCATCCCAGGCCTCAACAGCCTATCCAGTGACACTGAAGGAAGAGAGAGAGAAAGAGGGGGAGAATTGGGCCAACCACTGCTCATATCAGATCTTAACATTTCCTTTAATATGTTAAAAGAAGATAATTTCCAAAAGTATCAACAAGAAGTGATCAGCCACTAGAATACACCTTGCTCAATGCATATATTTGTACTGAAGAGCTCTGGCCTCTGTTTCAAGATAAATAATGAGCTAAAAGATTATACAGAAACGCAAATAAAATTAAATAACCAAATCAAACATTATAAAGACAAATCCATTTTAAGAAACTGATCTATAAATAACTATGCAACATCTGGATTAGCAAATTAAATCCAGTATTCAAGATGGGTCTCTACTGAGTATCACAAATCTGATTCCTAGGTGTTTTAAAAGGAAATTAATCACCTCCTCATTAGTTCATTCTACTTTTCTAAGTTATAATGGAACATCATTTGTATTTGAAATTGACTTAAACAACAAATAAAAGGCTGTGCCACAGCCAATGCATAAGAAGTTGAAAATGATTGTCACTGCTAGAATTGGCCAGCCACTTGAGAAACAGTGTCTGTAAGAATTCGTCCTTGAATTCCAAAGAGCTGTTCAATTCAGCCACGCTGATGTCTCCAGCTATAACTCATTTCCCCCAAGAGTAGGTATAAGATTTGCTGAGAATCTCTAGCCTCTGTACTGTGAATGAGATAATACCTTGTTGTCCCCTAAAAAGGTAGTTTAGGGCTACAAAGAAATCATTACTATTTCCTTACCAGAATTTAGTATTTTGGAGCTGGAGAGGGAGAGACAATTTAGCTACAACGTTACAATTATTTATTTATGTACTATTTGTTAGACAGCTGCAGAGCTGAGAACCCAACCAAAATCTCCCAGTTCCCTGGCCATTAACCTTTAACTCCCTCACCGGACAAGCTAGATTTTATAGACTTCCAATAGCTGTCGCTATTACAAAGAGATTTTTTGATAATTGGTTGATGAGGTAACCATTGATAATATGTATGTGCTATTTAAGATTTTCTATAGAAGAGAAGAGGTGGCTATGTTTTTCACAACAGAGGAGGTCAATATTAAAAATGACAGCTGTGCTGTATCTTAATTGACAGAACTGTTAATGTGCTGTAACTAGTTTGTTAATCCAGCCAAGCGGCGGTTGTTACAGAGACAGTAACTCTAATAATGTGTTCAGCATTTATAATCATAATACTGTATAATTGCATTGTTTTATTACCACAAATATGATGTAAACTATCTGAGAAAATTCATACTATTTTATTTTACATTGACACTGTATCTTCTTTCAAATTTAACATATACGAGGAAGCATAGTCTAATAGATTGGAAACCAGAGACCTGTGTGCCAGTTCTGGCTCTCCTGTGATCGGCTGGGATAACTTGTCACATCACTGCTCCGTGCCTCAGTTTCCCCTTCCTCACTTTGTCTATTTAGATTGTAAAATGGTTTGGGGCAGAGACTGTCTCTTACTGTGTATTTCTACAATACCAAATACAACAGGACCCTAACTTCATCTGAGATGTCCAGTGCTACTATGATAAAAAAAAATTCATAAAATTAAGCATTTTGTATTTGCTAAAACAAGTAACTGAGGAACAGTTAGCTTTCCTCTACATGAGTTTTTTACACCTTGCTCAGAGACACACACTTTAAACAGTTAATGGTTTGAGGCAAGGGCTCTGCTGAAAGTAATTTACTTGAGAGGCTCAATCAATTCTCATTTTGAATGTGTCCACCCTTGCAGCCATGAAGCAGTTCAATGATTTAAAAGGTTATTTTCAATAATAACATTTTCATCTGACAGCATTAAGCTTATCTTCAGTGGGATGTGTGTTACTAGCTAGAGATATGTTACCTATAGGGAGGAGAAACCTCTGCTGTATCATTCTTATGAAACTAATACGTCTGTACAGCTGATCAATGCCTCTACAGTGGTAATCTAAATCTACCATCAAACTAACATGTTACACTGTCTTAAAAAAAACAAACATACATGCAGGAGAAATGTTTATTTCAAATAAGTAGCTAGGACACTGATCAAGCCAGATGGTGACAGGGGTGCTGGAACAATATGTGTAGTGGGGGTACTGAAAGCCATTGAACAAACTGTGAATATGTATATGATGGAAACCACTTCAAGCCAGAGGGTGCTGCCCCACCCCCAGCACCCCTAGTTCCATCACCTATGGATGCTGAGTACCTCAGCTCCTGTTTTCAGTGAGAGTGGAAGGTGCTCAGCATACTGCAGGATTGGGCTCAAATGGGCTTTGGCTCAGGCCCTAGAAGTCAATAGAAAGGCTTCCATTGGCTTCAAGAGGCTTCAGATTTGACCCAAATTGTGGAACCAAAAAAACTAGGCCTTTTCATTCAATTCTAATCCTGATCCTGTCAAGTGCTGAGTACCCTCAGCTTGCATTGAGGTCAGTATGAAATATGAATGCTCATCAGGAAGCTCAAAGGAGTGTATGGAAAAGTTGGGTATTGAACTTGATTTTGCCCCTCTCCCCCCCGACCCCCCCTTTCATGCTTATGCCCCCAAAAGCTTATGTGGGCTGGAAATCTCTTTCTCTCCCTCTCTCACACACACACACACACATACTTTCTTGAAGTATTTTCACCATACATTTCCACTCCTGACTAGAGACAATAAATGTATAAATTGTCAGAGATGTAGCCAAAACTCTCCTTGATTTCAATGGGGCAAGGATTTAACCTAAAGTTCAGATTCTGTTCTGAAAATATGTGAAAATGTAGGATCATGGGTGATGGAAACAATCCCAACAATTTCTTCAAACTGGCTCACCTATCCCTAATACTTATTTATATCAGCAGACACAGAAAGAAACCCTCTTTCAGACCTTT
Source organism: Gopherus flavomarginatus (assembly GCF_025201925.1). NCBI lineage: Eukaryota > Metazoa > Chordata > Testudines > Testudinidae > Gopherus > Gopherus flavomarginatus. Next base: position 110,663,922 of record NC_066618.1, read on the forward strand.
TCTTTCATAAGTGAAGGCTCTGTATCATTCTTCTTATTCAAGTTCTATCTCATTGCAAAATCAGAAATGGAGAGAATCCAAACTTTCCCAAAACTCAAGATATTTTCCAGATCTAGGGTTGTAGGCCCTTCTCTAGCTTTAACATTAAAATACATCTGACTTAAACAGGCACAAAGCAATGAAAATAAATAGTATTTATCTGTGTTAATTTGTGGGTCAGTCATTTAGTGGCATAATCAGCGATTTTTCAAATCCTCATAGTCAAAATGTTAATGGAATACTTGCTTAATGCAGAATTTCTAATGTTCATGAGAAAGACAGTTAATTAATCTATGCATTCACATAAAAAAGAATTGTAAAAGAAACTAGAGAAGGGAAGGTAGTAGGGGCAGAAGCTCTGAAGGAGAAGAGGGCAATTGAGGCTTGAAGAGGTGAATTGGAAAAGGGAGTTATTCTATGAATGGTAGCAGTTGGGGTAATTGAGGGCAGCAATTCAAATTATCATATTAATAAGACATGAAGCATTAATGCAACCGCCTATGTTTCAAATGCTTCAGTGATATTTCTGTTAATCCAGGTTATTAGTCATGACTATGCTCAGCAGCAATGTTCTTTCTTTCTTTCTTTCTTTCTTTTATTTTCACATTCCTAAGAATCTTTTAAAAGACATTAGGAAATATTTTACATCCACTTCCGTCACTAAAGTCAAGGTGCAATAAAACCAAACGAAGCTCAATTCCAGTAGGACCCAAATCCTGCAAAATTCACTTTTTCCAGGAGATAGGTTTATGCCAGCACAGATATTTTTCCCCCATTCATCCTGTTCAACCCCAGATCTTTTTATTTGAACTTTTATGTCAAAAACTTGGTCAAAATTAACCTCAGTGTTGGAAATCTAACATGTTCTGTTCAAAAATAAACAGGAAAGAAATTTTGTGCTGTTGCCTCTACCCTTGGTTGAATGATTGTGCATCATAAACTGATTTTCTATGTTTTCAATAATCTGTCAGGGGAACTGTGCTTCATGTATCATATTACAACAGCTATTAGACTCATCCCTTATAACAGTTTTACAATACAGGCTATGTGGTTTTTCTATTTGAAAGTTCAACATTGTTCTTCTGTCTTTTGTTAATGCTACATAGTATCAGTTGCTGTGTTTTGTTGTCATTATTGGGCCTGAGCCAAAGTTCATTGACAATGGTCATCCTTCTGTTGACCTAAGTGAGCTGTGGTTCAGGCCCATTAGAAATAGTTATACGTAAATTACCAGAAGCATGCAATATTGGGAGAAGGCCACAAGCCAGCAAGTTGAATTTTTTTAAGTAGGTAAGGAGATTGTAAGTTTGTATGACACTATGAGTGATATCGGTATGAGATCCTGAATGCCTGGTATACATTAGCTCAGTCCACTGAAGAAGCGATGGGAAGAAGACATCACAAATACTATGCAAAAGGTGAAGAGCTTGATAAAGATCTTCACACTCAACAGTTCCTGTTTAAGTACCTAAATAAAGTGGCCAAAAGTGCTTAGTACTCAGCACTGCCAACTGTTATAAATAGTAACTGCTGGGTGATTCATATTTTTTGAAAATCTGGCCCTTTCATAGGCAACTAAAGGTATGACTACACAGGGATAAAAAACCTTTGGTTGACTCAAGTTCGTGGGTCTTGGACCCCAAACTGAAAAACTGCTGTGTAGATGTTCAGGCTCAGGCAGGAGTCCAAGTTCTAGGACCCTGAATGTCTACACTGCAATTTTCAGCTCGGAGATGGAGCACTATGAGCCTGAGTCAGCTAGCCAGGACCAACTGTGGGGTTTTATCCCTGTGTAGTTATCCCCAAAATGGGAGGTGATCTTTATTGAAAGTCTGGCCTCAGCTGTGGGCACCGAGAACTTTTGAAATAATTTTTTTTCTAGGTCCTTTCTATTTGGTTTAATTTTTCCTTATTTTTTAGCAATACAGTATAAAATATAAGCATTTGTACAGAAAAGTCCCACAAATATTAAAAACATGAGGGAAACTCTGTAGCACAGGTAAGCACATCACTGTCGTTTCCCTCATACCACTTCATGTCATGCAAGACTTCTTCACAGTCAGGTGCAGGATTTTTATTTTTCTCAATATCCATGCATCAATAACATGCAATGATATTGCAGGTAGCTACATGTCGCACCCATCCAAGTATTCAGTGCTTTTTTTTGCCTCAGTCTTCACAGACGTGGTCAGCTCCCAGACTGCTGCACTGGGCAACACAATACGGGGAGAAGGTGAGCAGCCCTCAGAGGTGAAAGAACTGGTTTCAGACTATTTAGAAAAGCTGGACATGCACAAGTCCATGGGTCCAGATCTAATGCTTCCAACGGCGCTGAGGGAGTTAGCTGATGTGATTGCAGAGCCATTGGCCATTATCTTTTAAAATTTATGGTGATCGGGGGAGATCCTGGACAATTGGAAAAAGGCAAATATTGTACCCATATTTGAAAAAAGGAAGAAAGAGAACCCAGGGAACGACAGACCTCACATCAGTCCCCGGCAAAATCACGGACCAGGTCCAAAAGGAATCCATTTTGAAGCACATAGAGGAGAGGAAGGTGATCAGAAAAAAGTCATCCTGGATTCAACAAGGGCAAGTCATGCCTGATCAACCCAATTGCCTTCCTGTGATGAGATAACTGGCTCTGTGGATAGGGGGAAATGTGATATATCTTGATTTTAGCAAAGCTTTTGATATGGTCTCCCATAGTATTCTTGCCAGCAAGTTAAAGAAGTATGGGTTGGACTAATGGACTATAAGCTGGATAGAACGCTGGCTAGATTGTTGGGCTCAAAGGTAGTGATCAAGAGCTCGATGTCTACGTGGCAGCCGGTATCAAGCGGAGTGCCCCAGGGGTCAGCCCTGGGGCTGGTTTTGTTCAACATCTTTATTAAGGATCTGGATGATGGAGTGAATTGCACCTCAGCAAGTTAGCAGATGGCACTAAGCTAGGGGGAGAGGTAGATATGCTGGAGGGTAGGGATAGGGTCCTGAGTGACTTAGACAAATTGGAGGATTGGGCCAAAATAAATCTGATGAGGTTCAACAAGGACAAGTGCAGAGTCCTGCACTTAGGAAGGAAGTATCCCATGCACTGCTACAGGCTGAGGACCGACTGGCTAAGCAGCAGTTCAGCCAAAAAGGACCTGAGGATTACAGTGAACGAGAGGCTGGATATGCGTCAACAGTGTGCCCTTGTTGCCAAGAAGGCCAATGGCATATTGGGCTGTATTAGTAGGAGCATTGCCAGCAGATCAAGGGAAGTGATTAGTCCCCTTTATTCGGCACTGGTGAGGCCACACCTGGAGTATTGCATCCAGTTTTGGTCCCCCCCACCTACAAAAGGGATGTGGAAAAATTAGAAAGAGTCCAGTGGAGGGCAATGAAAATTATTAGGGGGCTGAGCACATGACTTACGAGGAGAGGCTGAGGGAACTGGGTTATTTAGTCTGCAGAAGAGAAGAGTGAGGGGGGATTTGATAGCAGCCTTCAACTACCTGAATGGGGGTTCCAAAGAGGATGGAGTAGGCTGTCCTCAGTGGTGGCAGATGACAGAACAAGGGGCAATGGTCTCAAGTTGCAGTGGGGGAGGTCTAGGTTGGATATAAGGAAACACTATTTCATTAGGAGGGTGGTGAAGCACTGGAATGGGTTACCTAGGGAGGTGGTGGAATCTCCTTTCTTAATGGTTTTTAAGGTCAGGCTTGACAAAGCTCTGGCTGGGATGATTTAGTTGGGGTTGGTCCTGCTTTGAGCAGGGTATTGGACCAGATGACCTCCTGAGGTCTCTTCCAACCCGAATAGTCTAAGTGTGTCACATTGGTGCAGCTACATTTTTCATGCACTCTCACAGGTGCATATTTTCATCATCTTCACACTCATTCACATACAAGACTCATCTCACTGACTCCCTCTACTCTGTAGCTAATAAGGAAGAAGAAGGTATCACTCAGTGGTAGCAGTGGCTCCACAACCATGGAGGATGCCAAAGATGAACAAATGAAGAAAATCACAGAGTCAGAGAAAAGAAATAAGCGATAAGGATAAACAACAAGATCTACAGAAGCACACAATAACTGACTTTTTGAAGACAAACTGTTGGGTACCCCAGTTTTCAGAGCACATTATTGCTATTTTCTTCCATGTTGTGAGGGCCTCAGGTTTCTGGGCTATAAATTAGGAGTTTAAAGCAAACATTAATTGGTCTCATTAGTAATTTGTAGCAACAATAAAGAGCTTAAAAGCCATATGCTTCAAAGTTATAATACCTAGTAACTGCTTCTCACTCTAAATACCCACTTTCTGTATTTAATTCTGTCTTGTAATTACTTCACAAACATTCATATAATAATAAATGCCCAGCCCCATACAATGGCCTTCTGAAAAACAAAATGTGCAAACTAAAATGTGCATCAGATCTTATTATATGGCCATTGCCAGACCATGCCCTTTTACAAAACAGGTTGTTGCTCTGTGTTTCTGGTTATCAGAACAGTACAGATCCACACTCCAGGCATACAATGACCAGTGTTCAGAGAAGCATTATCATCATATCTGAGGCTAGATTTCAGCCTGGGAGGGAGGGAGGGAGGGAGTTGTATTGTTGTTTGTGTGTTCGTTTATTTGTTTCTGGCCAATCAAAAAGGCAGAGTCATTCCTAATAACTTCATTGACTTCAGTGGAATTATGATAAACAGAATTTGGCACCAAGTGCCTTCAACTAGCCTCAAAACACACAATAGGCTCTTTACTAATCTTCGAGGAAGTACACTGATCACCTTCCTAATGAGAAAAGCATTTTCTGACACACATTCATGTTTGTGACAGAGGAGTAGAGTATCATCATCTATAAAATTATTCCATGGCAGTATTATGAACAAATGCTATGCAGCACAAATATGAGGCATGAATCTGTAGTAGGAAGGCTATCTAAGCATAATATTAAAGGTATAACAATATTGTATACCTGTACTGTAAGGGATTTGCACATACTTTGACACAACAGATTCTAGTGGTCTACCAATGTAATATTCCTGATTCTTTATCATTGCAACATTGTACAATAGGAGCTATTTCATATTTTGTGTAAGCATATCACACGCATGCTATTCTGTGGTAAATTACTTCCAATACATTATGCCATGGAACTACACAGTGGAGATGTCATAAAAGAGGCAAAAACAAACAAACAAACAATAACAAAAACCCTACAGCTATTGTAATACATTTCTTATTTCACTGATGTATGAAATAAATTCAATATAAATTCAACTAAATTCAACTTCCCTAACTAATTTCCTTAATTCTTTAAAGTTAGCCCTTTTGAAATCAAAAACCCTAGTCCCAGATCTATTTTTGTTTATCCTTCCATCTAGTTTGAACTGAATTAGCTCATGATCACTCGAACCAAGGTTGTCCCCTACAATCATTTCTTCTATGAGGTCCTCACTGCTCACCAAAACCAAATCTAAAATGGCATCCCCTCTTGTTGGTTCTTCAACTACTTGGTGAAGGAATCCATCAGTTATCACATCCAGAAAAATCTGATCCCTACTATTCTTGCTAGCACTTGTACTCCAGTCTATATCTGGGAAGTTAAAGTCTCCCATGATCACACAATTCCCATTAGTGTTTACTTCCTTAAAAACATTAAAGAGGTCTCTATCCATCTCCAAATCAGATCCCGGTGGTCTGTAGCACACCCCAAGCAGTATCTCAGGGGATGCTCCAGTAGCTTTCTTTCCCAGTGTGATTTTTGCCCAGACAGACTCTGTCTTGTTCATTCCATCACTTCTTATTTCTTTCCAGTTAACCTCCTCATTGATGTACAATGCTACTCCACCACCTTTGCCTTTATTTCTATCTTTCCTAAACAGCACATAGCCTTCACTACCTGTACTCCAGTCATGACTACTATTCCACCACGTTTCTGTTATCCCTATAATATCTGGTTTCACTTCCTGCACCAGTAGGTCTAGTTCCTCCATTTTGTTCCCTAGGCTCCTCGCATTAGTGTACAGACATCTTAATTTTTGCCGTTTGGCTTCACTCACATTCTGTACCCTGTTAGGCATGGACATTCTACCACCACCATCACCTGTTAGTCTGTTATCTACACTACCTTTCCTCCTTATGCCAATTCTTCTGTCCATGGCTGTATCCCCTCTTACTTTGTTTACTTCCCTCTCAAGGTTAAATTCCGGTGTGGAGATCTCCCGAACATCTCCCAACCATCTCCCTCAAATTTCTAGTTTAAAGCTCTCTTAATCAGGTCGACGAGCCTCCATCCTAGAAGTCTATTTCTCTCCTTGCTCAGGTGAAGTCCATCCCGAGAGAACAGTCTTCTGTCCGCAAATGCTTCCCAATGGCCGTACATCCCAAAGCCCTCCTTATAGCACCACTGCCTGAGCCATCTGTTGATCACCATAATCTTGTCACACCTTTGTCGCCCTTCTCTAGGAACCGGCAGAATCCCACTGAAGATCACCTGAGCCTCGATTTCCTTAAGCGTCTTCCCCAGTCTGGCATAGTCTCCCTTGATACATTCCAGAGAGTATCTAGCCGTATCATTCGTTCCCACATGAAGGACAATCAATGGATTCTTCCCCGCTCCCGCTAGTATCCTTTTCAGCCTCAGATCCACATCCTGTATCTTAGCACCCGGCATACAGTGCACCCTTCTGTTCTCCCGATCAGCTCTAGTCACAGGCCTGTCTATTCTTCTCAGTAAGGAGTCCCCAATCACGTAGACCTGCCTTTTCCTGGTGACAGTGTGCTTCTCCGGTCTATCTCCCGCACGCACCGGCTGCAAGTCCTCTCGATTCCTATTCCCCCTTGCAATCCTCCTGGGCTTATATTTGGTGTTGCCTCCATTGACTCCTCCCCTCCTCTTGCAGGACTATCAGCTCTTCTCTTTTTCCTTGCCCTCTCTCCTTCAGCGACCACTTGTTGTGCCCCTTCTTCATTTTCCAACTCTGCAAACCTGTTCCTGAGTTCTATTTCTCCTTCACTGGCCTGTCTTTTCCTCTGCCTGGTTCTCTTAGTCACATGCTTCCACCGTCCACTTTCCTCCCCCAGCAGTCTCTCCTCTGAATTCTTTGGTCCTGCTTCCATCTGCACATCTGAGCTCATCCCTTCAGCCCCCTCGTGTCTGTGCTCCATCGTCTGCTCAAACCTCCTTCTGAACTCAACCAGAGTTTGCACCTGCATCTCCAGTCCTCAGATCTTCTCTTCCATCAGCTCTATCAAGCGGCACTTCATGCAGACAAAGCTCTTTTCAGGCGCCCCCTCCAGGATCATGTACATGCCACAGCTTCCACATCCAGTCATCCTCATTGTGTCTTTCACTGCTGCCTCTGTATCAGTCATGGCCTTCCCACCTGAAGCCTGGTAGTCAACACAACACAAGCCCCTAGCAGGCACCAGACCACCACCCTATCCCTTGACTTGCTTGTCAGTTCCTCTGTCTTGTCTTTGTTTCTCCTCGTTTGTTTTGTCTATACCATGTAATTAGACTGTAGTTATCCAGGGCAGAGATGGTCTCAGAGACTTGTTGACAGAGGATGTTGTGAAGACCAAAAGTATAACTACTTTCTTCAAAAAACTATTAGAGAAGTTCATCATGGAAGACAGTCCATCAATGGCTATTAGCAAAGATGGTCAGGGATGCAACCCCATGCTCCAGGTGGCCCTAAACCTCAGACTGCCAGAAGTTGGACTGGATGACAGAGGCTTGATTATTTGATAAATTGCCTGTTCTGTTCATTCCCTCAGAAGTACCTGGCACAGGCCACTGTTGGAAGACAGATGGACAATTGGTCTGACCCTGAGTGGGTTGATTTTATGCTATGTTTTGGTACAGAGCCTAGCAAAGTGGGGCTTCTAATCACTCCTGTAATACAAATAAATAATAAAGTTGACATTATGGAGTATTAATGTTCACAAAACAGCCTAGAACAAAACTAAAAGAAGAACTTTGCAAATCCTACCATACATTTTGGTTAAACAGTTTCCATTCTAATCCCTATGGGTTTACTCTTACTCTGTAGTACCACACCTGTGACTTACCTTGAATCTAAACCCTGAGTCCAAACACCCTGAACTTTGAGTTGGAAATTCCAAACATCTGGATTTAGGCTTATTTCTAGCTGAAAGAAAACAGCACCCATTTTGTTCTAGACATAACGTATATTTTGCAGTTTACTCATTTTTTTTTAATGTTCTGTTCTGATCTGAAGGAAATGGTTATGTTGCTCCTAGACATTTTTCCTAGCCAAATATTCAAACTTGGGGGCCTAAAGTTAGACCACTAAATTCATATCTGGGCTAGGCTCCTTTCCTGAAAGATGCTGTGTGGCGTGTGGAGACTAGAATGAATAAAACAAAAATTCTGTTAATTAGTTCTCTTATTTAATGAATGTATGTACTTATTTTTAAAATGGCTTTTCGACTAAATGGAATTTTTTGCTGAAACATTTCATTGAAGATTATCAGGTTTTCAGCAACCAAAAACTGATATATTTTTGGCTTCCAGTGTTCTGATGAAAACTTGAAAAATTCCAATGAAACAAAAATCTATTTTGCTTTTATCTAAATCATTTTGTGATCAGCCCATATGCCCACATGGTATCCTTTTGTTTCAGGGATCCACTCACACTGAGTGGACAGACAAGACAACAGCCTTAATTACCTCACTAATTCAGATTTTAATCTCAAAACAATGACATATACTTCATGAGCAAACATAATAGCAGTGGGTTTCCTCCTCCTGCCCCACCCTAAAACTCTGTATGCCTTGATACACAGTGTGCATCTAAGATAATAATCTAGTATTTTGTTTTCAAGATCTTCCTGACAATAATCAGTGTCTGTTGCTTGTGCGTTTATGATTTCAATTTTTTCTTTGAACCACATTCCTAAAAGCATTGACACATTTAAGCTATTCTGTCATCTTTAAACAGTTCCTATATGTCTCTATTTGTTTTCAAATTGGATTCCTACTCATTCCAGCAAAGGATTAGATCCCTGCTACATGACTATTCTTAACCAGGAGCTATGTCATCTGTATTGACTCCCTGAATATCCATTGGAAATGGGGAAGAAAGGAAACCAACCTGACACTAAGATTCTGGTTCAGTGGAGATGAGAATGGCATAACAGTGATGCCAACGTTGTGCTTTTTTGATAATAATTTCCTATTACTGCCAGAATTACTGATGCATACAAAAAAGTAAAAGTTCCAATGAACTGATACCTCTGACTCAGCTGATATTTTAGGAAGCAAATTCTATCTTGTAGCTTTAAATGAGTATTTTGTAGGCTTCACAGAATAGCAGACACCCAGGAAATTAATTTGCTGCTGTCATTGCTATTTATTCTAGAAACTGCCAAGAAAGAAAGAGGAGAGCTAGGTTTTAGCAGAGTTTAAAATGAGGCTATTTTCCCCCCCTTTTCACATGCTTTTTAATTCTTGTTGCACAATGTGCCACATGAATTCAATTACTCATTACAAGGGGATGGTCCTGTAGTTATAACACAAAAGGCCAGATTCTGATCCCCTTACAAATGTCAAGAACCATTTTAATCTTGTTTTCCCATTGATGTTTACAGGGTTTCTCATTCTGCTGAATGTGGCAGAATCTGGCTGACTAATAGGAATTCTGTTCCCATCTCTTCCTGTCTGACCTCAGACCAGGGCTGGCTCCAGGCCCCAGCGCTCCAAGCGCGTGCTTGGGGCGGCATGCCACGGGGGGCGCTCTGCTGGTTGCCAGGAGGGCGGCAGGCGCCTCCAGTGGACCTCCCGCAGGCGTTCCAGCGGAGGATCCGCTGGCCCCGCGGCTCCGGTGGAGCATCCGCAGGCATGCCTGTGGGAGGTCCACCGGGGCCGTGGGACCAGCAGACCCTCCGCAGGGACGCCTGCGGGAGATCCACCGGAGCCGTGAGACCAGCGAGTAGCAGAGCGCCCCCCGCGGTGTGCCGCTGTGCTTGGGGCGGCAAAATGGCTAGAGCTGGCCCTGCCTCAGACAAATTCTTGCAGCTTCATTCTGCCACCCTTCCTCATGCTGTGTGACATCTGATTATGCACATTTCACTGGGGCTCATTGTGTGGTAAGGTATTACTCAGTGTGAGTAGAGGTGAGAGAATAAAGCCCTTAGGTTTTGTCTACACATCATTTCTGAGCAAGTGGGAGCAAGCCTCCCAGCCCAGATTCTGTCTCAGGTTAGTAGGTCTTGCACTAGCACTCCAAAAACAGCTGTATAGATAGCGCTATGAAGTTGTGGCTTGTGCTCGAGCCCAATCCCCTCCCTAAGCTTCAGAATGTCTCCGTACTTCATTTTTTACTAGATGTAAAAGGCAGAGAATGATATTTGACAGGGAGACATGTAGCAAGACTTAAAATTCAGGAGTGTTTGTGAAGGGCTTTGGGGCCTTCACTTGGAAGACACTTTGTGTATAGCCTCATGTGACTGTGCAGGGGCATACAAGAAGGTTTCCCCTTCTGAACTCCAGGGACACAGGAAACAGTTCCTCCTGTTTCCCACCAGAGAGTACAACTCCAAAAGGGGGCTGGGAGAGGGCACAGCTATGCCCCTGTTGCTCCCTCCATACCAGGCCTTGAGACAGAGCCAGTACACCATGGGAATCAATCTTCTCCATCATACTGAATGGAATGTATTGCTCAGCCTCTTCCCTTGTAGGTGTGCAAGGAACAGCACAGGAGAGATGGTATCTCTGAGTCAGACAAAAGCACAGCTCCACAAGGGACTGTGGATCAAAAGACACAATCTAGTGCAATATAAAGAGCAAAGTATTAGCATAGACAGATGAGATTGATTATGATGGTGATTTCACCCTGCAGTCTATTATGCTTGACTGAAGGTGTTGCTACCCAACGCGCGCACACACACACACACACACACACAAACAAACACACACACACCTGCCCTCCCCACCCCCATCGACACTGGGATACTTTACAGCTACTAAGCCACATCCTTGCATAGTAGTTGGTGTGGCATGATGCTGGTTTAGAAGGAGCTGGCCAGATCCTTGGGACCATCTGTTCAGCACCTAGCACAGCTCAGGGAAGGGAAGGTGGCTGATTCTAATGGGACTTCTCAAGGAGGAAGGGTATCAGGCTGTCTTCCTGAGTATTTTGCACAAGGTCACACAGAGATGTGATATAGCTAGGAATAATAAACCTTCCTAATAAAGACTACTTCTAATAGGTTTCTCAAGTACTAAAGCCTAACTCTTTCCTCAGTTCCAATAAATTTAAAAGGAGACGTTTATGCCCTATTGTTTATTATTTTGTTTTTCTCCCTTTTTTACCACATCATTATATGCTCCCTCTAACAAGCATAGCAAACCCAAAAGGCTGTTTCTGATTTCATGAATACCAAGAGGAATGATTTCCTAAGCAATTAGTAATCATACAAAGGCACAGTTCCCCTCACTTGTTATATGAAGTCAGGATAAGAAAATACTTGAAATGCAAAGCACACCTACTACTAAATTATCTAAAAGACATAATAGCAGGATAGTAAATGTGTGGTATGTATATTTAGTATTTATTACAGAAATTTACTGCATATAAATTATGAGGAAGTGCCAGATGTATCTAATAAATACGAATGAGGAAAATTTCATGCCCCCAGAGATATATATATGATGCTGTCTTATAACTCGGGGGTTGAAAACATTATATGAAAATCACTTCACCTTGTTTAATTGGAATTGGGTCTTTTAAATCCTCTATCCCTGTGTTAATTGGCTATTCCTAAACAACTTTTATTTGCAGCTAAATTCCCTATGGCAGAGTCCAAAAAAGCTAATATCTAGCAGAGTTAGGGCAGGGAAAGAGAAAAACTGCAGCATCAATAAACCTAGCAGAAATCATGTCTAGTATCACAAGCAGCAAAACTTTGTGAATATTCTGTAGTTTTGTCCCTTCCCGACTCCAACATAGTTTCTACGAAAAGATAAAAAGGAGTCCACAAGTTTCAGGGGAGGAAAAGACAACTTTAATTGAATGGTGTCCTGTCTTTGAGAAAATGTGACCTTTCATTTGAAACAAATTATGAAAATCTAGTTGTTCTATGATAAAATGTCACCATTTTTCATGGCAAAAAAATGTTTGATAAAGGATGAGGGGAAATGTTGTCCTTGAAAATGTTCCAACATTCCTGACTTTTTCTTGAAACGTAAATGCGTGGAGGCAAACAATTGTGGAGTCCCATAAAGCATTATAAGAACACGAAAAGAGGAGGGACGCATGCGATGAGAGCAGGCAGGATGCTATGGTCAAGCTCATGAGGGAGCAAACTGACAGGCTGCGCTGTATGGTGGATCTAATGTGGGAAAGGCAGCAAGAACACAGACTTCCGCTGGAGCCCCGTATAACCACCCTCCCTCCTCCCCAAGTTCCATAGCCTCCTCACCCAGGTGCCCAAGAACACAAGGGGGGAGGCTATGTGGACCCACACACTCAACCCCAGAGGATCGCCCAAGCAGCAGAAAGCTGGCATATGTGAACTCCTGATTTTGTTTCTGGACTTGTCCTTCCCTCTTCCTCAACAACCCTAACCCAATACCCCACCCCCCACCCCCAGTCTACCTTCTGATTCCTCTCAATGTGTTGTGCAACAAATAATAAAAAAAAAAGAGTTTTTAAACAATTTTGACTTTATTTCCTTTCATATATCTAGGGGGTGGGTAACTTCAAGAGAAACAAACACAACTGTCATATCATACCCTGGCCAGTCACGAAACTGGCTTTCATAGCTTCTCTGATGTGCAGCATGCTCTGCTGCACTCTTCTAATCGCCCTGTTGTCTGGCTGTGCAAAACTGGCTGCCAGACGAGTTGCCTCAACCTCTCACCCTGCCATAAACATCTCCTCCTTACTCTCACAGATATTATGGAGCACACAACAAGCAGCAATTACAATTAGAATATTGGTTGTGCTGAGATCTAACCGAATCAGTAAACTGCTCTAGCGCTTTCAAACATCCAAAAGCACATTCTACCTCCATTCTGTACTTGCTCAGCCTATAGTTGAACAGCTCCTTACTACTGTCCAGGGTGCCTGTGTACAGCTTCATGAGCAATGGCATTAAAGGGTAGGCTGGGTCTCCGAAGATAACTATAGGCATTTCAACATCCCCAACAGTAATTTTCTGGTCTGGGAAGTAAGTTCCTTCTTGCAGCTGTTCAAACAGACCAGAGTTCCTGAAGATGCGAGCGTCATGCACCTTTCCCAGCCATCCCACACTGATGTCGATGAAACGTCCCTTGTGATCCACCAGTGCTTGCAGCGCCATGGAAAAGTACCTCTTGCAGTTTACATACTGGCCGCCCTGGTGTGCTGGGTCGAAGATAGGGATATGCGTTCCGTCTATTGCCCGTCGCAGTTAGGGAACCCCAGTACACTAAAATCATCAACAATAGTCTGCACATTTCCCAAAGTCACTACTCTTGATAGCAGCTGGTCAATTATTGTGTTGGCTACTTACAGCACAGCAACCCTGTTATGGTATAATTCCCCACTCTGAACCTTAGCGTCCAAAAGATGGGTTACCAGCATGAATTCCTCTAAGCTCAATTACCAGCTTAGTACTTGTAGCGCTGCCACCAACCAGGAATTCCAGTGCCTGGTACACTCTGGTTCCCCCAAAACCTTGCCCGGGGACCCCCAAGACCCAGACCCTCTGGATCTTAACACAAGGAAAGTAAACCCTTTCCCTCACCGTTGCCTCTCCCAGGCTTCTCCTCCCTGGGTTACCCTGGAAGATCACTGTAATTCAGACTCCTTGAATCTTAAAACAGAGAGGAAAATCCACCTTCCCCCCTCCTTCTCTTTCCCCCTCACAGACTCTCCCTGAGAGAGAAAATTAACCTCTCTCCCCCTTCCCTCCTTTCTCCCCACCAATTCCCTGGTGAATCCAGACCCCGTCCCCGGGGGTCTCACCAGAATAAAAAAACAATCAGGTTCTTAAACAAGAAAATCTTTTAATTAAAGAAATAAAAAACAGTAAAAGTTATCTTTGTAAATTTAAAATGGAATAGGTACAGGGTCTTTCAGCTATAGACACTGGGAATACCCTCCCAGCCTACGTATACAAGAATAAATTAAAATCTTTTCAGCAAAATACAAATTTGAACTCCTTCCAGCCAAATACACATTTGCAAATAAAGAAAACAAACATAACCTAACTCGCCTTATCTACCTAGTACTTACTATTCTGAGCACACAAGAGCCTGTATCAGAGAGATTGGAGAGAAACCTGTTTGCACGTCTGGTCGCTCTCAGAACCCAGAGAGAACAACAACCAAAAACTAACAGCACACACAAAAACTTCCCTCCCTCAAGATTTGAAAGTATCCTGTCCCCTGATTGGTCCTCTGGTCAGGTGACAGCCAGGCTTACTGAACTTGTTAACGATTTACAGGCAAAAGAGACACGAAGTACTTCTGTTCTATTAACTCTTACTTATCTGTTTATGACAAACCCCTATAGTAGATTTGCCCACTCCAAACTGATTCCCGACTGACCGGTAGCTGTCAGGTGTTGCAAGCTTCCACAGTGCTATGGCCACTCACTTCTCAATTGTGAGGGCTGCTCTCATTTTGGTGTCTTTGCGCTTCAAGGCAGGGGACAGCAAGTCACAAAGTTCCATGAAAGTGGCCCTAGGAATATAAAAGTTTCGCAGCCACTGGGAATCATCCCAGACCTGCAACATTATGCTGTCCCACCAGTTTGTGCTTGTTTCCCAGGCCCAGAATCAGCGTTCCACTGCATGAACCTGGCCCAAAGCTACCATGATGTCCCAATTGCCACATGCCATGCTTCTAGGAATGTCTGTGTCCATGTCCTCATCAGTATAGTAATCGTGCTGTCGTTGCTTTCTCACCCGTTTTTGCAGGTACTGCACATACTGCTGGATAATGCATGAAGTATTTACAATGGTCAAAACTGCAATAGAGATCTGAGTGGGCCTCAGACTTTCTATGGTGCCTGCACGGGTAATCCTGGAAAAAGGGTGCAAAACATAGGAGAGCTGTTCGGTTCAAGATGGCCAATAAAAGGCGGTAAATGGTTGTCTTCTATAGCTTTCACGGAGATGGGAAGCTCGCTAGCGATGCAAGAGCAGGAGAGCAGAGTTTGTGGCAGAAGCTGTGCGGCTTAGTTCACAATGGCCAAAAAACAGCAGGAAATTGTTGCCTTCTGTAGCCTCCAAGGGAGCCCAGGACCAACAAAATGGAAAAATTAGCTAGCAATGCAAGAGCGGGAGAGCAGAGATTGCGGCATAAGCTGTGCTGCTCGGTTCATGGTAGACGAAAAAAGGCAGAAAATGGTTAGATAAAAGAGTAGATAGAAAGACAAGAGGACATGAGAGGTGGATTCATAGTACCAGGAGACAGGCAGTGCACTGCACTGCACCATCTGCTGGCAGTATGGTGTCTGTCGTAGCTTTCACGGAGGGAGGAGTGAATAATGACACACACCTAGAAACACCCATGAGAATGTTTTTGCCCCCTCATGCACTGGAAGCTTAACCCAGAATTCCAGTGGGTGGCGGGGACTGAGGGAACTGTGGGATAGATTCCCACAGTGCACCTCTCCAACATTCAATGCTAGCCTTGGTACTGTGGCCGCACTCCACCAAATTCACACGCTTTAGTGGGGACACACAACACCGAATGTATAAAATCACTTCCAAAAATTCGAATAGAATAAGTTCAAACTAATTTTGTACTGTAGATGTACCCTTAGAGTTGATATTTCTTTGAGCTAAATGGGGAAGATCAGACTTCTCCAAGAGCTACTGTTTGCTTCAGCTTTCTTTTGCAGTATAAAATGGAACAAAGTGTTTAAAGTGATACAGCAAAGCCATTTTGCTCTGTTGTGAAAGGCAGTTACCTATGGGAAAGTTTGAATTCACAGTGGTAAATCATAGTTATTACACTCAGAATTCCAAAGACAAAGTCACCTCTAAAGGTCATCTATGCTACTGTATGGTACTCCCAGATCTCCCAGTTTCAGCTGCATCAAAACTAATGGAATTCAAATGTTGTCACAGCTTGTGTAGTGGGCTGAATCTCCATGCTCCTGTGGAGACATTTATTTATGTGAACTTTCAGTAAAGCAGAGGAAAGCAGCACTTCCAGTAGCTGTCTCTTGCTTCCAAAGTCAGTGACATCTTTACATTACTTTCACAGACAAAGAAAGGCCAGTTGTACTTGCAAATTTATGTTGGAATTTCATAACTTTTATCACTGCTTTGACTGGAATGCCATTTGTCAGCTATCTGGAGCATGCCTGACATTCACAGCCATATGACCAAAATTTATTTATAGAAAAAGCAACAACACACACATGTACTCCTCTCTCCTCCTTAATAAAGGTCAGCCCCGGTCATATCTGAGACTGTTCGTTAGAAATGTAAAGTTCCTTCAAACTGACTTTTTTTGTTTGTTTGTTTCAGATGGAGAGCTTATAAGAAAACAGAAAAGCTGACCCATAGAGACGTCTTGATTAAAGATGTGTGAATTGTTTGTGTTGTGTTCTATTCTATGTAGGTTCTTATATCATGCTCATTACTGTGAAATATTTTGGTCTATATAAATCTGCATTTTCGGGGGGAGACTTTGTCCAAAAATGTTTACCCAACTAAAGAAACCTACATGGAGAACACATTCTACCAATTCTCTTCCAGAGTTTGGCAAAACAATTTCAATAAAATTAAAATGGACTCAAATTTTCACTAAAACATTGTTCAACTGAATCTTTTTCAGTATTAGAAAAAAGTTCACTTACCTTTCTACTGTAGCTACCTCTGAACTTACTGGTTTTGAGTAAGTGTGCATAAACCAAAATACTGCAAGAAATATTTTCTTTCATCTGACCAGGAAAGAAATGAGAAATAGAGCACCACAATTCTCATGGGAAATTTTTTTCAGAAGATTTCCTGACTTAATTTCCAGGCCAAAGAGTTTCAGAAAGTATCTTTGGACACTTATCCGAACTGACTCAAATAGTAATACAGAAAATTGGATGTTCATTTGATGTTTATCTGAAATTATCTGAAACCCTTTGATTCACAATAAGGATTCTCAGGAAATTTCTGGTATTACAATTTTTTTATCCCAAACAAAACCAGGAAGTAAGTATACAGACCTTCAAGTATTTACTTACATGCATGCCCATGCATGGTTAACTAAAGTTATTCAAATCTCAAAAAATACCAGAAGCACAGTTAGGGCTTGTCTACATTACCAGTGGGATCAACGGGCAGCAATCAATCCAATGGGAGTCAATTTATCCAGTGTGGGTCTAGATTAGACACGATAAATTGACCGCTGAGTGCTCTCCCATCAACTCTGGTACTCCACCAGGGCGAGAGGTGCAGGGGAAGTCAAAGGGAGCGCATCAGCCATCGACTTACTGCAGTGAAGACACCATGGTAAGTAGATCTAAGTACGTCGACTTCAGCTATGTGAGTAAGTTGCATAACTTAGATCGATTCTCCCCTGTAGTGTAGACCAGGCCTTAGCCTCAACCAGTAGCAGTACATGCAATACCTTTTAAAATGCCCTTCTCCACAAGAAACCAGATTCCTGTCCAGGACACGTTGCTAGCTGTAGCTTGGCCTCCCATGTCAGCACAATCAAGATGGAGGAGGTGAGCCCTTTAAATGTATCAATCGTCCAATGGAAATCACCAGGTCTATAGTCCTGAGTCACATTTCCAGAAGTCATCTGGCCTTTCCAGAGATAATGTGGTTGTTCCTTTAATAGGTCCTAACTAGCAAGATTCCTGTTTGTGTCTGCATTACTATAAGTGGCTCAAGTCTCTCACAATAGTACTACCAAGATGGAAGGGCTGGGTCCTTTCAAACACTTTCCCAACTCTGGACACTATTGGGAAACTTAGCTGGGGCCACACTGCCAGCAGTGTCACAATCTATTCAAGAAACTGACCTAGAGATTACTGGATGCACACTATTATCAATCCCATGAGCCAATTTGCCTCTAAATCGTTATTTTAAGAATGTCAACTGCTGCATAAGTCCAACTTCAAACTGAGCAAGATCACAAATAAATTTCTGATGTATAATTCTGCAAGAAGAGACCTAAGTAAGTAGTAAATGAAGCAGCCAGAGCAAATCACAGAAAAATGTTTAAGTCCACCCTAAAAATATCAAAGATTGCTGTGAAGCCAGAATTTATAATCTAGAAGCTGGGGGCAGATCTCTCAGGTTCTCAACATAGCAGGATTAAATGGACGATGGATGCAGTTTTTGAAATATCTTTAGAGCCACAGATCTTAAAAATATGATTGATGTATGAGTTATAAGACACAAAGTTCCATAATGTATTTTTCCTCAATCAGTATGGATTATGCCAGCATTCTGGGCAGGCGGTATCAAAGATGTTTACTCTACTGTCTGGTGAGAAATTTTGCCTCAGTTGCCGGAAATACCTTATGACACTTAAAATTGAAGGTCTGCAGAAAAACCTTGGGAAGGGGATTAAATTTGTGAAAATAGTAATGTGCTTAATTATACATAAAAGGAGTGGTGATAGTGTCAGGATGCTTATAATAGTGATTAGTTTTAAGAATTAAGCCTTAATTAAAGAGAAGTTAATAACAGTTTAAATTTGAAATTTCAGTCATGGCAGCCATAGGATGATGTAATTCTACTTCCTGTGGGGAATGACTAAGCAAACTTAATAGAAATATATTGGAACCCATAGGAATACAGGGGAATCTCAGACTGGAAGTAGCTAGGGGCCACCCAGAGGTCAGTTAAGAGAAACCCCATAAGAATACATGGGAGCTCATGGGCATGTATGGGGATGATGAAATCAGGAGGTAGGGTTGCACCACTTCTGGGTATGACTCAGCAAAATCCCATAGAGACACATTGTAGCCCCACAGAAGTCTATGGAGTGCAAGGAGCTACCTGTCAGGGGTGGAGCCACCCAAAAGCTGGAAGCTGATTGGCTGACCTTGGAAGAGCAAATCATATATAAAGACAACAGTCAGTCAGCTAAACCCTGTAGTGGGATGGATTGGGAACCTGGAAGAGAGAACAGGCTACAAGGCACCTGCAAGGATGAAAATGCCTGTGAGAAGAAGCCACCCAAGAAGCACCAGCGGAACCCTGCAAAGCTGAGAGCTGCCTGAAAAGCAGCTGTTGCAGCAGCAGCAGCCCACCCAGTGTTCCACGGCTGTCCCAGGCAATGGCCACTTCCACTATCCAGCCAACAGGAGACCACAGCAGCAGCTACCAAGCAGGCTTCCATCTCCCTCACCTGAGAAGCCATTTTACCTCAGCAACAGCCGGCAGCCAGTCCATGCCAGCAGCCACAGGCTCAGCGAGATCACCCTTCCTTCACATCCCAACACCAGACAGAGCAGAAGGACCTTTGAGAGTTGGTCTAGGGAATTTTAAGAAGCTTTTTGTAATAGTAATTTCCTTTTGCTTAACATCCTAGAGCACGAGTTTCAAGTGTAAATGAAGCTGGGAGGTCTGTGGTCTGAATGAGATCTTCCCTTACCCATCTAGTAACTGCCTGGCCAGTGCTTACCGGATGTTTAGCTTTAAGTATATAGTATTAAAAGTTTAATTGAGATATTGTTACAAGGCATAGAGTATTAAGTATATGATTATATTCTGATAGTGCTATATTATTGCACTGCTTCATTTGCCACACCACTTCACTCTTGTAACTGTAACCTTTATTGTATTTGTTCCTACTTATATCCATCTCTATTCTTTTACTGTAACTACTCATTTCTAAATAAATGCTATTTGTGTTTTCAAAGATGTACTGCTGACTTGTCTATTCTTGATCAGAGGGTTGTATCCGTGTCCTTTCAAGGGAAAGCTATCTAGCTGTGGCTTTTCCTGGCAATTCCTTTAGAGTGGGCCACAACCTGGCTTACCAGTTTAGATAATTAAAAAGGATTGTTAAACCAAATCTTCTGGTGGCGACAGATCTGCTCTCAGAGTTGAACAGCACTTTGTGTCATGAAACACTGCATCAGTTCACGAAGACTCAGAATTTCTCTCAGAGAAATGCACTGAAAAACACCATTGAAACTTGAGCAGATCTCACCTTTACCCTAACTCATAACTATCCCAGGTATGTACACAATAGGAAGTCTAGAAAATATGATCTTTCCATTTCCCATGCTTTAACTTTTCCCAAGCTTAACTTTTTATATTTTCCCCTCATTCTGTCACTCCCAGGACTGGCAAAACAAGTTATTTCTTAATTAATTTATCAGTACTGGGAAAGAACATTTTTATATCAGAGGGGTAGCTGTGTTAGTCTGGATCTGTAAAAGCAGCGAAGAGTCCTGTGGCACCTTATAGACTAACAGACATGTTGGAGCATGAGCTTTTGTGGGTGGATACCCACTTTGTTGGATGCATGCATGTAACATTTTTATAAACACTTAGAATGTGGTATTAATTAAATCATCATCATTATTTATTTTTATTATACGAGTGTCTAGAGATCCCTCCTCTGAAGAGTTTACCATTTAAGGAAGCAAGATGGAAACTAGGTGAGAGACAGCAGTGTTAACACCATTTTACTGATCAAGAAACAAGACACAGAGAGATTATATGACTGCCAAAATCACACATGAACTCAGATCTCCTCAGTCCCTGTGTTGCACATTAACAACAAGACTATCCTCCTCCTATGTGAAATAATTTTTTGTTTTCCCAAGGACACTCATAAAGTAGAGCACTGATGAGTTTGAGGTCCATTTATATTAGATAAATAAAAAAGGATATTCAACCCAGAATACTGAAAGATTATGAGTGATATCACTTGTGAAATGGGACCAAAAACATCCCAACATATTTAGCAAATACTAGAAAATTAGGTAACTTATTGGAACATAAAGTAATTTATTTTCAATCTGGATGTGCACATGCACATACACGCACACTGCCTATAGACCTTGGCATTCAGTGCTACTCAGCTTACATCCTAGACCCAAAATACACTGTGGCAAGCTTAACATAAATTCTGTGATGAACCCCTTCAGAATATGTGGAATTTTTGTGGAAACTGTGGCAGCAGCAGGAATTTAAAAAAAAAAACAAGTTACTACTGCAATAAATAAGAAAATGAATAATACCATTATACAATATTCTTCATCATATTTACTTTGATATTAAATTTTCATTCTGTGAGTATCAACAAACACATGGACTGAAGGTGATTCAGTGAATATAATTTGCTTGGATTTTCAGAAAGCCTTTGACAAAGCCCCTTCATCATAGATCATTAGGGTTGGAAGGGACCTCAGGAAATCATATAGTCCAACCCCCCTACTCAAAGCAGGACCAATCCTCAAATGGCTCCCTCAAGGATTGAACTCACAACCCTGGGTTTAGCAAGCTAATGCTCAAACCACTGAGCTATCCCTCCTCCCTTCTTAAGTTAACTATGAAATCATGGGATAAGAGGGAAGATCCTCTCATGGCTCGTAACTGGTTAAAAGTAAGCAAAAAATAGTAGGAATACATTTTTCAGAATGGAGAGAGGTAAATAACAGGGTCCCAAATGGATCGCTACTGGGATCTATGTTGTCCAACATACTCATAAACCATCTGAAAAAGGGGGTGTCAAGGCTGAATCCCCACTCTGTCACTTTGAGTACAGAAGGTGGGGGCCCACAAGGATTTAAAAAATTAATATTTGCCACTCCAGGCTTATATTAAACTCCCAAGGTTACAGCTTTTCTCTGACCTTGGCTTGGTAAATGCTGCCACCACCCAAATACAAAGAAAAACCACACACCTTGGACCCACAAAGAAGCACTTGGGAATTCCTCCCTGTGGGGTACCCTCAAGTCCTCCCCCACCCCCCGGGAAAGAGCTAAGAAAGAAAACAAAGGCAATTAGCTGTTGCTACCAACTAATCAAACAAGACACGTAAACCTCTTAGGCACCAAAAATCCAATACTGTTCTTAAAAAAGGTTAAAAACAAAAAGAAAGGAAATACATTTGGAACTTAGGCTTTTTGATAGATCTTAAAAAAAAACAATTACTGTACAATAATTAAGCATCAAGATAGCTCTCTTGAGGTTCAGCTTAAAGGTTACAAGCAAAACAAAAACATCCGGGGTTAGCACAGAGGAGATCCACAAGCCAAAATAAAGAAATAAACTTAATCACGTCTATTTAAACATGCTCTGTCCAATGATTTCTTCTAGGTTTGGAAGACGAATTTTTATACCTGGTTCAAACCTTACATAGCATTCCTGCTTATAGCATTGCTACTCCGAGTCTCATTCTCTGGAGAACAACAGACAAAAAGAAAGTTTCTTTCCCAATTTTAAAAAGTTCTACCTTCCCATTAACTCTTTTGGTCAGGTGCCCACTTTTTTTCTTTACCTGGGGGGATTTTTAACGCTTTACAGGTAAAGCAAGTAGAGAACAGCTACCAAGAGGGATTTTACAGCTAACTGGCTAGCTGAGTATCCATCAAAGGGAGGTCCCCCCGCCACACACTTCATTTATCACAGGGGGTCAACTCAGAGGTTTCAAAATTTGCAGATGAACAAAATTACTCAAGATAATTAAGTCCAAAACTGACTGCAAAGTGTTACAAATGGGTCTCACTAAACTGGATGACTCAGTAACAAAATGGCAGATACATTTCAATGTTGATAAGTGAAAAGTAATGCACATTGGAAAAAATAATCCCAGCAATACATACAAAAGTATGGGGTCTAAATTTGCTGTTACAACTTAAGAAAGAGATCTTGGAGTCATAAAAGATTATTCCATGTAAACATCTGCTCAGTGTGCAGCAGCAGACAATAAAGCTAACAATGTTAGAATGCACTAAAAAAGGGATAGAAACAAAAACAGAAAATATCATGGCACTATATAAATCCATAGTACAACCACACCTTGAATAAACTATGCAGTTCTAGTCACCTTATATATTAGAAGTGGAACAAATACATAGAAGGACAATGAAAATGATTAGGGGTATGGAACAGCTTTCCTATGAGGAGAGATTAAAAAGACTGGGGCTGTTCAGTTTAGAAAAAGGACAACTAAGGGAGATATGATAAAGGTCTGTAAAATCATTAATGGTATGGAGAAAGGGAACAGGGAAGTGTTATTTACCTTCACATAACAGAAGAACTAAGGGTCATCTGATGAAATTACTAGCATCAAATTTTAAACAAAAGGAAGTATTTCTTCACACAACACTTAACCATGGGATGTTGTGAAGTCCAAAAGTATAACTTGGTTCAAAAAAGAATTAGATAAGTTCATGGAGGATGAGTCCATTCAATGGCTACTAGACAGGGATGCAAACACAGGCTCTGGCTGTTCTTAAACCTCCAACTGCCAGAAGCTGGATCTGGATGACAGGGAATGGAACAACTGAAATTGTCCTGTTCTGATCATTTCCTCTCAAGTACCTGGCACTGGCCATTATCAGAGATAGGATACTGGGCTATATGGATCATTGGTTTGATGCAATAATGCCATTCTTATATTCTTATTTTATAATGGTCTTCAATTTTTAATTCTCATTGTACTCGATAACTTTGAATTAAAAATATAACTGTTTAGAAGTAGTTACATGTAGATTTGGAGAATTTGGTGGTTTGGCACGGTTGGGACTTTTAACACCTGGTAAGCCTCAGTTAATGGTCTGGGACTGTGGGGCAAGCACACTGGCTGTATGTTTCTGCTAAACTTGTCAGAGGTGAAATAGTTTATCCATATCAATATTTACATTGTTATTATTTGGTTTCACGATATAAAACATTTTGAGAGGAATGGGACACTTAAGACTTCTCAAAGCTATTTGTCCATTCAGGGTATCTGCAAACTCATGAAAACAACATTGAAACGGCTTGCATTCTGTTCATATTGAGAGGTTCACCTTTGCAACCACAATGCATAGACTTTTTTTGTTTTTTGAAAGTTTAGATTCTGCTCTATAATTCTGCACCATGGACGGAACCCTGCAGCAAGTTCAATGACTGCAGAATATATGGAACAGTTGGACAGCCAGTTCAAAATGTAATGAAATTACAGTGAGCCAAAATGGTATCTGCATCACGGTACTGAGAAAATATTTGATTGTATTTTGTCACTGCAACTGTTGTGATGTGCACACTAGAAATAGAAGTCCTCATTTTTAGCTGTATTGTGCCTACTTTTTGGCAGTTCACTGGTGCTAAGCATCTATATAAGCAACTGGGGTTGTCAAATAAGAACAGTTAACACACAATTAACTCAAAAAAATAATTGCAGTTAAAAACATAATCATGATTAATCACAGTGTTAAACAATAGAATACCAATTGTAATTTATTAAATATTTTGGATGTTTTTCTTCATTTTTAAATATATCGATTTCAATTACAATACAGAATGCAAAGTGTACAGTGCTCGTTTTATATTATTTTTCATTACTACTATTTGCACTGTAAAATGATAAACAAAAGAAACAATATTTTTCAGTTAACCTCATACAAGTACTATAGTGCAATCTCTGTATTATGAAAGTGCAACTTACAAATGTAAGGGTTTTGTGTTACATAACTGCACTCAAACTAAACTATGTAAAACTTCAGAGTCTACAAATCCACTCAGTCCTAGTTCTTGTTCAGCCAATCACTAAGAGAAACAAGTTTTTTTAAATTTATGAGATAATGCTGCCCTCTTCTTAATTACAATGTCACTTGAATGTGAGAATGGGCATTTGCATGGCACTGCTGTAGCTAGAGTCTCAAGATATTTACGTGCCAGATGTGCTAAAGATTCATATACCTCTTCATGTCTTGGCCTTCGTACCAGAGGACGTGATTCCATGCTGATGAACCTCATTAAAAAAATAATGTGCTAATTAAATTAGTGACTGGATCCCTGACGGGTAGAATGGTATGTCTCCTGCTTTGTGTTTTTACCCACATTCGGACATATATTTCATCTTATAACAGTCTCGAATGATGACCCAGCATATGTTGTTCATTTTAAGAATACTTTCAATGCAAATTTGACAAAATACAAAGATACCAATGTGAAATTTCTTAATATAGCTACAGCACTCAACCCAAAGTTTAAGAATCTGAAGTGTCTTCCAAAATTTGAGAGGTATGATGTGTGGACCATGCTTTCATAAGTCTTAAAAAGCTACACTTTGATGCAGAAACTACAAAACCTGAACCACCAAAAAAGAAAATCAACCTGCTGGAGGCATCTGACTCATATGATGAAAATTAACATGCATTGGTCCACACTGCTCTGGATCATTATCGAGCAGAACCCGTCATCAGCATGAACACACGTCCTCTGGAATAGCAGTTGAAGCATCATGGGACATATGAATCTTTAGTGCATCTGGCATGTAACTATCTTGCGACGCTAGCTACATCAGTACTAGGCAAACACCTGTTCTCACTTTCAAGTGACACTGTAAACAAGAAGCAGCTTTGTCTTCTGTAAATGTAAACAAACTTGTTTGAGCAATTGGCTGAACAAGGACTTGTAGGCTCTAAAGTTTTACACAGTTTTATTTTTGAATGCAGGTTTTTATTATACCTAATTCTACATTGTAAGTTTAACTTTCATGATAAAGAGATTGCACTACAGTACTTGTAGTAAATTGAAAAATATTATTTCTTTTGTCTTTTCCAGTGCAAATATTTGTAATAATTATAAAGTGAATACTGAACACTTTGTATTCTGTGTTGAAATTGAAATCAATATATTCAAAATGTAGAAAACATCCAAAAATATTTAAATAAATGGTATTCTATTATTAACAGTGCAATTAATCCCATAATTAATGTTTTTAATCGCGCAATTAATCATGATTAATTTTTTTAATCGCTTGACAGTCCTATAAGCAACAGATCATGCCAGTGGAGGATTTCCCGTGTGAACAGTGAAGGTTATACAACTCAGTTGCTATCAGTTTGCAGGACACAGAAGTCTGGTTAGATTTATTATATAGTCTGAGAGAACTGACAAAGCACAATCTTCTGATTAGGATGTTCCCGACACCTGAAAAGCTGCTTTCTGCTACCCCATCTCTCTTCCCACACTTCCAAAATAAGTCTGTTTCAATGTGAAAATGATAAAATCAGCTGGTACAGAAATAGCTACATTTTGTCCATTGTTGCTCTAAGTCTTAAAGGAAGAGTAAAAAAATCTCCATGGCAATTTTTATGGAACAATATCCTATTTACGCAGATGGTCAAGGAACAAAGAAAAAAAGGAACTGGTTAATCAGATCAGGCCCCAGTTCAAATGGCCCAGTATCCCATCTCTGATCATGACTAAAGCCAGACATGTCACAGGAAGTTACAAGAAACCTTGTAATGGATAGGTTTGCAATAGCCTGTACACAGGGGAGTTTCTTCCTAAATTATCACTTGATTGTTTTATGTCATGAAGCATGAATATTTATATCCCTTGATTTTTTTTATATCCTATTTATTGTAATTCTGGATATTCTCATTATTCATATAAATGTCTAATTTTTTTTCTTCTCATTTTAATAAACTATTTTCATTAATGATACTTTGTGGCACTGAGTTCCACTGGTTAATCATATGTTGTGCAAAAAATAAAGTTTTCTTTTCAACAGACGAAATTCATTGTCTTTCAACTGAATGTCCTATTTCAGTGGTTCTCATTTTGTACTGGTGACCCCTTTCACACAGCAAGCCTGAGAGTGCGACCCCACTTATAAATTAAAAACACTTTAGAATATATTTAACACTGTTATAAATGCTGGAGGCAAAGTAGGGTTTGGGGTGGAAGCTGACAGCCGTGATCCCCCATGTAATAACCTTACAACCCATGAGGAGTCCTGACCCCCAGTTTGAGAACCCCTGTCCTTTTTGAACTTGGATTAAGAGAGGCTAAAAAGGAGCTGCTGATTGAACTTCTTTTCTATAGCATTTATTATTTGATATGTCCCTATCATCACTCCTTAGCTTTCTCTCAGATAAACAGTTCTAGTGTATTTAGTGTTGCCTGATATAAAAGGCTCTTTAAGGGTCTAATAATTTTCATCTCCCATATATGTCCCTCCTCTATTTCTTGCTATTCCTTTCAACGGGGTGACAAGAATTGAACACAATGTCCCATATAGTGGTATATCATTGATTGATATAAAGACACTGCAATATTTTCAATATTATTTTCTATCCCATTCCTTTTACATCTTCACTTTTCCCCCCTTCTATTTTGACTACTGATCCAGATATTTTCATTCAGCCTATGATGACATCTAGGTCTCTTTCCTTACTGTAATACAATTAACCTACAACCCAATAAGGTGCTCATGTTATTCCTTCCAAATATTTTGGAAAGCCTTTTCAAGTTCCTTCAAGCCTCTAGTCTCATCTAACAAATATTTTTGCCCTCTCACCCCTTCTCTAGATCATTATCATATTAAAAGGTTACCTATCAGTTTAACTAAAATGCTTGATTAATATAATGATTATTACTTATTATGATTATTATGCACTTGTATTGCAGAAGTGCTGAGGGGCCCCAGTCATGGATCATAGACATAAATTATTAGGTGTGAGAACCATCTTTTTGTTGTGTTTGTACAGCCTATAGCTCAATCCAAGTATAAGACAAGATTCATATCATTTCTTTTTTAAATCTTATCTTTTGTAATGTATACAGTAGAAGGGCAAATATAAATATATTGTGCTATCAATGGATTGCCAGCAGAGCTAGGTCAATACGATAAATCACTGTCCCAAACACTGTTAATTTCAACCAGGTTTCTTCCCCTTATCTTTATGTGGTATTCACTAACAGCCGCACCAATGTTTGGGGAATGACTGTTCTTCATACAAATAATTGTGTTTCTTACAAACTCACATGAAGAAGTGTATTGATGTGCAAACAAAAGTATTCTTTGTTTGCTATTTCTTCATTTGCCTGTTTAAAAAAAATCAGGATCAAATTTGGTCAGGTTGATGACCTGGCACTATTTTTTGAGGTGCCGTCTTGTTCTCTAGATCCTAGTCTTTCATTTAACAAAGTCTCTAGTCCCCATGGTCATGCATAAAACCTTAAACATGTAAAATGAGTGTAACTGTTGCAGAGTTGTTTGCCTAAGACTTCAGAGAGACTGAATCAGTAGCTCTAGGAGAGGGGAATTGATCCATTCATTTCGGTTTCCAGTGATGGGCAACTCAGATATCCAACAATGATGAATTAAATGTCAACATTGTTAACTATTAAAATTATATTTAAAAAGACAGATTACAGATCTGCCTGATCTACCACGAGTGGCAACTCCGTCTTGTGCCACAAGT
Organism: Gopherus flavomarginatus; assembly: GCF_025201925.1. Taxonomy (NCBI): domain Eukaryota; kingdom Metazoa; phylum Chordata; order Testudines; family Testudinidae; genus Gopherus; species Gopherus flavomarginatus. Next base: position 110,692,316 of record NC_066618.1, read on the forward strand.
GGATTGTATTGGAGAAATATCACCACATTTCCCCCCAAAACTTACCCATGGAGCCAAAATTTCAGAGAAATGGAACACAGCTGAGCTGCTGCTATATCTCACCAAATGTAACCAATCTCATATACTTCAGATGGCTATTCAAGCCCTGCTGATGGGTAGCCAATCCTGAAAAGCCCAGCAGGACATCCAGGCCTCACAACCACCCCCAAAACAATTGCAGTCAGCTGTGCTCTAGGTGCTGTAGATGTGCAGCCAGGCAGTTTCCTACCTGGCTCTAGTGGTGGGTCTTCCTCCCTCTACTGGAGGCTCTCTGCACACTCAAGCAGAGATAAGTGCATTGATTACACTTCAGTCATACGTTCAAGTTTTCTCTATAATTTTTGATAGCTGAGATTCTGATGCCATCACATGACTAAGGGATCTGGGACCTATTGTGCCTATGATGCCTCTGAGGTCCAGCAAGAGGAACCAACCTGATGAACACAGCAGAATTATCTGATCATATTCTTAACATCTGCAAAATCTGCTCTGAGAGGCATCTCATTCTGACAACTCAAGTGGTTAGGATTCAGCTTGTGGGAAGAGCTTGGGACAGCAACATCCTTTTTTATTTGCAATTCAATCAATGCTTTGTGAGAAATCCATAGGCTGAAACCTCTTCTTTTGAATTATGTCAAACTATTAAGAACAATTAATAAAATTCAGCACTTGAAATGGATAACTCAAAAATAGCAGAAAAAAGACTAATTACACATACTATTTGCATTAAATAATTCAGCCTTATCTAGTTACCAGACACCAGAGGTTATAGACGTATTCAATCTTTTTCACATATACTTTCTGCCACAGTATTTTAATTCAGGGAATTAGTGATACTTTTGCATAGACTTAGGGACATGGCAAAACAAAGGCCACCTGTATGGTAGAGTACATAATTCATTACAAAAGTAAAAAGCTTTTCACAGCAAATCTGAAATATTAACATTATTACTTTTATAAACCTGGGTATCCGCCAAGGCCAAGATTTTAAAAAATAAGATCCTAAACTTAGTCCTCTAAGACAAATAACCGGCTTTATTTTCAAAAAAATCAAGTGGCCGTCATTGAGGACCCTGTAGCTCTCACTGAAGTCAATAGGAATTAGGAGCCTAGACATCTGTAAATCCCACTAAGTGCCATTCTGCATCTTTAGGTACCTAAATCCCTTTGAAAATGTGGCCCTTTGAAAATCTTTCACTATGTGACTTAGGAATGCAAGTACCACTGACTTTCAAAGGGACAATGGGCTGGTGCTTCTGACAATCCCACCATATTTAATTTTGTTGTAAATTACTAAGTAATGTAAAATATTGATACATATTCAATTTGCTTACATTGGTTAACTAAGAATTACTGAAAATAATTATGGACTGCACTCACAGTAAGACTCACACAAAGCTCACACATAAAAGGAGGGCTCCTGTGGTGGTGGCTCAGAGAGGGATATATCTTGAATTCCTTCTCTTTTGTGGTAGGGGAAAGGAAGGTGAAGAAACTCAATAGAGCAAAGGTTTGTAGACAAAGTCTGAATAAGAACCCAAATCTCCTGGGACTGATTAAAATCTTTCAGCAACTCTAGACCATAAGAAAAATGTCCTGAAAAATATCACAAGCGCTACTAAAGACAAATGTAAAATAGAATTTGCATAGAATCCTCTTATTTCCCCCCTAAGTATTAAGACATCCTTTTGACCTACAGTAATAGATGCTTAAATGAAAGCCAAAATAATCAATGGACTAAAGAACATGAATATTTTAAAAGAGATGTGAAGATATTGCTAACATTTACATAAAATATTGCCCCTTCTTTTCCTTTGAACCATGATGAAACTTCCATTAAAAATTCAAGTCTCCTGCCTTTTTCTGTGATTGTGATAACTACAGGATTTTAAAGAATGTTTATGAGTACAGTAGAAGTGTTTCTAATCTGGTATTTCATTGCTTAACATTTTAGCTCCTCTGAATGTTCTCCACATTCTGACCTCTGCATTACTACATTAGAGTATCATCTCCCAGTGAGAAACAACCTAACTCACATATCTGTTAGCCTGTCAGTGCAATGCCCATCCCTGAATTCTCTGTGTTATGTTTTATGAAGCATTTCTAAAATCTGTTTTTTAACTTCTTGGAGTGATGATTTCAATATGTTTATTGTCATGAATTTATCTAGTTATTTTTTGAACCCTGTTATGGTCTTGGCTTTCACAACATCCTCTGGCAATGAGTTCCACAGGTTGACTGTATTTTGTATGAAGAAATACTTCCTTTTCTTTGTTTTAAACCTGCTGCCTATTAATTTCATTTGATGACCCCTAGTTCTTGTGTTATGAGAAGTAGTAAACACTTCCTTATCTACTTTCTCTATATCAGTCATGATTTTATAGACCTCAATCATATCTCCCCTTAGCCATATCTTTTCCAAGCCGAAAAGATACATTTTTATTAATCTCTTCTCATACGGAAGCCATTCCACACCCATAATAATTTTGTTGCCCCTTTCTGAATCTTTTCCAATTCCAATATATCTCTTTTGAGATGGGGCAACCACATCTGCACACAGTATTCAAGATGTGGGCATACCCTGGATTTATATAGAGGCAACATGATATTTTCTGTCCTATTATCTACCCCTTTCTTAATTATTCCCAGCATTCTGTTCGCTTTTTTGACTGTCGCTGCACATTGAGTGGATGTTTTCAGAAAACTATCCACAATGACTCCAAACTCTCTTTCTTGAGTGGTAACAGCTAATTTAGACCCCATCATGTTATATGTATAGTTGGGACTATGTTTTCCAATGTGCATTACTTTGCATTGATCAACATTAAATTTCATCTGCCATTTTGTTGCCCAGTAGCCCAGTTTTGAGAGATCATTTTGTAGCTCTTCACAGTCTGCCTAGGTCTTAACTATCTTTAGTAATTTTGTATCATCTGCAAATTTTGCCACCTCACTGTTAACCCCTTTTTCCAGATCATTTATGAATATGTTGAATAGGACTGGGACCAGCATAGACCCTTGGGGGACACCACTATTTAGCTCTCTCCATTCTGAAAACTGATCATTTATTCCTACCCTTTATTTCCTATCTTTTAACCAGTTACCAGTCCATGAGAGCACATTCTCTCTTATCCCATGGCAGCTTACTTTGCTTAAGAGCCTTTGGTGAGGGACCTTGTCAAAGGCGTTCTGAAAATCTAAGTACACTATATCCACTGGATCCCCTTGGTCCACATGTTTGTTGACCAAAGAATTCTAGCAGATTGGTGAGGCATGATTTTCCTTTACTAAAATCATGTTGACTCTTCCTCAACAAATTATGTTCATCTATATATCTGACAATATTGTTCTTTATTATAGTTTCAACCAGTTTGCCCAGTACTGAAGTAAGGCTTGAAGGCCTTTAATTGCTGGGATCACCTCTGGAGCCTTTTTTAAAATTTGGTGTCACATTAGCTATCCTCCAGTCATCTGATACAGAAGCTGATTTAAATGATAGGTTACAAACTACAGTTAGTAGTTCTGCAATTTCACATTTGAGTGCCTTCAGAACTCTAAGTCTGGTCCTGGTGACTTATTGCTGTTTAATTTATCAGTTTGTTCAAAAACCTCCTCTAATGATACCTCAGTCTGGAACAGTTCCTCAGATTTGTCACCTAAAAAGAATGGCTCAGGTTTGGGAATCTCCCTCACATCCTCAGCCGTGAAGACTGATACAAAAAAATCATTTAGTTTCTCTGCAATGGTCTTATTCTTGAGTGCTCCTTTAGCACCTTGATCATCCAGTGGCCCCACTGGTTGTTTGGCAGGCTTCCTGCTTCTGATGTACTTAAAAAAAACTGCTATTACTTTTTGAGTCTTTGGCTAACTGTTCCTCAAATTCTTTTTTGGACTTCCTAATTGTATTTTGCACTTCATTTGCCAGTGTTTACATTCCTTTCTATTTCCCTCACTAGGATTTAACTTCTACTTTTTAGGGAATGCCTTTTTGCCTCTTGCTATTTCTTTTACTTTGTTGTTTAGCTATGGTGGCTCTTTTTTGATTCTCTTACTATGTTTTTTAATTTGGGGTATAAATTTAAGTTGAACCTCTATTACGGTGTCTTTAAAAAGTTTCTGCACAGCTTGCAGAGATTTCACTATTGGCACTGTACCCTTTAATTTCTGTTTAACTAACCTTATTTTTGTGTAGTTCCCCTTTCTGAAATTAAATGCTACAGTGTTGGGCCACCCATGGTGTTTTTCCTGCACACAGGGATATTAAATTAAATTATATTATGGTCACTATTACCAAGCGGTCCAGCTACATTCACCTCTTGGACCAGGTCCTGTGCTCCACTTAGGACTAAATCAAGAATTGCCTCTCCTCTGGTAGGTTCCAGGACCAGCTGCTCCAAGAAGCAGTCATTTAAGGTGTTAAGAAACTTTATCTCTGAATCCTGTCCTGAGATGACATGTACCCCCTCAATATGGGAATAATTGAAATCCCCATTATTATTATTACTATTATTGAGTTTTTTATTTTAATAACCTCTCTGATCTCCCTGGCATTTCATAGTCACTATCACCATCCTGGTCAGGTGGTTGGCAATAGATCCCTACCGCTATATTCTTATTTACGATTTGTATTTGTATTCATACATCAACACATTTATATTCACACATCAGTACCCTAGTGCAAATCAAAGACATGAAAGTGTGTGAAGACTTTTATACCTGGACACTTTGTGAAACTCCTACATTGGCAAGCAGTTACTTTTACAACTGGACTAATGATTATTTGTGTGTGTATCTGCTCCCCAGTGACAGCAAGGAGTTCACAATGTGGACACTTTGGAAATCAGGCCCTCTATTTACAGGTAGTCCTGCACTCAGATGCTCAAGTTTGTAAGGCAGGCAGAATTAATTCACCACAGTAAGAGCTGGGCAGGAAGCTCAACTTTTCCCATTCTGCACCAAGATGAACCCAAGACCTTCCAATATTTTTCAGTGTGATGTAGCAGACTCATCCCAGAATAGCCTCATGGCTCAAGCACTCACATGGGATGTGGAGGTCCCAAGTACAAAGCCCTGTTCCGACACAGGCAGAGCAGAGACTTGCACTTGGGTTTTCCCTATTCCATATATGCTAGTTATCTGGCTCTTTGGACAGGGTGGACCTCTCTTCCCCTCCCATACTCTAACCTTGACCTGAAAATCCTTTCCTGATGAAAATTTCATCAAAATTGGTACATATCCAATAAAAGTTTTGGTTTTGATGAATCAGCATTTTCCAATAAACAAACATTTTGTTGCAAAGTTCATGACCAGTTCAAACCACAGTGTGTCAGTTTTGTCATCAACATGTAAGCAAGCCCAGTAACAATGGGCTAAATTTATCACTGGAGAAAGTGTTGGCATGCTAAAAGAAGGGTTTGCATAGACTGGCAAATGTTATATTCAGCATGTCGACACTTCAAGATGGAAGCAAACATTCCAGCTTGAAGAGACATACCCATGTTAACTATGAGTAAACATGCTAAAAATAGCTCTGATCTTAGATACCAGGCACATACTCAGAGTGGCCAGCACGTACCACCACTTGTGTCACCGCAACAACACTTCCTTTTTAGCACTCTAGTTCAACTGCAGCTATCAAACCTTTACACTACTTTCACTCACTTAAAAAGATCGCTAAAACATGAGATAGTGTTACTTTCAAAATGAAACATTTCAAGAATACAGAAAAATATCAGTTTTTTTCCTGAATACTCTTTTTTGTTTCAAAGCTTTTTTTGAAAATCAAAAACTGTCACTTTCAACTAAATCTCATTTTTGATTTAAAAAAAACCATTGCAAAAAGGTTGACCAGCTCAACTATGGATTTCTACAAAATATGCTTCATGATACCTTTTTAAATGCACAATGAAACTTATTTTTCTAGTGAAATAAAGTACAAATTCAATTAAAAAATAAGGTAGATAATATAGCAAACTAAGCAGAGTTATAGGATGCAATCATTGCTAGCCAAATTATATAGCATTTATAAAGCAAATTTAGGTCATATTGTGCAGGATATTTAGTGCAGCCTCTGTGAGTGGTAAAACACCTAGATCATCATAATTTCTGTTATTTTAAAGCCTAGTAAAGATGCAGGGAAATGTGATAGCTATAGGCTCATATTTTTAATTAATCCAGATTGTAAAATCCTTACAAAGTCACTAACTAGGATATTACAATCTATTCTTCCTGAATTAATTCATCCAAACCAAGTAGGCTTCATTAGCCACTCATACAATAAAATCAGGTTTTTTATAGACTTAATAAACATTAACCAACATTAAAATGAGCATGCAGTAGCTACTTCATTCAATGCAGAAAAGGCACTTGGGTATCTCGGATAGGAGTGACCTGTTCCATGTGGGAATGGAACTTGGATTTGGAAATAAACTCTGTTCAATGCCATATAATCAAAGCATCAGTTACAATAAATGGTGTAATAGCAAGATTTTTACACTCTGTAAAAGGTTTGATAAGTGTGCCTGCTCTTCTTTGCTGTTTGATTTTCCCTCACTCAAAGAAATACATTACTTAACAAGCCTTTAAAATTAGTCATTGCATTTCATATGAGTAGTAAAATGATTTGTCCACACAGCAAATAATTTGTGATAACACTGAGTATTTCATTCTAATTTCTGGCAATTGGTGTAGAATTCAATATCATTATGCCTGTTTTATTTCTCATAAAATCATAGAAATGTAGAACTGAAAGGGACTTCAGTAGGTCATCTAGTCCAGTTCTCTGCACTAAAGGCAGGACAACCTAATAACTAGACCATTACTGAGTGGTGTTTGTCTAACAAGTTAGGAAATTTTTCCTAATGTCCAACCTAACTCTCCTTTGCTGATATTTAAGCCCATTGCTTTTTGTCCTATCTTCAGAGGTTAACAAGAACATGTTTTTTCACCCTCTCATAAAATGCGGGCCATACATTATATTTAAATATATATGCATGGCTGGCCAATCCCACTAAGGAGGCTCACTTCTGCTTGCCCATTGCTAGGCGGCACAAGAATTTGTTCTTGCCAGCTGAATAGATGGTGATGGAGAGGGTGAGACCTGTCTGAAGGCAAACCTCTTGCATCATCTAAAGTATAATGAGACACCTAAAACCTCAAGTGTTATCTGGTCAGCACTGACATTCAAAGTCTTGTTCAAAGAAACTCAGAACACAACCAGAAGATTACACATGCAATCACATCACATATCTCAAAAGGATACCCATTATATTAGCCCTTGCTGGATACACTGCAAGCCTTTAGCAAATAATTAGTCATAAGTCCGGTGGGACTTGAATCTGTGGGCCCAGGGAATGGCCTTATTCCAACTCACATGTATAGACCACAAAGCTATCCTAATGCTTGATACACAGCCCACTGAAGACAGTGTTTGATTAGGCTCCCTCTTTGGTAAGAGATCAATCCTGCAAAATGCTAAACATCGCCAGAAGAGGTTGAGCCTCCCATTGATTTCAATACCTTGCAGTCAAGACTCAATTGTACAAGTAAATTATGATGGGCTGGTGTAAACTGATGGAACTTCACTGAAGTCAGTAGAACTACAGTATCACAGTCGTGTCATGGATGGCCAGACGTAGCAGTCAGAGCCAGGGTCCACACTCACAAGACAGGAATTAGAAGTCAGCTGGTTCAGGGTATCAGAAGGTCAGAAGCAGGAGACAAACTGGATGTCAGAACCAAAAATCAGATGCCAGGAGTCATGCTGTGTCAGGATGCTAGGAAATCAAGCTGGGGGAAGGGGCAGGAGCATAAAGCATGAGGCACACAGTCGAGAACAGGGTGGAGCCTCGTTGTTCAGATAGCTTCCTGTTCCCACTCTGGTTTAAGTACAGTCATCAAGCCAATCAACTGCGCTGAGACTCTGTCAATAGGATTGCAGGGGAGAAGCCTCAAACTGGGGCTGGTCTTCATGGATCCCAGGTAAACAGTTGTCAGCAGGCTTCCTGATGGAGGATTGGAACATGACTGCTCCTATAAACCCTGCAGAGCCAAGTTCAAGGACTGGTGGTCATGACATCATCCTATCTCCTAGGAGTGCCCTGTGGGTGATGTAGGTCCAGGTTTTTCAGCATGGCCCCCCAAGGAGGCCCAAACCAGTTTGGGAGCATGAACATTTTCTGCTGGTTCCTAAGTACATTCCTCTGGTCCATGACCTTCCCAATCGATCAGGTACCATAGTTTGCCCCCATTTGATCTTAGAGTAAAGACTTCATGAACAAATTCCTCTTGACTCTGTACTTGTACACTTGTACTAGTGTGGCCTATGACTGGGCTCTATGGGGAAAAGTGTTCTCAGGGTATGGTTTCAAAAGTGAGACATGGAACACAGGGTGGACTCCAAGGATTTGAGGGAGCTGAAGTTCAAAGATGATTGAGTTGATTTGTCGGCAAAGGACTGATAATCTAGTTTCCAGGAAGGTCTGTCTGGGTGGAGGTGTTCTGTTGAAAGCCTGTTGTCCTATAGCCATCCAAACTCTATCTTCACCCCTACCTGAAGTTCAATAGGGCAGTTATGGCCCTGATGTGGGGGGAGATTTTCTGCACTCTTCTTCTCAAGGACGTCTGTGTCAACATGGTACTTGGGGAGAAGTTCCATAGTGCAAATCAAAAACATGAAAGTGTGTGAAGATTAACCCAGGCCTGCTGACAGTGGGGGGAGGGGACACAACCCCAGAACAGCTTGAGTCATGTTCGCCGACCTCCCAGTAACCCATACCGTCTGGAAAGTGCCCCCCTCCAACTCCTCTGGGAAAGCAGCAGCACCTCCGTGCAGCTCCCATCTGTTCTTTTGCTTCTTCTGGCAGAGTTAAAGCAGCTGCACCTCCAAGCAGCTCCCAGCTGTTCCTCCACTCCTGCCTCTACCTCTTCCTGCCCGGGGCAGCTCGCTGGCTCAGCTACTTCGCAGAGAAGGAGCTTTGCTGCACCATGTGACCTTGCAATCTGGAGGTGGGGGCATGTGACCCCACAAGCACCCCCCGACCTGTTGCCTCTGGTCCCCAGGGATGTGCAGCTGCATAGGCACCTGCAAACAGAAAGCCTGTGGATAGGTTTCAGAAAGCATCTGAGTGAGGACTAAGGTACAGGGAAGTTCTCTTCTCTCAAGGTTCAGGCCGATTCCCACCACAATGCCTAGGTCGGCTTGTTTCCCTAAGTTCTTCAGCATTCATACTGGGCAGGCTGAGATAGCATGGTTACGTTCACCACAGTAGAAGCACAGGTGACATTGCCGGTTCTTTTGTTCAGGTTTGAGTTACTGACAAGACAGATTGGCTTGCATAGGGTTTGGCTGGTGATACAGAAGCTAGATCATGGTATACGGTAAGGGAGGTTGCAGGCAACCTCCTTTCTCCTTCCTTTGTTCTCTCAGCCAGTGACCTATGCGAATGGTAAAATCCACAGAGGACACAAACAAGCCTAGATATTCTACATGGACCAGTTCATCTTTGATTTCTTTCTGTAAACCCCATCGGAACAGATACAGCTGTGCTCCACTCCTTCCTGTATCCTCAGTGAGGTGGCAAAAGTGCACTGCGCCTCGCCCAGTCAACCCATTGGAGCAAGCATATTGCAGACCTCTGTTCAGGGCAAGGTATTGCATGTTGCATTCACAGCACAGTAATCTCAGCGCTGAGCTGCCTCACTTGTTCCTGCAGCTACTGATTGTCTGGGATCAGCTCTGCAACTGGGGCCTGTGATGCTTGATTGTCCATCTGAAGGGGGAGGGCCCATTTGGGCAAGTCCTGTACTTATAGTGTCTGCAGTGGTGCTGCTGGGTTCATCCTTCTCACATCAGGCTCAGCCCCTCGGGATAACTGTAGTCTGAACAAGCTGTCACTGCCGGGAAAAGCCAGAGTCTTCACTCATAAGGCAGGAGTCAGCTGGATCAGGATACCAGAAGGTCAGAAGCAAGAGACAAACTGGAGATCAGAATCATGAATCAGATTTCATGAGTTACAAGGGGACAGGATGCCAGGAAATCAACCTAGGGGACAGGGGCAGGAAGCACATGGCACACAGTGAACAACAGAGTAGAACCCAGTTGTTCGGACAGCTTCCTGCTCCTTCTGCTGGCTTAAGCAGGCCCAGCAGGCCAATCAGCTGCTCTGATTCCCACCAATAGGACTGCATGAGTGGAACTTCAAACTGGGGTTTCTCTTCATGGGTCCCAGGTAAGCAAGCATCAGCAGACTACTGGATGGAGGGTTGAAACATGGCTGCTCCTATATACCCCACAGATGCAGGTTTGAGATCTGTGGTTCATGAAATGTAGCCATTTGCAGCAGCAGGGAATTTGGCCCTCAGTGTATATTTTGGGACAGATCATGAGCTACTGTAATCAGCACAGCTCCATTGACTACAGTGGGCTTCCTTTTTGAGTATTATGCTATTCACCTTCCTTGCCTTCCTTCCCATTTCTGAAACAAGAAAATATTAAATAGAAATAATACATTTGAAGATGCACAGCTGCATTTAGGGATGAATATAAAATAGGCACAAACTGTCATCAGGTGTCTTACATGAGTATTCTCACCTGACACGTAGTCTAGGCTGGTGCCTTGTCAGCAATGACTTTGCTGCAGTGCAGGAAACTGCTAGAGAAGGAGGTGGTGGTAAAAATGTCATGTGAACACAAAATGCCAAAAAGCAACTCCTGTGCACTTTCATATTACCAAGAGGTACTTAAGGGATTAGTATTCAGATGGGTGATATAGACTTCATAAGCTATAATATCATTTAAAAACAAAGCACTGTAAAATAAATTTCTGTAAAAATGACTGCTCCTATGTGAAGAGACGCCCTCACAAATGAATAGCAAACAGAATGTAAACTGCTTAAATAGTACATTTTCCATGCACCGAGTATGCATTTAACAGCTTTCTGCTATACCAGCGCTTGCAGCTGATAAAGATCTAATGCTGCCATAAATGAATAACAGATTTAGCACATTTGCAATGTAAATTTATTACCGTTCAAGTATTCCTACCACCTGTGCCTTAACATTAATACATGTCCTCTAAATTTGCCAGTGACCCAAAATAGAAGTTTCCTCCATCATTCAAAGATGAATGAATCTGTCATAACATATTCCCAGATTTGGACCTTAGCGTCCAAAATATGGGGGTTAGCATGAAAACCTCCAAGCTTAGTTACCAGCTTGGACCTGGTAAAGCTGCCAGCACCCAAAAAATTACAGTGTTTTGGGGCACTCTGGTCCCCCAAAAAACCTTCCCTGGGGACCCCAAGACCCAAATTTCTTGAGTCTTACAACAAAGGGGAATAAACCATTTCCCTTCCCCCTCCTCCTTCCAGGTGTTCCCTCCCTGGGTTCCTGGAGAGATATACAGAAGCAAGCTCCGTGAATCTAAACAGAGGGATTCCACCCTCCCTATTTCCAGTCCTGGAAATAGGTACCGAGAGAGAGAGCCAAGTTCCCCTCCACCCCCCTCCTTCACCCAGAGGGAATGCAAAGTCAGGCTAGTAAATCTAACAAACACAGATTTCCCCCTGACTTCTTCCTCCCACCAATTCCCTGGTGAGCTGCAGACTCAATTCCCTGGAGTTCCCCACTAAAGAAAAACTCCAACAGGTCTTAAAAAGAAAGCTTTATGTAAAAAGAAAAAAAATACATAAAAATGGTCTCTCTGTATTAAGGTGACAAATACAGGGTCAATTGCTTAAAAGAAAAATGAATAAACAGCCTTATTCAAAAGAACACAATTCCAAACACTCCAGCAGCTACACACATGTAAATACAAAAGAAAAAAACCAGTATAAACCACTGTCTTATCTCTTTGTACTCACAACTTGGAAACAGAAGATTAGAAAGCAGGAGACAGAAAAATCCTTCCCATAGCCGAGAGGGACAGACACAAGACAAAGAACTCACACCCAAAACTTCCCTCCACCCAGATTTGAAAAAGTCTTGTTTCCTGATTGGTCCTCTGGTCAGGTGTTTCAGGTTACTCCTTTCCAGGTGAAAGAGACATTAACCCTTAGCTATCTGTTTATGACAGAACCTATAAGTGAAATTGAAATGCAAATCTAAATCCACCCTTTCCAAATTGTTGCCTATATACTATGTTCATATGAATGCCTTCTATCTGGTGGAAAACTGCCTAGTAACTTCACTTGTAATGTCCAAAGTATAGATCAAACCTGCTTGTTCCTCATGGGAGTTATGGCCACAAAAATTAGTGTAAAACTCACAGTATCCTTCAGGGGGCAGGGTTTGCCCTATAACATGAAAGAGTTTGGCATTTCCACATCCTGAGACTTCAAGTCCCTAAGGCTCTTGGGGATCCAGTGGAGGCAAGGGGTAACTATAGAAGTATCATGCTCCTATATTAACTTATGCTGCTCTATCTAATGGGGGTTTGTAACGAAATTCCATTGGATACCTGCTAGTGCCACTGAACCACTACTGGCAAGAGATAAAAGTGCCTTTCTCTCCTATCCATCCTGGATCTAAAGGCACAGACACAGGCATACAAAGAAGAACAAGGAGGCTATATTTATGGAATCGTTGCATCTGAGAAGTTACTGTATACTGTACTCTAGATAAGATTTGCAGCTATATAAATAGGACCGACCTAATTCATATTGTCCTACAAACACTGTAAATTGACTAGAATATTTTATTTTTAAAAAAACATAATTGAATCATTTTAATCTGAGCAACTTGGGTTAATTTTAAACAAGTATACTTTTCTAACAACATTGGTATATTTCTGTTATACACCCAAGGTATTCCATATGAAACTTTAATACAGGCACTGAAAACTCAAGTTATATTTGGAATGGTGATAGTGAATATCGGACCAAATGAAGTTTCTCTCTGTCAATCAACTTGTTCAAAAATCGCTCCTTTATTCCTTGATTAAAAATACAAATCACTCAATCACAAAAGCAGTAATGACAGCAACAATGAGCCAAACTTTTCTTGCACAAAAAGATACCAGTATCACACATATTTCAGCACTTTATTCTTATGGACCTCTTCATATAGTGAAAAGGAAAATATCTTCCTCTCTCTACAGTGGCTAATCCATAAAAGTACAGAAAGAAAATAAAAAGATTCTGCTTTCTGTACTCTAGCCAACCAGCTATGAGGGAATAAACAGAAATGTGTGGAAGGAACTTTTAAAAACGTCTCAGCCTAACTGTTATCTGAAAGCACAATCTTTTATGAATGTTGTCATAGTATCTTTCCCCAATCTGAACCTTAGAGTCCAGAAGTTGGGGTACTAGCATGAATTCCTTTAAGCTTAATTACCAGCTTAGATCTGATAAGCTGCCACCAATCAGGAATTCAAGTGCCTGATACACTCTGGTCCCCCCAAAACCTTCCCTGGGGACCCCCAAGACCCAGACCCCTTGGATCTTAACACAAGGAAAGTAAACCCCTTTCCTCACCGTTGCCTTTCCCAGCCTTCCCCTCCCTGGGTTACCCTGGAAGATTACTATGATTCAAACCCCTTGAATCACAACACAGAGAAATTAGGTCTCCTGGAGAGAGAGACAGTTTCACGCTCCGTGAATCTAAAACAAAGGGATTCCACCCTTCCCCTCCCTTCTCCTTCCCTGTTAAGTACAGACTCAATTCCCTTGAGCCTCAACAAGGGGAAAAAAATCAGACAGGTCTTAAAAGCAAAACTTTTAATAAAAAGAAAGAAAAAAGTAAAAGGTCCATCTCTGCAATTTAGATGGTAAAAAGTTACAGGGTTTGTCAGCTTAAGAAATTGGAGAAACAGCCTCCTCCAATAGAAATACAATTTAAAATACTTCCAGCCAAATACACATTTGCAAATAAAGGAAAACAAATAAAAAGACTATACTGCATTTCTACCTTTATACTTACAAAATTGGAATAGAAGATTAGAGAGCCTGTAGGTACGTGTGGTCACTCTCAGAGCCCAGAGAGAACAAAGCAAAACCCCAAAAACACAAACAAAGGCTTCCCTCCACCGAGATTTGAAAGTATTTTGTCTCCTGATTGGTCCTCTGGTCAGGTGTTCCAGGTCACTGTTTGTTAACCCTTTACAGGTGAAAGAGACATTAACCCTTAGCTATCTGTTTATGACAAATGTACTTGTCTCTTATATAGGACCAAAGAGCTTAACTTTGAGCCATATATGAACTAACTATCCCTCTGTGACACACCCAGACCAGTGGGGTACAGGAGTCTGGTCCTATTGGTATCCAGAGGGTGGACAGGCTTTGCTCACTTCTAAAGGACCTCCCCCCAGCCTAAGGGGATGATCCTCAGGTCTGGGACACCAAGTAATTCCCTGGGACAACTAATGAAAAAACAGGATCGGGAGTGAGGTCATAGGGCTAAACAAAGGGAACCAGATGGGGACACCGAGCGGAGAACCCCAGACAATGCCCACTGCTCCTCGAAAGCGTCAAGGGAGCCAGTGGACACCACCCAGAGGAACTCTGCCTGGATGCGTGAATGGACGGAGGAGCAGAAATAGGCCCCACAGTCGCAGGAAATCCCGTCCGCCAACCTTCTCTCCCTGGTTTTATAGATGGCTAGTTTGGCCAGGGCCAAGAGGAGGTTGACAAGGAGATCCCGCGACTTTGTAGGGCCACAGATGGGGAGTGTGTAGATAAACAGGTGAGGGGAAAAGTGCAACCAAAAACACAAGAAAAGGTTCAAGAGGAGCCGGAACAGGGGCTGCAACCTAGCGCACTCCAAATAAATGTGCGCCAAGGTCTCCTTCTCGCCACAGAAAGGGCAGGTGTTAGGGACGGGGTGAACTGCGCCAAGTACACGCCCGTGCTCAAGGCCCCGTGAAGGAGCCACCAACTGACATCCCCGGTGGGCCCACCGGGGCTTTTCACCCTCGGGAGGTGGCAGGAGGTCCCTCCAATTGGTATCAGGGCGGGACGGGAGGGTGAGATAGTGAAGGGTGTGGAGCAGCAGCGTGTACAGATGTTTCCGTGGCGTGGCCTGGAACAGAACTGGCTGCAGATTGTGCAGCCGGCTGGCAGTGAAAGGGTGAGGGGGCCGATTGGGTCCACAGGGCAGGGGGCCGATAAAAATGTCCATGGGGCCTGGGGTGGAGCATGGACGGGGCATGCCCTCTCGCAAGACTCAGTCGAGGTAAGCCCGAGCAGCAGGCAGTAAAGCAGCCTTCGCCTTCTGAAATACGCGCTGGGGAGTACGACGTCTGGAGAGCCCATGCGCTGAGTGAGCGTCAGGGGATCCAGCCACTCTCACTGGTCGTAGTCCAGGAGGTCTCCGACCCTGGTGACTCCCGCCAAGACCAGCCTCTGGTGCACCGCGGGGGGCTCCGCCACCTGCACACGAAGCTGGGGATTGTGTAGCAGGGGCTCCGCGAGGTGTTTGGCCCCCACAGTGGCCGCCACGGACCTGCTCATTGAAAAGAGCTTCCAGGTCTGGAGGCGGTCTTAGTAGAAGACCGGCAGCCCAGAGAGGTCTCGCGGAACACCTCTCGGATGGAGGTAAAAGAGCTGCCGGTCGTATCGGAGCCCTCGGAAGCGGCGGAGGAAGGCATGCGCCAATACGCTCCACGCCGGACTACCTGCACCATACAGGAGCCTCTGCAGGGCCTGGAGGCGGAAGACATGGACCTGAGTGCGTAGGCACTTCAGGCTCTGCCCCCACTCCTCCAGGGGCAGGTGGAGGACCCCTGCAGAGACCCAGTGTGTCCCTGGCCAAAAGAACTCCAGAATCGCCGTCTGGAGGTTGGCCAGGAAATCCCGGGCTGGGACCAGGGTGTTGAGCTGGTACCAGAGCATGGACAGAACCAGTTGATTAAGCACCAGTGCCCTCCCCCGAAGGGAGAGGCAGCGGAGTAGTCCTGTCCATTTCCAGAGCCGCTCCATCACCCTGCCCTCCAAACCGTGCCAGTTCTCCGGCGGAGACGGATGCGTGGCAGAAAGGTAAACACCGAGATAGAGCAGCGGACCCACGCTCCACCGGATGGCCTGAAGCGTGGGTGGGAGGGAGCTCGCCTGCCACCCGTCCCCGACCACCAGGCCAGAGCTCTTGACCCAGTTGACCCGGGCAGAGGAGGCCGCCGAGTACACAGCCTGGCAAGCTTCCACCCGTGCCAAGTCGCGCGGGTCCTGGACCACGAGGAGCATGCCGACAGGACCAGCCGCAGCTCCAGCTCCCGAAGCACCAACCCCATCAACCTCTTGCGGAGGAGACAGAGGAAGGGCTCGATCGCCAGAGCATACAGCTGGCCCGAGAGGGGGCACCCCTGCCGCACTCCCTGCCCGAAGCTGACCGGCTCAGTCAGGGTCCAGTTGAGCCTGACCAGACACTCCGCAGAAGCGTACAGCACCCGGAGAAAACCCACAAACTGGGGTCCAAAGCCAAATGCTCGCAGAGTGCTCAGGAGATACCCATGATCCACCCTGTCAAACGCCTTCTCCTGATCCAGGGACAAGAGGGAGAACGACAGACCATCTCTACACCCTAATTCCAGAAGGTCCTGGACCAGATACAAGTTATCAAAGATGGTGCGGCCCGGGACGGTGTAGGTCTGGTCTGGATGGACCACGTCCACCAGCATGCACCCTAGCAGCATGGAGATGGCCTTCGCAACAATTTTGTAGTCCGTGCTGAGAAGCGAGACGGGATGCCAATTCCATAAGTCGTGAAGGTCCCCCCTCTTCGGCAATAAGGCCAGCACGGCTCGCCTGCACGAGAGAGGGAGGACCCCATTCTGCAAAGACTCGGCCCAGATGGTGACCAGGTCTGGGCCGAGGACGTCCCAGAATACGCGGTAGAACTTCACGGTCAGCCCATCCATGCCCAGAGATTTATTGGTGGGCATGCGACGGAGGGCTTCCGAGAACTTGGCCAGAGTGAGAGGCAGCTCTAGCCAGTCCCAGTCGCCCATGTTAAGCTTTGGGAGTCCGTCCCAGAGCACTCTGCAAGCGTTAGGATCGGTCGGATCCGGGGAGAAAAGAGTCGCGTAGAAGGCCCTGGCCCTCTTGCACATCTCCGCCAGATCCATGAGGGGGGTGCCATCCTCCGCCAGGAGGCAGGTGACGTGCTTCTTGGCCCCCCTCCTTTTCTCCAGTGCATAGAAGAAGCAGGAGCCGTGATCCATCTCCTGAAGGAGGTGGATGCGGGATCGAACAAAAGCACGCTGGGCTCGATGGTCTTCAAGGGCCCAGAGCTCCTCCCGCTTCTCCCGGCACGATCCGGAGAGGGATGGATCCTCGGGGCTGGCGGCCAGATGCCTCTCCAGCTCCAAGACCTCCCGCTCCAACTGCCTTATAGCCGCATCCCTCCGTCGGCTGGCGCCCCGGGTGTAATCACGGCAGAAGAGCTGGGCACGAACCTTCCCCAGATCCCACCACCGCCACGCCAAGGAAAAGGAACGCCTCTGCCCTCGCCAGGCCAGCCAGAACTCCCGGAAGGACGCCACGAAGCCCGCATCCTCCAGCAAACTATTATTAAAGTGCCAATAGGTCGGCCCTGGCCTCTCCGCGCAGAGAGAGGCTGTCACGGTGGCAAGATGGTGATCCAAAAAGGGGGCCGGCCGAACGCTGGAGGAGTTGGCCAGTGAAAGGTGGAAATGCAACAGGTAAATACGGTCCAACCGGGAGCGGCACGACTGATGGACCTCCACTCAGACGAAGGTGAACGTCGAGATGTCGTCCGGGTGGTGGTCTCGCCAAACGTCCACCAGGGAGTGGCGTTCGACGATCTCCCGGAGGACGTCCGCAGCGGCCAGGCACTGCTAGGTCCCCGAGCGGTCCCATTTCTCTAGGGTGGTGTTAAAGTCCCCTCCCAGGACCAGGCACTCACGAGGATCCAGGGAGCTGAGGAAGGCAGACGCCTACTGATAAAAACGCAACCTCTCTGGGACCGATGTCGGAGTGTAAACATTGATGAGATTAACCACAAGCCCCTCCATGCGGACCTGGAGGTGCAGCAGGCGACCCGGCACCTCGGTGACTCCCAGCACCTCGGGCCATAGGTCAGGGGAGAACAGGGTCACCACTCCAGCCGTGCAAACCGAGAAGTGGCTAAAGTAGGTCCCGTCCGCCACTCCAGCCGCCAGCTAGCTTCAGCAGCCGGATCCGCATGGGTCTCCTGCAGGAAAACCACAGAGTACCCCCCTCCTGAAGGAAGGAGAGCACTTGGCTCCTGCGGAGACCCATCCTACAGCCCTGGGTTTTTAAAGTGGCAAAGACGATCGGCGCCATGAGGAGGGCTGGGGGGGATCCTCGCCGGCAGACACGCCCACGGCCTCCGGCAGGCCGCATAGCAATCCGTGACCTACCCCGTAGGTGAGTAAAGAGTCACGGAAGAGGTGGACCTGCCGGTAGGCCACGGCAGCCTGCTTCCCGGTCCTCTTACCCACCCCTATGAGGGCCCTCGCGGCCCGGAGGACCTGATGGAAATCCCCCCACCGCCGGAGCACAAGCTGGACTTTGTTACGGGAGCCACAGACATCCTCAAGAAACTCCTGTAGCTCCTCCCTCAGCGCATGGGGGGGGCGGGGTCACCGATCGATGACTGTCTCCCAGTGGGGCTCCCGTCACAGCCCCGTGGCCCACCGAGGCGGGCAGGCAGGGGGCAGACCCCAGACATGGCGTCCGATGAGCCGACACCACACGACCTGCCCCACTCCCCGGTTCAACAAGGGGCGGCAGAAGGAGAACAGCAGCCCCTGGTGGGTCGGGACAAGGAAAAATTACTGAAGCTGCTCCCTGGGGGGTATTCCCAGGGGTGGCACTGGCATCACAGGAGGTGGGGGGGACAAGGACAGGGCTAACGGGAGTAGGGCGGGGATCAGGGAGAGAATCGGGGAAGGGGGTAGAGGCAGGATCCTGAGCCTCTATAGTTGAGCTGCTGGACAGTGGCTCCTCCTGGCCAGGCTCAGAGATCTGGGAAGGAGGAAGGGGACCCCTAATGATGCTGGGCTCAGTCACTGTGGCACATGCGGCAGCCTCGGCATCCAGAGATAGATGTTCATCAATGGGTTCCCTGCCCAGGAAGGAGGGCGGGTCCTCCACACCTAAGAGGGACACCCCCTGGGAACCGGGTCTTGGCAGCGGGGCACTGGCCGTCGCCCCAATGGGCTTGGCGGCCGTCAACAGGGTGCCACCCACAGCCGGGTTGATGGAAGAATCCAAGGCACCCTCAGAAGTGAGAGCAGAAGCAGCAGTCAGGGGAAGGGAACTCGGGGACAGGGGGACCGTGGTGAGGCCACCCAGACCCAGGCCAGCTAGCAGAGGGTCGTCTTCCCGCTGCGTGACTGGGGTCAGACCCAGGGCCTCGATCTCTTCATAGATGGAAGATCACCATCCACCACCCCAGGGCCCTCCCCACCAGCATCCGAGGCAACACACACCGCGGCGCTCGCAGAGGCGTCGAGTGGGAAGGGGGCGAGAGAGGCTCCCTCGGGGGCTTCCACGGGAAGGGACACCGGAGGAGGGGTAGCGTTACCTTCCAGTGCTGCCACGATGTCCCCAGCTGGCACCACAGAATGGGAGTCATCAGGGGGCAAGACGGAAGGCTCATCATCAGTGCCCCCCTTCCTGCTCTTCCAGGGGGCCTCCGAATCTGAAGGATGTAATGAGGCTCGAGCCTTCTGCTTGCCCTGCTTCTCCTACACTAAAGATCAGCCCTCCATGACATCATCCAGGGGCTGGATAACAGGGGTCGGCTCGGGGGGCAAGGGCAATGGCTCAGGGACTCAGGGAGGCAGTGATGGGACAGCAGAAGTGAGGGAGGATTCACCCTGGGACAAGCCCTCTCCCACGTCCGGCGGGATCTCCGCCGTACCCTTCTCCACAGTGGTGGACCGAGAAGGAGGAGGAGGGGCAGCTCTGGGTGCTGGGCAGCCAGGGGTACTGGCGATGACAGGGACGGCGCCTTGCCGGGGCTCAGGGGTCCCGGACATTCCTCCGTGCTAGGCCTAGGGGCAGTCCCTCTGGACGTGCCCCATCGCCCGGCAGAGGTAGCACGGGGCCTCCCTCATTGAATAATGCACCTGGTAGTGGGCTCCCTGGTAGGGGACCACAAAGGACCCCTCAAGCGCCTCTCCGCCACGCGCCGCCGGCGGCAGTTGAAGCTGCACTTGTCGGCGGAATGAGAGAACTTGACGGAGGGCGGGGTCCTTGCAGCCCAAGGGGAGAGGGCTGATGACGGAGATGGGGCGCCCCAGGGCAGAAAGGGCAGGCAGCAGGGCTGCATTGGGCAGGAGGGAGGGACGGAAGTCAGGATTAAGCGGACCCCAGGTCTTCCAACGGCTCCAGGGGGACGAACACGCCCCCCACCGCCAGGCCCGTTTCTACTGCCTCCTGGGTGGCGGCCTCCGATGCCAGGAAGAAGACCACCTTTCTGTACATTTTAAAGGCCGCCACGATGGCCATGGGCCCCACCACCCTCACCAACGCCCGCACGTAGGTCTCTACGTGGGGCAAGGCGGGCACCAGGAGACAACGGACGCCGTGCTTCCTGGTCAAAGTCGGAAAGGGGCCCCAGCTGCTATAGACGGTAGCAGAAGCGGTGGTAGGCGGGGGGGCCACCGCCACCTGGGCGTACGCCCTGGGGGCCGGGGGAGGGACACCCGTGGAGCTGGTGGAGGGAATAGCGGGGAGGGATGCTGCGGCCGGTAGCGGGGGTGTGGCAGCGGGGGCAGTCTCCACCATGGAGGGCCTGGCCTTTCGAGCGGGGCCCTTACCCTTCTTCCCACCCCGACACTTCCCACCGGCTGGGGGGACTCCCACCGAATCGGAAGGGGCGAGGGATGTGGCAGCAGCGGAGGTCTCCCCGGTACTCGCCGCCGCTGGTGCCCCATCAGGGGCAGCGGCAGGTGGATTGGCAGTGGCGGTCGAGGTAGAGGCTTGGGCAGTGGACACGGGGGCAGGTGGAGGAGGGGTGGAGGGAGCATCGCAAGGGGTCGCCCCCGCCATAACGAGAGCGAAGAGGGGGACAAACAGTGAGGGAAGGGGAAGGAAAGGAGGCAACCACCCATCCATGCTAGGCTGCAGGCAGGGGAGGAGGGTGCCAGAAAGGGAAGGCTAAAGGGGCGTGGGGAGGAACCAAGAACCTAGGGATGGGAGGGTTTCAGGGCACCGACGCAGAGGGGAGTTCTGGCTCCTCTAGTTGCACTAGGGGATCAGGGGGGACAACGGCAGAGGGGGAGTGCAGTGAACAAGGGGAAACCAAATGAGGAAGGGCACAAGCGCATGGGAGGGGGCATGGGCGCACGAGGGGAGGGACAAATCAGGGCTGGGGGAGCACAGGGTGGGGGGGGAAAGGGAGAGCTGGGAATGGGGTAGAGGGATCATGGGGACAGCTGCAGGGCTGGGTCAAAACTATCAGGGCCGCAGAGGGAAATAGGCGGGGTGGACAAATGTGGCAAAGGGGAGGGGGTCTGCCAGGGATGCAGGGGGGGGTGCGCTCACGGGCACTTGTGCCAAAGTCAGTGGTTGGCTCCTGCTGCTGCAGGCCCAAATGATGGAATCGGGCGAGCTAGGCGAGCAGCTCAGTCCCAGAGGCAGGAGTCCAAAGCAGAAGGAAAAACAGCCAGCGGGGTTGGTGGAGGGGGCAACAATGGTGGTAGAAGCGAAAGGGAACACAGATGGACCGGGGGCAGGCTCCCTTCACTTCGGGGCAACAACAGCTCCCCAGCAACAGCCACAGTAATCCCAGCAGCTCCAGGTGGTGGTGGTCTGGTGTCCAGGCAGGAGGGACCCCGCTCAGAGGGCGGTGTCCTCAGCAACAAGAGCTGGGGTCCCTCACTCTCCTCCTCTCTGGGAAGCAGGCCAGCAGCTCCCCCCACCCCAAGGGCTGTAGGTGGAGTAACAGTAGTAACTGAGGTGGGGGGGGGAACCACTAGCCAGCCAGCAAACAGACAGCAGAGAAAGGGGTGCGTGGTGGTGTCAAGCCCAGCCAAGGGAGCAGCAGGAGCAGGAACAGCAGCAGCAAGGGCCCAGCGCCCAAGCAGGAACAGCAGCAGCAGCCGCCCTCTCCCTCCTTCCTCCACAGCAGAGCGGTTGAAGGGAGAGCCAACACTGGCCGCAGGAGAAGCAGGCGTCTGTTCCCTGAGTGACCGGAGCAGGGGCTGCAGTAAAGTAATCAAGAACCTGCTAGAACCAATTAAGGTAGACAGGCTGATTAGAACACCTGCAGCCAATCAAGGCAGGCTAATCAGGGCACCTGGGTTTAAAAAGGAGCTCACTTCAGTTTGTAGCGTGTGTGTGAGGAGCTAGGAGAAAATGGTGCAAGGGGCTGAAAATGAGAGGGTGTACTGCTGGAGGACTAAGGAGTACAAGCGTTATCAGACACCAGGAGGAAGGTCCTATGGTGAGGATAAAGAAGGTGTTTGGAGGAGGCCATGGGGAAGTAACCCAGGGAGTTGTAGCTGTCATGCAGCTGTTACAGGAGGCACTATAGACAGCTGCAATCCACAGGGCTATGGGCTGCAACCCGGAGTAGAGGGTGGGCCCGTGTTCCTCCCAAACCTCCGAACTCCTGTTCAGACACAGGAGAAGTTGACCCAGACTGTGGGTTCCACCAGAAGGGAAGATCTCTGAGGCGAGCTAATCTGCCAATAAGCGCAGGACCCACCAAAGTAGAGGAGGAGCTTTGTCACGCCCTCATATAGAGTTCAACACTGTATTCAACACTCACATTGTGTTGTGTAATGGAACCATACTGGTTCCACTGCTTGGGAAGCCACCACATTTGTGGAAGCAGGAGATGGATTAGCCACTAAATGTACAATCAAGCCTTCTACTAACATTAACTCAGTGGTTCTCAGCCTTTCCAGACTACTGGACCCCTTTCAGGAGTCTGATTTGTCTTGTGTATCCCTAAATTTCACCTAATTTAAAAACTACTTGCTTAAAAAATCAGATATAAAAATACAAAAGGATCATAGCACACTATTACTGACAAATTGCTTATGTTGTCAATTTTACATGTAGTTAGAAAATAAATCAATTGGAATATAAATACCTTAGTTACATTTCAGTGTATAGTATATAGAGTACAAACAAGTCATTGTCTATGTGAATTTTTAGTTTGTACTGACTTTGCTAGTGCTTTTTATGTAGCTTTTGTAAAAGTAGGCAGCAGGGAATTTGGCCCTCAATCTATATTTTGGTGAGTTGATGTACCCCTTGGAAGAACTCTGAGTACCCCCAAGGGTACATGTACCCCTGGTTGAGAACCACTACATTAACAGAATACTGATTCAGTGCTACAGTCTGATTCTGGATTAGTTGATCCTGCTCTGTGATCTTATGACTTTCATAGATTTATAAATAATGTGTTTCAAAACAGCATCATAAACAAAAAATAAAGGATGGAAGAACGAAAGAAGTTTCCTGTTTCAAGCTGAAGTAATTTGAGATTTACCTTTGTCTGACTTTGCTTGATGTACTAGCTCTTATTGTCTACATGTCTTTATGACTAGTAATTGATAGCTTTGCTCTTAAAAGAATCCATAAAAATGTAAGGGCAATTACACCTTCAGGTATTGTTCCCAAACCACTGACAACAATATGACATGATACTTACTACAGCAGGTTCTAATTACCATACCATAGCTAACCAAAAATCACCATATAAAGGGGTTTTTATCAAAAGTTATAAATGTAGCTGATGGGTGCATTGAATGATTTCCAGAGAATAAATTTCAGGTATAATTAGTTTAGCTTTGCATAAAGAGATAAAACTTTTAACAAGCAAATGCTGAAAGTATCACACATAAAGAAGACTGGTTTTTTATCACTGCACTAGGGGTGAAATTCTGTAACAGATCTTAGCATGTATATCTGTGCAAAGTGCTTTAAATGAGTCCTGTTGTGGAAAAAAAAAATAGGTAACTGATGATTCTGCTCCAAACTGTATCCATCTACACATCTGTATGTGTCCTACATTTCAAATGTGGGGACTTTTTTTTTTAGCCTTATCCATTCCACCAAAGAAAGCCAGATTCTTCAGCCAGATCACTGATGTTTTTGTAAATGAAAGCTGGTATAAATGAACAAATTATTCCTGCCTTGCAAATAAATCTCTGACAAGTAAATCTCTATATCAGATATGGAGCTACTAAGGAAATGTCTAGAATACATCTGGTGTTCTCTCTCTCTCTCTCTCACACACACACACACACACACACACACACACCCTCCCCCCCATCTGTTTTTTCTCTCTCTCTCTCTCTCTCACTCACACGCCCCCCTATATTGAGGAATAGGGTAAATAAAGCTGGTAGAGTTAATAAGAGAAATCTCTTGTAACAGAATATTTCTCCTCTGTCTACATGTCAGTTATTTTACACTGTATTGGGAGAATTAGAGGGCTATATATAATCTACATGAGATATGTATCACTTTTTTTCAATAAATTTTCTAACATTATAGTAGTGCCTATAAACTATTATAATGGGCAGATTATGAAATACATAGATAGAATCATAATGGAAACAATCATAGGAGCTCTTATGGCAGCAAGTGGCTAGGATACCTGTTTAACTTGTCATCTAAAACACTACATTTCTAATGCATCCGAAGAAGTGGGCTGTAGCCCACGAAAGCTTATGCTCAAATAAATTTATTAGTCTCTAAGGTGCCACAAGTACTCCTGATCTTTTTGCAGAAACAGACGAACACGGCTGCTACTCTGAAACCTACATTTCTAATGGCACAGTGTCCCTAACACCATGCGGGATTCAATAGGAAAGACGATGTAACAATAAATAACTTCCTAATAGGAGAGCTATAGTGTGATTACCTCTAGGACCCAGTGGAGTGATGTGACAGTTATAGTAAGGCATGCAACAACTCACTCGCTTGCCTTATGCTGTCCAACATGGTGCCCTCCATGCAGCATGCCTTGCACGTATGATGAGTGCGTGGTCATGCTGTGTGGAGGACACCGTTTTGAGTCCTATATGGGGGCCAGATGGAATCATCCCATGGGTCAGATCCTGCTCACGGGCTGCCAACTGGATAACACACAGCCTGTTAGTCATGCAGGTCATGCAGTGCATACATAGATGGCATGCCACTTCTAGGAAATTAGAGAACTCCACTGCAGGAAGTCCTTGATGAGAGAAGACAACGTATGCAGAGGAAGGAAATAAAGCCTAAATGTCACACTGTTTTGGGTCTCTTTCTTTGTGCTCACACAAAGTACAGGTGGCACATTCTGAATCAACACCTCTAACTTGCAGCACCTACATTTTATTTGGAGGTCTCCCCTGCAAGCACTAACAAATCCAGCCCAGCCTAGTTTTTGAGAGCTGACAAAATGAAATTGCCAGATGCCCACACATAAAATACATCCTCCTTCCACAGGAATTTTTTTATCCTATTCTACCTAGGTTCTTATTTCTCACCACACTTATATTAGATGTTCTGAATTCTCCCAATCTGACAAACCTCCGGAGTATGCAGCAGCAGCCTCCTGCCAAAGGCCATATTTCCTTGTAATGCTTTCCAAAACTGCTCCTAAATGGCCAGTAGAGATCACTCCCAGTGCAATGAATGACTCACCTCTCCTACCCAGGTTCAACAAACTCTCTTTGATACTCCCAGCTCCTGTTAGCAGATGAACAAGATACCTCACCATGACTGTGACAAGTTTAGAGTAATAGTATTGCTAGGCCACCAAAATGGACGTTGGCATAATTTTATTTTATTATTTTTCAAATTATAATTGGCTAAAACTATTCTGTATTCACTATGTGTGCCATGCTGGGATATTGCCACTTCTTGGGTGAGCAAAGCACTTCACTTCAGCCTTGTGTCTCCGAAACCACCATAGCATGACGATATCCCAGAATGACACATCTTGTGATATCTCACTGCTTAATTAACCAAGCTGTGAAGATAATGATCCCAGTTAAAATGGAATATATGAATAATGGTATAAATATGTACGTAGTATGTTTATGTTTATGAGTATATAAGCCTCAAATCTCTGGCTTCAGCCTCTCTAGCTTCAGCCTGAGTGTCTAATAACATGTCAAACAGCAGACTTCATGAATTTTCCTGAGTATCAGTACAAGGCTGCAGGCTAACAAAGCTAACTCATGAGATAAGCTGACCTCAGACTGTAAACTTTTTTACTGATAGTTGTTAGATAATGCCCCACTAACCTTAAAACTCTGGTAAACAATATAGTTATTTCTTCCATCAATAGCTGGAATGCAGAAATAGTCACAGCTTCTGTGAAAGTAAATAACCTGCTCAGATGAATGTGACAGCTATTGTATACCCCAGAGTACGTATGTAGCAATATACCATAGGATATCATTTTGCATAGACTCAAGCAGGGACAGAGAATTATTAGACATTGAGATTTCTCTACAGGGAATCGTTAATGCCATCAAAAAATTGCCCTTTGGGAAACGTTAAATCCCACATGGCATTCCAGCATAATTCTTTAAATCTTTTCAGTATATTTTATGTCATGTTTCATGGATATATGTAGTGATATTTTTGCTAGATGGTGACTCTCTAGAGATACACACCTTGCTTTAATCATTGTGACCATCAACAAAGGCAAAAGGGGATTCTACTTTTAAATATATCAACAGCAGACGTATGTCTCTGCTACTGCAATTGACTTGTGCAGAACACTAACTTAAAACATTTCAGGGCTGCTTATAATACTAGAGAAATGGCCTTATTTTATTTTAATGGAGATGAAATGAAAAGTATCCTCTTAATCCAGTCAATGTGTTATGATCATGTCTATTTACTCTGGGTGCCGTATTTTTAATTCTATTTAGTCTCCACTCTTTCATACTTCATTGTCGTGATCCTGTAGGCCTTATGGACATGTAAGTCTTTTTGGAGCCAATAACTGCAGGACTGGGTCTATTCTGAATGAAATATGATTATTCTCAATCTACTACTGTTCAATTACTGATGATTCAGGACGAAGGCCAAATTTGCTGCTGTTGTAAATTATTAAAATGTCACGGAAGCCCTGGAATTGTGTCAATTTACACCAGCAAAGAAGTTGACCATTAACGTTTGTAAAACCTACACAAAATATGGTGGATTTATATAGAGGTAACTAGGAATATGAATTTAAGATTAAATTGGATAAAAATATGCCCTGAAATAGCATACCATGAAACAATCTAAATATCTTTAAAGTATTAACTTGATAAAATAGGCTAGTAGCTAAAAAAAAAGAACAATAAGTATTTAGTGTAGTGTGGTGTCTGGGGTGAAATCTTGGCTCAACTGATATCAGTGAGAGTTTTGTCATTGGCTTCAATAAGGCCAGCATTTCACCCCTAAACTCCAATCTGGTCTGCCAAAGCCTGGATTTGGTAATTTTCCAGGCACATTGCACAGGTCATTTCTTTTCTCAGGCAATTGGGGAAGGGAGCTAGCAGGATTTTAATTATGATGCTTGCTATGAAGCAGGTCTTATTTTTATTGTAGTCGCTGGTGCATTTTTGTATGTACCTGCCATGGGATGGACAAGCCATTCTGATATTTTGCTGTGCAAGTTAAATTATGTACATGTACTCAGAGCCTAAAATGGGTGATACTTTTGCTTTAAAAATAAAAATGAATTAATGCATTAAATCAAACTTTTATGTAGGACATGAGAACCACAGAGCTGTTACAGTAAAGTGCTGCTGTAATATAATCATCCTGTAGAATAAAGATTAATTACATACTCTTTCTGTTGCTTCAGATGACATAGCTGTTCTTGGTGATTACTAATTATATAAATGATGGGTCTCACTAACCTATACATGTCAAACAGACGAGATGTGGTGCATCTAGACAAACTTACTCTGCTATCTCACAACATGGAAGGAGTAGGTTCTGTGAGGAGAGGTTGCGCTATGCTAATTACTGTGTTAATCGAGGGAGCAAGCCCAGTATCAACCATATTTTTCCTGAAGTTTGAGTAGATTCAGTTAGAGCTGCGTGTTTGTGCTGTTTAGAACTAGTCACATATTTTCCATCCGAATGATTTTTTGACAGAAAATGCAGTTTCCAAAAAACTGAAACTTTCCACAATTGTGTGGTTTTTTGTTTATTTCAGGAAAACCAAAATGAGATATTTTGTCTGGGGTTGGCTTGAAACAAATCAAAATATTTGAATTGTTGAACCGGCCAAAACATTTAATTTCAAGTCAGTTCAAGATTAAACTATATTTCCCTATTGTGGCACATTGCCTCATATGGATTATGGGGGGGATAGCTCAGGGGTTTGAGCATTGGCCTACTAAACCCAGGGTTGTGAGTTCAATCCCTGAGGGGGCCATTAAGGGAACTGGGGTAAAAATCTGGGGATTGGTCCTGCTTGGAGCAGGGGGTTGGACTAGATGACCTCCTGAGGTCCCTTCCAACCCTAATAGTGTATGTATGTATGTATGTATGATTATAGTTCATCGCCTCCCTCCCATTTGACTCCCATCATACATCAAACAGCCTGGCCAGTAGGGAGTCCACTTTGGATCATGGGAGATGCAGTCCAGCCAAGGATCTTAGTCTACAGGAGAAAATGGGGTCATCAGGTTCCTGAACTGCAATTCCTATAAGCCAATGCACCATAATAAGGAAATGCAGTTTAATGTTGAAGTGAATCTAAAGGAAGTGCTTGGGGTCAGTTCACAAATCAAAACAAAATATTTTGATTCAGAAATTTCAAAATGTTTCATTATGAGATGAAATATCAAAACAAAAAGTTTCACCATTCTCAAATCAAATTTATTTTTTGGAATATTTTTGCTATTTCCATTTTTCATCCCCATTTATGAAGAAAGCGAACGTTGATATATTGGAGTTTTCTGCAGGATGGGGAAAAAACAATTTTACTCTGCTTTAGTACTGTTAATAAAAGTGCCATAACTTCTTTCCATCTGGGAGTGTCATCTCTGACAGAGTTCTAAACCAAAGTTCCAAATACGTGTTACTTAGTTTCCTGTAATTCCTCCCATGCACATCATACAGGAAAACTATTTGAAAAATCTTGAATTCTTAATAACCCTGAAGTTACTCAGTGAAGTCAGTGAACGTCTTTTTATTGATTTCAATGTGCTTTAATCAGGCTCTGGCCCTGTCATTTGTATAAAACCTTTCTGCTTACACTTCCCCACACCCTTCTCACTTTGAAATCATCTACTACACTGAGGGCTGGTCTGCCCAAAAAAAATAGATCAACCAGCTACATTTCTCAGGGGTGGGGAAAATACACACTCTTGAATGATGTAGTTAAGACAACCTAAGAATTCTTCCAGCAGCCAAGCTACTGCCTATCAGGATGGTGGATTACCTATGCCAATAGGAGAACCCCAACCATCAGCTACAGCTGTGCTGCTGTAGCGTTTCAAGTGTAGACAAGCTCTGGGAGATTCTGGGTTGATGAAGTTCAGCCTCCTCAGCTTTTGAATTAATTTAACAAATAGCTCGTGACTCATGGCTCTGGCAGATGTTTCTGGTATCAGGGACATTAGGAATTTTATGGGCCTTTTCTTAAGTCCCTGTGACAGGAATGGGATTTCTAATGGGAACTTGAAATTAATTTAATCGTCCAATAAATTGCTACATATTTTTTACAGTCCATACCACACCACTTAGGGAAAATACTGATCTCAATTTTGGTCCTATAACCACCAAACCAAAAATATAATATAATTTAAAGCTGGTTGCCTAGTTACCTGATTTAGGGTTGCCTCTGGAGACAATTTGTTATCTCACATGTTTGTGTCAGTCGTTACTTAGTATAAATATCCATGTACTTTGGCCATTAGCAGAACTATTCAAATGCAGTTTTGCCAAAAAAAAAATATTGATTAATAAAAATCTACATATTGATTTGAGTACTGTTGACAACCCCCTTTATTACCTACCTGTAAGAATGTGGGCAGGCTAAATTTTGTTGGAATAATGTTCCTTGAGAAGTGAAATTGTCACAAATGCAAAATTGAGGGCTGGCTGTGAAGGCTGTTATGAAGCTAGTCCCCAGTAAGTACATGACTACTGAATATTCACTTACAAGTTTTCCAGAGATCAATGTCTGTCTCATTTGTTCACACAGATTATTTCAGGACTGCTGACAGCATGTAATTATTCCTATTGAAAGGAGCTACCGTTACATCAGGTGTTTCAATTGATCTGCTATTATCTAGCATCGTATAGTTTTAAACCCACTGTGTGCAGATGTCTGACAATATGTAGTTTGCCTTGGAAAGCAACTTGCAAAGACAGCGACTATTAGCCAGCCAAATGTCAGTCACTATGCCCAGTTCATTTTGAGATTCTGCTGCTCAGATGTGCGAATGATTTCCATCTGTTCTATTGCACGATAAAGTTTTATAACTACTGGCACTGGTGAGCATTCTCTAAAAAGGCCAACTTATGTCAGTGTGGGTTGGTTGTTCATGTATGCATGTATCTTTGTAACAAGCACTGCACAAATTGTCAATCTCCTGACAAACAAACAACACAGACTTCATTCCTTATGGATATTACTTTTCCAGCTACAATCAAAACAGCCTTTTTTTCTTTTGTAGACAATGTGATGGCACCAGATGCTGTTGTGTCTGCCGGCTGGGGGCGAGACAATAGAGCAGACGTAGCCAATTATTGGAGGCCCCCTATGGTTGGAGTTGCTGCATGCACATCCTGAATGTCATGTACCTAAGACTCAAACACAGCTCTGCCAAATGAGCCAAAAGGATTCCCTGTGTCTGAGCCAGAAGGCAAACTTGCAGAAGACCAAAGTTGGGTTTTGCTTCACTTGCTAGCACACATGCAGTAACACTGGCTAGGTTACACTTACAAGCAGATATGCCAAACTCATGAAAAAAAATGCAGGAATTGGGCTTGTTTTTTGCTTAATTGGCTTGTGAGTTGCTTGTTGGCTAGTTTGTGGCTTGTAGCTTGTTTGGCTTGTGGCTTGTAGCTTGTTGCTTCTTTTTTTTTATTGGCTCCTGGCAAGCAGGGGCCAGGGGGAGCAAGCAGGATCAAGGGGGGGAGAGAGTAGAGGTGCACAGGGGGCCCACCACAGTCCCTGACTGCACGTCTGGGAGATCTAGTCACATATAGTGCTGAGGTTCTTAGAGATTGGCTTGTTTTGGCCTTGTTTTAAAATGCTATTAGCTTGATTTCCAGTTTATTGTGGAAGTTGGGATGCTTATTTACTGTGTGAAAGTTGGCAACTGTGTTTATAAGATGATATGGGTGTCCCCAGTAAAACAAAGACAAATTTCCTTGCAACTGGCAACAGAAAGGAGGTTAATCATAGCTCTGCTTTGTGGAACATATCTTCACAACATTCTGTTCGTCTGCTCATTAGATGAACCAATCTTTGCCAGTGTCTTCAGTACTAAATACCTACTTACTAAAGGGACTTTCACAGGGAAGTTCAAAAGTAACTGCCTTCCCACATCTTGCCTTTGGCATGGAGAAAGGGCAGGACCTGTGTATTTAATACCAATCAGGTGGGCATTGTGTGTGGAGCAGGCAGGGCGTACAGAGGATAGGAGTGGGAAGTAATTTCGCAGTAAAAGGATGGTGAAAAACATTTCTTTCTAGGAGAAAGATAAGACCAAGAGCCTGAATTCCTTCTCAGGACTCCTCTTTGGGCAGTGCAGCGCAGGACTGAGCCTAAAGGTTTTGTGTAGCCCTCAGGGGGATGACTTTGACTCTGGCACATCATTCTCTGTTGTCATGTCATGTTAATTTCCTCACTGTACAATCAGCATGAACTGAACTGTATATATAACTTATGGTATATATCCTACTGTGTATGTTGAGACCAAGCAATTCATTGTTAACAACACACAAACCTTAATTCAACTAGTCAAGCCAAGGAGTGTGATCTGTATCTCTGGGTACAATACATTTCATATACTTTTGAGCCACAGAACCAGTTTAATTAACTATACAGTTGAATATTAAAATTGCAGTATGCATGGACAAGTAGTAAAACAGAGTTTCTATGAAGCTATCATATTAATGCTGTTGCTTAGTGACACTGATTGGGAAAGAATACAAATTGCTTCTAATGTCTACAGTTTAGGCAAATAAATTATTTGCAGCACAGATCTGGACAAGGTAGCAGTCTCCTTAACTAATAGCAAATTTTTCTTTACTTCCTTTTTTAGCTTTTGAAGGGATCTGTCTGGATTTCAACTCAAGAGACAAAGGTGATAGATGAGTAGAGGGTTGCAGGACAGAACTGAGGTGTGTGAGAACAGCTATTTAAGGAAGCTTGCAAAGTACCTGCATACACTGTATCTGCCTTAAAGCAGTGTTATCAGTTCCTAACTTTCACATATATGAAAAGCCAAAACTTGGTCCAGTCCTGCTCTCTGAATGGACACCCATCTTTTGTTCTTCTAAGCCCCGGGTCATTGTTATCTCAAGTGCACACTCAATTTTAGCCCCTATGTCCAACAACTTTCTTGGGCAGCGGGATCCCCCGGCTGAGCTGCTTAGACCCTGAAACCAGTGACTCAGCCCCACCAAGCTCCCCCACTGCTTAGACATGTACCCTATCAACACATTCCACTGGCTATGGGAGCTTTCATTTTCTAGTTACACCTTTCAGTGACCGCATATCACTAAAAAAGGAAACAGGCTTAGCAAAGAAATTTCTTCTAGAAATACTTGACCTTCAAAAGCACAAAAGAGTTACAGACCTACAGTAAACAGCAAAATTCTGAGCGCAAACACTGAGTGTCCTCATCACACCTGTGAGCGTAAGGTAAGGTCAGCCCACTTAAGGGAAGCCAAGTCCCTCCTGCCTCCACTCTCTCACCTGGACCTTCTGTTTCTGGCTATGAAATGACTTCCTTCGTCAAAACAGCATTCTTGTTTTAAAATGGCTTATGACACCATTCCTACCCCTACATTTCTGCTAAGGAATCATGCCTCACTTCCCTCTGGGCCCTAGGCAGAGAGTCATTCAAAGTTAACGGCCCTGCTGGAAGCAAATCTATTGTTCCAATGGGGTGAAGCCATTCAGTGCCGACAACCCTTGGTTGCTCTGTCACAACTTACCAGATATAGGGTATGGCTACACTTGCAGCTGTACAGCGCTGGGAGTTAACCTGTCTTCATACAGCTGAGTAGGGAAAGCACTGTAGTCTGTCCACACTGACAGCGAACTGGTGTGGCCACATTTGCAGCATCTGTTATAGCATTGGGAGTGGTGCATTATGGGCAGCTATCCCAGTGTTCAAGTGGCTGCAATGTGTTTTTCAAAAAAGGGGGGGGTGGAGTGTGACAGGGAGTGTGTGGGGGAGAGAGACTGGATTTTTGGAGCCAACACTGTCAGCAGCTGCCTTGCAAGCTCCAACCCCCTCCCCCACCCCTCTCACTCACTGAAAGCAAACAGCAACTGATAAGCAGCCTCCCTGAAACGGACCCCCATTCCCTCCCTCCTGCGCCCCCCCTTCCCCTCTCTTCAAGCAAACACTAGCTGTGGGCATTCCAAAGGGAGCCCCCTGCCTGCCTCTGCTCATTCACAGCAAACAGTAGCTGTGTTTGGTTTTTTTTGATAAGCAGCTTTGGGAGCCGGGAGTTCACAACAAAATAAAGAGAGGCATCACAACAAAACTAAGAGCGTAATCTTTACTTAAAAGGATTATGGGAAGCTTCCAGAGGTCAGTTACAGCGTACTAAGATTATTCCCTGTTTACACTGGCACCCCAGCGCTGCAGCAGCAGCACTATACTTTTTATTCCTCTCGAGGAGGTGGAGTACAAGCAGCGCTGTAGCCGGGGAGACACAGCGCTGTATATGCCTTGCCATTGTGGACAGGGAATGAGTTAAAGTGCTATAAAGCCACTAACAGCATTGTAACTCTCAAGTGTAGCCAAGGCCATAGTCTGTCCACTAAATATCAAGCTCCTCTTTCAAAATGAATGCTGAAAACCACACATTTAAGTTTACATTCAAAATGGAGTTTGAAATACAAGAGTGCATTCACAAAACCAAATGGCTGACAAAGACATACCTCCCAAACTGTCACACTAAATCACTGTAATATTTTGGATGGAGATGGTAGGGGGAAATGTATCAGAGAGAGAACACTATATGCAGGGTTGGTAGACTCTCCCATTACTAAGCTTGCCCAACACTTCCCATTATAAGACCTTGTTTTCAGTTACTTATAACTTTGCCAAACTTTAACCATTTAGACTGAAATTATCCAGGTTGGCTGTCTGCCTCAGGCTGAATTAAAAAAAAAATCAACTCATCATATTTTCCAAGTGTAGCCATACCCTATCATTTCTGAGAACAAGGCTATAGAAAAGAGCATTGTTTTGCTGAATGAGGCAATGGTTCTGTGGAAAAATATTGTGATCATTTCAAAAAACTTAGGCACCTAACTCCTATCAATTTCAATAGGAGTTAGGCACTGAAACCCATGGTTTAAAAAAAAGGTATTTTGGTGCCTAATTCCCATTTAAACTGATGGGAAGCAGGCCCCAAAAACCTTTGAGAATCTGGGATCTAGGCACTTTAAAAAATCCCAGTAGGTGCTTAACTGATTCTTATGCAGCTAAATACCTATAAAAATCAGGCACTTACCCTCACTGTATCTTGGATCCCCTTGCTTTAAAATGGGGATAATAGTATTTCCCTACCTCATAGGTGTGCTGTGGGGCTAAATACATTAAAAATTGTGAGATGATCAGATAATACAGTAATGGAGGGGCCATGCAAGTATCTAATTTAGCTGCTGGCTGCTCAACACTTTTGACAATCAGCCAGTTTTGGGCCTGATCCAAAGTCCATTGCTGTCAATAGGAAGGTTTCTATTGATTTCATTGGGTTTGCATCAGACTTTTAGTGAGGTACCTAAATACAGATTTAGGAGCCTAATTTTAGGGTCTTGTTGCGAGGTGGTGGGATATCCCACAGCCCCGCTGAGGGACGAACCTCCCCTAACACCAGCATGGGCAGAGTCACTGGGTCCTGCACCCGCCCCTCAGAGGTCACCTCGCAGACCCAGAAGTATAAAAGCTCACAGGCAGAGCTCAGTTGGGAACCAGCCGCCGGAGAGGCCAGACGTCTGCGACCGAGCTCTCTCTGGGGAGACAGCAGAAGGCTGTGGCCAGCCTGACATCGCACTGGGCTGGCCGAGCCTGCCTCTCACCCGCTACCCCAGGGAGGACTGGCCGAGCCTGCCTCTCGCCCGCTACCCTGGGGAGGACTGGCCGAGCCTGCCTCTCGCCCGCTACCCCGAGGAGCAGCTGAGCCTACCATCCGCTACTTACCCAGAGGAACCGATGGTGTTCGAGACCCCCGGCGATGCTACGATGACTCAGGTACCCTACGAGGGGGAGTGTGGAAGTATCCCAGGGGCAGCCGACCCCAGTCTAGCTGCAACACTGCCAGAGCCTATGTCAGTGTGTTGTGGCCAGGATCCCCACTGACAGCAGTAAGTTTCTGCCGCTGCTAGGGCCCGGGGATGGGATGCAGTGGAGTGGGAGGGCCTGCGTCCCCCTCTGCCACCCACTCCTTGGGTGGCAGACTCCCCCTTTTCCCTGGCCTGGAGAGGCTAGGGCCTCCTGATATTGGAACTATTGACTCAGTCCCTGCGTAAAGGCCTGAGTCCTTGACTATTTGCCTGCTGCCCCACCCTGACCTAGGGCCGGTACTATTATTGAACTACTGACTCAGCCCCTGCCTAAGGGCCAGAGTCTCTGACTATTTGCTTGCTGCCCTGCCCTGACCTAGGGCCTGGGCTGCTATTAACTGCTGACTCAGTCCCTGCTTAAAGGCCTGAGTCTCTGACTGTTTGCTGCCCCGCCTTGCGCTAAGGCCTGGGCGGCTATCTGAACTATTGGCTCAGTCCCCCCTGCTTAAAGGTCTGAGCCCCTGACCGTGCGTGGGCCATCCCACACTGCCGCAGAGCCCGGACTGCCAGCAGACTAGAGCGAGGCAGTGGGATACCCCACAGCCCCGCTGAGGGATGCACTACAGCAAAGCCCCACTACAGGTCTTCTTTGGTTTTTTTTATTTTATTTTATTTTTTATCTCATTTTATATGAATAAATAACAAGCCACTGACTGAGATTTTCAAACATGTCAAAAGTTGTTAGAATGCCCAAATCCCATTGAATTTCAGCTGAATTTGGGTAGTTAGCTAACTCTTTTGGGTTCCTTTGAAAACCTCACCCAGTATAAACGTTTTGTATTTGCCGTTGCTTGGTAATTGCTGTATTGTATTACTAGGGTATTTGTTTAAGGAGCTTACAGGACACAAAGAGATACACATATTGATGATTCTGTTAAGTGCACAGTGCTCTGTAGTAATGTGGCTGCCTTCAACTCCAAAATACACAGATATCTGAAAATACAGCTTGCCTGCACTCAGAACCATAACGGTCTTCCATGGTACCATTCCTAACATATCCATTGTCTGAAAAATACACTGTCAGATGACAGAGAGTCCCTATAAAGGCTCAGCAGGGTTTGGGATATTATTTAGTCATCTAAATGATGTCAAAACATGCATCTGTTCATGGTATTTAGCTATTACTGTACTGTTATCATTGAGCTTAAATACAGAGCTAATTGATCAATTTGCATGACAACAGAAGTGAAGCATTGGCAGAATACTGTAGTCTAGTTGTGCAAAATAAAGTATGGCTTCCTTATGAAAGGGCAGGATTCCCATTTCTGTCACATGATAGGCTCCTCCTCAATAAATCTTCTCCTGATATGGACAATCTTCTAATTACCATCCTATTTTTAGTCATCTCTAGATGACTGAGAAGGTTGTGGCACATCACCTCCGGTGCCAAATGGAGTCCTTAGTCTTCCTTAACCCTTTTCAATGTGGCTTCCAGCCTGGGGATGAAACAGAGGCAGAACTCATTTCATTGATCAATGATCTTCACTTGGAGAAAGACAGAGGTCAAGTTCCCAGGCTGGCTCTTACTTCTGTCAGCAGGCTTCGATTCTACTGACTGTAATATTTCATAGACTTAGTGGGGATTATGTTAGTGGTGGATGGAATCAAATTTCATTGTTCCTTTCTTTCCTCTGCGAGAAGTCCCAGAGGCTAGTGTTGGCTAATTGCTCATCTGTCCTCATATAAACTATTCCAGATTGACAGCTCCATAGCTCAACTTGTACATGAGGCTGCTCTGCCAGAAGGCACCATGAGAATTTAAAATGTAGGTCTTTTTGCACCCAAAAGTAATGCTGTGCCTTCTGTCATTTGTGGGTGATTAATAACAAAGCGGTTGACTCTGCTGCAAGTACACTTGACTGTCTGTGCTTCTCTCCTGCCTTCACAACAGACGACATGGTGTCAGAACAAGCTGCATGCCAATTCCAGAGATGGAAGAAAACAAAGAAAGAATGAAAGTAAGTCAGACTGTTCTATAGTGAGGAGTGGTATAGTGCACCCACCCCATAGATAAAGGAGCAGCTTGCAGAACAGTCCATACTACCAGGCATATCAGTCAGCAACAGGAGGAAAAAGAGCCTGAGATTTTCATGTTGGCTGCTCCGTGACCACATCTCCAAGAGATTTTGTTTGCTTGTTTTATCCATATGTAAAATAAAATAATAACCAATCAACTCCTTAACTCTAATTAGCTTCAGACAACAGGGATTTCAGAAACAATGTTCTTCATGGTCTGCTTAAACAGGGTCCAATTTTCTTATTCCTCCTCTCTTCTGCTGAAAGTCACCATCACAGCTGCAGCTCTACATAGCCTGAGGGCATGAGGAATCCCACAAATGTCTGTGGCTCAGGTCAAAAGTCTGAGGTTAGATAGGTTTGCTGCTAGGGTTCACTTGAAAAAGTAGGGAGCTGCTGAAGGTTCAGAGATTGCCTGTGAAGGCACAAAGAGCAACAGCCTGATGAGGTGGAAAAGAGAAAAGCAGACAGGGCAGAGAAAAATACATTCTCTTAAAATTAGATTCAACTGAGAAAGTTGGCTGCAGGCCCAAAACACAGCAGCTGAATCAAGATGGCCCATATCCCATAGAAACAGAAGAGCCTAAGGGTATGGCTACATTTGGAATTTCAAAGCGCTGCCCCGGCAGCGCTGCGGGAGCGCTGCCGTGGCAGCGCTTTGAAGTGTGAGTGTAGTCAGAGCGGCAGCGCTGGGAGAGAGCTCTCCCAGCGCTGCATGTAAACCACATCCCTTATGGGTGTAGCGTGCAGCGCTGGGAGCTCCCAGCGCTGCTGCCCTGATTACGCTGACGCTTTGCAGCGCTGTATCTTGCAGCGCTCAGGGGTGTGTTTTTTCACACCCCAGTTGCAGCGCTGTAAAGTGTGAGTGTAGCCAAGGCCTAAGCCATCTCCACTGGAGCAGGGAGAAAAAACAAGCTGCCGCCTTATAGACACAAATGTAGCAGGAGGAAAACATTAGAGACAGGAGTTTGTTAAGAAACAAGTTATTTTGAAGCACAATGGTGATGATATTTCTTATACTGTAAACATTTGATTGGTGGGGCCAAAATGGTTCATTTGGAACAATTTCAGTGATTGCCAATGAGAGTGATAAATACTAAGTAAATTTCCTCCTCAGCTGTGTCATAGGATCATTTTCTAATGATATCAGTCTTAATTTGTGATTTTTGGTGTTTGTCTTTGAGCTCCACCACCCAGGTTCATGTGATTACATGAGAATCTCATGATTCCTTTTATTTTTTTATTAAAAGAGTAAGTTTCTAGTACTGATAATTGTGGAGAAAAGCTTGAAAATGTGACATGAATTCACACTAAAGCCTCAAACCAGAATACAAATGAAAACACCTCAAATTTATTATTTTTGTACAATTCTTGTGATTTTTGGGGCTTTGACTCATTTTTTAATGCTTGGAGTTGTCAGTACTGCAGATTAGAAAAATGTGTATAAAATAGGGAAGTTGTTCTAATGTCACGAGAAACCCAAGAAACCCCCACAGAAAATCAAGAAGAACCCTGAGGATGTGTATTTTACAAACTTCTCTGTGCTATAAACTTCATTGTTCTTGTGACTGACTACACCACTACATGACAGCTGTTAAAGAGGTGTTTGAACTACAAGGCTGTATTTAGGTTAGGCTTATTATTACAATACTATTTTTGATTATTTGGTGATGTTTGTTCTTGGAGTGCATTACCTGAGACAAGGTCTTAATAAGTATGAGTTGCCTAAACTTCATTCCAGGCAAAAGGTACAGAAAGACAGTGGAAGCATCTAAAGAGTAGAGTTCACCTCTGCTGCTGGACTATGTCAACAAGTCCTGCTATCTGATGGTGCTTCTACTTTCAGCTTCTTCCGGCTCTTCAGGTTTCTATGGCAGCCACAAGTGTTTCCCTTCTGTTTTTGGCTTTAAGCTTCCAACTCTTCTTCTACTATACCGACCTTACCACAGTAACCCATGCCTCTGTGATCTACAGATTAAATGGTATAATGGTGTCATAATAGACTAACACTAACGATTATTTGAAAACGTCACCTGATGGAGGATGCAGAGGCCCACTTATAATATCCTTTCCAGGGCTAACATTGCTAGATACTGTAACCGTTTTTCAAAATCTGCACCCAGGTGACTCTAGAGTGCATTCCAGGAGTCAAATGTTGCTTGATGAAAGTGAAATCAATGAGGACTATGCCATTTACACAAGGAATATGTTTGGCCCCTATCAATTTTGATCTCTAAAACCCTCTAAGGTTTGGATCCTGGCTGCTCTGGATCTCTTTCTATGCATCACTGCAGCATCTCAGGGCTTGTCTACACCTAAAGTGCTACTATAGTGCAGCTGCCCCACTGTAGCACTTCAGTGTAAACAGTACTTCTGCCAATAGGTAGTATTCTCTTATCAGTTTAGGTAATCCAACACCCCCAACGTAGTTACATTGATAGAAGAAGAATTCTGTTGACCAACACTATCTACATGGGGACTTTGGCTGTCTTAACTACATCACTCAGGGGTGTGGACATAGGTGGGTTGACCTAATTTTCTCATGTAAACCAGCCTTGAGATTCACAAGAGTGCTGCAGACAGTTGATTTTTTTTTTTATTAACACAAATGTGTTTCAATGAATCACCAATAAAATGTATAAAGTCATGGTCCAATACCCAATGAAGACAATGGAAGTGTTCCCATTGACTTAAGGGTGCATTGTATTGGACCGATATGCTATACTCCAGTTCTCCAATGACCTGTAACAAGTCTTCTGAATTTGAGGAATCTTACAGCTATATTTCAGCCTTGAATTACAGTATTTCTGAAAATGCAATTCAGAATATAGATTAGTAACCTGAGGAAATTAGGGCAAATTGGTACAAGATTTAGTAACCATGAAGAAGGGTATGTATGCGTTTTTCCATTAATACTATTAATCAGGGACAGTGTGTGCTCATTATTGGAACAAGAATCCCTAATTTGAGCAAATTCAGAGTCAAGATTAGACAGATTACAAATTATCCACAGCTGTGGATAAACTGTGTATAACCCCCTGTTTTAAGGGAAGAGTAATGATTGGCACTGAAATGAAGACACTTATATATCATTTTCTAGAGACAGAAAACAATAAAGAACTATCTGATGAATTGTGATTTTGTAATCCAAAAACAAGGTATGGCTTTTCTTTCAGTTTTCCTTGTGAACTGAATAGCAAAATGTCTCATGTTTAAAATATCTAAAAAAATTTGCAGAATGCTTTTTCTTTTCTTTATGGTTCTGTTTTTTTTTTTTAAAACACATATCAGTGTTGACATGAATTCTCATCAAAGGCAGATTACATGTTGCATGACCTCAGCTTTTACCTGACATAAGTATAGTATGATCCTGAGATTTATTTAAACTCAGACATTCTGCTATTAAATTCATATTTAAAAAGAAAGAGAGGAAGCAAATCTTGGCTCAGCAACAGAGCAGAACAGATGTACATTGGAGGGCTCTCTGGATTTCTTTGTTTAACATTTCTTTAATCTTTCCTTTTTATTCAAAAGCTCCTGTAAAAGTAAATGTTGGATGAAATATTAGTGCCAGTGTGAGTCTTTTATATTCTATTCTCCAATTAACAGCATAGGGAGGGCCTCGTTCTCAAGAATGCAAGGCATTTATCTCAGTCCCTGTGTACAGCTGTAGTGAACGTAAAGAATGTTCGTGCTTCTCAAAAAAATGAATGTTAAATGTGATTATGTAGAAAATGCTTTAAACAATCTGAACAACAAGTTTGATCAAATGCACAGTAGACTTTAAGAAAAATAATAAAACCAGAGATTTAGCTATTGTTTGAATAATTGTGTCATAGCTCCTATCCACGTTTAGTTACCCTACCCCTAAGCAAAAAATCCACTTCATGAAAACACAAGTACCCTGGCAATACAGTGTCTGAGTGTTCTCTCATTTACCCTGGTTTTACAGTGGTATAAAAATGGTTGTCTTCAGTGGAGCTACTCCTGATTTACGGCTATATGATTAAGAGAAGACACAGGCCTATGGCATCAATCTGTTTGCAATGTTTTTTGGATGTTGGTGGTGTGTTTTATTTTGTAGTGAAAAAGCAGATTGCCAGATCACAACCTTGCCTCCATATTCAAAAACAAACTTCATGACACCACAAACCAAAGACTAACAAAATCCAAACCAAATTAAGGGAATAAAATCAAGCAAACACTTACTTTTCTGAATAACTTTTCTCACATGAGTAGCACAACTGATATATTTACAGGGTCAGAACCTAGATGATTTTGAAGGATAATACATTGCAGGGAGTCATTATACATGTAATCAGTAGCTGCCAAAACCTCTGTGCATGGGGTGATGAGTGTAATTATATATATAATTATAAAAAGTTACTGGGAGGCTACCTGGTCTAAGGAATATATCTTGTAGGGCTGTGATTACCTTCTGGGTTTTAATATCAGTCATTTCATTTTCTAAACACACTTTTAATTCTTCCACGTCAATGAAGTAATGGAAAATACAACAAGGACAAGTATATCATTCAGTTTTAGGAAATTATTTTGTGGAATTAGTAAGTAAGGCTGGATGACTATATTTTTTATAATATTGCAAACATATTGTGTTTATGTATCTATTTTATATGTAAATCTGTTATCTGGCCACTTCTTAATTGTAGTTCAGGAATAAATCTTGCAGATCTTCCAGTCTAGTTATGCAAACCAAAAGTGTTCTGTGGTTGTTTTATTCACCCCATTCTGATCATCTTCGTTTTAAACATACAGACTATTTGTTCTCAATAATCAGTTGTTTATTCAAACTAAATTATTTTTATTATAAATTCTTTCTGTTTGTTCCTGGAATCCCTCTTTTGTTCCTTCTGCTGCTTCTATAAGGAATAATACTGTCCCCTTATGGTAGCCTGAAAACTTACTCATCTGTAGTCAGGGGTGGTCTGTGTGCTATCATTTCTCCAGTTTTCTTCTCTCTGTGTTGGTATTGTTATTTAACAATGGGGTATTACATTTCCAAGAATAGCTCTGTTAAACCAAATTCTATGGCTAATAGCAACGGGGAGTGATCTCTCCCCACTTGGGGACCATGCATAAGCCACTATTTTGTTAAATATCTCTACTGGGACCAGGAAATATCCCATACAGAAGAAGCAATTATGTACTTATAAACAGGAAGAAAATTGTCTATCGTAGGTTTTCTATATTGCCAGGGTCCTAACCCTTCTAGTTCTGTATGTTTTTAACTGACAGTCTTCTTTTTAATAGCCTGCAGAGGAATCTCTATGTGGCACCATATTCAGAGGATGATTTAGACAACTTTCTATATGACTTAAAATAGGTACCCAGAAGAATAAAATCTTACAACTTAAGACCAAAGAAAGTTGTGTTATCTGGAGGACATATTGAGACAATTACTAGAGTTGTCTATAATCAGACATTGCCTTTCTAGATCACAAATATTTTACATTTGAAAAGACATACTTTTGTGTACATGAATCACCACCTCCCTAATTCATTATCTTGGATACTGCAGAACTTCATCCCATCCACAAGTTTATTTAAATTCAACATATACTTCTGTACTAAATAGGATTTCTATATAAATGGGACATTTACACAGAGTCTTTTGATAAGCATCCTGGTTCTTTTTCATTAGGCTGTAAAGATCATGACCATTCTACATAACTAATCTTAGTAGAGTATACATAGCCCGACCTTTTATATATATCTGCAAAATACTCTGACCATCTCCAGTTTCTGTCCATCCCCTACTTTATTGCTGTTTCTTCTTTCTCCAACCCCTATTTTCCCTGACATCCTTCTAGGGCAATCTAGTTTCCTTTCCCCTACAGTATTATGCTATAAAATTCTAAGATCAGTGAAAATGTTTTTTAAAATAATATTTATAATGACAGCAACATGATTGAATTAACATTTTGCTTTTCTTGCATACAGCTCATGTCACAAATGATGAATTTAAATCTTGCAGATATTCCTCGTCTTATAAACAAGCAGGAGAATACTGAAAGAGTGCATGCGTACACATTGCCCTACCAAAACATTTCAACATTGGTCTTGGGCGAGAGGGGTTCTTTCTCTACTACTTGAAAAGATTATGCAAGTACCATGGTCTATACAATTCTTGACCCTATCTGCAGTCTAGAAATTAGTACAAGCATTGAAGGAAGTTTGTAATGTAAGATTTGGAGCTGAAACTCCAGCTAACTCATCTCATAGAGGAGCCACGAAAAATCCATTAGATGGAAATTACTTTCAGTCTCCACTAAATTGGACTGGATTCAAAATGGCACAAATGAAAGGCTCTTTCATTCAGTAGCAATTCCCTGAGGCACTGAATCCCCCAGTAAACGCTAACTTGTTTGTTATGGGATTACATACCAAAAAATTATGCTACAGGAACTTTAAGGCTGCAAGTCAACCATCTGAGCACTAGGAAGTGCTGGAATTAAGGCTGCCTCTAACATTAGCAGGGCTCCTTTTTCTTTATACATTAAGATACAGGCTGAAATTATATGATTATATCTCGTCAGCAGAATTTTTATCTAGGATCTCCATAGCCACAGCAACAGACCTTTTCTACTTGAGCTCAATTTGCTATTGGCAAAAATCAATTTAAGCAGGTTGTGATGGATAGGGAGTAGCAGCAGCTTGGGGGTTGATAATAGTGAGGGACCAGCACCACCTTCCTCCACATTCTGACCTGGCTCCTTTTCAGCCCCATTCTATCCATTCTGAGATTCTTCTCTGTTGTGACAATTGGGCCTAAATCTTTTTGTATGCTTGGGAATTAACTATGAAAAGTAGGCCAAGTTATCTTCAATATAGAATGTTATAAACAGGTGCAAGAAAACCAGACAGAGAGACTGAATTTGTCCAAACAAAAAGGCCTACTGGTACAACTCAAGGACTGTGTTAAGTTCATGCTTGGTAGAAAAGATGATGTGGGTCTAGAAATTAATGGACCAAAACTGGTATGGCAGATATTAGGCCTAACTGGTGGTCAAATAATGAGGGAATGAAATATGCCAACCATCTTTCTCCCCACACTTTTTTAGGGAGGGTCATAAAAAGATCATTTGAAAAATTATTGTATGCCAACTTGACTCATCTCCCCTGAGTCCCAAGACAGATGAAGCAGGCAAGACCCAAGGATGTTCTTCCCAGGAGGAAGGCCATCAGGCTTCCTCTAATTTAAGGAAGGTTTTTTTCAATCTGAGTCCTGCAAGTCATAGATTCATAGACTCTAGGACTGGAAGGGACCTCGAGAGGTCATCGAGTCCAGTTCCCAAGTCATCATATCATGCTAAATGAACTTTAAG
Organism: Gopherus flavomarginatus; assembly: GCF_025201925.1. Lineage (NCBI taxonomy): Eukaryota > Metazoa > Chordata > Testudines > Testudinidae > Gopherus > Gopherus flavomarginatus. The sequence goes on from NC_066618.1 coordinate 110,737,148, forward strand.
GTTGCAAGGTCATCAGCCCATCAGAAGGGATTTCTAAGTGTCAGCACCACAGGGGCTCCTAGCAGAGGCACATAAGATACCGTTACACTTCTTTCCTTTTTGTGTTAGTTTCTGTCCCACTATTTCCACTTCCTATTCTATATCTTACTTTCTTGACTTTTCATCGGCTCCTAAAATCAACTGCACTTTACGGATCAGCACAGGAGATGAGACAGCCCATCCAGCCCTGCCCTGTCTTAGGAGAAAGCATCCAACAAGATGATGTCCTTCACTGTAATGTGCGCCAGGGTTCGAGTAAACTGGTGTTCTGGCAAACCTGCCAGCATAAAGCATCCATTCATAACTGAGAAGTGTTCCACTAACATCAACAAAAGCCATATTCCCCATCTTTTCTATCCTGTCTCTCTTCCATCTAGTGCATCCGTCTGTCTGCTCAAAATAAGAGAAGTGAATACCCTTCACACATCAGGCTAGAGAATGAAATTAACCCTTTCCTTTTTAGTTTTTTCTTATTTTGTTTGTTTCTTGGATTCTTGTGTTTTGATCAATAAACTTCCAACTTTGGAATGAATGATTTTGGGTGTTTGCTAAGAAACCAAGTAAACCAGGGTGTCTGTAGAAAAACCCAAAACTTTTGTGATACCGTTTCAGCGTCAGACAGTGAAAGAGTTTACAACAGTCTTTTGGCCCTTGATAGTAATACAACAGCCCTTACCTTACTTCTGTGCCACCCCGTAAGTCCCTTCTTTCTCTGTCCTGCATGCCCCATCTACTGCTGTCATCTCCTACCAGCTTCCTCTTCCTCTGTAGGGCTCCAAATCAGATGGCACAAGGATGAGGAGTATAAAGGAGAGAAACAGACAGAATACCTTAGTGTGTGAAGCCAGGCACTGCCAGAGCCTCTGCAGTCATTAGGGCAAAACTGCAGCTCATGCCTGCAGCTTTGCTGGAAGAATGAGACTCTAGTTTGGCCGCAGGAATGCATGACAGGGCTGCCAAAAAAGTGAGGGGCAGGTGAGAAATGTGACACTTTACTGCCCTGTATTTAGTAATGTTTCCATTTTTTGCCATTTCCATATTTTATTCATATTTTAGCTTACCCGCTCCAGTTTAATTAGCACTCCTGCTCCCATTAGCCACCACTTCTATTATCTGTATTGCAAATAAATAATAACACCTGTCAAGTCCAGCTGAGATTGACAGCATAGTGCTGTATGCTGCAGCACACATTTTGTAAAATGCAATCTCAGTGCTGATGAGCTTACACTCTAAATAGTCAAGACATACAATGTGGAAGAAAGGAGATATTTTAGATGGGATACTGAGGCACAGAGATTTTTTTTAGGTCATTTGCCTCATATCACACAGGAAGTCAGCTTTATGACCAGAAACTGAGCCCAGATCTCCTGATTCCCAATCCACTGCCATAACCTCAAGACCATCCTTTTTTCCCCCCAGGGTTGTTTCTTCTTTCACAATTGCTTCATTTCCCACACTCTTCTAAAGTATTTTTGCATTAAGGTAATTTTCACTAGGAAGAAAGGTGTGCATTTTTAATTTATAGTTTTTACATGTCTCAGCAGGTCAAGGGGAACCTTAAGCTCTCCCCAGTCTTTAGTTTGACCTCCTGCATGTCAAAATTACCAGTTGCCTTGTCTTCACTAGAACTTTACCTGGTGATTGTTAATGAAAGTTGTAAGTCGATTTAAAAACACAACCCTTTTTTTTCCTACTGAAGGTAAGGCAACCGTGACATTGTTTTTTACCACTATCGGACTCATCACTATAAGACTATTTAGAATGTCATGGAAACCGTGCAGTGATGAGAATGTTAGTAATGTCAAAATAGAACATGCAGGTATTTTTTATTTGTTCAGAGGCTTTTCTTTGGTCCTCATCACTATAGTGTCTGAATTTGCCAGTACTCAAACCTTTAATTGTGCTAGTCTTTATTTTTTGTCTTAAATTCTCTTAGATAACTTCGGTCAGCTGTGAGTATTTGTTGTTCTACTAGCAGATTCTGTTACAACACACATATAGCAAACAAAGTTGTGAATCTGTCACGTTTCTCTCTTCCCTTCTACTAATGCTGGGCTGTTCCTTTTAGTTTTAAAATTACCCTTCTCTGCTCTCTACTAGGCTCATTTGAGTGTTATGATGTCTTTCTCCTTATTACATTAAAAAGACTCTGGAACTAATTAGCAGAACTAATGAAAAACTGGAACTACTGATACTTAAGATGAGCATTTATTAAAATGAAAATATCACAGATACTGCAATCAAAATGGGTAAGAAAATACACATAACAGCGAGTGACTAAACAATTATCTAAGCTTAAATCAGAAGAAAGCAAAGATAAAATACCAGTTCTCCCATAACACAGTAGTTATGGTGCCCATATTATAAGTTCCATAACATCCATCCAATAAGCACAAGCAGCACGAATTGCTTATAAAAAAATATCTTGTGACATACTTTGTGTGTATTTTTTTCTGGGATTTACAAATACATTGTTGGAGTCACCAGTGACCAAATACAAGACTTATTGCTAGGCTAGTCTCAATGCACTGATTAAAATTTCTGCTAGAGCAAGCGCATCTCATAACTGAATGAGCAGCTCTGCTTGGTGGAAGTTGAAACATGTTAGGTGAAGCTCTTCCATAGTGTTCCCACTGTACATGGTGAGGGAACCCTGCTAGTATTAGAGGGATTCTATGACAAGCGGTGAGGTCATAGAGCTCAAGGCCTGAAAGTACCACCAGTCATCTAGTCTGACCTCCTGTATATTACAGCCTATCACCAACATCCAAAATTAGACTAAAATACCCCAGCCCCCAGGAAACTAGACTATTATCAGCCACAGAGAAAGAACAGGCAAATAGAAGGAATGGAAATGCATCAGCGCTCACAGTCCCCGCAGTGGCAGGGAAACGATTAAGTGATATATACCCATATAACATAGGCAAGTGACTTGCATCCACACAATGCCGCCCCAGTTATAAATTGCACGAACTGTGTTTTATAATAAACAAAAATGAGTTTATTAACTACAAAAAGCAGATCTGACGTGATTATAAGGGATAGCAAAGAGAACAAAGCATATTACTAAGCAAATAAACAAAACATGCAAACTAAGCTTAAGATCTTAAAGAAAGTGGTTTCAAGACGTATTTTCTCACCCTAAACATGGCTTTTGGGGTAGGTTGCAGTAATTTTTGAAGTTTAGCTACCCCGCTTGCAGCTTAAATCTTCAGACACCATATTCACAGACCAGATCCCTTTTCCAGCCTGAGCTCAACTCTCCCCCTCCCTCCCCACCCCCACACCCGTGTCTTTGTTTCTCAGATCTTTCTAGCTGCCATCCTGGATGGGGATTCAGTGAAGAGTGAACAAAGATCAAATTAACTCCCCAGCATTAATAGAATTTACATTAGGCGGGAACCTTTTGTTTCCCAGTCTTGAACTCCCCCTTTTAATGGAAAATCACTAGAAGTCCAAGATGGTGTTTAGTACCAGGTGACATGACCACATGACCTCATAAATAGTGTCAAAGGAACTTCCCCAGACCCTTTTTAGGAAGGAGAAAGATTAGTATCTTCGAAGTCTTATTGTTTCTTCCCAATGGCCCAAGAAGGCTGATGGCCTGCTGTTTGGTGAGTGTTTCCCAAGTGCACACACAGTTGTAATTGTTACATAGTCAATATTCCTAACTTTAGATACAGAAATGATACATGCATACAAATTGGATAATCACATTCAGTAAATCATAACCTTTCTAATGATATATCTTACAAGATCCATTTTGCATAAAACGTATCTTAGGTTTGCCATATTCATATCATAAGCATATTTCTAAAGAATATGGAGTGTAACACCACATTCACATCACCTAATGAAATACTGGAAGGCACTCAAATGCTACTGTGATGACAGCAATTTAAGAATCTGTATAGAACAGTATAGAGTAGCAGAGTTCATGCAAGATACTGGGCTCAAGTTTCCCATGCATTTGGGGTACATACAGCACAGAAGTATGAGCTGTTTCAGCTCCCTATTTCTTCAAGGGATTGTTCCTAACATGAGTTAGAGCAGTCTAGAACTGCTCTCACTTACACCAATGGTGAATTGTCCCCAAGGGAACTTACAGCAGTGGAGGATGAACAGAGCAGAGCTCCGTCACAGTGGTGGTGCTTAGGCAGCTGGCACGGGAGCTTGCTCTGCCAGTTTTACACTCATGGGCTGCTCCCCTTGCCAGTGAAACCCTCTGCTGGTGAGTTCTGTCCAGAATCTGGCCCCCTATGCTTTGCATTTAAAAAAAGATGTGTCCTTCAATAACACTGGCTCTGTCTGTAAGTACCAGAAATACTGCAGTCAATAATCAAAAAATATTATCCTGGACCCAGGCCTGTGAAGTGCTAAGTGTGCTCCACTCATTAAGTTCAATAGGAGCTTCAGGTTCAGAGATCATTTTGCTGCTAACTTCAAAGGGTGCAAGATGCAGGTGCTGGGAGCTTTGCATTACTTGGTATTCTGCAGCCCTCACAAAAGTTGCATAATGTGAGTGGCCCCAAACTAATCTTGAGTTAAGGGATGCAGACATTGAACGCCCATAAGTAACAATAATTAATAATTAGCTGTTTTATAGGGATGTTATCATGATAAATGTGTTCATAGAGCACTTTACAAACTGAGAATTGAAGGCATCTGACCAGACTTCAGAGATTAGGGTAGCATTCATCTAAGGTACACAAATACTAGAAGATGGTTAAGAAGTCAGCCAGGTCTCAACCTTGGGGTGTCAGCTGACAAGTGGCAGAGAGAAGTCTTCCTCTGGGTTTCTTGTCTCTAGTGTGGATTGGCTGTAACATACTTTATGCTTTTCATTCTGTGTGTGACTCTGAAGAAGCAAAAAACAAAACAAACAAAACAAAAACCCATATTCCTGGCTCTGTCATTTTCCATCTCTACCTTGACAGGGAATAAAAAGATCAGCTAGCAGCACTTTAATTTAGGAAAAAAAACAGAGAATTTTGATAGACTCTGACTTGATAAATCTGCATTTTCACTAGTTTAGAAAGCTTTGCTGAGGTGTAAGAACAATTCTTTCAATCTGGAAATTAATTTGATATGTAAAGCCAAGCGACTTGGGGCCATATCTTCAGCTGATGAAAGCAGATACAGCCTTATTGATACACTGATTTATGCTAGCTGAGAACCTGGCCCCTAGCCTTCAAACAGAGAAATGCTACAATAAAGCCTTCAAATCTCAGATGACTATAGCTTTAAATGCATCTGGCATTGTAGCTGAAATGTCTATTACTTGTAATATCCTTTTTGCATAATATCTGAACTGTATTTGTGAAAGCTTTCCTGAAATGTTAATGTTTGAGGATTAGTTTTGTGTAGGTAACTAGGCAATCTATTTTCATTTGTTTTTAAAATCACTTCTATACAAATCCCTTTTGTGCCTCCAAATTTGCATGCATTTTTTTTAGTAAAATTATTCTTCCAGTCTCCTACACGCACAGCCTGAACAACTCTATTCACAGAGGTTCTGCAGAGCATAAAAATCCTCCAGTATTTCTATTTAAATTGTTTTCTTCCTAAAGTAGAAACCTTGTTAATCATTCAGAAATACGTTATATGCATAGAGGCAGTCACTAAAAGTTCTGCATCCATTGCCTGAAGTATGTGTAGTAACTGAGGTACTGTCCTGACCTTTTGAAAATCTTAGCCATTTGAAAACCTACCCTAATGGCAATCACATCTGAGCTTCCTAAACTCAAGTTACTTGGACTCTCTACGTCTATGACTTCAGACTGAAGACTGGGTAATTATAATAGCAGTTGTCATAATAAGCTGGGCAGATCTGGCACTAGATCATTCTGTAAAATCTGCTCTAGACTTCTAGAATTCATGGGGTTTTGATTTTATGTGAACCTGGAGCAATCTTGCCACTTAATAAAATGTCCCCTCAATTTTTTTTTGTTGCCATTTTTTTAACAAGCCACTGGACAACTTCAGATTGGTCCAAAATATCATTCGTCCGTTGAAATTGCTATGCACCTTTCTTTGTAACATTAGACAAGAGGTATGTTTTACCTTTTTTTTTTAGAAAAACAGAAGAATTGAAGATGCCCATGGATTTAGGGATGGACGAATTGCTCCCTTTGTAAGGTAGCCTGCATGTGAATATCAGTCTGACCCAGGAGTTTGTTAGGATGTCTATTTGATGGGATGTGCATCAATGCAGTGCTCTGTCATGTGAGTCACTTCCAGCTTTTCAGTAGGTCCTGTCACAAGGATGTATTTGTAACTGAAGCCTCAGCATTGTATCTGTCAGAGCAGATGGAACTGATTACATCGATGTCAGTGTCCAATTTGGCATGACGTTTATCCCATCTCACTAACTGATTTCCTTCATCTATCACCATCAGATTCCAGACTATAAAATATGTTCTCAACACAGAGTCAGGCATTATATCAATAAAGATGTGTTGCCTGGTTCATTTGCCAACATAAATAACCAAGTCTGCCATTCCGTTAACAATTCTAGGCTCCCATTTTCTCGAGCACAAAACGAATGAGGAGAAATCAGAAGAATATCTGCAAAGTTCCCAGTCATTAGTACAACAGTCGCTCCAATGTCCACCAACAAAAACAGGTCTTCTGAGGCACAATCACCAGTACAACAACAGAATTTGTGATAATACTACCTATATAAATGGCTTCATTAGGTTGTTCCCTGGCCACTAACACCAGAACCCCTCTAATTTTCAGACATTATTTCCAACCCTGCATGCATATGGTAAATGTTCTATCTGTCCACACATAGAACATAGGCCATTACTCTACTATCTAGATGGATCTATGGTCAGCCGCCACAAGTGCTGAGGAACCATGCTTGACAAATGCAATAAGCAGCACCATTTTAAGCATACGAAGTTAATCCACAGGTGAGAATTTTGTAGTGAGGTTTATAATCCTGGAGCTACTAGCTAGAGCAACAAGGAAGCACGGAAAACAGATCAGGAAGAAATTTATGTCATTGACAGAGATAATGGTATTTTATTATGGTTCATGCCATGAATGGACAGTGGAGCAGATAACTTTTGCCATTTTATAGAAAGTTGATTGGTTTATGTTTGTGCTAGAATGTCAAGATTTTTATGGACAGCAAGCAAGAGATTGCTCACCCCCTGGCAGTTATCGACTAATGAGTTGTCCATTTGCTGTCCCCAAGTAATAATGGTTAATGTGATATTCACAATAACCACTATACTATGTGATACCATCTATTGTGTAACTGGTAATAGGGTAGAGATTCTAATGGAAATCACTGTACATGTAGGTTTCTTAGCTACTGTCAAAAATATGTTTAACCAGCAATGATGCTAAACCTGATTTGTTTCTCTTCTATTTCATTTCTTCATCATACTATCCTGCAAATGTACCCATGAAAGATTTATACCTTATCCATCCAGCTGTTTGTTACATTGCCAGTTTAGATTACAGTATCTGAGCAAAAAAAAAAAAAAAAAAAGGAACAGCTGGTATATCCTCAAAAGCCTACGTCACCATGTTATATTGAAATATATGAATGAGCTGACAAGCCAGAATATGACTCAAACTGCAAATGCAGCAGGTGCAAGGTCGTTGAGAAGCAAAACAATCAACAGAGAAATGCCAAGTTTCATGAAATAAAGATGATTACTGATTCTTCAAATTATTACCCAAATAGTGTATTGTGATATCACATTTGAAAAACAACTTGGACTCTGAAGCATTCAAAGTTGGAAATCAGTGTTTCACACTCAGTATGTAAAAAAATATATATATTTATTTAGCTGGGATAGCATAAGAAATAAACCTATTCAACAGAGATTGGCCAAAATTAGAACCATTAGTGCAAATTACCTTGAATTTTGGTGGTTTCGATAGAATGGACATAAATGGCTGTAGACTGTCAATAAGAAAAGTGAGGGAAATTTTTTTCTTGAACTTTCTTGTTCTGAACTTCGGTGGTTTGCTGATAACTAATTTGCTGGTTGGTTTGCATCTTTTTGTTTGTTTGGTTGGTTGGTTTTGTTTGTTTGAAGAAAGAAAAAATTGAAAATTCTGAGATAATTGAGTTTACAAATTTCAGTAACTTCTCCAATGCAGCTGGAAACTTCCTTGATCTTGAGATATTGAGCTTATACTCTTACCTCACTTAAACTCATCCGTCGTTAATTAAGTTATCCTTAACTGTCCCTGTAGTTGCTTTAATTAAAAATATTTGGCTTGAAAAATTTATAAATTTGTTTGTAACTGGGGTTTCCTTAACAAATGCATCCTTAAGTATGAGCTCACTAGCAATTTTGTCCTTAAATGTGTTTTTAAAAGAATAGACAAAATTTAACTTGTCTACAGTAAGTTATCAAATTTACAAGATCATGACTACTCCTGGAGGAAATCTGCACCACTGTGCAAATGCAGAATTCATGTCCCCTGCAGATGTCTCCCTCCCCTCCCCCTGCCAGAATAGATTTTGCAAGGAAGGAGCTGCAATTATACCTTTCACCCACAAAGGGCTGCTGTGCTGCCAGAACAGAGGGCAGCTGGCTCAGGGCCAAAGCAGACATCCACGGAGAGGGAGGGATCAGAAGCTGCCTTCTTCACAGCATCCTGCCTGTGAGGCCAGGTGAGGAGGTATGGGATATGAGGGAGACAGAGTGGATCACACAAAGCTGCTGGGAGAGGTCACATAGACAGGGGTTCAGAAGGGCTGAGGGGACAGATTGGGGCAGGGGCACAGGAGCTAGTGGAGTAGCAACACTGAGCCAGAGGCTGAATGGGATTGGGGGTGTAGGGCCAAATGGGGACAGGGGTACTTGTGGACAGGAATTTTGAAATAAATTATCAAAATAATTGAAACAGGCATGACTACATTGTGTTATTTTGACAAATAAAATATGCAGAATGTTAAAATATTGTGTCAAATTTTAAATTTCTTGGTGCAGAATTACCCCAGGACTATCATAATGTATAAATAATTATAGATGCAGATCATTGTGCGCATACTTCAATATTATTGTGGAATATTTTATATGAGTAATTCTTATTCAAGTGCAAAGTCTAAATGAGGTTAATGGGATTTCTCACATGAGTAAAGATTACTTCAATATATAATGCTCTGATAGGTCAAGCCTATAAAGACTCTTAGTTTTAAGGTTACAGTTGGAAATATTTCAAACAGATTTAGTCTTCCTATCACAATTTTCTCCCATAACTGATCCCAGTTTGCCAACTATATTATGAGCAGATATAGTCAGAAAATATTTTTCCCCAGGGAACAAAACAAAAAGGGGGGCGGAATTGCTTTCATTGAAATTTTCCTTGAAAATGTTTGTCTTCTATGTTTTGCAAAAACATCAATCATTTTCAGCTATAAATTTCCAGCTGAACTCTCAAAATTTCGATTTGGAAGTGCTGTTATGGTATTTCATGGGAATTTTAGCTTGGATGCCTCATGCCTCCATCCTCACCTATTAGCCAGGCTACATCTCCCTAAGAAGCAGCACACTCTTCTTCTTGCTTAGGCACTGAGGTAAAACAGAGCTGTCCAAAGACACAGCAATCATGGAAGATGTAGTCCAGCTCGGAAACCCAGCTACCAGAGAAGAATGGTGGCTTGAAGCACCTGAACTATAACTCCCATGACACATTACAGTGGCATTTTGAATAAAAGAACCAATATTTTGTTTTTCAGGTATTCAGTTTTTCAACAAAAGTCATATTTTTGGCAAAAACAAACACCTTTTTGAGAAAAAATGTGTTCAGTCAAAAATCCAATTTCCCATAAAAAAAAACTGACAGAAATTTTCAAGCAGCCCCAATTGTGTGCACAAATAAAATGGCTTGCATTCATTGGAAATGTGTGAAAATAAAGCAACCAAGGGAAAAAGTTACACCCAGCCCCTAAATGTTTCTATTTTATTTTCCATTCACTTCTAAAGCTCTGTTAATATTTCTTATATCTCCAAATAATTGTGTACTCACTACACTTGACATCATTTAAAAAAATACTAAACTGATTTTCTTCAAACTTGGCCTAAATTAGGTAGAGCCTAAATGAGAAAACAAGCTACATTTGAAGGTTTTCATCTCAACTGTTTTAAAATAATCTGAACAAAAATATCTGCTTGGGACATATAGAAAAATAGTATTTCATTCATGCACGTATAATTCAAAATACAACTCAAGCAACTGTGCCCAACTTTTCAAAAGTTATCACACTCAGGGCTGAAGCTAATGGGACTACACACGGGAGTAAGACGTTGCAGGATCAGGCCCAGGTGTGACTATGAAGTCTTGGGTTTTCCAAAATGGAGGCTCACACAAAAGGGCTAGAAAACAACATTTATACTTATCCCTTTCACAACAGAGTACAGAGCCACAATTTCCAGGAAGAACATCAGGAAGATTGCGCCTCAGGCAAGCTGGGTTTTCAAAAGTGTGAGTCCTGCCCCGTCAGTTGGGATGGAGCAGGTTGTTTCTCTGGTGCTCTGAACACCCACTGCAAGCCATTGCACAAATGTGATGAGGCTTTGACTTTACCTCCTCCTTGACTCTCTCATCCCCTTTTTGGTAAGTTACTCCTCAGGAGCAAGCAGTCCTCGTGCAACATTCGGCATGCCTACACAGCAAAGAAAAACCCATGGTTGGCCTGTGCCAGGCAGCTTATGCTTCTGGGGCTTGGGCTGCAGGGCTGTTTCATTTCTGTGTAGATTTCCAGGCTTGGGCTGGAACCCGAGCTCTGAGATTCTGTCACCTCATAGCATCCTAGAGCCCAGATGTCTACACAGCAATGAAACAGCCTTACAGTCTGAGCCCCACAAGCCAGAGTCCGATGGCACAGGCCTACTGAAGGTGTCTAGTTGTGGTGCAGACTTTTCCATGGACGGCAGAGACTATTGTTGTGGGAAGACCTTGAGAAGGTGGGCAAGATGAAGTGAAGGCTTCTACCCAGCCTTGCACCCCAGTCAGCAGCCCTTGCATGGGCATGTAGTTTGACCAAAAGTACATAGGATTATTATGAAAAGAGATGCAAATATGCCGGCAATTTTATGTGAAAAGATAAGGGGGCAGATTTTCAAAGGCACAAAGTGCAGTTATGTGCTCAGCTCCTGTTCGAAGTTGATGGGAGCTAAGCACCTAACTCACACTGTTGCTTTTTCTCCCACTATAAGTAAAGACCTAATCCTGTGGGGTGTTGGGTGCCCTTCTGAGAGATGCTGAGTAATTTCAACCACCGCTGACTTCATTAGTTGTTGAGAAAACTAAGTTCTTTGCAAGAGCATAGAGGTTTTATATTCTACCCCCCATCATCATAGTCACTTCCTTTTGCTGGAATGGGCCAGAAAGGACTAATACAATTTCTATAAAAGCAAGATATATAAAACACACGAGATATCAAAAGTCTTCAGAATATCTACAAACTAGAGGTGGGCATATACTCAAAATATTTTAATGATTTTTCTCAAATAAAAAAATTCAGTCAACTTTATTAGGGTTCACATGCCTTCTGAATTCCTGTTCTGTAAATATTTGAGCAAATGAATGTACTGTCAACATCTTATAAAGGAATTTTAGAGAACATTTATGCAATGAAAACTTTGAACTTATAAACACATGAATTTGTACTGGAAACATGATTCTAAGTCAGAAATCAGAAATAACATTATGTGACTTTCAGATGGCCTTGTAGTTAAGTCAGTGGACAGAAGATCTGGGTTCAATCCTGGGCTCTGTTAAACTTCCTAGGTGATATTGGGAAAATCATTTAATTGCACTGTGCCTCAGTGCCCCATCATAAAATTCAATATAAATTATTATTTCTATTTTGTTAAGACCTAGAGGATGTCACTGAGATCTGGTCTCCACTGTGGGAGGCCATCCACTTACCCATAGCAAGAGTCAGTCCCTGCCTCATAAATCTTACATTCTAAATAGAAAATAAAGGGCGGTACGCACAAATTGTCATTTGCCCATGGTCCGCACAGCAAATCTGTGGCAGAAGTGGAAAATGGAATCTTCTGGGTGCTGTGCATTATCCATAGCACCATTGTCCTCTTCTCCTACCTTTACATTGCCTATTTAGTTGTAGGCAGGGACATTCTCTATATATTTATACAGTGTCTAGCACAGTGGGGGTCCCAATCTCATTTACTGCCTCTAAACATTACTGCAATTACAAATAATTAAAATAATAAATCAAACATAACCAGTGCAACACAAGTTTGGATACTGAATAGTTACAATAATCATGAACAACTTACAGAGCAATTATTTGGCAAAGAATTTGGGGGGAAAAAACAAGCTGTAATTGCGTGAAAGTCAGACTACATTGGGTATGTCTACACTGCAAGTAAACATCCGTGGCTGGCTTGTGTCAGCTGAAACAGGTTCATGGGGCTTTGGCTATAGGGCTGTAAAATGACAGTGTAGATGGGAGGGCTCGGGCTGCAGCCTGAGCTCTGGGACTCCTTGAAGAGGTTGAATCTCTGAGCCAGAACATCTACACTGCAATTTTACAGCCCCATAGCCCAACCCCCGAGAGCTTGAATCAACTGAGAGAGGCCACCTGCGGGTGTTTAACTGCTGTGTAAACATAACAATGAAGTCTAGGTGAACTAATCATAACAAACAATATATGTACTGAATGTTGCCCATTTTTGCTGCTGCTTTTGCCTAGGGCTTGGCTACACTGGAGAGTTGCAGCGCTGGTGAGGGGGTTACAGTGCTGCAACTCAAAATGTGGCCACACTTGCAAAGCACAGCCAGCGCTGCAACTCCCTGGTTGCAGCACTGGCTGTACACCCAGTCGTGCCTCGGGTGTAGCGATTCCAGCGCTGGTGATGCAGTGCTGATCAGCAAGTGTGGACACCACCAGCGCTTTTATTGGCCTCCGGGGTATAAGGAGGTATCCCAGAATTCCTGTCCACAACAAACCGGAAGAAAGGGGGAGCTCGGAGTTCAGCCAAACTGCTTATTTAAAAAACAAACACAGCTCCTGTTTGCTGAGCGAGCGGAGGCAGGCAGGGGAATTACTTTGGAATGTTCACAGCTGTTTGCTTGAAGAGAGAAACAGCACACTCACACGGCAGAGGGGGAGGGGGAAGTCCGTGTTGAGCAGATGCTTATCTGGTCTGACGGCTATTTAGGAGTGCATAATTTGCATTTAGTGAATAAGAGAGGGGTGGGGGAAGGGGTCAGAACTTTTAAAATGATTGAAGGTAGGCACTGTGTATCTTCCAGTCCTTAGAACTTGCAAGGCAGGGAGCTGAGAACAGTGTCAGCTCGAAAAATCCACTCTCTCTGTCTCCCCCATGCTCCCTGTCACATTCCACCCCACCCCCCTCTTTGGAAAAGCACGTTGCAGCCACCTGAATGCTGGGATAGCTGCCCACAATGCACCACTCCCAATAGCGCTGCAAATGCTGCAAATGTGGCCACACTGCAGCGCTGGTAGCTGTCGGTGTGGCCACACTGCAGCGCTGGCCCTACATAGCTGTACGAACACAGCTGTAACTACCAGCGCTGCAGAACTGTAAGTGTAGCCATGGCCCTATTATCCTGCCCTTAGTTACACCAGTAAAATTCCACTGACTTCAGTGAGGTTTCACTGGTATAACCAAGAACAGAATTTGACCCTTTGTTTCTAGGCCAGTGTATTACATATAGTTATCCAAATCAGGCCTCATAGGTGCCAGTCTGGTATGTGACTATCATCCCATTAGCAGTTCAGCAGGCATTTGCTTTTTAGACTATTCAATGCTGGTAAGATAACAGGAAAGAAGCTATTTGCTGTATTAAAGATAGTGTATCTCCTTTGACAGTTTTTACTTTTCTAACAAAGTATTTGGCTTCTCTATTAGAAACATGGATGCTAGAGGTGATGAAAAAATAAGAAGTTTGTGATCGTGACTATGTACATTTTCAGTCACAAAAATATTTGTGAAAGTTCCACAATCCAAAAATAAGTTTTGCTAAAGGTCTTGAGGCATAAACAATGGGATGTGCCCCAAACTTGACAGAACTGATCCATATACTAAATGATAAGAGGAAGACTCACAGAGTATCTAGGTCACAGTGTACCAAACTATTCAGTGGATACAACCGCATATTTTTGTGTTTAAATACTGGGCAGGTTGAAATATATCTCCAGGTAATGAACTCTGATAACTGAGTCAAAAGATTTACCAGTGAGAATCCCTTCAGGACTACACTTAAACATTTGTTTAAGTCCCAGTGAAGTTTGGCTGAATCAGAAACTGGAAATGCAATTAAATTTTCAGTAGTTGTGTGCAAGTCCAAGGAACAGCTGAAACTTTTCTGGAGGCACTCTTACCACATCTGCCACAGAGGATGGGCATACACATCCAGAATTTACAGAAATCCAAGATGCTGAGTAGAGTTTCATGAAGAAGCACTTGGACATGCACTGCTTATCTAAGGGCTTGTCTACATTACCCGAGGGATCAATGATAAATCAACCGCTGAGTGCTCTCCCGTCGACTCTGGTACTCCACCAAAGCAAGAAGCGCAGACGGGGTCAATGGGAGAGCATCAGTCATCAACTTACCACAGTGAAGACACCACGGTAAGTGGGTCTAAGTGCATCAACAAGTTGCGTAACTTAGATTGATTTCCCTCCCAGGCCTAAATGATTTAAGACTCTCTCTGGATTTTGGTAATGCTCATCACCATTTTTCCAGTGACCATTAAACCAACTACAACATACAGCAGTGTCAATGAACCACTGGCACATGTTCTGCTTTTGGCATGCCAACCCATTTTGCTTGGTATGCATGTATATAAATAAATTAAGACTAAATAGAAGAAGAAAAAAAGGAAATAGAACAAATTATCTGAAAAACAAAATATAAATTATAAATTCTGGTCCTTCATACATTTGCAATCTCAGTCTTTTCCTGCCTGAAATCTATAGCACGTCACCTTCAACCATTTTTGTCTGCCCTCTGTGCCAAATTTCCTAGTATTCCTTTGTGTCATATGTCCACATCTTGGTCAAATGCGATGAGACTTACACCAACACCCATGCTCCTGAGTGAAACTGCTTTAGTTTGCTGAATCCTGTCATTTTGATACTGAACTGCATTGTGCAGGAAACACAGTTGTTTTAATTAAATATTTTTAATTGTTGTGATAGAATGCGTGAATGATTATACGAGTGGACCATAAGAATTACAATTTGACAGTCTTTAAAAGAAGTGTGTAGAGTGTTAAATGTCCATTAAAGCTGAGAGAAAAATTTTAAATAAAAAAAAAGTCATCCCTTTTTTTGATTTTTTTTCAGCCAGGTTTAATGTCTGTTAGATTTGTTTAAATGTTGCAGTTATCACTTCTCTGATGCATATACACCCACACTCCCTGAAAGAATGAATCTTTCAGGGAGTGTGGGTGTATATGGTATTTTTCAGACACTCCCAATTGCCTATGATATAAAGGAAACTGGACTGCTACTACAGCACTGCAGCCCTTTGATTGGAAACAGGAGATCTTAAAGGTGATGGCACTGCTTCATTATCTCTCCTTGTCTCCATACCCAAGGACTCAGTTCCCTTGCTGTATGGATTGCAAACTGGGGGCCTGGTCCAAGGTCCACTGGAGTCAACAGGAGTCTTTCATAGAATCATAGAATATCAGGGTTGGAAGGGACCTCAGGAAGTCATTTAGTCCAACCCCCTGCTCAAAGCAGGACCAATTCTCAACTAAATCATCCCAGCCAGGGCTTTGTCAAGCCTGACCTTAAAAACCTCTAAGGAAGGAGATTCCATCACCTCCCTAGGTAACCCATTCCAGTGCTTCACCACTCTCCGAGTGAAAAAGATTTTCCTAATATCCAACCTAAACTTCCCCTACTGAAACTTGAGACCATTACTCCTAGTTCTGTCATCAGGTACCACTGAACAGTCTAGATCCATCCTCTTTGGAACCCCCTTTTAGGTAGTTGAAAGCAGCTATCAAATCCCCCCTCATTCTTCTCTTCTGCAGACTAAACAATCCTAGTTCCCTCAGCTTCTCCTCATAAGTCATGTGCTCCATCCCCCTAATCTTTTTTGTTGCCCTACACTGGACTCTTTCCAAATTTTTCCACATCCTTCTTGTAGTGTGGGGCGCAAAACTGAACACAGTACTCCAGATGAGGCCTCACCAATGTCAAATAGAGGGGAATGATCACATCCCTTGATCTGCTGGCAATGTCCCTACCTATACAGCCCAAAATGCCCTTAGCCTTCTTGGCAACAAAGGCACACAGTTGACTCATATCCAGCTTCTCATCCACTGTAACCCCTAGGTCCTTTTATGCAGAACTGCTTCCCAGCCATTCAGTCCCTAGTCTGTAACAGTGAATGGGATTCTTCCATCCTAAGTGCAGGACTCTGCACTTGTCCTTGTTGAACCTCATCAGGTTTCTTTTGGTCCAGTCCTCTAATTTGTCTAGGTTCCATTGTATCCTATCCCTATCCTCCAGCGTATCTACCATTCCTCCAAGTTTAGTGTCATCTGCAAACTTGCTGAGTGCAGTCCACGCCATCCTCCAGATCATTAGTGAAAATATTGAGCAAAACCGGCCCCAGGCCCGACCCATGGGGCACTCCGCTTGAAACTGGCTGCCAATTAGACATGGAGCTGTTGATCACTACCCGTTGAGCTTGACGATCTAGCCAGCTTTCTATCCACCTTATAGTCCATTCATCCAGCCCATACTTCTTTAACTTGCCGGCAAGAATACTGTGGGAGACTATATCAAAAGCTTTGTTAAAGTCAAGGAATAACACATCCACTGCTTTCCCTTCATCCACAGACCCAGTTATCTCCTCATAGAAGGCAATTAGGTTAGTCAGGCATGACTTGCCCTTGGTGAATCCATACTGACTGTTCCTGATCACTTTCCTCTCCTCTAAGTGTTTCAGAATTGATTCCTTGAGGACCTGCTCCATGATTTTTCCAGGGACTGAGGGGAGGCTGACTGGCCTGCAGTTCCCCAGATCATCCTCCTTCCCTTTTTAAAAGATGGGCACTACATTAGCCTTTTTCCAGTCATCCAGGAGCTCCCCCGTTTGCCATGAGTTTTCAAAGATAATGGCCAATGGCTCTGCAACCATATCCGCCAATGGCTCTGCAACCACATCTTTTAGCACCCTCGTATGCAGCGCATCCGGCCCCATGGACTTGTGCTCGTCCAGTTTTTCTAAATAGTCCCAAACCACTTCTTTCTCCACAGAGGGTTGGTCACCTTCTCCCCATACTGTGCTGTCCAGTGCAGCAGTCTGGGAGCTGACCTTGTTTGTGAAGACAGGCAAAAAAATCATGGAGTACATTAGCTTTTTGGACATCCTCTGTCACTAGGTTGCCTCCCTCATTCAGTAAGGTGCCCACACTTTCCTTGACTTTCTTCTTGTTGCTAACATACCTGAAGAAACCTTTCTTGTTATTCTTCATATCTCTTGCTAGCTGCAACTCCAAGTGTGATTTGGCCTTCCTGATTTCACTCCTGCATGCCTGAGCAATATTTTTATACTCCTCCCTGGTCATTTGTCCAATCTTCCACTTCTTGTAAGCTCCTTTTTTGCATTTAAGATCAGCAAGGATTTCACTGTTAAGCCAAGCTGGTCACCTGCCATATTTACTATTTTTCCTACACATCGGGATGTTTTTCTCCTGTAACCTCAATAAGGATTCTTTAAAATACAGCCAGCTCTCCTGGACTCCTTTCACCCTCATATTATTTTCCCAGGGGATTATGCCCATCAGTTCCCTGCGGGAGCCAAAGTCTGCTTTTCTGAAGTCCAGGGTCCATATTGTGCTGCTCTCCTTTCTTCCTTCAGGATTCTGAACTCGACCATATCATGGTCACTGCCTCCCAGGTTCCCATCTACTTTTGTTTCCCCTACTAATTCTTCTCTGTTTATGAGCAGCAGGTCAAGAAGAGCTCTGCCTCTAGTTGTTTCCTCCAGCACTTGGACCAGGAAATTGTCCCCTACACTTTCCAAAAATTTCCTGGATTGTCTGTGCACCGCTGTATTGCTCTCCCAGCAGATATCAGGGTGATTAAAGTCTCCCATGAGAACCAGGGCCTGCGATCTAGTAACTTCTGCTAGTTGCCGGAAAAGAGCCTCGTCTACCTCATCCCCCGGTCTGGTGGTCTATAGCAGACTCCCACTACAACTTCACCCTTGTTGCTCACACTTTTAAACTTAATCCAGAGACTCTCAGGTTTTTCTGCAGTTTTATACTGGAGCTCTGAGCAGTCATACTGCTCTCTTACATACAGTGCAACTCCCTCAGGTTTTCTGCTCTGCCTGTCCTTCCTGAACAGTTTATAACCATCCCATACGGTACTCCAGTCATGTGAGTTATCCCACCAAGTCTGTTATTCCAATCACATCATAGTTCCTTGACTGTGCCAGTACTTTCAGTTCTCCCTGCTTGTTTCCTATGCGTCTTGAATTTGTGTATAGGCACTTAAGATAACTCGCTGACTTTCCACTTACTTCAAGAGGCTGTGGATTAAGCCCTGAAAGAAGAGTCCTGCCCTGGCTGCTATTCTTCTTCTCTGCCTAGTAGAAGCTAGGGCATGATTTTCAGAGAGTGTGACAGAGCCAGCAAAGATAAAGGGGCCTTGCCTTTGGTTTGGGGTAAGAGAGAAGCCCCTTCTGTGAGGAAAGGAAAAGTTGGTGTGGGTGGTAAAAGTCTGAAAGAGGATTCTTTCTGGAAGTGGAGGCAGAAGATGATGCTGGAGCAGAGAGATGATCACTCAGAACTAACCAACTTGCAATATTTTAAAAGAACTTGTTTGTTTTACAGACTTCACTCACTTCTTCTCGTAACTAAATATATAATGTGCAAACTGGAGAATGACAGCAGACAATAAACTTAGCAAAGTAACAGCATATGCAATGAAACTGGGTATAGAATGGATACTGGAAAGCCAAAACATCTTCCTTTTCTTGAGAAAACATCAAGAAAATTCAGCTACTTTCATGGGCAGTGCTGGCAATATCAAGGAACTATGCCAGCACACTCAGATATTAATGGGAAGTCACTGAATAACTTCTTGACAGGGCCGGCTCCAAGCCCCAGCACACCAAGCATGTGCTTGGGGTGGCATGCCGCGGGAGATGCTCTGCTAGTTGCCGGGAGGGTGGCAGGTGGCTCCGGTGGACCTCCCGTAGGTGTGCCTGCGGAGGGTCCGCTGGTCCCGCGGCTCCTGTGGAGCATCCGCAAGCATGCCTGCGGGAGGTCCACTGGAGCCGCGGGACTGGCGAGCTGCAGAGCTCTCCCCGTGGCGTGCCGCCATGCTTGGGGTGGTGAAATGGCTAGAGCTGGCCCTGCTTCTTGAAGACATGTATCAGAGGGCTAGCAGTGTTAGTCTGGTTCTGTAAAAAGTGACAAAGAGTCCTGTGGCACCTTATAGACTAACAGATGTATTGGAGCATAAGCTTTCGAGGGTGAATACCCAGTTCGTCAGACCATGAGTATTCACCCATGAAAGCTTATGCTCCAATACTTCTGTTAATCTATAAGGACTCTTTGTCGCTTCTTGAAGACCTGATGCCTAGAAAATTCTTTACAGTTCAGCATCACAGATCTAAAATCTCTAGATATTGAAAACATCAAAATGGTTATGGTTGAGTGACAGGAGAATGCTACCTGGAAAGCCAAGGGTGTTTCCGGGTTGGTTACTAGCTGAAAATGGCAAGATTGGACAAAACAATCAATCCACTCCCCAAAACGAATTTTTGCAAGTGTGGAGCACATTGCTTGATTATTATGTTTCTAAGAATAAGCTAGCCACTGCTTTCTTGATGACCTTCAGGTCAATGCATTAATGCAAACAAGTTTTTCAAGAATGAACTTCATCAAGTCTGACACCAAGAATCAGCTAGTAAATTATATGAGTACACTATGTGTGGCTCTGAAAACCATCAAATGCAAGCTTATAATAATAAAAAAAAACCACACAAAACCTGTCATCCAAAATTCAAGAGCAGAAATCTCACTGTCTGTTGGTCAGCTTCCTCTGCGTATCATGTGAATACATCTTTTGTAATCATTTGGCACAGTAAAGGTTAATGGTCACTGGAAGATAGCATCCCAGTGCAAGACCTCGAGAAATCATATCCACTGGTTGTTAGAAAATAGGTGATGACGAGGCTACAGCTATTCAGTAACGTTTTATAGAAATATAAACCTATCCAAGTATTTATGGTGACACAATCTCAGAATGTTTCATTATTATTTGCTGTAGGCTCACGACAGGGCCCACTTTGAAAAGTTTTGTCCCCTTCTCTGCCCCCCCCCACCCCTTGAGCATAAAAGTTCTGCTGAACTGAAGAAGAGCTCTGTGTAAGCTCAAAAGCTTGTTTCTCTCACCAATGGAAGTGTGTCCAATAAAGATATTACTTCATCTACATTGTTTTTGTAGTACACAGAGGCATTTCCAGATGCTAGACGTTGGCTATTGTATTGTCACCACATAAATGAAAGGATTCAACTGGTTTTCAACACTGCTCTTCCTGGTGAAGGCCTTTTCTAATAATCTACTCTCTGTGTAACATCCAAAGAGTCCTGCTTCTCTGCTTTTATTCTGCCCTCCCGTAAGCATGTGAAAAAGATGGTTTGAAAAAATGTAGCAGTAGCCTTATCCTTTACTTTCAAGATGACCTGCATGTGTGCTGCAGTACCCAATCAATTGTCAAACAGTCATTTTTCAGGCTCATTTTTTATATACGCGGATTTAACTTCAGGAAATAGATCTCATTTTGGCTCACTGGTTTATCCTGACCCCTTAACTACATCTCAGGGAAACTCTGCCCTGTGAGTTTCATAGGTCACTGCCTCCTCTAGTTTTCTAATCAAAGGCATTGTTTGACCTGTGAAACTTTTTAACTCAGCATCTGAGGTTTCAAATGGTACTTTTTTTAAATCTTTCCTTGTAATAGCTTATTTCAGATGGCAAAAATATTGACTGATAGTGATGGAATTATCTCGATTTCAAATTCAATCACAGTTTCTGATATTCTTTTTACTTGACACCAATTTATGGTGTCAATAGACAATTCACTACCCGATGTATAATCTCTTTCCCTCAGCAGACTTGACTTCTTTTTCACTTGTAGTCACTCATGTTTGAACTTGTTTCTGGTTTTCCCATAAATTTTTATTTTGTTCCCTTTCTTTCTGCCTCCCATTAGTATTTTGTTAGGATCACTAAGGTATACACAACCAATACATTTTTTGGATCCCAATCCTGCAATGAGCGTGCATAAATGCAAGGGACTGGAAGTGTGCACTTCATCATTCACTCATTTGTAGTGAATTTGACAGCCTTGCCCCTTTAAGCATGTCATAGTTCGCACTCCCACTCTGAACTTTAGGGTACAGATGTGGGGACCTGCATGAACACCTTTAAGCTTAATTACCAGCTTAGATCTGGTCTTGCTGCCACCATCCAGATTTCTGAGTTATCTGGAAAACTCTGTCTTCCCCTCCAAAATCTTCCCCTCCCTGGGTAGCCTTGAGAGACTCCTCCACCAAGTCCCTGGTGAACACTGATCCAAATCCCTTGGATCTTAAAACAAGGAAGAATTACTCCTTCCCCCTCCTTCTCCCCCCCCAATCCCTGGTGAGTCCGGATCCAACTCCCTTGGATCTAAAAAACAGGGGAAAAAATCAATCAGGTTCTTAAAAAGAAGGCTTTTAATTAAAGAAAAGAAAGGTAAAAGAAAAAAACATCTGGGAGATAGCATACAAGGTGATCTCAGAGACAATAGATTTAAAACACAGGATGTCTCCCTGGGCAAAAACCTTAGTACAGACAAGACTACCCAAATTTGATTACTCCCCTAATTGCACAAAGACAAGTTACAAAAGAAAATAAACATAGACCTATTTATTCCTTTCTAAAACTTACTACTCTGATAAGAGGCTGGTTCCTTGATCTTTTTCACTCTGGCTGAAACTGACTCTAAACAAAGGGAACTTCCCTCCTTCCTTTTGAAACATCCTGTCCCCACATTGGTTCCTCTGGTCAGGTGTCTGCTAGGCTAGGTGAACTTCTTAATCCTTTGCAGGTAAAAGAGGCATTAACCCTTAACTATCTGTTTATGACAAAGCGGGGTGGGGGAGGGAGGTGTTTGGGCTGGCTGGCCAGCCGAATGAAGAGAACAGTACTTTATGGCTGGGAGGGGGCAGGGGAGAGATAAAATACCAGGTTTGGTCAAGACCTGCTGTGAGCATTACGCTAGCTGCCCATTTTTAGGGGGGCTGGGAAGGATTTTCTCTCGTACCACCATATTGGCTTTAGTGCAGTTGGGGATTTTTCCCCTTCCCTACAGCTGGTTCAGGAAGGGCTCTGTTCAGGCATGACACAAAAGCTGGTAGACTGTATGTTGTAGCTCATTATGTAAGTGTAGGGTGGATGTCCAGTGCTGGTACTCCATAGGAAAGTTATACAGTGACCTGATAAATGGCTTGGAAAAGGACTTTAAAAAGTGCTCATTAAGGGAACAAACAGGGGCTGTTGGGGACTTTTATGATTGGTACAGCAAGGAGCCACCCTGCCTTTCTTATAGCCCAGCTTAGCCCTCCTACAAAGCAGGGTGGATGGTAAGGTCCTGGCAATAAATTTACTGGAGAAACTTGGATGGAAAAAGAGGGAGAGCTGGTAAAAGCTCCCCAGGTTATTACGGAATAAACATGGGGTTACGTGCACTGTACACTTTTATCTGCCGGGTGGTCCCAGCCATCTAATAAAGTTGTGGCCTAATTAAACCCATGTCAAATGTCTCCTGTCCTTCTTTCAGAATAGTCAGACAAGAGGGCAAAGGGCTCAGAATCCAAGAGAAGAGAGAGTTTTTGACTGTATATTTATTCAATAAAACCAATTTATTGTCACAGGTGCATGACAGCACTATCAGCTGTATGGCATCTTTAGGGGAGCAAAGTACGGAGTTGGATCCGGACTCACCAGGGATTGGGGGGGGAGAAGGAGGGGGAAGGAGTAATTCTTCCTTGTTTTAAGATCCAAGGGATTTGGATCAGTGTTCACCAGGGACTTGGTGGAGGAGTCTCTCAAGGCTACCCAGGGAGGGGAAGATTTTGGAGGGGAAGACAGAGTTTTCCAGATAACTCAGAAATCTGGATGGTGGCAGCAAGACCAGATCTAAGCTGGTAATTAAGCTTAAAGGTGTTCATGCAGGTCCCCACATCTGTACCCTAAAGTTCAGAGTGGGAGTGCGAACTATGACATGCTTAAAGGGGCAAGGCTGTCAAATTCACTACAAATGAGTGAATGATGAAGTGCACACTTCCAGTCCCTTGGGGGGAGGGATAGCTCAGGGGTTTGAGCATTGGCCTACTAAACCCAGGGTTGTGAGTTCAATCCCTGAGGGGGCCATTAAGGGAACTGGGTTAAAAATCTGGGGATTGGTCCTGCTTGGAGCAGGGGGTTGGACTAGATGACCTCCTGAGGTCCCTTCCAACCCTAATAGTCTATGATTCTATGATTCTACTACAGTGCCAGTGGTAAGAAAAAAAGTATTGTTTTTATAACCTTTGTTTAAAGAACACAGCATTAATAATAGAAAATACTTTCCATTATTTAACATGAATTAATATTGAAGACTGGAGAAAAATTATGCAAGTAATATTTTTGGAAAGCATCATTTGTATAACAGCCAGTGATGCAACAATTCATTATGCTGTTTGCATTTTTCTTCTGGAGCACCTACTTTGCTATAACATAGTGTTTAAGTTTTAAGAAATGCGATCATCTACGACAATATACTTAATTCCTTTTTGTGGTCTTCAAATCTATGATTAAATCCTTTATCCACTAGCGTTTGAGTTTTACTGTTCAGTTAGAACCTGCTTTATGGAATTTTCTGTTGCTCCATGAATGTGTATATTGGTTATTCAAAGGCAGGTATTAATTTTAAATGACTGCAGTCATTCCAAATTTATCTGTTCTGTTTGCCCATGTTAACCCCTTAAACTATTTTCATTTACATGTAACTGCCACATTTTGTAATACAAGAGAGTTATGTTATTTCTGGAATAGCTCAAGCAGTGGCCATATGTTATTGTGGAAGAGATCTTTAATGAAGAACGAACAAGATTCAGTATGGTGTTTCAGCAGAAATATTTGAAGATTTTTGGGCAATGCTTTGTCAGACCACAAGGATTGTTGCCAAATAAAGCAGTCTCTTTGGGAACATTTGGGAGCTTCAGAGCATTAGACCAGATTTCACTCTTTTGGCTAGCGTAAAACATTCTTGTTTTGATTGTTTTTTTAAAGAGGCTTAATACTCCATCACTTATACCAGCTTTACTCCAGTGTAACTCCACTGATTTCCAAGACATTAA
This sequence comes from Gopherus flavomarginatus, assembly GCF_025201925.1. Taxonomy (NCBI): domain Eukaryota; kingdom Metazoa; phylum Chordata; order Testudines; family Testudinidae; genus Gopherus; species Gopherus flavomarginatus. Next base: position 110,761,586 of record NC_066618.1, read on the forward strand.
GTCCAGTTAACATGACTATGAGAAGAGTGAAAGACCTACAGAGCATTTATCAATATATTCTGTCAGACAGAGTCTGTTATTCTGTTGTGGGTGAGCTACATTTGGGTCATAACAGGATATGAAATGTTGTAATTCAGATGAAAGGTTAAAAACAAGCCAGAAAGTGGCAGCCCCTGCCTCTAATCCTGGAGGTAGAATTATCGGGCCAGATCCTCAGGAGAGATAAAAGAGTATCTCCAGTGTCTTTAATGAGAGATACACTGAATTACACCAGTTGAGGCTCTGGCACCAGCTGAGGAGTTGTCCAGTGACTGCTCCATACAAAATAAGCAATTGCAGTACCCTAGCTTTAAAAATAAAGATTGAGCAGGATAACTGGAATCATAGTAAATAAATTATTAATTTGGGGAAGAATTCCCTTGTGAATTACACTGATTTTCCATTAAGGGCCATTATAAAAAGTGTCCTTAACTCTTCAAATCATTTAATAATTTTGCTAAAAAAAAAGACTGTTCAAACAGCATATCTTTGTCATAATGCTAAGAGCATCTAAAAAGTAAAGTATTTATTTGAGCATTAAGTATTTCTTTATGATAGCTGTAGAATTCAGAGAGCTATACTAACTATTACAGACTTCTCCCACTTAATATGTAGTCATCAATATTCCCCAGATTCTCTGAGGAAGGATGCTGAAGAAATATTAACAGATCACTAGTATATAGAAAAGTATTGCTCGAAACATTGCCACTCTGAATTCAAGGGAGGAATTGGTTGTTTCATAGCAAAATTGCCAGGGTTCTGTGGCCTGCTTTAACTCCCACTGAGGTCAATGAGAAAATTTCCATTTATTGTTATGGGAGTTGTATCAGGACTTATAACCTGATAAGTCCCTGTAAACATAAAAGAAGAGGGGAAAGCATAAGCCTCTATGGAAGTTAAGTTTGGGGGAAGATTGCAGTTGATTTTGATTATGCTTTGTTAGTTACTAAAAACCATGTTTATCATTTTAATCATATTGAGTCCTAAGCCAGTTCTATCAGCATATTCCATACAAATGCTAAAAACTATTCCCTCTATCCCCCTTGCCTGATATCATCTCTCCCAATTTGTCATGTCAGATCTAACCTAGGTCCTGATCCTGCAGTGGGGCTCTGTGCAGTCACAGAGATCCATGTGTACAGAATTCATTGTGTGATCAGGATCCTAGACTGCAAGCTCCTCAAGGACAAGGATTGTCTTTGTTCTCTCTCTCTGGAGTGCCATGCACTCTTACAGCAAAACACTAATAATAAATAATAAAGTTAACAAATTCAAATTGAACTTCTGGAAATACATATGATAGACACATAAGGGCTGCATGAATTCATTAAAGTTGGTGCTATTAGAGTGAACACTGAATGTATTTCTAATGTCAGAACACTAAATATAAAGTGGGCAACATTTTACAATTTGAAGTTCAGTGCTACAGCATCAATCATATTCAACAACTAATTCAGATTATATATAGCTTGGTGATTATACTTGAAGGTTCACCCCTCACTTCTCATCCATCTTTCATCCTATTCCACATTTCTGCTAAAGACCAGGGCAGGTCAGGGGGAGATGCTGTATCCCTTTGCCTAGCTTTGTAAAGTTTAGCTTGCTTTCACTGCTATAGATGGTGATAAAAAAGGACTAAATTCAGCAACTTCAAAATGAATGGTTCCTCTTACAGATTGCAATGTGAGCAATATAATACAGGAAATCATTGGAAGTTTATTACTTGTTTGTCTGTGACTGTCACTGAAATATGGGTTGACTGCAAAAAAAAAAATCAATGGTTTCCCTAAAAGAAAGCACACTTGGGATAGAAGAATGCAGGGCCCAAGTAATTTACTGGCTTCTGTGTTTGCCTGACTGAAGCATTACTGAAGCTGACAGGGTAACCATCGGATTCCTGAACCAAATAGGCTCTCAGTCACACAATGAAAAGATGAGACACAGGATGAGCATTATACTGCTGTGTGTTCCGCATGTAATTTATTCTACCACACTTCTCATCCCTCCCCCGCCACAAATGCTACTTAGTTAGAAAAAAAGGAGCTTTGTTTGGAGAGTTTCCATTTGGAGAGGTCAGTAGGACCAAAAAAAACCAAAACCAAAAATCAAATCACTTTTTATGTTAATTTGATAGGATCAAGAGGCAAAACTCTGATCTAAAGCAGCATTTGAAACTGTCCCAAGTCTCAGGTGATCAGATTCAGTAGTTTGGTTTAGCCCAGTTTAAAGATATTAACCATTCAGACCTAGATTCAGATTCAAAAACCTCCCAGAATCCAGGGATGTTCGGATCTGGTAGTTGTATTTAGGGCCTCTCAATAATGTTAATAATTTCAGTCATCACAAGTGGCTCAATCCTGAAAGGTACAGAGCACCCTAGCTCAGATTCAGCAAAACACTTAGGCACGTGCTCAATTCTAAGCATGTGAATAGTTCTACTGAAGTCAATGGGACTATTCATATGCTTAGAGTTAAGCACATGCTTAAGTGCTTTGCTGGATCTCTGCTAGGGTGCTCAGCATAGAATCATAGACTTTAAGGTCAGAAGAGACCACTATGATCATCTAGTCTGTCCTTCTGCACAATGCAGGCCACAGAATCTCACCCATCCAATCTTGTATCAAACCCCTAACCTATGTCTGAGCTAATGCAGTCCTCAAATCATGGTTTAAGGACTTCAAGGTGCAGCTAGTGACCCGTGCCCCATGTTGCAGAGGAAGGCAAAACCCCCCCAGAGCCTCTGCCAATTTGCCCTGGGGGAAAATTCCTTGCTGATCCCAAATATGGTGATCAGCTAAACCCAGAGCATGCAGGCAAGACTCACCAGCCAGACACCCAGGAAAAAATTCTCTGTAGTCAAGGCCAGCTCCAGGCACCAGCAAAGGAAGCAGGAGCTTGGGGCGGCCAATGGAAAGGGGTGGCACGTCCGGGTCTTCGGCGGCAATTTGCCGATGGGTCTCTCAGCCCCTCTCGGAGTGAAGGACCCACCACCGAATTGCTGCTGAAGAATGAAGCAGCGCAGTAGAGCTGCTGCCGAAGTGCCGCCGATCGCGACTTTATCTTTTTTTTTTTGCTTTGTTGCTTGGGGCGGCAAAAAAGCTGGAGCCAGCCCTATCTATAGTAACTCAGATCCCACCCCATCTAACATCCCATCACAGGCCATTGGACATACTTACCACTAATAGTCAAAGATCAATTAATTGCCAAAATTAGGCTATCCCATTATACCATCCCCTCCATAAACTTATCAAGCTTAATCTTGAAGCCAGAAGTGTCTTTTGCCCCCACTGCTCCCCTTGGAAGGCTGTTCCAGAACTTCACTCCCCTGATGGTTAGAAATCCTTGTCAATTTCAAGTCTAAACTTCCTGATGGCCAGTTTATATCCATTTGTTCTTGTGTCCACATTGGTACTGAGCTTAAATAATTCCTCTTCCTCTGGTATTTATCCCTTTGATATATTTATAGAGAGCAATCATATCTCCCCTCAGCCTTCTTTAGCTTAGGCTAAACAAGCCAAGCACTTTGAGTCTCCTTTCATAAGACAAGTTTTTCATTTCTCAGATCATCCTAGTAGCCCTTTTCTGTACCTGTTCCAGTTTGAATTCATGCTTCTTAAACATGGGAGACCAGAACTGCACACAGTATTCCAGATGAGGTCTCACCAGTGCCTTGTATAATGGTACTAACACCTCCTTATCTCTACTGGAAATACCTCGCCTGATGCATCCCATGACCGCATTAGCTTTTTTCACAGCCATATCACATTGGCACCTCATAGTAACCTGTGATCAACCAATGAGCACCAAAACACTGCCAGAACACCACACACTCCCTTCACTAGCCTGTCTGTTCCTCTGCCTCTCTTAGTCTTCCCCTAAACTCCTCCAACAGAACTCCCACTCAAACTCACCTGTTTACAGCTCTGTTTGCTGGCTCCTGTGCCACTGCAGCTGTCTGTGCCACTGCCTGACTGGCTGGCTACCTTCATAGGACCTCTAATCAGAGAAGCCCCACCCCCTAAACAGGGCTCAGCTTCTTGAAGGATCAAGCTAAATTAATGTAAACACAGAATGACCTGTATTTCCCTAGTAAAACCACTGGCTTCAGATGGTAGTATAATAACTAACTTCAATTTTTGAGGAAAATCATGTCATTTTCCATTACCTATAAGCTCAAGCATGCTGAGTTGGTGCCTTTGGTGAGGCACTTTTTGGAAGATGGCAACAGCCTGGTGAAGCAGCAGACAGTATTCCAGCTTCTGGTAATGTGTGTCTGTGTATGTGAGTTCAGAATTACTTAGTTCTAAATGTGAAAACTAACCACCATCTTCTTGTTTAAAGCACTCACAAAGACTCACTTCTCCCATGACACATAAGAAATTAGCCAACCAAGTCATCTGAGTGAACTGCTCAACTACAACGAGGAAAATTATGGAACATAGGGAGAGAGAGAGCATAAAGCTCTTGACAGAGAATCACTGTAGGAGAAAGTTGAGAGCACAGAATTATGAAATAAAAGTGAAGGAAGAGAATTCAATATGTTTAACTTAATGCACATTTTTTTAAAAAGTAGGTAATATACCATAGGGAAGATGCTCAGCTTCTGTAAATGACCATAGTGCAATTGAAGTCAGTGAACATTGAAATTATGACAATTTACACCAGCTGAGGATCTGCTGCCACATGACTAACACAAGCCTGATCACTTTGTACTGTGTATTGCATCCCTTTCTCCCACACCTCATTGGTCTTTTAGACTGTAGCTTCTTCAATCTTCATGTATATTTGAAAAGCAACTTGCACACTGCGAGTACTGCTCCAATCTAAATAATAATAACTTCAAGGGGATTATTATGTGTAATAAGAGTAGAGCAGAAAGGCACCAACTAAGATCATGGCCCTTTTGTAAAAGGCACTGTATAAACACATGGTGAAAGACAATGCCAGTGCTCAGCCCATTGGGAGACCTAAACAGGATTATATTGGGCCCCCCACCAAACACAACACATACTATTAATAAATAGGGGGCTCCCTTAATCCCCTTGGGCCCCTAAGCAATTGCTTACTCCACTTATGCCTAACGTTGGCTCTGAGAAGAGATCCCTTCTCTGAAGAGTTCTACACAAGGCAGGAAGAGGGTTGGAAAGGGGTAAAAAAGGACAAAGATTTGAAATTACTTGCCCAAAGTCACACAGCAAGTCTGTGGCAGAGCCAAGCTTAGAAACCAGGACTTGTACCTCCCAGTCTGGGCAACCAACCAAAACGCAATAAAGCAAATAAAAACAACATGGATCAGCATATACTTCTTCACACCGCTCATGACTAGAAGACCTTGGTTTCTTCCTGAACAGGGAACTGCCATTCTGTTCTTACAGGCTAGTCAGACCAGCAAAGCTTGTATTATACAAAACTGATGTTGTTAGCTAGCTCAGAAAAAAAAAATTACTACAACTCTTAGTTTTGGTGCCAATTTCTGAGTATGCTACAAAGTAAATAATGCATTAAAATTGACACTTCTCTTGCTATTTCAAATATTTTTTTTCCAACTGATTTTTCTGTAATACATATGGACAAAATCATGAAAACCTTCATCATGAGAGGAATCCTTACTCACATGAGTAATCGCATTAAGGCGGAACTTTTAAAATCCAATCCATTATTTTCCCTTATGGAAAATTATTTTTAGAATTGTAATATAGAATAGTAAACTTTGTTCTATAAAACTTTTAAACCGATCTCTAGAATTCTATAACCAGGAATATATTTCTTTATGCTACAGATTAAATAATTCTGTAATAACCATATCATGATTGTATGGATTTCCAAAGTCATTTTTATAGAACTCTGTTAGGTTTTGGTTTCATCACTATTAAATTTGATAGAGTTTTCCCCATAAGGAGCTGGGACTAGAACAGAAACCAACAAAGCTCTCCATCCTTTACTTCCTTCTGTACATTAACATATCAGCAATAGAGTAGTCTAGTGCAGACATGACCTTTACATAAATATTTTGAGCAAAATGGTAGGAAGAGCTTAACTATTATTTTGTTTTCATTGTGTCTTACTGAAAAGACACATTTCTTCAACTGGCCAGGAGAAGGAATTAAAAAATAAATTTAAAAAGATATTTAGAATGACTATAGCACTTATGAGGTATATCACACCTGGGTTTAAATAGACGGAGAGTGCCCTTTGAATTATATAGGTAGCTACAAGAAGTAATTTTATTTTATTGGCCATCGCTGTGGTGGTTGTTCTCCTCTCCCTATATAAGCATAACTCCCACTAATGTCACACAGATAACACTACTGTAATATGTGTGGACTTTGAGCAAAATCCCTCCCCGCACACACACACAGGCAAGTAAGATTAAGTGGGACTTAAATAGGCCTGCTGCTGACCCGCTGAACAGAAGTGAAATTTCACTCCCTATAAATAAAGCAAGTGGGATTTGGCCATTTGGTCCTAATAGTATGCTCTCTTAAGGAGCGCTTCCTTTTAAAATTGTACAGCAGCAGCAAGGGATTCCAACTTGATAATCTTTCTCAAGTCCTAGGAGAAATAGCAAAGCTCTAGGGTTGAAACAATAATTGGTATTATAAAAATACAGGACTCCATTTCCAAAACAGTTCAGCACACAGCAAAATCGATTTAGGCATCTAAATTAAACAAGTGAAATGTTCAAAATTCCATCCTTATTAAACATAGGGGGTGCCATAGTAAAACTGTCTTCTTGCAAAGGCAAAATTGTAAATATTTTATATCCCGGTTCATCAAGATACTTAAGCATGTGCTTAATTGCAGTGGGATTGTTAACTTTAAGCACATTCTTAAGTGTTTTGCTTGATCAGGTCCTTAGAGAATAAGCCAACACTAAAGTTCTGATCCTGTAATATTGAAGTCAAAGGGACTTTGCCATTGAATTCCTTGGGAGCAGTACCAGATGCTAAGTGGCTTAGGTTATTCTGTGAACAAATTATTCCATAATTGCATGTTATCAGGATATCTTAAATTCCTACGAAGCGCTTGGTAGCAGTCACTGATAGAGACAGACTAGTGTGCAAGAGGTACCTCAGATCTGAACTGATACTGAAATGCCTCTGTTCCTATATGTTGTTTAATATTCATAGAAATGTAGGGCTGGAAGGGACCTTGAGAGGTCAGCTAGTCCAGCCCCCAGCACTGTGGCAAGACCAGAGTATACCTAGACCATCCCTTACAGGTCTTTGACTAAAAACCTGTTCTTAAGAATCTTCAGTGATGGAGATTCCATACCTTCCTTGGTAAACTATTCCAGTACTTAACTAACTTATAGTTAGATACTAGGAAAAAAAAATTCTAACCTAAATCTCCCTTTTTCACTCTACCTTCAACGGACCTGGAGAACAACTGATCACTGTTCTCTTTATAACAGCCTTTAATGGATTTGAAGACTTATCAGGCTCCCTCTTAATCTTTTCTCAAGATTAAACATGCCCAGTTATTTTTACCTTTCTTCATAGGTCAGGTTTTCTAAACATTTTATAATTTGTCACTCTCCCATAGATTCTCTTCAGTTTTCTAAATGTGGAATCGAGAATTGGATCCCAGTACTGCTGAGGAGAGTGGGACAATTACCTCCCATGTCTTATATACAAAACTCCTGTTAATACAGAATCTAGTATAGTAGCTTTTTTTTAAACTGCACCATATTGTTGACTCACATTCAATTTATGGCCCACTATAACCGCTAGATCCTTTTTCAGCAGTACTACCACCTAACCAGTTATTCGCTATTTTGTAGTTGTGATTTGATTTTTCCTTCTTAAGTGCAGCACTTCACATTTGCTGTTATTGAAGTTGATCTTTTTGACTTCAGACCAATTCTCCAATTTATCATGGTTATTTTGAATGCTAATCCTGTCCTTCAAAGTGCTTTCACCCCCACTCAGCCTGGTGGTGTCATCTGCAAATTTTATAAGCAAACTCCCCCTTATACAAGTAATTAATGCAAATATTGAATAATACTGGACCCAAGACAGAGCCCTGATGGACCCCACTAGATAAACCATTCCAGTTTGACAAAGATAACTATTAGTCTGTATTTTCAGGACAGGGACTTCATCTTTCGATTTCTACAGTGAGGTTTCTAACACACTCTTTGGTGCTTTAAATGATAAATAATAAAATAATAATAATAATAATCAGGATGTTTGTCCAAAAGCAGAAAATGGACTCTGATCAGGAAACACACTTATTCAGAGCAGCACCTGTTTAAGTCCAATGGAAGCCAAGGGAACCTAAGCACACTCTTACAAGCTTTCCAAAATTGGCCCCTTAATGTCTGCAGCTGCATCTTGTTTTATTTTCAGAAAAGCTGTGAAGTGCAAAGACAGCTCTGTATTGCCATCTTTTAAATGGAACACTTCAAGGGCTAGGACATTCATTATTTCTAGTATTCAGTGGGACTAAGGATGGGCTGACACCTATTTACATTTAAAATTGAACAAGGAAAAACTTAAAGATTTTACAAATGCTCTCACTCCATAGGTTTTTTTTCCCTGTTAAAATTGGGGGGGAGGGCCTACCTTTTATGCTTGTAGTAAAACAGAAAAGAAATGTGATGCTGATATTAAATATTTGATGGCTATCATTTATTCATCCTATTTCCTAACGTATGCAAAAAGAGGATATTAGTTCCCATTGAAAGATCATTGTTCCATAACATTCTGATGCTAGCTTACTCTGTGATAAATATCAAAATACAGGGTAAACATCCTAACAGTAGCATTTCCTTTAGCCAAAACTCTGCAGTGATTATATTTATCTGAGTTCTGCACATATTGAGTGTATTGAAATCGATAATCTATTAACATGTTTCTAGGTCACCAGTTTGAATGATGGCACTGCACAAGAACACACATGATCTCCCCCCTGCCCCCCATGAGTTTTAGAAGTTAAACATTTTGATGTTGTGTTGTAAGGAAACAGACACATGACTGATGGCATATTGAGTAAACAACAGACCTCAACACTAAATCAGCTGCAGTTGCCTTCTTTTTGTTAAGTATAGGCAATATTATAATAACATTATTTACTTGCAAGGATTTTTTATCTTAATTTAGCAACATATTGAAGCACAAGCGTATCTCTAAGCACATGATGACCAATATAAAATGTTTTTTAAATATTAAGGCAGGGGTAGGCAACCTATGGCATGAGTGCTGAAGGTGGCACGCAAGCTAATGTTCAGTGGCACTCACACTGCCTGGGTCCTGGCCACCGGTCTGGGAGGCTCTGAATTTTATTTAATTTTAAATGAAGCTTCTTAAACATTTTAAAAACTTTATTTACTTTACATATAACACTAGTTTAGTTATAGATTATAGGCTTATAGAAAGAGACCTTCTAAGAATGTTAAAATGTATTACTGGCATGCGAAACCTTAAATTAGAGTGAATGAATGAAGATCGGCACACTACTTCTGAAAGGTTGCCGACCCTTGTATTAAGGTCTTAACATCAGTATTGCCAGAGCCAGGGGTTGGTGAGGGGGCCATTCTCTCCCTTCCCTCCCCGCTTTTTAACAAAACAAACATAAGCGTATAATTCATGTCCCCAGCAGATTTTTTGCCCTGCAGAATAATAGATTCTTCCGAGGAGGCACTGCAATTATATCCTTCACCCACCAGAAGCAGCTATAGCACCAGAAGAGAGGGAATCTGGCTCACTGCCGAGCAGCCAGTCTGGGGAGAGAGGGAGCACTTTGGGTTTGCCCCCGTACCTCCACTTCTACAAAGGTTTGAGCAGCCTTGATCAGTATTCTATACAATGCAAAATTATGTATGCCTGTCTAATAATATTATAGTAATATTTTCTATATGCAAATATATGAGCTCCCCAATTTAACTGTTTTAAAGCTTTTGGGCTTGATCCTCTTTCTATTGAATTCAACAAACATTTTTCTGCTTTTGGAGCCCTGATTCAGATCTGATTTATTTCAATTTTATCCTGGAATGACTCCATTATTTTAAACTGAATTCCTCCCAGTTTAGACTGATGTAATTTTGAAAGATCAGGTCCACATATTTTAAGAGAAAAATATACACTAATAAAGTAAAATACTGTGTTTGCAAAAGCATAGCTTTTTTTTCTTCTAATATTGGCCTTTGAACAAGACCCTGCCAATCCCTGGAGAAGATCTGAGTCATGAGGCCACCAAGCTATCATGGTCCCAGCCCTGTCATGGGAGCAGTCATTAATATTCAACAAGGATCTTTGCAGTGTAATGAAAAGAATATTCTGAAGAGACATGCTTTATTTCACTGTAGAGCTTCTGTCTAAATCCTTTTCTAGCCTCCCTCTTGCCCAGCTTCCTGCTACAAATTTAAAGAAAGAGCTTCTGCTCAAATCATGATTTAGTCATCATCTGCTGTGTAGAAACTTTGTACAGATAATTCAGTTGTATTATCAAATTGCTTCGTTTCTTTTCAGGAGGTTGAGGTGACTCTTCTCAATAATATTAGCTCTCTTCACTAGAGGATGGTGTGATTACCAGTGCTAGTAGATTCATAAAGCAATTCGGAAGCAGTTGAAGATGATACCTGTTTTTCTATATTGAGTATCTTAATTAGTTTCAAGTATGTAGGATCGCTACTATAGCTCTGTCCAATGACAACAGCTGGAGCGGTCCACTCATTCAGTGTTAGTAGGGCTTTTTCTCCTGGTTTACGTTTGGATAGCTTTAGCCTTGCCAAGGTGTCTCATTTACACATCCAATAAGCAGTTCCATTTAGGGTGAAGATTTATCTCTAAAAAGTTAGCTATGTTCTCACCTGCCACCGCAGAAGGAGCCAGATGGCCTTACTACAGTGATTCGTATGGAGGTTATCATACAGCAGTACTAATACTGGGTGGTATTTGTGAATAATTTTCTTTGCATATTGCACAGCTCTGCCCCACAGTCCATTCTCTCAAGTGCTGTAGCCTATAGGATTAACCTGCTTGCTTGCATTATAGATATATATGCAGATTAATCCTATGTATATAGTGACAAAGTTCCTCCTCTATCTTGGTGGGTCCTGCGCTTATTGGCGGATTTGCTCACCTCAGTGATCTTCCCCTATGTGGAACCCACAGTCTGGGTAAGCTCCTCCTGTGTCTGATCAGGAGTTGGGAGGTTTGGGGGGAACCCAGGCCCGCCCTCTACTTCGGGTTCCAGCCCAGGACCCTGTGGATTGCAGCTGTCTATAGTGCCTCCTGTAACAGCTGCATGACAGCTACAACTCCCTGGGCTACTTCCCCCATGGCCTCCTCCAAACGCCCTCTTTATACTCACCACAGGACCTTCCTCCTGCTGTCTGATAATGCTTGTCCTCCTCAATCCTCCAGCAGTACACTCTCTAACTCTCGGCTCCTTGTCCTCTTGCTCCCAGCTCCTCACACACGCTCCTTCTCCTCTGGCTCCTCCCTGCCTGACTGGAGTGAGCTCCTTTTTAAACCCAGGTGCCCTGATTAGCCTGCCTTGATTGGCTGCAGGTGTTCTAATTAAAGTAGCTTCTCCACTGCCTTCTAGAAAGATCTTAATTGGCCCCAAGTGCCTTGATTAACCTGGAGCAACTGCCATTTGGTTACCAGGGTACTAGGGATTTGTTTAGCCTGCGGCTAACATACCTGTTTCTCAGTACTTTACTGTAGCCATCTGGCCTTGCCCCATCACAATATATATATCTTTTCATATAGTTTAAGTATTTGGTTTGTTGTAATAGGTTTATAGATTTATATAAAAGTTTGGCTGTAATGCAAGGGACCTACAGGCCATGTCTTGTATGTTAAGCTAAGGCAAAGTTAGTATATCTATATCTGGGACCTTTCACCCAGACAGCAAAGTTGGCCTATATTGAGACCTTTCACCAAGATAAGCACCCACACATATGTCTAAGACCTTTTACTTAGACAGATAGATAATGGAAGACTGGTATAGGGGGTTTCCAAGTCTGTACCAACAAACTTAACGGGTACACCACAAGGAGGACAAAAACAACATGTGTGTATGTACATGTCATCAATACCCACAAACATACTAGCCTATCGAGTAACTGTACCCTAACATTTTTGTGGGTTAGGAATGAAATTTGGGCATAGGAGGAAGGATTACTGGCACTTGTGCCCTATAAAAGAGGCAACCCACCTTGCTAGAGTATTCTATTGTAAGTCTATGCTATCTATCTATGAGACTAACTATTAGTAGGTTGTACTTGTGCTTTTTTTCCCCCAAACTTTAAGTTCCAAGGGGACTAGGCTAAGCTTGGTTTCCCTAAGCTTTTATTCTTAGTGTGTTTATTAGGTTTTGATTTTAAGTTTTAAGTTAGTTAAGTAAACTCTAAGTTAGCTTTGATAGCGCTTAGCATTAGTTTCTTCTAAGCACTGCATCTCACTCACGAACTGAGAAACCTGAATCGCCAGAGGCGAGGCTGGTCCTGTGTCTCGTACCTCCAGGTTATCAAGAAAGGGTGTGAGTATATTAACCAAAGCTTTGTAGCATATAATACTATATTATTATATGTATCTTTTGAATAGCAGTAATGCAATTGTAACTTTGTAACTCTGATTATTTTACCATTTAATTACTATTTCATTGATTTTAATAAAAAGTCTTTATGTCTATATCTGTCTCAGTGTGAGCTTCCTGTCATACCCCCGAGGATCCTTTCTAAATTCTGAGGAGCCTGATTCGGGACAAGAACTTTTATCTTCTGATCGAACAGATTGGCACGCCTAAACCTCATATTATCCAAATTAATATTATTAACACCCTAAGTCAGGCAACAGCACGTGTGGAACTGGACTTAGCATCCTGTATCCCAAAAGTTTGGAATTCAGAACTAGCAAACTCTGACATGTCAATTACTATTTCTTCCAGAGGGCCAAAATGAGAAACAATGCCTCAATGTTTGCATTAACCATTCATTAACTAAATTAAAATAAGGAATAAATATGTAACAAGCTAAATCTCTATGCAGATAATTTATGAACATAAATACATTTGTTGAACATGTCATTCCCGTTGACTAGTTCAGCCAGTTCCAAAACATCCACCATAAGGAGATCCAAATATAAAGCTGGCTGCCTAAAGTTCTGCTATAGAAAAGTCAAAAAACGAACATCAGGGTACTTCTTGTATTTAGAGAAGACCATTTGTGTCTTATTGGTCTTGCAGGCAGTCATTTCTTAAATGGCAGTTCCTCTCCACTCTTAAAGCACTAGAACAATGTTTTTCAACCTGTGGTCCAAGGACCCTTGAGGGTCCACAGACTCTGTCTAAGATTTCCAGAGAGATCCATACTTCCATTTGAAATATTTTAGTGGTCTGCAAAAGAAAAAAAATTTGAAAACCACTGAAGTAGAGCAATGATTTCATTTCACAAATGTGGTTTATTTTTGCATACAGACTGCATACAGATTCTGTTCCAATTTACAAAAATAAATTACGTTTTGAAAAAACATCACTCTGGTACTTTCATGAGGGAGAGAAACAGCTATCTAAAAACTTGTCACTTAGCAACAAAGTCATACTATGCCTCTGGTGACTTCAAGACCAGCTGCTATGAAGTTTACCTTCATGAGAGCTTTACAACTTTGTCCACTGGCTGATCAGCATTCCATCAGGGACAATTTTGAGCCTTTCAGCCTTGATCAACTTTCAGGGCGATCAACAATGTGATAATAAACTGGTACCACATACTACAGGTGTCAACTATTCAGAGTCCTTATTGCAATTATTTCATAAGTTCATATATGTTATCATCTGCAAAGAAAAATACGCTCTGGCAGAAGAGAGAGAATATTCCATTCCCTACCAGCCAGTTTTCACACTAGATAAAATCACCATTAGTCTTTATGATGTTTATAATTCTGCATATAAATATGTTATTGTAGATATCACATTTAATTATTACAAACAGTATATAAAAAGCCATTTTTGCATACACAGTGGGGACTGCTAAAAAACTTCATTACCATTCCTGACACAGCATGCAGAATACATAGGACTCATACATGATGATTCAAAACTTTCTGGGGCTTATGTCTGTTGTTATTTTACTGCAGGTAAAATTTAGTCCATTGTTGTGAATAGCTGTTCATTTTCAGTTTCAAGTGTTTCCAAAGCAACATCCAATTGTATTTAGTTAGGCTGTTTTCAAGGTGGATGGCTCCCAACACTCCCACAGCTGCTTTGAGTAGTTCCAGTAGCTTGAGATGTGACAAAATATGCAAGGAAGAGAATAAGTGCAAAAAAGAGGAAAGGAGGAGAGATGGAAAGAAGGGAAGGAAAAGGAATGAAGTTTGCCAGCGGAAGGTGAGATATGACAAAGGAAAAAGCAAAGAAATATAGTGAAGGAATACAGCTTTGCCCAAAATAATGTTGTACTGAATAAGGTAGAAAAGAAGGTATTGCTGGGAAAATCGACAACAGAAAACAACAAGCAGAGGAGCAATGCAGGTACAACCATACCTTTGAAGGCCAAAGATAAGTGAGAAGAGGACTTTGGTGAGAGGGAGAAAGCAGAGATTGTATAAGGGAATTAAACTTATGAAGCCAAAAAACAACACACAAATGATAGTCAAATTTCCTACTGGCATAAATGGGCCAAGCAGAGATGACCTGTGCCTGCCAATAGTGAGAGGGAAGGGAGTAGACTGAGGGCAGCTGACTTCTGCAGTATTACTGAGCATGCTCAGTCCATGTGAGCATGCTCAATACAAGTCAAGCAGCAAATCTGGGTGGGGGGAACATGAGACCACATGTCCCCCCATTTGTGTCACCTGTGGGGCCAAGCCCAGGGGTGTTTGCCTGCTTATGCAAGCAGTGAATTGACCTATGAACGTCACATAGCCCAATCAAAGTAGTTTGCCACATATTTTAACTTTCAGAGAGCTCAGCAGTCTGTCAGCCTCTCTCCTGGACCCCAGCTGCCATTGCATGTAATACACTCAGCTTCACACTACATTGTATGCCATATCCCAGAAAGAAAGCAGCTCATTCTAAACACAGTTGTATCATTCTAACTAACCACACAGGTGTCTTACTATAATTCCATAAAAGGTTGGCCTAAACATTACAAATGATTTTTGTTAGCAAAGTCATCAAGCCTGTAATGAAGTCATTAAAGAAAGTATTGAACAGCTACCAGATTCTTAAGGTCATAGCAGCAGCTCATCTAATAATGTAACCCATGTTTTGCTGTTAGTGCTGCCTAGAAATCAATCAGATTCCTTCTGAGAAAAATTCACCCTGTCTCATTCACTGAAGGATAATTGAGCTCCATAGCTGTCACCGAGGGCATAAATGGAGAACATCAGAGATGCACAGGTGTTATTCAGCACATTGTTTGGTCCCAGTATCTTTACTACTATAGAAGATCCCAAGTCAAGTTTGCGTGGCTACCAATAAATAAGTTAAAATGCATTTTTCTTGAATATTGATTAAATTTTGTATGAAATCATTGAGAAACAGATGCCAGTAAGTCATTTTACAGTCACTTTTCAGAGTAGAAGAGCAGTTTTATTCATTTCCTTCCATGAAAACCATTTTATGAAATGTGTTACTAAAGATACTGTTAGGAAAGTAGAATGTCTGACATGGAAGCATTTTTCAAAGGGCAGAGAGAGAGCTGTGTTGTTAAAGAACATTTAGAGGAACTGATCTTTGGAATTCATTGCATGAACACAAAGATACAATTCATGCAATGTGTCCTGGAGATGCAATAAGTTAGCAGAGAGTAGCACAGCAATTTAAAATTGGCAACAAAGCCTTGGGAGTGAATTACAACCTTTTCATTGCATTCAGTGATCAACTGTGGTCTTTATCAAACAGAAATTTAAATTTTGTATCAAGTTCAATGCTGCCCTGAGATCCTTAGCTCATTCTCCAAAATGCCCTCATAAATACTTAATTGAGGAGTGAGGGCTTTGTTTGGATTTTTCTTTTCTGTTACCCCTCAATTTGTTCACAACAAACCCATCCTCAACACAAACATTTTACATTTAAAAAAAAAGTAAGTATAGTATCTTCTACAATACAATTCCCATTAAGCATCTATGAAAAATGAAGTAACTGTGAATCCAGGAAGTCATTTTGAGGTGTTTCATAGGAGTTAATGACAGATTTAATAATAAATTGATTAGATTGGAAGTCCACTACCAATTATTTAACTGGGTTCTACACACTCTATCCCAGCCAGATTACCTCTGTACCTGGATCTGCATCTTCAAAGAAATCCTTTGACATCATTTTGTAACTTTACCAAACGGTTGCTTTGTGTTTCTATGTGAAATGAATGCCTGTGGGGAAATCAGAGAAAGCTAGGCTCAGAAATGCTGCACTGCTAATTTCACACAATGTAATCGTTTTATATGCGCTACTGAGGTGCTGTAGACACACACAGACAATATATCAAAAAGAATTCAAGTGTCCCCAGATCGCACCTATTTTAGTATCAAATGTATGAAATGACAGGGTTAATAGGTCCTAAGCTGTTTTGCAACCCAGACCAGAACAATGCAATGGGAATTAGAGCACCCTGGCCCACGCCAAACCCTAGACCAAAATTCAAGATTTAGACCTGACCTTTGTGGACCAGATGCCTGGCTGAAGTCAACACAGTTGCACTGACTTCAACGGAGTTATGCCAAGTTACCCAAACTGGGGCTCTGTAATAAACAGAACAAAAACTCTGGATTCCAACTCTCCTTTCTTTGGGAATACAAAATCCAAATCTGATCCACCTTTTTTCAAAGTTCAGTTGTTCTGGATTGTTGTTTGGGTTTATCCTATTATAGGGACAGGAGAGAATTGCAAATGCTGATCCCAGAGTTTAATACTGGGCCATTTTGTGATTGCTGTTGCTAGTATGTACAAAAGGGGAGGCGGGCATTACAGGGAGACCTCCCAGGGCTTAACTCAAGAAAGCATTTACGCACATGATTAAGTCTATTCTTATTCAGGAAAGCACTTAAATGAGACTTAAGCACATGCCAAGCACTCTTCCTGATTAGGGGTGCTTTCCTGAATCAACGCTCCATAATGGAAGCAGACACTAAGAACGAGTGAGAGGTGAACTAGCATGGTCTGAAGTTCACCACACCCCAAGTAGATACAGGCGGACACAGCAGAGGAAACACATTAGTGGAAACACATTTGAACAGTTTAGTAGTTGCTGCTGAACATGCACCATCGGTCTTCCTGAAGACATTCTGCCTGCCTCAGCATCCAGAGGCAAAATACATCCAGCAACTGCCACTGGAGTGCTACTTCTCTATACCACTTCCTAATTGTACCTGGGTAAAATTTTCAAAAGCACCTGAGTGATTTTAGGACTGCAAGTCTCACTTTCAAAAGCTACTGAGGCACGTTGGAGCCTAAGTTTTACTGAAAGTCCATGAGACCTTTTACCCTGTGGCTGGAAAGCACAGAGAGCAAAGACAATATTCTAAAGCAGTGGTTCTCAAACTATGAGGCATGCCTCCCAAGGAGGTGCGCATGTGTGTCAAGAAAGGTGCAAGCTGTGTGTTTTTGTTTATCTGAAGAGCTCTGGCTGTCAGCCCCGGATGTCCGGGACTTGTGCAGAAGGGCCATGCACAACCATGAGGCGTGGATAAGGGGGACAGCCATAGCCCTGCCACCAGGGCTCTTCTTCCCCCTACCCACTCCCTCACCTGGAGGCAGCGGGGTTCTGGCTGTCAGCTCCGGAAGTGGCAGCAGCAGTGCAGAAGTAAGAGTGGCAATGGGACACTAAGTCTGCTGTGAAAAGTGATATTGATGAATATCACTTTTCACACTGCCACCCTTACTTCTGGGCTACTGCTGGTGCAGTGCTGCCTTCAGAGCTGAGTGGTGGTACATGTGCTTGACACAAACAACTACAGACAAAGAAAGGGACCCCATCAAATAAGTTTGAGAACCACTGCTCTAAAGAGATGTGATAAACGTAAGACTGGTTAATTCATAAGCCCAAAGACTTGTATATAAAAGACATTTAAAAGAGGAATATAAAAAGAAAAGCAAGAGAGAGGGAGTAAGGATGTGTTAGCTGAAGTAAAGCAAAAATATTCTGACTAATAATTGTTAGCACATGTATCAGTGCTTACTATATTATTTCATTTAATTAAAATACAGGAAGTATTGTCCTTCGAGTCTAATTTTTTATTGTAGCAGAGATATTTGATTTATGTTTATGGTTTCAATATGCCAAGCTCAGTTAAAAATAAAATAAAATTATATATATAAGAATGCAGTAGAGAAAAGGTCATGTATGCTAGAAAATGGGATTACAAAAGAAAAAAACTGGAGCCAGTGGTAAACATTGCAGAAAGTTTAATCACAAATTAATGCTTTGAACAGTACAGCCCACTTAAATGGTCATACAAATAATGAAGACAACTGAACAAGCTCTACAGTAGGTGGTCCTAAAATTGCTAAATAGATTAAGATCATTAAGTAAAGCAACCTGTACAACAGAGTAGTGTTGTTGTGCAGAAGGAATTAGATCCTCAGCTGTCTCTGGAACAACAAATACAGTTTAATAATGATGTGTGATGCTGTGTGCACTATGAGGAAAATGTAGCAAAGCATAGGTAGGCTAGAATTTTCAAGATACTGCAGCACCCACAATTTGCACCATAATAAATTGGCCAAATTTTCAGGAGTCCAACACACTGTGTGCTTATTTCTTTTGCACATCTGTCCCCTACTGAATAGGATCTGAACTCTTCTGAAAATCATGCCTCAAATGAGGGTGCTGAGCATTTGAAAATCTAGCCTTCAGGGGATTCAGGGGGCATGGCACTTCGGTGGCAGGTCCCGGAGCGGAAGGACCCCCTGCCGCCGAATTGCCAACGATGACCGGGAGCAGAAGAAGCTCCGGGGGCCCAAGCCCCACGAGAGTTTTCCGGGGCCCCTGGAGCGAGTGAAGGACCCCGCTTCAGGAGTCCCAAAAAACTCTCGTGGGGGTGCCTGTGGGGCCTGGGGCAAAGTGCCCCACTTGCCCTCCCCCGCCCGGGTGGCCCTGCTTCAGGTCTCAGTTTTGTTCTCATTGAAATCAATGACAAAGATCCCATTGTATTCATTATAAGAAGATCTGAGCCCTTATTCGACCACATGAAAGAACATTTAGCAAACAGCATTAAGTTATTTGGCTCTTTCTCAAACCACTTACTTATATGAAGTATCAACACAATTGCAAATAAGATATGATTTCTGCTGCTTATGCAGCACCACACCGCAGGGATTCTGAAGTAAGTAAATGTGGAAGTTACCCAAGTAATTATAGCAGTTTATTTTCTAGTTTATTGCATATTTGTTTTCTTTATGAAAAAAAGGCAGAACAGAGAATATATAAAGCAGACTATAGAAAGAGTACCTCACTTACCCCATTCTGTGTTCAAGGTAGGACCATTTTCAGCTTATGGTCTGCAGATCCCCTGGGATCCACAAACTATGTGTAAGAGGTCTGCAAAAGATTGTTACCATAGAACAGTGGTTTTCAACCTATGGTCTGCAGACCCCTGGGGGGTCCACAGAGTATGGTTAAGAGTTTCAAAGGGGTCTGCACTGCCATCTGAAAAATTATAGGGATCCACAACTGAAAAAAGGTTGAAAACCACTGGTGTGGATAGAACACTTTTACCAGACCTCAGACAGACATGAACTCCTTATGATGTTGGTAAAGAGTGGTTTGGGTGGGGATTGTTCAAATGACTAATGTTAAGTTAGTTGCTTTTTTGTCCAGCTGTTGGAATAAACAAATCAGATACACCGCTACTCCAGTATAACGTAACCCAACATAACACGAATTCAGATATGAAGCGGTAAAGCAGCACTCCGGGGGCGGGGGGGAGGAGGGCTGCACACTCTGGCGGATCAAAGCAAGTTCGATATAACGCGGTTTCACCTATAACACGGTAAGATTTTTTGGCTCCTGAGGACAGCGTTATATCGAGGTAGAGGTGTAATATAGGTTCAAGAGGGGTGTAGAAATCGACATGGTGGTAAAGGCCTGAAAAAGGTAAATAAAAGGACCAAAAATTAGATTATGTTTGTATAAAAATGTGTTAATATTTTTTGGCATTTCTTTATGTTACTCATGTCGTTCAAGTTCTTTTTTTTAAACCGTAAGTATAAACAAACTACACCTAATTGGTCAAGAGGTTTTTTGAATTGTCTATCTATTCACATGCCTCCACCACACCTAAAAACTAAGTGTTCTCTGAAATAAAGCTTTCCAACAGCATTAATTAGCAAGCCCTCTGGGAGGGATCAGTAGATGGATTGCCAGTTAAACCAGTGAAACTGATCTCCTTGTCAATCATTTTCTTATTCAGATAGCAGAACAGCCCTCTTCCTTTGCACTGATGAGACTAACACAGATATGTGCAACAGAAAAATCACTGATCAAACTAATAGTCCAATTTAAACTACACTCAATATGAGCCCGATCCAAACCCATTTTAGTTAATGGCTCAGTGGACTACAGCAGGGTTTTGAAGCTAACCACATGTTGTCATAACAGGTGGAAGTTAAGTATGTTAGTAACAATCCTGTGCTCATCTTTACATGTGTGAATAGTTCCCATGATTACAGTTAAGCACGAATGTTTCCAGGATCAAGGTCAGTGATTGTCCTTTTGTTGTGTGTTTGCACAATACCTACCACACTCCTTGGCAATATGAGAAAAAACAAAAACGAATAATGACTTATTTTGTATTATTTATTGTAATTGAGTTCTATATTTTAATTGTTTTATAAATATTTATTTTTTAATTTCTGGAGTCTCTCAACTGTGGCCATAACCAGGGGATGGCCCACAAGCCTCCATGTTTAATTTGGAGAACCGGATGCAAGAGCCTCTATAGTAGTTCAGAACTGAAAAAATCTGGTGCAAAGCTATACTATATTTGGGGGTAGGAATTTATTTCCCACATCATGGTCTTAGAGTCTGTTAGAATCTCCCCTAGGCCCTGAATCTGTAATATACTGTGTGTGGAGGAAGGAACTCACTGCTGGATTGCGGCTTTAGTCACAAAACAAGCCAACTGGCTCCAAAAAGGAAAGCTAAATTAAATTCTTGTGAAAACCCATGAGTTCTAGAGCCATTATACACCCTAGAGTGCATTGTGTTTATAGAGGTGTTACACTGTATTCATCCTTTTATTCTTTCAAATAATTGACTTAATAATCATTGCACTAGAATACAAACAGAGAGGTAATTACTTCCCTATAGTAAAAAGGCAGAAGAGTTGAAATGCATCATAGTACAATTATTCTAACAATTTCCATGTAAGAGAACAAACATAGAATTTTTTATTAAACTAAACTATTTTTGAATATAAAAAGACTTTTTTTGTCTAGCCTTCAGACTTAGTAGTATCCTATCATTATGATTTCATTGCTGATTTAACTTTAATAAGTGTGCCTTTCACTAACATACATTCTTAATAAGCAAATGTGTCAAAGAGTATTCAAGTAAAAGGATTAAGACTATAATGATCTTCTTCATATATGCTTGTTAACCTAAGAAGGCCAAAAGGTAGGGAAGTAGGATTTATTTTTGCTTGCCCATCATAGCTATTATAACAGCTGTTATAATTAATTTGACATTCTGCAACAAGTGCAAAACTGCCTAGAATCTGATATTTCTTAAGTGGTTCATCATAAAGGGTACATGCAATATATACCAGGCTGCAAAGTGTGACTTGGAACAGGAAGGCTTTTTTTCATAGTGAACCAAGAGAGGAACCTCAGGATATTGTTAAGGCATGATGGAGGGAAGAGGAAGAGAGTCTCAGAGTCAACATGCCAAAATCCCGATTCACAAAATAACCTTTCCGGACAGGAATTCACTGACAGTCTAAAATCTTTTTCTGACTCGCATCTCCATTTTCAACCTTTTTCTTAAATCAGTTCTGGAAGATACAGCAGGTAACTCTGAGGACTCAGGTCAACCGAGTAGCCGATGTACTCTAATACTAATCCTAAGCAAACCTACTCACAATACAGCATAATTATTTTATTGATACCATAGCACATATATACAAATACCTTGCTTTTGCTGCAACTTGAAAATTAATACTGAATCTACATGCATACTCAAAACATCCACAGACTTCAGTGGGAATTTTGAGCATTCAAGGAATGCAAGATTGAGCCCATAGTTACAACCAGGCTCCAAAACATTAAGTGTATGGTTGTATAAAGCAACATAAATTTAACCTATTTTTTCATAAGTGTATTGCACATTAGTAACTGTGCTCTGTATGTTATTTTAGGGTTTTTCATTTTTCTGAATGACAAGTTATTTTCTTCTGCTTTAGACATGCCTGTGGTTTGTAATTTATAATATGAATTTGACCTTCTAAACAAAGATATAAATAGTAATAACTTCAGCAGTTCACCCACTTATTTTCTGAATTTTGTTTTCTTGTCAATTGGTGATCTCCAATGAGTTTATTTCAGAAGAATCCCAAACTGAACACTGATTCAACATCTGTCTAAATGTGCATCTAATTTATATGTGTATGTTGGATGGTTTCTGATCGCTAGGCTTCTGCATTTTAATTATTCCCTCTTCTCACAACCCACAGTTCCATGTCCTTAGTGGGCTGCTGATCAGGGAGAGGCCAAGGGAAAGATTCCACCTTTGACCTCTGGGGAGCCTTCTCCAATACTTCATGCATCTTCACTGCAGTACTGTGTATGGGCAACAATAGGGGTGGAAACATTTTCACTCCTGTGTCTGCCACTACTAAACAGCAGGGCCATGTAGAGTTCCATATCTATTAGTGTTATAGCTAAGGGCATCAGTGTGGTTACTGAGCAACCACACACAAGTTGTTGAGGAATACGAATAGGTTAAGAGCCAATGACAAGGCCCTATGTTGGTACCATGGTTACAGATCAATCTGGTTGTTCACGGGTTTGGCTAGAATGACAACACAACTTTATTTCTTGTTATGTGAGGGCTTCTGGTTTGATCTTTCACATAGCCATACTGGTAGCTGCCTTCTCTGACCACTGGAAAACTCTTCTCTCACATCTTCCTCTCAAATGCAAATTATTGCAATTTGTGAAATTGCAGTCGGTTTGCAGGAACTCTCTGGTTAGCTGCTGTGAAAGGAAAATGTCTGTGCTATTTAAAACTATGAAGAAAATAGAGAATCCTTCCTGTAGAAAGAAAGAGAAAAGTTTCTAAAAGGTAATGGGAAGACGGAAAGTGACTAAAGGGAACTCATGCCCATGGCTGTAATGATATTCTGACTGTTTATGACAGGATGACAGTTTTGACATCTTTATTTACAGTTTCTTTTAACATTTCATCAGTCCCCAGTACATACACACCAAGCAGAAAACAGCCTATGTGATAAGAGTGAAAAAAGAGAAATAGTCTTCCGATATAGACTCTCATCCATCAAGTTTGAAAAGCGTTAAAATAATCCAGTGTTTGATTACTAAAATGATCAGTTGCATCTAATTATCTGAAGTTAATTAAAGTAAACTATTTCAGATAATTTCTTGATATCATTAACCTCTGTAGTATTCTTTAGCAATTTAACTACATGCATAGTAAAACTTAGCTCCAAAAATCTGTACTTCCTTCTTTTGAAGGAATTACATTTAGGACAAGTCAATGCATTCTGCGTGCTCTATAGTTTCTTATTTATGCTATGATCTAAAGGACTGTATTTTGTTCCTTAGCAGCTGTATCTGTGTCTAGAAAAAATAATTTAATACATACTTTGTCAATTTATTGTAGAAAAGTATCATCTGCAATTCTTAGCCTATACCACATTTAAAAAATGAACTACAATAAATAAAAAATAGAAATATAATTTTTTAATATGGCATTCTCTGTATGAATGCATAATATTAGATTGTGGTAAAACTGGAGCTGAGCAAATACCTCAAAAAGTGTAAAATTCGGAGTCAAATTAAAACAGTTAATTCACTTTAACTGTGTTCACAGACATCCATGTGGTGTTAACATTCTGGGGATTAAACAGTAAAAAAATTCACTTGCAGGAATCAGTGAATTTTAAACACATATTAGAGTATCTTCACAAAACTGAAGTTTTGAACTTGCAAATGTGAGAATTTACACCAGAAACCTAATTATGGGTCAGATTCTGCTATCCTCACTCACATTCAATGGGACAACTCACAGAATGAGGCACTGCTCAGTATGAGTGATGGATGCAGAATCTAGCTCTCCAAGAGCAACATTCATTCATTTAGGGAACAGAACAGTATCAAATGACTCCTGTGTCCAATTAAAAATAATCAATTCCTCTTGCATTTCAGATATAAGTTTCTTACAGCAAACTGATCAGAAAGTAATTCTTGTTCTGTGGATCATTTCTGATTTTCTTTTGTCAAATACTTATGAATACCTAAGTATTCTTTTAACTTAAATCTGCACATGATTTATGGACAGAAAAAGAGGCAAATTCCATCACATAAAATAATGGCTACAAATTATTTATCTATCTCTAGACATTACTGACCTTATTTCTACATGGGAATATAATAAAATTAAAAAACCTTGAGCATAGCATTTTCATGCAATTTATGTGTAGAGACACACACACAAAAGTGCAACCCCTGACGAACTGTATATTAAAACAATAAAGAATGAGCAGAAGTCACTAAGAATGCATTAAAGCTGCATATCTTTGTGAAGAGGAAGAGTCTGTACAATTTGTTAATGAATTAAAATATTAAGAAAGCTGCTTGACTGAGAAATTCACAGGAACTGGAATTGTCCTTTAAATGTGTAAATAAATGTATTGATCATGGGACAACTCTACCATCCAGTAACAAGAAGACAGTAGGAGGATCTTTGTTTAATTGACACTTGGTCAGCCCAGTTATGATCCCATTGGGGACACTAAAGAGACATAAAGGGGCCATGATCTGGCCACAATTCTCCAGCAGAGAATCCCCCAGCATAGGCAAATTTCTACTGGGCTCAAGTGTGCTGCTGTCAAACCTTGTGTTATCTCCACCCGCTCCCCCAGTATAAAGTGAGTATGGGGATTTAAAAAGGGGTATTAGCTGAGCCTCACTATACCTCCCCAGTCATCCATGGTCATCGAATTCAGTAGAATATAAGTATGTGCTTAGTGCTTTGCTAAATCAGGTGCTAAATTATTTGCTGACATAAGCCAATTATACTTTCTTTTCTTCTTCCCCTGGATCCCAAATTTAAGCAATATGTTTTGTAATCTTTAATAGAATGAACCTGAGCTCCATTTACCTTTAACATTCCAACCAAATATCAACACCAGATATACAAAAATTAGTGTAAGTATTGTATATAATATAAAGAATACTTAACCCAAGGCAACACCAATCTAGAGTTTATTAACCTCTCTTTTTACAAACTACGGGGTTCAAAAATAATCTCACAGATTAAAATATAAATCTTGTAAATTTTCTAGTCAATAAAACCAGCATAGCTATCATGAGCACTTTGTGGGAAACATGAGTTCTAAGGCAAGTCTCATAGAAATAAGAATAAATATACATTTTAATGGAATTGCATAAAATAAAATATCGATTTTATGCATATTGTGCCAAATAAAATACACAACTAAATGATTATATGGAGCTCTGTCAGCCTAGATGATCCTATGGTCCCTTCTGTCCTTTGAAATCTATTCATTCCCAGTATTAGATAAAGTCACAAGAAATTGCAGATACAGAACACAGTTTTTAAATTATCAATACAAACTGTGGTATCCTGAGTTTGGCTTTGCACTTGCTGGGCACAGTACTATCAGTATTCCATCTGGCAT
This sequence comes from Gopherus flavomarginatus, assembly GCF_025201925.1. Taxonomy (NCBI): domain Eukaryota; kingdom Metazoa; phylum Chordata; order Testudines; family Testudinidae; genus Gopherus; species Gopherus flavomarginatus. The sequence continues at coordinate 110,787,454 of NC_066618.1, forward strand.
CTTGCATATCATTCTATGAATCCCAGACTTGTTCCCATTAATGCCACTGTATATTGGAAAAAGGACTATGCTTTTTTTTTTCCACCCTATCCTTGGATTCCTGTTTGGGCATATGAAATAGAAAGTAGCTTATAAGTGCATATAAAATTGGAGGTAAAATGTAGATGAGGCAGAGGCAGTGGCAGTGTGTGAAGTGCTATGTAGGGTCACGACCTATCTCTCTCTGCCCACCCCCTCCCCCCCGATTTGGTGCTTGGCTTGTATTGAGAATGCTCAGTAACACTGTTGAAGCCAGATGCCCTCACTCTACCCTCCCACTATCAGCAGGCGTGGGTCCTCTCTGAGACAAGGCCAAGATTTTCAAACATGACTAGTGATTTTGGAGTCTGTGACACACCTTAAAGGGAGCCGATATTCAAACGTACTGAGCACCTTCTGAAAGAATCAAACCTTTTTAAATGGCCCCATGTTTGGCACCCAAAAATTGTGGCACTCAGAATCACTAATCACTTTTGAAAATCCTGTCCCAAGCAAATATGTGCACACATCCTATCTTTGAAATACAAGACTATACAGAGTGAATACCTGTAATGTTAAAATGTCAGAATAGCAGAGCAACCATAAAAGTTGAAGTCAAGAGAGCTATGCCAATTATGTCAGCAGACAAAGGAACTTTTTAACTCAAGGCAATGAGAAAGGTTAGTGAGGTTTTTAGCTGCAATATTTATTTTTCATTACTGCCCTCCACACAAGCCTCAATAAATACTCAGACCTCTCCTGTCTTGCATTGGACTTAATATACTTCTGGGAAGAGTTTTTTAAGAGCGGCTTTTTTGGTTATCCCCAAGTCCTGGTCAGGAATAGATAAAGATATCCTAGGCTATCACAGGATCCAGATATGAACTTCATCCAAGGCATTGAATCTAGAATGTTTTGTGTGTGCAGTTAACAGATAGGATCAGACCACCAGTAGTCATCCATACTCAAATCCAGAAGGACAATTCCTAAAGTCATAAGTCATATCTACTGTTCATATACATGTTGCAGAATGATTTTTTTCATCACATATCTGTGACATTCTGCCCCATTTTCTTCATAGAAATATGGTTCTGATATGATTTTTGCATAACTAAGATGTATTTTATGCAAAATAGGTCATGAAAGATATCACTGAAAAGGTTATGATTCACTGAATACGATTGTCTTATTTGTATGAATGTATCATTTTGGTCTCTGAAGTTAGGAATATTGTCTATGCACCTATTACAAATGTGTTTGCATCTGAGGAATGGCCACTAGACAGAATGCTATCAGTCTAGATGGCTGGTGGGAAAGGCCATTAGGGACAACAATAGATCTTAGAAGAAGCTAATCTCCCACCAGGGAGCCTTCTTGAGGATGCTAAAAACAGTCTCTGCATTATGGCTGCTGTGACTCTACAGGGACATGTGACCAAGTCACCTGATACTGGACTCCATCTTGGAATACCAGTGTTTTTCCACTGAAAAGTGTGGGAACTAAGCCTGGAGACAGAGGGTTCCTGCCATATGCAAAAGCTATTTAAGGCAGGAGAGTGACATCACCATGGTTCTTTGCTGACTCCCCACCCAAACAAACTACTGAAAACTCCTGAGGAAGAGGGATTGAATTGCGGGGAAGGACTGAACCCAGGCTAGACGTATTTCTAGCCTATGAAAGGAACACCTGGGGCTTTACGCTTCAAGCAAGTTCATCTTGCCCTTTAAGAATCTCTGCAACCAGTTTAAATCATTATTTAGGGTGAGAATTTGTGACTCATATCCAATCTCTTTAGTATATTAAGTTTAGTTTGTGTTTTTTTATTTGATAGGTAATCTGCTTTGATCTGTTTGCTATTCCTTATAATCACTTGAATCTATCTTTTATAGTTAATTAACTGTTTTTTGTTTTCTCTAAAACCAGTGTGTGAAAATCCTACTTGGGGCAAGAAGCTGTTGCACGTCTCTCTCCACATTGAGGGAGAGTGTGAATTTAATGAGCTTATGCTGTACTGTTCTCTGTGCAGTGCAAGACAGTATTATTTTGGGTTTACCCTCCAGAGTGGATATGCGCCTGAGAAGCTGATAAGTGCCCTTGCTGTATAGCCTTTCCATACAGGGGCTGGTCAGAAAGCCTGTTTGCATGCTACAACAGCTGAATGTATCCCTACCTGTGTGCTGGTGAAAGTGTGAGACCGGGAGCGTGTCTACAGCTTGTCATAGCATTACAGGGGGAGGGGGAGCCCAGACTGGTGGGTCAAGGGACTCAGTAGTACCCCAGTGGGAACTCATCATAATATCCAATTGTTGCATGTTGAATTAGAGCACATTTATATAAAACTTGGCTTTTACAGGGATACATACAAATATCTTGGCGGGTGGGGGGTAGAGGGGATTCTATATAGGTGTGTACCCAATACATACCTTCCATTCCCAAGCTTTGAGTTTCAAATTCAAATTAATTCAAAATCTGAAAGTGAAATGTAATGAGCACCACCAATTTTTGCCTGGTTTTATACCAAAATAATTTAAATGTATGAATTCCACGTGATTGCAATGCAAACCATAAATAGGCTCAGGTTTGCTCAAAGGTACCTGAACCATGGCAAGTATTCAGATGAACCTGGTATGAGTTTCAAGTTTATAACCAACGTTAAAAAAAAATAGGCAGATTTCTTTGTAAACATTTTGCACAGCTCTAAACTAGAAATCTGAATTAATGTCAAGTATACAGTAGCATTTTACATTGTACATGTCAATCAATGGTAACAAATGTTGCTCCAGGTTTCAGAGATGCTATCCTGCCGTCTTCAATAGGAGTTGCACTGAGTAAAATTTGGTTCACACTAAGCATTATAAACTAGGAGCATTGTCCTCATTAGAAGTATTCCAGATTTATAGCCTGATTGTGATCCACATTTGCACTGGTTTTATACTGCTATCACACTATTGCTGTGAATGGAATTAATCCAAAGTATACTAGCACGTATCTCTGGGGGTATCCAGAGGTCTTCCCAGGGGGGTACATCAACTCATCTAGATATTTGCCTAGTTTTACAACAGGCTACATAAAATTTCATACAAACAATGATTTGTTTATACAGTTCTTTATATTATACACTGAAAATGTAAGTATAATATTTATATTCCAACTGATTTATAATAATATGGTAAAAATGAGAGTCAACTTTTTTTTCATTAATTGTGTGCGGTGACACTTTTGTATTTTTATGTCTGACTTTGTAAGCAAGTAGTTTTTAAATGAAGTGGAACTTGGGGGTCCACAAGACAAATCAGATTCTTGACAGGAGGACAGTAGTTTGGAAAAGTTGAGAGCTACTGCACTAGCATAAGTGAAAACATAATCAGGATCCACGATCTGGCCCTAAAGCAATATGAAACAAATTTGGCTACCCTCATTCACAATGAGTAGAAGATTACTATGCAAGCCTTCTAATTTGTATCAGTGAGACTACCCACTGTTTCAAGAGTTAATCACTGTAAATGTACCAGAACTGGGTCCCGTGTTATCCAGTAATAAGTATGAATAAGAAATCCAAATTCTGCCCTTAAGTAATTCCCATTCTGTACTTGGGGTAGAACTGAATGCTTAGCATCCACATAGGATCTAGCTCACAGAAATCTAGCCCTGTAGTCTTCACACAGGCAATGTTCCCACTGATTTCAGCACAACAGCAGCTTTATTTCCCAGGGGGACCAAGTTCACAGAATTTAAACATTAGCCACAGCCTGGCAAATACCTTTTTCCCTGGTAAACTTCAGTTGTTCCTTTGCCCTAGCATCCATTCCTATGAAATAAGTTTCCTTCTTGTTCATGACTAATGCCTCATTAAATTGAGTTTCACCTATGAACTGATCTCCAAACACTTCACTAGTAACAGACTGAGTTCTTATGCTAGAAACAAGATTAAATAACCTCTATAAATCCCTCCTGTCAGAAGGATTATAAATTTGATTCTGTTTCCACATCACTAATCATTTTCAATAATAAATATAGTACAAGGTCACATTACACATTATAAACAGAGTATGTGTGGAAAGAGAAGCAGGGACAAGTAAAATTGCATGGTGCCATTTCAATATTTTCAGTCAGTTCCTTCTGTTAAAAAAGGGACCTTCTTTCTTCTGATCTACACTGTGTGGCATCGTGTGCTAAAGTGTATTATATGTAAATCATGAAAAATGTAATACATGTTTATTGAAATTATGTAAGCAATTAAATAATTTAAAAGATGCACTTTATAGAATATAAACATTCACAAATTACTTCAGCATGAATTAATAATGAAAAACTAAATTTAAATTTAAGTTGCAAAGGTGAAACCAAATGAGATCATAAAGATTTCTTGCAAGAAAATTTCATAGCAAAAGTGTGTTTTCCAAAAAGGTAATTTACTGCCCAATAATTTATGGCTATAAAATTGTGTTTTTCCAGTCAGGTGATTTACTCCCTGGTAGAATGACTGAAATAAATAGACAAAAAGAACAGTATAATAAATCCCTTTGGAACAACATAGTATCATAAACACCAATATGGTCTCTGCATAAATCAGAAACACCTCTTGATCTAATTTTCTAAGAGCTGCCCTCAAGGAATCTAAATATGAGAATAGGATCATTATTAAATTGGTTCTGTATTTTAAAAGGTTTTGTCATATAACTTCTGGAAAATTAATGACAATCCAAACGTGTGTTAAAAATAAGAATGATTCTTTATTATAAGGGAACAAGCAGTCAATACAAATTAATCTTTAAAAAGTAGTTGCTGTATAACTCAAGCTCCAAAAGCTCCTTCATGATGAAAAAAGAAGATCGGAGCATGTACTCACAGGGTTACCTTCCTAAATCCTGAACTATAACACTCCTACTGCTGTAATTCACTCAGTTTATCATAGCTGGGATGCACTTTTATGTCTGAGGTTTTTATTTCATTTAGTTTCTTGTATTAATGCTACAAATTTATAAACAAGCATGAAGATGAAAAGTTAAGGAGGGTTGCTGTTACAGCTGTGATGAGTGGGGCAGGTGAGCAGTGTTCACCATGGATTCAAGGGGTGTTGCATGGAAGAGTAGTGATGAACTGCCAGTAGGTGTGCATAGCATAGTGCATTGCTAGTCATCATCCAATAAGTGGAAAAATGAGAGGAGGCGAAGCACTGTAGACTGATAAGCTGGCAAGAACACTGTGCCCAGCATATGTCATGAGTCATTGAAAGCTACCTATGAGGAATACTGGGACAGATCTTCAGCTGGTGTAAATCAGAGTAGCTCAATTGAAGTTAATGAAATTGCATCATCTTACACCAATTAAGGATGTGGGCCACTGTTTTAGGAAAAATACTTCAGCAAATTTCTGAGTCAGTAGCTTCCGCTATTATCAGTCTCTTCTTAATACTCTTGAATTTCCATGTAATGTGATTATATGGCTCCCATTACCACAGCATCCAAGTGCTTCACAATCAAAAATGTAATATCCTCAAAAAACCCTTGTGAGGAATGGGAGCACCATTTTCCATTTTTCAGATAGAGAACCAAGGCAAAGAGAGAATCTAAGGGTAAATTTTTCAAAACTGCCCTAAGTGATGTAGGCACTGAAGTAACCATTTCAAAGGATAAGTCCCACTCGCTTTCAGTGAATCTTAGCCTCCTCAGTCCCCTTTGAAAATGTTCTCCTTGGTATCTTCCGCAAGGTCACACTAGAAATCTCTTGTTGGAGTAGGGAATTAAACTTGGGTTTCACAAGCCCCAGACTAGCATCCTAACCAGCAGTCAATTATTCCTCCTCTAAACAGCTACCTCAGTCCAGCACTAGGAATAACTAACAAACCGAAAAATGGCTGCTACACATATGATTTGCATTGACTGTATTAAGCTCTATGTGGGCAGCCTCCTGAACCCACAGGGTGCCCATTTGGACATGCCTATGCTGCAGCCGGGACCAAGCCTCCAAGCCTAGGTAAACAGTCTAATGCTAGTGGGGCTCAAACTGGTGCACTAAAAATAATAATGTTTCCATTTCTGCTTGAGTTGTGATGCCCAGAGAATTGGTTAGATTTAAGGGCCAGAATCAAAACTTCCACATTTAGCGCACTACCTTAAACTCTGCTAGCATGAGTCTGTCTACTCAGGCTGGGAACTTTGCTTCCAGCTGCAGTGAAGACATCCCCTGGAGACACAGCAAAAGGCAGCAGAAGTGGAACAGGGGAGAGAGGAGGCACAAAAGCAACTATAAAAAGATGTCATGGTCACTCAGGTCAATAAGCCTGGTACACATCTTGATAGCTGTCAGTTTGGGGGGATTTTTAGATTACTGCTCCTCACTCTCCGTTTTTATAGGCTTTGCAGCAGAAGTACATTTTACAGAGGGAGCTGAATGAGACAGCTGTAGGAGGGTATTCCAAACAGAAAGGGCAGCAAGGACACAGCTGTGGGAGAAGGACAGAAAGAAGGTATTGAAGTCATTGGCAGAGCAAAGAAATAGGGCATTGTACTCTGTTTGCACAGGCAGCTTCTGTGAGTACAGGCAACCTTGCCCCCTCCCCCAAAACTGTGTATGTATAATTAAGGAATATGTTTATTGGCCACTTTGAAGAAGTTGCTTTAAAATGTGGCACCCAAATGAGAAACACTGTTTGAGACACAAATTTGCATTTTTTAAATGTGCTGCCTGAAGATAAGTGAGCACACTCAGATCTCCAGATTTTTTTTTTCCTTTGTGGAGCAATCTCATGAGTACATAGGACAAGATCCTCCTAATCCCATTAGCACAGGTCCTGCAGCATAAAGAGATGGCTTAATCAGTGTTGGGGCATTCTTGGATCGTGTTACCAATCCCACTCTACCATGGCCAATAGTGCATCTCTGTAATCTGATGATCTTCAACTAGGATATAGGCCCATTGGGAGCCATTACCAGACAGAGCACACCAACTGGTCCCTGGACAGCCCAAGAATCTGGAGGTCATAAAGTAAGCCTTTGTGCCCTCTACATTTAGGTCATGCAATGAACAGAGCTCTGCCAGACCCAGAGATCTAGCCAATAGTAAAGTCAACTACAGTATTAACCAGGATTAACCTTTGCAGCTCTGAGTGAAATTTACTGAACTGTTATCATTACAAATGCATGAACCCATCCACCATCTCATTCAAGCACTAAACTCTTAAAGCTCAGGGAGTAATTTTAAAGCGTGTAAATCATAGAACTGATGGCTCCCATGACAACTGATATGGGAATCAATGAATAGATTGCAATTCTGCTATCCTTACTCAGATAAATATCAAACAGGGAGCTTTGACTCAATAAGAACTGCGGGACTGGGACTGGAATGATCAAATAACACTGGACAATGGTGAAATACTAACAAATCACTCAATTGCATCAGTTTGGAGTCTACTATAAATATTTATGCAGATTCTATTATAAAGGTTTATGCTGTAAATTAGATGTTATCCAGCTGTTCATGTGTGCTAAACTGTGCTTTTTCATTACTTACTCTCAAATATTTGTTTTAGAAATCTGAGTTTACTATTAGTAGATGGAGATATATTTCATACACTAAGTACATTCCATTACTGCAATACGCACGTAAATTGACAATATGAGAGAAATTCCAAGAATATGGTGTAACGAGACATACTACCAGCAAATATGGCAGACATACAGTACCTCAAGACAGATGTTCAAAGAGAGAGTAAATTTAAATTTGTACAGCATGACCATACAAAAAGCAAAAAAAAAATTACAATATATTTAATAGTGTTTAAGAAAATGAAGAAAAACGGGACCAAATTTGCATCTAGTTAAGCTGAAAGACATAACAATCCTTGTGAATCTTCAATATTTAAAATTAAACAATCCATTAATAAGTCTTCCTTGGTTGATTACATATTTTACTTTACATTCTTAAAAAATAGGAGGATGCCTGTTTCATTACATTTCAGCTGGTGGCTGGGAGACCATACACATGAAATCATCCTTCCACTCCTAAAAAAGGTTGCCAAAGCCCATATGCTTTCTGTGTAAATGACAAAGCCAAAAGTAAGGTCTCCAAGATGAAGCACAATATAGGTTCCTCTTCAGAATCTGGCTAAGTCTCCAAGACCAATGTGGCAAATGACTCTGCAGTCCCTCAATTTAAAGGTGCAGTGCACAGAAAACACATTGTAACAGATATGGGTTACATATAGCAAGGTCATTCCCAGACTTGGAGAGAGGGAACGGGCGTTAGTACTTGTGCTTGGGAAGAGATTAAATCAGCAGGCAGGATTACAACTGGAGAGTGAGTAAATTCCAGAGAAGAGAAGGAAGCACCAAGAAACTAAACAAAAGAGACTGAGGAAGGAGATTAAAGCTGGAAAAGAACAGAAGTGATACAAGCCAGAGGAAGAAATGTATAGGTGGTTTCTATCAAAGGTAAGAAAAAGCAAGACAGTGCAAGGAAGTTAGGGTAGGGGGCAGGAGGAGATTAAGTATCTTCTAGGTCAGTGGTTCTCAACAGGGGTATGTGTACCCCTGGGGATATGCAGAGATCTTCCAAAGGGTACATCAGTTTATCTAGATATTTGCCTAGTTTTACAACAGGCAACATAAAAAGCTTCACTAACAAAGTGAGTACAAATTAAAATTTCATACAGACAATGACTTGTTTATACTGTTCTATATACTATACGCTGAAATTTAAGTACAATATTTCTATTCCAATGGATTTATTTTATAATTATATGGTAAAAATGAGAACGTAAGCAATTTGTCAGTAATGGTGTGCTCTGACACTTTTGAATTTTTATGTCTGATTTTATAAGCAAGTAATTTTTAAGTGAGATGAAACTTGAGGGTACTCAAGACAAATCAGACACCTGAAAGAAGAACAGTCGCCTCGAAAGATTGAGAGCCACTGTTCTAGGTAACACCCAGAAATGCATTTCAAGCATAGCTAATATGACTAACTCCATATATTAGTAGTAGTTTTAAACAACTCAAAATTAATCCTCGAGTTTCCTTTAGTATTGAACACATTTCTCTCCCCAACCCCCTTTTGTTTATATTGAAACACATTTTTTCAAAATTTGGAAAATATTAATTAGTTCTAATAATATACATAGCAATTTTCAGCCATAGTCAATTTTACACCTTCCAAAATATCTATAAATAGAGCTTGTCAAAATACATTTTACTTTCAACAGAAAAACAAAAAAAAATTCAGTTTTAATAAAAACTAAGAAGAATTTTGAAAAAACAGACAATAGAAATTATTTTCATATTTTTTGCAGAATTCTTTTGTAAATAACTTTTTTTAATATATAGAAGTCTAAAGAAATTCAACAAACGTAGAAATTCTCACACAAAATATTTTAGCAAAAAGCTACTTCCTTGTTTAGAAAAGGTGATGAAAAATTTTTGAACAGCTCTACCCACAATTATTTAAATATTATACTTTATAATTTTTTTAATATGTGGTCTGATTCACCCTGTTTCAACTGAAAACTTGTAATTGCAAACACTTTATTTTCTACATTTCTTATTTAGAAAAAAAACTGATTGTTATGCAAAGGTATTTTCAAGATATTGAACTTAGCTGTTATCATGTTAGTATTGTACCACACTCTGAGTGAACACAATGCTCTTTTTGTTCTGGGAGATGAATAAGAAAAGTAGGTATAAAGTGTGGGCATGAGCCTAACATTCAAAACCTCCATTTCTAAACTTTTATTAGATGACAACATTACCACCAGTCAGAAAAATACAATTGCAGCCGTAATTGCTAAAAAGCAACACTGACTTCAGTGGCCTGTTAGACTAATGCTACCACAAAGGCCCATGAGTTACTCACTTTGTCTTACAGAGATGTTTAGAACTGACTCAGGTTAACCCTAATCCTGTTCTGGTCATCTATTAATTAAAAAGAAGCAGGCTAGCTGAGTCAATGTGTGACATTGGGCTATATCCACTATCTGTTTAAACAACCAAGCTGAGTGGGGCTGGGTGTCAAGAGACCTAGAAAACCACAGAGATTCTAGTCAGTCCAACTCAAGACCAATCAAGGAGAAGTAATCTGTTTAAAGCTCATGATCTTCACAGTCAAAAAGCTAAGAGAAACCTGTGCAAAGCCAACTCTAGCAAACTCTCTACAGGGATAGTTTGAAGAAACTCCCCTCAGTTGGAGATTTTCTAAAGCTCAAGTACAGGATTTAGCCTCTTGACTCCCCTTGAAATTAGTGGGGAATTGTGTGGCTAAATCCACTAGTTATAGCTTTCAAAATTCTCCTATGTTATCTTCTTTCAATGCCATAACTTCAGAGATAGATTGCTCCGTTCAAGGTACATCCACACTTGAAGCTGGGGGTGTAATTTCCAACTCTGGTAGACATATGAGCACTAGCTTGACTGAACTTGTATGCTAAAAATAGGTGTAGTCACATCAGCGTGGGCTAACCACCCCAAATACAACCTTGCCCAGAATTCCAAGTATTTACTCAAGTAAACAGCCTGTTCCACTGCCCGTGCCACCACAGTTACACTTCTATTTTTAGTGTGCTAGAGCATCCACATCCACCCAAGCTGGAAATTATACCTCCAGCTTGAAGTGTAGATGTACCCACAGCTCAGACAACCTAGGGCTTGCATTATAGTTCCTCCAAATTATTGGTGTTCTGACTACAACACAGAGATGCAAAGAAAAAAAAGTTAAAGATAACAGAATACTTTGCTAAACCACCCAAATTTGAACATTTTGGACTGAATGTTTAAAAGTTATTCTCCAGAAAAAGAAACAAATTGTATTGGAATCCTCAGAGCATGACGCAATGCCATTGTCTGTGACAATACTCTGTATTATTCTGTTTTTCATAAAGTATAAAGTAACACAAAAAAGCACTAGCTAATACTCTATTGCTAGAGTAATAGAAAAGAAGTTTAAGGAAAATACTCTTTTAACAACTATCAAAGCTTTGTTATTGTAGAATTTACATTAACTATCTTGTTAGCAGTATTAATTTTAGCACCAGTGTAATTGCTTTAGAAATAGCCTGATAATAATTTTTGTATAATTTTTGTAACAGTGCAAGAGCCAGTTAGAGAGATAAACACTGAAAGAAGAAAAGAAAATCACTGTAAACATGAATACGTTTTTCTTTAGCATGAGAGAGACCGGGAAGCCAGATGTACTGAATGTAGTAGGAAGAGAACCTGAGACATAAGCCCTTGTATTAGAGGCCTGGTATGAGGCAGGACCTGCTTACATAATTTGGCAAGAAGAGGGCTGATATTGCAGAAATATACATTTCTATGAAGTGCTAGTCACAGAGTGTGTATGCAAACACATTGCGATATTAAGTGGTACCAGAACGTGCCAATATTAAGGATGTCACAAAAACATTTCCAAAGGATAACAGGAACACATTGACCCCTTCTAAAAGATAAGGTCAGAATGACAGTATGTAATAGAAATGTTTTAATCAAACCAACATGTACAAAATAATAGGTAATAACTAGTGACATCAGAGGGAAGTATCTAATTATGTCAAAGGGGCAGTAATAAAGATGTATCTCAGTGGGAGCAGGGAGAAGTCCCACCACTGACTAAGCTGCATCCATTGTCATGAGCATACATGTCTTAGTATCTGCGTAGAGTCTGCCAGGTGCTATTACCGTGCTTTGTCAACAGTAAACTTGGCCAAGTCACTTCGCTGAAAAGCGAGTCTGAAAAGAGTAATTCCACTGACACCCAGTCTAAGGCCCCTTTACACTGCCAGAATAGGATAAAGTGGTCTTATTGTATATGAGAATCAGGCCCCAATTTATTTTCTGAAGACTCATAGTGCTAATGCCGAGAACTGTTAATTTAGTAATATAGTGATATAGCTAATGAGTCACTTAAGGGTGACTTGTAAGTTTAAATACAAATGAAATTGTTATATTGGGGCTATTAATAAATTCCCAAGACCAAACAATTGACTAGAGCCAGGAAGAAAGGAAAGAGAAAAAAAAAACAAGACTAAGTGTATTGTGGCAGAGCTCTGACCTTGCTCCTGTGGGTCCTGCGCATCTAGGAGGTTTATGCTAGCCTCAGTGGCTCACTGTGACCCTCCACATAGTCCTTCTCTCTCTAGGGCCAGGGTTACAGTCTGCTGAGCCCTTTTCATCACAGGCCAGCAAGGAGGTTGGTGAGAGAGCTCCCACAGTCTCTGTTGTCCCTGGGGGGGCTAATTTCAGAACAGTTTAGGCTTCTGTCCTGACAGGTGCCTGACTTCCCCTCCCAGGAGATGTTCCTGTAGTGGTAGGTTGGGGGGAACCCAGGCCCACCCTCAAATCCAGGTTCTGGCCCAGGGACCCTAATGGTAGCAGCTGTTGGCAGCCAACCTTTCACTGCCAGAGTTGATACATTTCCCTAGGCCACTTCCCCACAGATCTCCTGCTTCTCCCTTCTTCACCCTTATCTTAGGGCTCACTTACCGATGGCTTGAGGATGTCTTCATTAACCAGCCCTTCAGCCACACTTCCTCTTCTCTGGCTCCCTGGTTCTCCCCTGCCTGACTTGAGTGAGCCCTTTTTATAGTATCAGCAGGGCCTTAATTAGAGTCAGGTGGTCACATTAATTTAATGGCCTCACCTGACTCTTTGCAGGCTAATTAGAGTCAGGTGTTCTCGTTAGCCTGTAGCAGCCCCTGCTCTGGTCAGTCAGGGAACAGAAAACTGTTAATCCAGTGCCAGTATACCTGCCTTCTGCTATTCTGCTGTACCCAACTGGCCTGGATCTATCACAGTATGTATCAAAGTACCAGTTGTATAAGTGATAATTTAGAGGAATTTCATGACAATATAATAATCTGAATTGTAGCAGCAAGCATCCTAGCTGTATGTAAGAAATCGAATTGAAACAAACTTAGAAATCAGTTTCCTTTGTGGAATGAAAATTGTATAAGCAGTGCCGAAAGAAAGAAAGCATACACACAAGGGAAAAGTAGAATGAATAGTAAGGACTTGGATCACAAAAGATTTAAAGTGGTGGCACAATAACTTATTAAAAAGAAAGAAAAAGAGATGGAGAAAATACTGAGAAAATGAACAAAGATTCCAATGTTTCAGAGACATATAAACAAGTTAAAAGACAGAGAAAGAACAAAAGTATACCTGATCTTACAGTAAACCATAAAGTTTTAAGTTCTGACTTAAGCAAACCAGATATTTTAGCAAAAGAGTTGCAAAAAGTAAGTAGTGAAACAAATCAACGTAAAGAGTTTGGTGAACAAAAAATAATGTTTGCTGAAGAAAATTGTGAGCTCCTAAATGGTTAGGTGGGATTTCAGCATACTGGAACTAAAAAAACCCCAAAACACTACAGACAAAAAATAAAAATAAACAGCCCCTGGTAAAGATAGCATGAAATGTAATTAGTTAAGCATTTACTGGAACGAAGTTTAAGAGGTGTATTGAAATTACGTAATAGTATATGGGGAAAAAAGTAATCAATCCGTGGTTATATCCAGGGCCAGTGCAACCACCAGGTGAACTAGGCAGTGGCCTAGGGCACCAAGTGGTTGGGGGCGCCCAGGGCTATCCTTAGGTATAGGCAGCTGCATAGGGTACCTGAAAATTTGGGGCACCACTGGGTCTTAGTGTCCACCCATCTGCTTTTCCTATCCCTGTTCTGACCCTTCCTGCAGGCTCTAAGGGCTGGTCCACACTACGGGGGGGGAAATCGATCTTAGATACGCAACTTCAGCTACGTAAATAACGTAGCTGAAGTCGAATATCTAAGATCGGATTACTCACCCGTCCACACCGCGCGGGATCGATGTTCGCGGCTCTCCCTGTCGATTCCGGAACTCAGTTGGGGTTGATGGAGTTCCGGAATCGATATAAGCATGCTGGGGATCGATATATCGCGTCTAGATTAGACGCAATATATCGATCCCCGAGCAATCGATTTTAACCCGCCAATACGGTGGGTAGTCTGGACGTAGCCTAAGTCTTCCTGGGAAGGGGATCTAGTAGTTAAAAAAGAAAAAGTCTCCAGCCTGCCAGAGCTATTAGCACAACACTGAAACTGTTAGAGAGCCATTCAAGGGCTAATGAAGACATTTAACAGGCATTTGCCAACCCCCAGGTATCTACTGTCAGTTTCTGAAAGTACTGACAAAAACATTTGTGCATGACTGTAATATTTACTCAGAATATGTCAGTCTACAGGACCTTAGTTTAAAATTTGCTTTAAAAATATGTCATTAGTGAGTTGGTGAAGATTATAATATCACATCTCTAAAAAGAAATCCATGCATAGATTTTTAGATGCACAATCATCTTTAGCCTTAAATGCTTGGATCTTCAGACATATGTTTTTTTAAATAAATTCTTCAAAAGACCCCCCTTATCTAAAATACACATTTTAATTACTATAGTAAAAAAATGTACTTCCAAAGTCTTCCTGTACTTTCTGTCTATGCATTTCTCCCTTCACCCTTCTTCCCTTCTGCCTCTCCCTTCCCCCCGCCCCCACTGAAGGAAGCAGCAGCCCTTTGCTTCCAGATAGCTGGACAAAGAATTTCCCTTTCTTTACTTCTGACTATCTGATGAACCAGTTTTAAGCAAAATCAGTACCATAGTAAGATATAAAATCCTTTGTTATGCCTAAAATCTTTGGAAACATATATTTTAAAGTTGGTGAAATTTCATAAACATGTATATTGTTATGGAGATCACACACAGTAAATTAATGTTCCCTTTTCCTAAAAGCAATGAACATTGTTATGAACACACTAAAGCTCTGTGACTGATTAATTTAAAATAATGTCCATGTCAGTGAGTTAAATATGTAGTAATCTGGAATGTGTACACTTAAGAGTACATTTAAAATATAAAATCAGCTTAGAAATACCGATTAAGAAAATGTAAAACAGAGAAGAGCTGCATCATTTTTCCATAATATTGAATGTTGTATTCAGCAAGACAGCTGACTCACTCTTACTACAGAGTTTTTGCAAATAAATGTCTGAAACTTCAGGGCATATCAAAAAACCTGTGACTGACATTTTTTATTCCGAAGTTTAGTGTTTTTAATTAGGTACCTTCTGCATGTCCACTCTGTGTGAGGGAGAGGGTACAGGGGTCTCTGTGGAGAACTGTGACTCTCCACCACCGTGAGGTGGGCTGGGTGTCTTTTTATTCTTTCTGTCTCATCCCTCTACCCTTGCCCCCACCCCTGCCAGGCTGCAAGCTCAGGCTGCCATGGGGCATAGGGGCACCAGTTTAATAATACTGCATAGGGCCCCATAAGTCCTAAGGGGACGGCCCTGGGTGGTGCCAAAAAGTGGTTCCCTGGCTCGGCAGGGAGGAGCTATCTTCCAGAGCCACCGGAGGGCAAGAGTGTCCTGCTTGCAGCAGCGGCAAGCCCCAGCCATGGAGGAGCCAGCGCGGCACAGGGGGGCAGGAGTCCTGCAAAGGTGGCGGCACCGCTGGCGGGGAGCAGCCGTGCGCCCCGCCCCTCCTGCCCAGGCTGTGGCCTGGCATCTCCCCAGGCAGATTACACACAAGACCTGATACATATCGATCTATTGCATTCATGTTGTGTGTGGGCAACATTAGGAAAGAAAGACAAACAGGAGATTAGTAACACACCTGAGGGGAAAAAAAAGATAAATTATGGACAAAGTGGAAAGGAAGATGCACAGTCAATCATACTGTAAATTAGAAATGAAAATGCAAAAAAGCATGATGAACAGAGTTCATTATAACTGTCTTTTTGGACACTGATGAAAAGTGTATGAGATGCTATGGCGAGAATGCTTGCTGGATGAAGTAGTCACAATTGGAAGAGGAAGAATGTCTTAGTGAATAAGAGACATAAGTAACAGAACCTTATAAATCAGGGTGGGGATGGCTTTGTCAAATATTTATAGCCTTACTGATGGCATTCAACAGGGGTGTGTTATCAGCCCTGTCCTGTTTAACATAAAGATTAATGATCTCAGAGAGTGTATGGGCAGGAATAAGTATTATCCTAGTTGCAGATGACTGTGCTAAATGGGCCAAACAAAAAGGACTTGAGATAGCTGTGGAAAGAAGCAATGAGGTGCTCAGGGGGATTTCAGAATGGAGAGATACTTGGGGATTTAAGTTCTCACTAAAACAAAGGGAATAATCTTCTCCAGAAATAGTACATTCTTAGGAGTTATGTTTGATAAACTAACTTGGAAGGGTCATACAGATAATATCAAGACTGATTGTAAAGATAGGATTAATCTGCTTTAAAGTATGGCTGAGAACAATTGGAGTACAAATAAGAACAAACTGCTGATGCTGAATAGGGTATTAATAAAACCAGGTACAGATTATGGAGGCCAAACTTTCAATTCATCTTCTAAATCAACACTTAAAAATGAGAGCTGATCTGGGCCCCAAATCTGTGAATCGGATGTGGTGTGAGTATTACACCACCACTGTGTGTGAAGAAGGTAGCTACCAGAGAAATGTCTATAAGTTTAAGGATGAAATTGTTAGATTTAACCTTTTGGTCTCAAGTTAATGGAAATAGTGAAGATAAGAATACTAAACAAATATTGAGGATGGTTTGGAATTAAGTAAACAAGATGTAACCAGGCACTACAAACTCCCGCATGTTAACAGGATCAAAATTGGGTAAACAACTTGAGTAAAATCAAAGGGCTGAAAAAGATTAAAATCTTTAGTCATGGGAAATCAAACTGTAGCTTGATGTCTGTCTTTGAAGTTGTGCATTTGGAATTATACTATAAAACAAAAGGAAGAGCAGGACTGTCAAATATGATGAATAAAATTTCTAAGTTTATAAGTGGAAAATGGGGTCAGCATTGCCAAATCTATAGTGATAGATCAAGAGATGACAACACTAATTGGAATGGCCTTTTGTATCTCTGAATTTAGACTTAAGAGATCTATAAGACTATCCAATGTTGTGGCCATTTTGATGGCTGAATTGGTAGGCGTACTGTTGACACTGGCCTGAATAAGGGATGTATGCCCAACTACAGCTGTTAGCCTATCTGATTTTTTATTGGATTTAATGGCAATCAGAAAGCAATGGAAAGCAGAAATATCTTAATGAATTAAATACTGTCCTTAACTATGGAGATAGTACAATTGAGTAAGCATATAGTAATAGCATGGATTTTGGTGCATGTTGGGATACCTGGAAATGAAATGACAGATAAAACAGTGAAAAATGCCTTAAAATACAGAAGTTGATATGAAGTCCATTAGAGTACACAGTACTTCAAAAGTCTGGTTAAGAGAGAATTTAAGAAGGAATTACAATAAATATGGACCAAAGGGGGAGAAAAAAAGAAAAAAAAAGATGAAATATATCCTAAATTTGAAGACAATGTTATACTTCACATCTATGATAGAAGAAATAAAGTAACTAGCAGAGAATTATTGTTTCTTCAGTGCATCCAGATAGCAAAGTTATGCAACATTATCTCAATGTGAGGATTCACACTGGATCATACCTCTTATGCACGGTTGGAAGCACCATTCTAAGCATGTCTGTCTTTGGCTATGACTACGCTGCAGTCTATGTCAGCAAAACTTATGTTGCTTAGGGTGTAGCTATTCCACACTCATGAGTGACATAAGTTACATCAACATAAGTGTTCATGTGCACAGCACTATGTCAATGGGAGAGCCTCTCCTACCAGAATAGCTTATGCCGCTCGCAGAGATGGTTTTTTTATGCCAACAGGACAGCTCTCTCCCATTGGTGTAGGGCATCTTCACTAGACATGCGTTGGTACAGCTGCACCACTGTAGTGCTGTACGTATAGACATACCCTTAGTGTACCTAATACACCTTCTTTAAAATGTAATGTCTTTTGCTTTGCAGAATTTGTTTTTTCATCCTTGATCTTGCATGAGGTTTATCCTATCACTCCAAAACTCTTGAATGTGCACTGATGTCTAATAAGAATGGTCTAGCCACCCATTTAATACTGTTTTTGCCAATTTCTGCATACGAAAAATCAGATATTTTAGAGTTTGCTGCACAATATCTTAGAGTTTGTGATATGTTCTAGATATGTCTTTTGAAAATATAGTTTAGCTCTTTCTTCAGACGTTGATCTTTATATGCATCATGTCCTGTTGGGTGACTGCATGACAGAAGATTTGCAACTAACATGTTTTCTCTGGCCTATATCTCAGTCACAGTTTATGTTTTTCTAGTTCAAGATTATCCTTTTAGATGTTTGTAGAGTAAATGGCTTGTTCAGAATGTGTTTTAGTGGTTTGTGATTCATTTCTGTGCTTACAACTTGGTCTTAAAACAACTGGGGAAACTTTTGGCAACTGGCCATGATTTCAAACTATTCCTTTTTGAGTTGTACATAATTTTGCTGTGTTTCTGCTATCACTCTTGAGCTATGAGCTAATGATTTCTTTTATTTAATGGGCACTACTCTGACTATTGCCCGAGAAGCATGTACTCGCTAAGTAATTTCCTTATTTTCATCAAAATACTTAACGATCAGTTTGAAACTTCAAGGATAATTTAACTTCCTCCATCAGACATGTTCTAAGTGCATCATCTATCTCAGTGTCTGTGCTTTACACCTCTTCCCAGAACAATGTTAATGTCCCAAAATTCTGATTCACATCTTACCATGACTGTAACTACTGATCCTTTGAGAGCTTGTAAGTATTTGATCAGCACAGCGAGCAATATACCCATCTCCCTACAGCGCACACATTACACTGGGCTCAGATTTCCCCTTCTGCTTCCCATTACATACATCAAGTTCGCACACTTAGCTATTTCCTCACCTTTTCTAAGCTTCCACTTCTGCTTGGTGTCATGCAAAATAACCCAGCAGGCATTTCTGTGGCTCATGGTCACTTGTTTGCCACTGCTGTTATTCTTGTACTTCCTCATTGAAATTTCTCAGTATTTTCATTTGTTCCCAGTCCTGTATACTCATGCTATTCTATTTGCCTTCTCTAGGGTCAGGCTGTATACAGTGAATAGATTTTCATGTGCTCTTGAAGAATGATTCCATTAAAATTCTGTTTTAACCGTGTCATCTCACCTATAAATGCACAGTCTCATGAGTTTCAGCTGAGGTATCCAATCATCTTTTGAGTCTGGTGAGCTTTGGTTCCTCTCATGAAAGTCTTTACTTTGAACTGAGGAGTTTTCAAATGTCTCAGGTACGTCAAAAATTTAGAGACTTAAAATCACTGTGAGTGACTTACCCATTGTATTTTCATGCATGGCCAATCTCTTTCTTTCTGTCCAATGCATGTCTGCAAGTATGCAACTTTTAAGTTGCTAACATCTGTCTCCTCCATATCATGCAAACATCTGCCTCAGGCAGCACCATCCATCTGGCCCAGTTTTCAGAAACATTGCCCACTTCAAAGTCCATGGGAGATCATTTCCTTACACTGCCAGTAGTTGCCATTTTAGTTTCATTCTGACACCATGACCCAAATATTATAACATTAAAATACAACTGTTCTATTTAACTGCAGCAGAGAATTGTTTTGTTTCCTGAATTTACTCCCAGCTACTAGTTCCTGTACAAGTCTTAAAATGGTGAGTGCTCCATGTGTTAGATGCTGTGCAAATTTGTAGTAAAAGAGAGAGTCTCTGCCCCCAGATGCTTACAATCCAAATGCTGCTGCTACTGAGCTCCTTCACATGTCACAATACAATACATGAATAGCAATATGAGGATTGATATGAAAGATTGCAAGAGATCTGACTAAAGTATAACAAATGTGCATAGTTAATTGCTTATTTAATGAGTGCATAATCACCTGGCATTTCTAGTTGCATTCTAATCTCTTAAGTTAGGCATATACTGGGCACCATTAAGTAAAATCTTTGCTGCTGTCTTCCTAGTACTCCTTAGGCTACAAATGGAAGATATAACAAATACCATAGTAGATGTAATTAGTTTGAATGGATAATGTCCAGTTTTTAATGGACCCAATGTATGCTCCTCTCAACAAAAGACTGTAGGGAAAGAGAACAACTACTCTCATTTGCTTTTAGTTTTGTCTCTCAGAACATATTACTTCCTGACATAAAATATGTAGTAGTGCCGTTGTGCTTCATCAAAGTTTAGCATATTCAATAAAACATAGTGAAGACATACGTTTTACTTAACCTTCCTTTCATTTCTATTGTAAAATGCTCCCCCCTCCCCTTGGTGCTGTTCTCCTGCTTTTAAAAAATATGCTAGAAATGAATCTCTTTTACTCCTTGCAGAATATTTCATTAAATTAATGGGAAAGATGTAGGAGGTCAAAATGAAAAACTGATTTTCCTTTTACTATCTCAATAAAATAACTTACTGATAAAAAGAAAAATCATGCATTCACAAATCATGCTGTAATATAATACATCTTCCCCACCTTATGAGCTTCTTTTAACTTCAGTGTCAAATCTAGAGGTTAAAAGTCAGTAAGTGCCATAAAACTTAGGTTAGATGCTTACAAGGGGGAAAAAAACAATTTATCAAGTGTCAACAAGTTCCTTTCACTGAGATTTAGAAGCAGGAAATTCCTAAAGCAGTCAAAAGCCCAAGTAAGTGATTGTACGCTGGGAACATCCCTAGGAAACAGGGGTAGACAAGACAGAATTGAGATGAAATTCTATGGAATTCCTGTAAGCACTTTTCATTTTGAGTTCTATTACACCTGACCTTTCTCTTAAATTTTACAACCTGTTACATATTATAAGATACAGGGTGGGCCATTTAAAAACACTTTAATATAATTTATGTATGTCCATTTCCTCCCCCTCTTCGGGGCTCTCATTCCCTTTATCTTTCACACCCCAAGAGCCTCCTGCCCCTGTATCCTTCTTAAGTGTTTTCAGGAAGGAGGCATATCTCCCCTTACAAACAGAATTAGGATGTGGCTCTCATAAAAGAGCAGATTATATGAACTGCTGCTCTCCTTATTCCAGAAAAGCTTTTCTGGACACTGAGAGACCACTCTGTGATGGGTTGGATCACAGAAACCCTCTTGGGAACTGCCAACTGATATGCTGGGACGACTTCTAAGCCCATATTCCCTGACAATTTGGGACTTCAGTCCCCTGCCTGGTTTGAGCCAGACATGCTAGCCTGCTGCAAACCCAGATCCCCGTCTGAATAACGTCCCCCAAAAGCTGCCAGCTTAACTGAAAACAGTCTAAGAAGTGTTCCTGTCTCCAACACTCAGATGCCCTTCTCCCAATGAGTTCTAAACCCCAAATACATTTGTTTTACCCTGTATAAATATGCAGGATAAAATCATAAATTGTTCGTCCTCTATAACAGAGATATGCACAACTGTTCCCCTACCCCCCCCCCCCCGCAGGTATTAATGCATACACTGGGTAAATTAATAAGTAAAAATGATTTTATTAAATATAAAAAGTAGGATTTAAGTAGTTCCAAGTGATAATAGACAGAACAAAGTGAATTACCAAGCAAAATAAAATAAAACACGTAAGTCTAAACCTAATATAGTAAGAAAATGATTACAGATGAAATCTCACCCTCACAGACATTTCAATAAGTTTCTTTTACAGACTAGCCTCCTTCTAGTCTGGGCCCAGCAATCACCCACACCCCTGTGGTTACTGTGCTTTGTTCCAGTTTCTTTCAGATATCCTTTAGGGGTGGAGAGGCTACCTCTTGAGGGAGCTGAAGATGAAATGGAGGGGTCTCCCAAGGGCTTAAACAGACTTTATCCTTGTGGGTCTAAAACACCTCCCTCCCCCTTTGTAGAATCCCCTATACAAGATGGAGTTTTGGAGTCACATGTGTAAGTCACATGTCCATGCATGACTTAGCCTTGGGCTACACTATGAGTGTAGGTCAAATTTAGAAGCATTAGGTCGATTTAACCCTGCACCCATCCAAACGACAAAGCCATTTTTGTTGACTTAAAGGGCTCTTAAAATCGATTTCTGTACTCCTCCCCGACGAGGGGATTAGCCCTGAGATTGACTTTATTGGGTCATATTTGGGGTCGTGTGGATGCAATTCAACGATATTGGCCTCCAGGAGCTATCCCAGAGTGCTCCCCAGAGTGCTCCATTATGACTGCTCTGGACAGCACTCTAAACTCAGATGCACTGGCCAGGTAGACAGGAAAAGCCCCATGATCTTTTGAATTTCATTTCCAGTTTGGCCAGCGTGGTGAGCTCAGAGGTGACTGTGCAGATCTCATCAGCACAGGCGACCATGGAGTCCCAGAATAGCAAAAGAGCTCCAGCATGGACCAAACGGGAGGTACTGGATCTGATCGCTGTATGGGGAGAGGAATCCATTCCAAAAGATGAAATGCCAAAACATTTGAAAAAATCTCCAAGGGCATGGACAGAGGCTATAACAGGGACCACAGCAGTGTCGCATGAAACTTAAGGAGCTCAGGCAAGCCTACCAAAGATCCAGAGAGGCAAATGGTTGCTCCGGGTCAGAGCCCCAGCCATGCCACTTCTATGATGAGCTGCATGCCATTTTAGGGGGTGCCCCTACAACTACCCCAGCCCTGTGCATGGACTCTGTCAATGGATTCTCATGCAATAGGGATACGGATTTTGGGGATGAGGAAGATGAAGAGGAGGAGGATGTTGAAGATAGCGCACAGCAATCAAGTGGAGAAACCGTTTTCCCCAACAGCCAACATTTTTCACCCTGGATCTAGTACTCTCCCAACCCACCGAAGGTGGGCTCACACATCTAGAAGGCAGAGAAGGGACCTCTGGTGAGTGTACCTTTGTAAATATAATACATGGTTTAAAAGAAAGCATGTTTAATGATTAATTTGCCCCCAAGACTTGGGATGCATTCACAGCCAGTACAGCTACTGGAAAAGTCTGTTAACATGTATGGAAAAGGAGCAGAGATCCTCTAGGTACATCTCAATGAAGCTCTCCTGGATGTACTCCCAAAGCCTGTTAGCCACGTGATGGGGGGGTGGGGTGAAGCGAGCATCCCAGAGAATTGGAGGGGGGAGAGGTGTTAGTTTGGTTTGTGCTGCACGTCAACCCGAAAACCACAGCCCCTCCTTTTAAACGGCCAACCCATTTTAAATGGCCAACCCAATGAGTGCTTGATATGTGAAATGAGGATGCTGCTGTTTGAAACCATTTCCACATGTTATGAAGGTTAAAGAAGCCAAAAGACTGTGGCTTTCCAGGGCTGCCCACAAGCCGAATTCTGTTGCCCGCCGGCCGTGCGTGTGTGATCTCTCACACCAAATCGGCAGGCCCTCAATATAAGAGGCAAAATGCGATCTTGTAAAGTAAGCACACGTGTTATGTAATGTTAACAGCTTGGTTCACTATGAAAGAGTCTAACCATTGTTCTCTAAAATCTTTCTTTTTAAAGAATACTCTCCCTTGTTTTTCCTCCCGCAGCTGCAAATGTTTCAATGCTCCCTGTATCATCTCCGTCCCAGAGGCTAGCGAAGATTAGATGGCAAAAAAAACTGCACTCGCGATGAAATATTATCTGAGCTCATGCAGCCCTCCTCACCGGAAGAGCCCAGCAGAATGCATGGAGGCAGACAATGTCAGAGTGCAGGAAAGCACAACATGAACGCAAGGACAGGTGATGGGATCAAGATGATAGATGGCATCAGCGTGATGAGAGGCGGCAGGAAGCAATGCTGAGGCTACTGGAAGATCAAACTGATATGCTCTGGCATATGGTTGAGGTGCAAGAAAGGCAGCAGGAGCACAGACTGCCACTGCAGCCCCTGTGTAGCCAACTGCCCTCTTCCCCAAGTTCCATAGCCTCCTCACCCAGACACCCAAGAACGCAGTGGGGGCACCTCCAGGCACCCAACCACTCCACCCCAGAGGACTGCCCAAGCAACCGAAAGCTGGCATTCAATAAATAAGTTTTGAAGTGCAGTGTGGTCTTGTCCTTCCCTCCTCCCCTCCTCCACCACACGACCCAGTGCTTCCCTCCTCCCACACCCCTCCCGGGCTACCTTTGCAGTTATACCCCCATTTGTATGACAAATTAATGAAGAATGCATGAATTTGAAACAATGACTTTATTGTCTCTGCAAGCAGTGATCAAAGGAGAGAGGAGGGCAGCTGATGTACAGGGAAGTAGAGTAAACCAAGGGGGCGGGTTTTCATCAAGGAGAAACAAACAGAACATTCACACCATAGCCTGACCAGTCATGAAACTGGTTTTCAAAGCTTCTCTGATAGGCAGCAAGCCCTGCTGTGCTCTTCTAACCACCCTGGTTTCTGGCTGCGTGTAATCTGTGGCCAGGCAATTTGCCTAAACCTCCCACCCTGCCATAAACATTTCTCTCTTACTCTCACAGATATTGTGGAGCACACAGCAAGCAGTAATAACAATAGGAATATTGGTTTTGCTGAGGTCTAACTTTTAAACTTCCAAATGCACATTCTACCATCAATCTGCACTTGCTCAGCCTACAGTTGATCAGCTCCTGACTACTGTCCAGGATGCCTGTGTATGGCTTCATGAGCCATGGCATTAAGGGGTAGGCTGGGTCCCCAAGGATAACTATAGGCATTTCAACATCTCCAACGGTTATTTTCTAGTCTGGAAAGTAAGTCCTTTTCTCCAGCTGTTCAAACACACCAGAGTTCCTGAAGATGCGAGCGTCATGTACCTTTCCCAACTATCCCACTTTGATGTTGGTGAAATGTCCCTTGTGATCCACCGGTGCTTGCAGCACCATTGAAAAGTACCCCTTTCGGTTTATGTACTGGCCGCCTTGGTGTTCCAGTACCAAGATGGGGATATGCGTTCCATCTATCACCCCACCACAGTTATGGAATCCCATTGCAGCAAAGCCATTCACAATGACCTGCACATTTCCCAGAGTCACTACCCTTGATAGCAGCAGCTCAGTGATCACGTTAGCTACTTGGATCACAGCAGCCCCCACAGTAGATTTGCCCACTCTAAATTGCTTCCTGACTGACCATTAGCTGTCTGGTGTTGCAAGCTTCAAGAGGGCTATTGCCACTTGTGAACTGTGAGGGCTGCTCTCATCTTGGTATTCTTGTGATTCAGGGCAGGGGACAGCAAATCACAAAGTTCCATGAAAGTGCCCTTATGCATGCGAAAGTTTCGCAGCCACTGGGAATCATCCCAGACCTGCAACACTGTGCGGTCCCACCAGTCTGTGCTTGTTTCCCAGGCCCAGATTCAGTGTTCCATGTCATGAAACTGCCCTATTACCACCATGATGTTCAAATTGCCAGGGTCCATGATTTGAGATAAATCTGTGTCCACGTCCTCATCACTCTCGTCACTGTGCTGCCGTCGCCTCCTCACCTGCTTTTGAAGTTTCTGGTGCTGCATATACTGCAGGATAATGCGTGTGGTATTTACAGTGCTCATAACTGCCACGGTGATCTGAGCAGGCTCCATGCTTGTTGTGGTATGGCACCTGTGTGGAAAAAAGGCGCAAAACGATTGTCTGCAGTTGCTCTCACAGAGGGAAGGGCGACTGACGACATGGCTTACGGAGAATTAAAAACAACAAAGGGGACGGATTTGCATCAAGTAGAAACACAAACAACTGTCACACCGAAGCCTGGCCAGTCATGAAACTGTTTTTCAAAGCCTCTGTGATGCTCAGCATGCTTTGCTGTGCTCTTCTAATCGCAAACAGCCTAGTCAGCAAACAGCACCAGCGAGATTTTAAATGGCCAAAGGCACATTTTACCACCATTCTGCACTTGCTCAGCCTATAGCTGAACTGCTCCTTACTACTGTCCAGGTTCATGAGCAAGGGGTAGGCTGGGGTAGGTGCGACTGCGCGGTCCTGCCAGCTGGGAGAGCAGCCTGAAGCAAAAGCCTCCAGCTCGCATGATATTCCAGGTTGGACTGAATCTCCATTAGATGAAACTTAAAGAAGAGAATGACCTGGAGTCACTCGCATTTATGTCCAGGTGCCCCCGACCGACCTCACCGAGGCCAGCCAGGATTACCCATATCTGCCCAGAAGCCCCCAACTGAACTCACCGAGGTTGGCCAGGAGCAACCAGGAGACAGCTGCAGATGGTGCAATACGGCTGCTAAGTGTCTTTGCTAACTTGCAAAGGCAAGGAGCTGCTGCTGTGTAGCAATGCAGTACTGCGTCTGCCAGCAGCACCCAGGAGACGTATGGTGACAGTGAGATGAGCGAGCTCCATGCTTGCCATGGTATGTCGTCTGCACGGGTAACCCAGGAAAAAAGTCGAGAAATGATTTTTTGCTGTTGCTTTCACGGAGGGAGGGAGGCCTGATGACATGTACCCAGAACCACCCGCGACAATGTTTTGCCCCATCAGGCATTGGGAGCTCAACTCAGAATTCCAATGGGTGGCGGAGACTGTGAGAACTGTGGGATAGCTACCACAGTGCACCGCTCCAAAAGTCGATGCTAGCCTCAGTACTGTGGATGGACTCCACTGACTTAATGTGCTTAATGGGGACACACACAATCGACTGTATCAAATCGATTACTAAAAAATCGACTTCTATTAAATTGACCTAATTTTGTAGTGTAGGCATACCCTTAGTTCTCCACAGGAATGTTCAGATATTGAATGGTGTCTATCAAGGTCCATTGTTCACCAAGTACTTTCATTTACTTGAATAACCCCCTCACACTATGTTGATCAAATTTGCCTTAGGAGCTTTTTACAGCAAACACTTTAAAGATAAGCATAGAGCCAATGCTCATAACTTCAGATATAAAAATGATACATGCATAAGTATAGGATGAATACATGCAGAAGAACATAACCTTTGCAAAGATATGTTACATGGCATATCCAGCATAAAATATATTTCAGTCATATCATATTTATACTCATAAATATATTTTTATAAAATCATACAGAGTGCAACGTCACACACTTATCAACCCCCATCCCTATATTTAAAGCTGGGCTCAAAGACTGAGAATCTTCAGAAGCCATTTCATGATAGTTAAGGAAACTGGAGCTCTGTGGATGGAAGGGTCATGAAGACATATGCCATGGGACCTGAGTGAGAGAGAAAAGAGAGTACGAGGGTGAGAGTGTCCTGGTTGAGAAACAGAAGCAGTTTAGTTCTTTGGAGGATGAGTCCCAAGTACTTCGTCCCAAAAATATTAACTATTGTGCGTCTAGCTACACTGGTAAGGATTACAGAGCACCAATGCCAATGCAGGCACCGGGGATATTTCCTGACAATGCCTGCTTTAAGGAAGCTGGAACCTCCTGAACACCTAGAGACCCTTTGAATTGGGAACACCTTTCCCATTGCAAGTTTCCCAGAGACCTGCTGCAAGTGAAGTACCCATCCCGAAAAATGCAGAGGTAGCTACTGAACCACAAGATGTAACAGCTCTCCTCTGAAGATAACAAAGGCAACAAATATCCCCAATTAAATGTTAGGTGTTGTTGCAAGCAGCAATGAAGACGGTATCATCTAACTGTGTGATAAATGAGTATGTGTAGGGAAAGGAAATAAATATCAGTGGTTACATTTTTGTGCCTCAGTCTTCCAGTGGCCAAACAAATACCATCAATGGTGGGAAGGATAAATAAACATGTGTCAGCATCTAGAGAAATTAAGTTATTAAATGAGAAATTTTTGTGGTTAAATTTTTACATGCCACTGCTTATGGCAGTGAAATAAATATCTATCAGTAAGGTAACTGTTAAATCAGTTGATGCCAGAGTTTCCAGTGAATTGTATAAATACACCATACACCACACAGAGAACTGTTCAAGTATCACTAGATGCAGTGATGAAATATCTATATGATTAACTGTCATTAAAATATATACCAGCATGATTGTCTTTAGATTGTGTATCCCTCTCCAAGTTTAGCAGACAGGAAAGTAATGGACATCTACATATGAATAGCAAATGAACATCACAAAGTAATTCCTGGAACTAGATTGTAGTCCACATGTATAGAACGGCCATACAAATCTTCACTATGCAATATGCCCACTTCTCCATCATTGGTTCTGACAGTATACTTTCATAATGTTTGTCCGAAGTCATGATTTGAACAGCCAGTTATGCTTTTGATATCACAGTACTACAAACACTACAACTTGTGCACAGCTAGGACTTCATTCATCACAAAACAAAAAATTGAGTACCTTTAGTTACTCAGGGTGATCTCTACATATGGAAAGATACACCTGTTATTGGTATCCTGAGTCTGATTTCACTGAGTGAAGCTGTAACTCTATTGCATTCTGTGGAGTTACTCACAGTTTACTCCCATCTACACAAGATCAGCTCAGACCCATTAGGTTAATACATTCTTATACTGTGCCCATGGATTTTAGTGTTCTTACTTTTCATACGTAAGACTTTATTTATTTAAGACTGGCATTCATCCCTTAGAACATAAGAACATAAGAACGGCCGTACCGGCTCAGACCAAAGGTCCATCTAGCCCAGTATCTGTCTACCAACAGTGGCCAATGCCAGGTGCCCCAGAGGGAGTGAACCTAACAGGCAATGATCAAGTGATCACTCTCCTGCCATTCATCTCCATCCTCTGACAAACAAAGGCTAGGGACACCATTCCTTACCCATCCTGGCTAATAGCCATTTATTGACTTAACCACCATGAATTTATCCAGTTCTCTTTTAAATGCTGTTATAGTCTAGCCTTCACAACCTCCTTAGGTAAGGAGTTCCACAAGTTGACCATGTGCTGCGTGAAGAACTTCCTTTTATTTGTTTTAAACCTGCTGCCTATTAGTTTCATTTGGTGTATTATGGGAATAAGTAAATAACTTTTCCTTATCCACTTTCTCCACATCACTCATGATTTTATATACCTCTATCATATCCCCCCTTAGTCTCTTCTTTTCCAAGTTGAAGAGTCCTAGCCTCTTTAATCTTTCCTCATATGGGACCCATTCCAAACCCCTAATCATTTTAGTTGCCCTTTTCTGAACCTTTTCTAGTGCTAGAATATCTTTTTTGAGGTGAGGAGACCACATCTGTACACAGTATTCGAGATGTGGGTGTATCATGGATTTATATAAGGGCAATAATATATTCTCAGTCTTATTCTCTATCCCCTTTTCAATGATTCCTAACATTCTGTTTGCTTTTTTGACCGCCTCTGCACACTGTGCGGACATCTTCAGAGAACTATCCACGATGACTCCAAGATCTTTTTCCTGACTCGTTGTAGCTAAATTAGCCCCCATCATATTGTATCTCTTAGTGCATTTATTACAGAACTGACATTTTATAGGGTTATTTTCCCCTCTATTAGAATCCAAACACCAGGAGCATTTAATTTTATTGAGAGCCTTACACGCATTTATCTGTGTTAGAGATTTTCAGGGCTACTTGTCATTTAAGCACCAGGTTGGTTTGCAACATTTAAAAGCATTTTCCTCTCATAGGTGGAATGGGTTACTCTTCTTTACTTGTTTATGATCCAAAGGAAGGAGCAGTCACCCCAGAAGATTGCTCTGGTATGAAACTTCATAAGACTAAAAAGAAGAGACAGTTTGGAACAAAGATTCTTCCCTGTGGTGGGCCGAGGGAGGAAATGGAATTCTGTTCTCAATCAAGGAATCAGGGATTGTTTTCCCTCCACTTTCAGAAGTTAGAGAGGGCCTCTCTGCTTCACCATCTAACATAGCATGTGGGTGAAGTGAGGGAGTTGTTTGATTTTTAAAACAGCCAAAAGCTGTGATCCCAGATAAACATCCTCAGGGGTAGATCATAAGGCCAGCTCTTCCTTGTTTTGCTGCCACCACAGCTTTTCCTTCACAAAATCCATAATGCCCAACAGGCATTATTAAGGAAAAATAATTAGTACAGCTCCCCTTGGTATCACATGCCACTATTGCTAATCCCCATTCTGCTGTTTTAAAACCCTCTGCCCACAGTATAGAGAAGGGAACACCTAGCTTTCAAATGGAAGCTATGTAGCAAATGATTTTGTATGTATAGGGTTGTTGGTTTTTTTGCATTCTGTGTGTAGCCTCCACCACTTTGGTAGTGAAGCTCTTGAGGCACTATTTGATGAAGCAATAACCTGTCCTGGTGGTGAGCTCCCAAACTATAAAAGATACTGTTACTTTATTATTTGATCTTGAGCAATTCAAATATTACTGACTGCAATAGGTATAAAAGAAACTTCCAGTTATGCAATAAATTGCTTGTTGTTGTCTTAAAACATGGGTGCCAAAGAACAAATATTACCTTTCTGTTGTTTCTTTATTAAAGGGGCACAGCCAATTTATTAAATGTCTTTCTGTACCGGTATTTTACTGTTATACAATTGCAGGATTTACTTATTGGCTGGTTAGCACAAGCAGGAAAAGTACTCAAGCACAAACTCAGTAAATAACAGAACCATACCTAGTTATTACTGGCAAACAGAACACAGGCAGCTGCTCCCTGCTTCTTGTGTTGCTGTTACCAGACAGCTGTCCTTGCTCCTAAAGGCAGGAAATGCACACAGCTGAACTTCCTCTCAGCATTAGTTCCTGGGACACCTAGGAACAGCCACACTCTCTATAGGACTTTCTGTGGGTGTGCCAAGAACATCCACTTACCCTTCCAGCATAGTAACTATACTGCTAATCCCAGTCATGCAAGCATCATGAGCTAGGCCTGAGAAAATCATCAGATTGACTTAAAATAATCAGTTAATAATAATAATAATAAAAAAACCTTTGGGTTCTTTTTATTTTCTTCTGGTTTCTGAGACTTAAGTTGTTTCACATTATCAGGGTTTTATCTACAACCTCAAGGACTAGAAACTTACCGTTTTGTTTTTTGTTAAATGAAAGTCAAGTTTGCCAGCTACTTAACTCCAGGAGTTAAGGCTTTAAGAAAATTACCAATATAGTGAAGACCGCAATACCTTAGATTATTACAAGATTAAGTCAATTTCAATTTTTTGTGTTCTGTTTTTCTTTCAAGTTTTTATTTCTACTGTTTGTGTTTCAAGCATTGCAAGGAATGTTTATTTGGTTTATCATAATATAATAATAATAATTAATAATTAATAATTATATCATGCATAACCTCTTTATCTGTAGATTGCAAAGTGCTTTACAAAAGAGGTCAATATCATTATCCCTTTTATACAAATAGGGAAATTGAGGCACAGATGTGAAGTGACTTGTCCAAGTTCATTCAGCAGAAGAGTCAGGAATAAAAACACAGTCTCCTGAGTCCCTGTCAAGTCCACTAGGCCACCCTGCCTGCATTTTTTTAATGGAAACATATTGGTTTAAGCTTTGTAAAAGTTTGACTTTGTTATAAAATTTATATTTATTTAAATTTAAAATTTTGGGGGCAAATTTAAGTTACAAGTATCCCTTTAGGCTACATTAACTAGACAAACATTTTCATAGAGAATCACTGCGAAAGGAAATCAACATTATTTATTTTTAGGAGCTACCAATCAGATTCTTACCCTGAAGGGATCATGGCTCTACATAGAAAATATAATGTTAAGAAATATTTCCATATGTGTCTTCTTCTTTCAAGATGTGACAAGACTATTCAGGTGAGAAAGACTCTAAAGATGTCATAAGTTGGCAGTAAATCCCTTTCAGTATATACAATCATGCTGTGAGGGACCAATGGCTACTGTGAGACCTGACTGAAATTATTTTCACAGCCATTATTATTATGGGTAATAATACTGAGGCTGAAATTAATGGTTTAAGTTCAAGAACATTATCCTTACAAAATTCAGTGGGTAGGATAAAACAAAGTTTGCAATTGTTGTCTAACTGTCATGACACTCCTAAATCCAAAATTGATTCTTCATTGAAATAGTTTCTTCAAATATTATTAAAGAAAATGCTATAGTATCTCCTGATTTGGAAATAGTTGAAAAACCACGTGAACTCAAGGAACTCTTGTATTTTAGGTGTTAAAGAAGGAACAGTAGAAGCTGATTCCTTTATTAAGAGTTATACTGGTTCCTGATACACAGTTCAACCCATCACTGTGAGTAAAAAGAAATACTTTGGTTCCTCCAATCCTCCCACATTCATTTCAAAGTCTATTTTAAAAAATTAAAGATAATTCCCTAGATGAATATCCTGTTTTAGGCCTGCCTTCTGCAAGGTGCTGAGCTGCTTCTGTAAGATCCTGAGAAGGCTCAGCTCCCACTAAAGTCAGCATGATACTTAGAACATTATTATTTTTTTAATCGGACATAAGATTCTGCCTACAGCTTAGCAAAACTATGCTATTTTAGGAATAAAATATTCATTCCCTTATGTGACCAAGCTAACTTAGTTTTCTGGAATAGCAGATTTTATGATAAATACCATCCCAATCAATGGCTATTAGGCAGGATGGGCTAGAGACGGATCTTTGGTCTGACCCAGTATGACCATTCTTATGTTCTTATGTCAATTGGGAACACTATAATATCGGAACTTGGGGAACTCCATTTTCAGGAAGTGCTTGATGAAAGAGAACAGTGCATGTGGAGAAAGGAATAAAGCTGTAGGAACATAAGAAAGGCCATGTTGGATTAGACCATCTAGCTCAGTATCCTGTCTGAAAGTGCTCAGTGCCAGATGATTCAGGGGGAATGGACAGAACAGGGCAATTTTGATTAATCCATTCATGGTCATCCTGGCTCAGCTTCTGGCAGTTGGAGTTTTAGGGACACTCACAGGGTGGTGGTGTGTCCCTGACTATCTTGGTTAATAGCCACTGATGGACCTATCTTCCATGAACTGATCTAATTCTTTTTTGCACCCAGTTATATTTTTGGCCTTCACAACATCTCCCAGCCATGAGTTCCACATGCTGACTGTGTGTTGTGTGAAGAAGTACTTCCTGATGTTTATTTTAAACCTGCCATGTATTAATTTCATTTGGTGACCCCTAGTTCTTGTGTTATGCAAAGGGGTAAATAGCACTTCCCTCTTCCGTTTCTCCACACCATTCATGATTTTATATACCACTAGCATAGCCCCCTTTACTCGTCTCTTTTCTAAAACAAACAATCCCAATCTCTTAAACCTCTTATAGGACAGAAGCTGTTCCATAACCCCAATCATTTTTGATGATCTTCTCTGTTCCTTTTCCAATTCTAATATATCATTTTTTAGATGATGTGATGAGAACTGCCTGCAGTACTCAAGGTGTGGTCATGCCATGGACATATATTGTGGCATTATGATATTTTGTGTTTTATTATTTATCCCTTTCCTAATAGTTACTAACTTTCTGTTAGTGTTTTTGACTGAGACTGCACATTGAGATGATGTTTTCAGGGAACTATCCACAATGATTTCAAGATCTCACTTTTATTTAAGCTAATTCAGATCTCATCATATTGTATCTATAGTTGAGTATTTTCCAGTGTACATTACTTTGTACTTATCAACATTGAATTTCATCTGCCATTCATTACCCAATTTAGATAGATCCCTTTTTCTAACTCTTTGCATTCAGCTTTGGATTTAACTATCTTGAATAATTTTGTTAGTCTGCAAATTTTGTCACTTCATTGTTCACCCATTTTTCCATATAATTTATAAATATATTGAACAGCACAGATCCCAGTACAGATCCTTGGGGAACCCTGCTATTTCTCTCCATTGTGAAAACTGACCATTTATTCCTACCCTTTGTTTTCTATCATTTAACCATTTAGTGATCCATCAGAGGACCTTCCTTCTTATCCCATGACTATTTACTTTGCTTAAGAGCCTCTGGGGAGGGACCTTGTCTGAGGCTTTCTGAAAATCCAAGTACACCATGTCAACTGGATGACCCTTGTCCAGCTGCTTGTTGACTCCCTGAAAGAAATCTAATAAATTCGTGAGGCATGATTTCCTTTTACGAAAGCTGTGTTTACTCTTCCCGAACATAGATTTACATGACATGTGTCTGATAATTCTGTTCTTTACTATAGTTTCAACCCATTTGCCTGGTACTGAAGTTACGCTTGCCAGCCTGTAACTGCCAAGATCCCACTGGAGTCTGTTTTTTTAAAAATCAGAGTTATATTAGCTACCCTCAAGTCATCTGGTACAGAGGTTGATTTAAGTGACAGGTTACATACCACAGTTAGTAGTTCTGCAGTTTCATATTTGAGTTCCTTCAGAACTCTTGTGTAAATACCATCTGGTTCTGTGATTTATTAATGTTTAATGTATCAGTTTGTTTCAAAAACCTCTTCTACTCACACCTCAGTTTGAGACAGTTCCTTAGATTTGTCACATAATAAGAATGGCTTGGGTTTGGGGATTTCCTCACATTCCCTGCACTGAAGACTGATTCAATAAATTCATTTAGGTTTTCTGCAACAGCCTTGTCTTCCTTGAATGCTTGTTTAGCAATTCACTCATCCAGTGGCCCCAATGACTATGATGAACTCAAAATAAATGTTGCTATTGTTGTTTGTGTCCTTAGTGAGTTGCTCTTCAAATTCTTTCTTGGCCTGACTTTTTTTTACTTTTGCACTTGATATACCATAGTTTCTGCTCCTTTCTATTTTCCTAACTAAGCTCTGACTTCCAGCTTTTGAAGGATGCCTTTTTGCCTCTAACAACCTCTTTTACTCTGCTGTTTAGCCAGGGTGGCATTTTTTGGCCCTCTTACTGTTTTATTTTATTTTATTTGGGGTATAACATTTAGTTTGAGCTTCTGTTATGATGATTTTTATATAGTCTCCATATAGTTTGTAGGCATTTCATTTGACCCTTGTTACTGTTCCCTTTAATTTCCATTTAACTAGCTTCCTCATTTTTGTGTAGTTCTCTTTTTTGAAGTTAAATGCTACTTTGGTGGGTTTCAATGTCTTTTCCCCCCTACAAGGATATTAAATTTAATGACATGGAATTTCTATGCATGCAGATTCTATGGTACAGTTTGAGTCATTTAAGATTTTTACTATATTTGACTCTAAGCTTTCTTTCACTACTCCCCCACCAGCGCAACCTACTCTGTCATTTCTATATATTTTGAACCAGGTAATACTGCATCCCATATCCTCATCCCATCAAGTTTCCATGATACTTATTGTATCAATAGCCTCATTTAATGTCATGCATTTTAGTTCACCCATCTTAGTATTAAAACTTCTAGACTTCAAATTAGACAAAGGTTTCTAACCATCAGAGGAGTGAAGTTCTGGAATAGCCTTCCAAGGGGAGGAGCGGGGGCAAAGTACTAAGCTTGAGGGGTTTAAAAAGTTTATGGAAGGGATGGTATAATGGGATAGCCTAATTTTGGCAATTAATTCGTCTTTGACTACTAGCGGTCAATATGCTCTATAGCTTGTGATGGGATGTTAGATGGGGTGGGATCTGAGTTACTACAGAGAATTCTTTCCTGGGTGTCTGGCTGTGAGTCTTGCCCACATGCTCAGGATTTAGCTGATCGCCATATTTGGGGTTGGGAAGGAATTTTCCTCCAGGGCAGATTGGCAGAAGCCCTGGGTATTTCTTTTTTTTTTTTGCCTTCCTCTGCAGCATGGAGCACGGGTCACTTGCTGGAAGATTCTTTGCACCTTGAAGTCCTTAAACCATGATATGAAGACTTCAATGGCTCAGACACAGGTTTGATTCAGGAGTGGGTGGGTGACAAGGCCGGCTTTAGGCCAATTTGCCCGATTCCCCCGAATCGGGCCCCGCCCCTGAAGGGGGCCCCGCGCTGGCTGGCTGTCTCCCGGAAGCAAAGTTCTGCCTCTCCCGGAAGCAGCAGCTGTTGCTGCTAGGCAACGAGAGACGCTGGCCAACAGAAGGCTGAGGCAGAGACAGCCGCTGGGTGTTGCAGGTCAGGAGGGGGGAGAGGGGAGGGAGGAGAAGGCACACGTGCTTGCAGCCTTCCTCCCGTCCCCTCCCCTCCCCTCCCCTCTCCCCAGCAGTCGCCTAGAGGAGACGCCGAGGGAGCTTCTGGTCTGGTGGGAGACACAGGAATCTCTGCAGTGGACCTCACTCACCTGAACAGCTGCTGGGGCTTCCAACGGTGAGTGTCTGACCCTGTCATTCCCCGTAGGTTTGTAATATTGGGTTGGTGTTGTGGTTTTCGGGGTGTTGCTGTTTGAGGGTGAGTTTGTGCCTGCCTGTGTCTGTTTCAGAACTAAAGTTGGGATCATGTCATGTAACCCCGGAAAAAAGCCCGCAGCCAGTACTTAGTGCTGTGAACTCCAGGTGAGAGAGAGAGGGAGGTTTGGAGGAGGAAATCAAATACATCAAGAGGGGAGAATGCGAAAGGTCTGCAACATGGCACGGCAGGCTGAGACTTTTATCTCCCCCCCATCTCCCTGCAGAAGGGGAAACTGAGGCACAGCGTGATCTGATTCCCTTTCCAAATTATTTTGCAAAGGAAGGGGACTGGGGCTCCTATCCAAACCAGTTCCCTTCCCATCAACTCTGTTTTCCCTGCTGCAAGACCACTCTAGGGGCTGAATATTTCCATTAAACTATGGCTCCTTCATTTGCCCTGCAACAATAAAATAGACCGGCTGGGGGGGGGGGCGAATAGCCTCCCCAAAGCTGTGTGGATATTAAGTTTTTTGGGGGGGGACATGATAATATTCTAGATCAATCAAATGCCCAGCTCAGCTTTCTAGCCATCCAGCAGCTCTAGGGCAGGGAAGGAAGGTGCTCTTGGTGCAGAGTGGTCGCAAAACAGAGGTGAATTTAGCGGGGGATTGAGGGGTCTGCTTGAAATCCCACCTGATGCAGCCACATAGAATCACTGGCAGTGCTGAGAGAGGCCAGGAGTGGAAGCAGGTGGTCTGGGGGTGAGGGGACATTGCCCTCAGTCCTGGGCTCTGGGATGGACTAGGCTGGGTGGTGGGTTCAGTCTAGTCTTCCAGCCTGCTGTTCTCACTGGGGTTTGTGGTTTTCATCTGGCTCCACCGAAAAGATCAAACAAGCCCAGTAGAAAAGGAGAATGAGAGAGGCGGGAAGGAGTTTGTAAGGGGTTTAAGTGGCCCATCAGTGAAAGAGTAAAACCAGAGTTTGACTGGGTTTCCCCCCAACCACCACTCCTGCAAATACTGGGGAAGGGGCAGCTCCATCCCCCACTGAGGCTATGGTAAGGGGCATCAGGGGAGGAAGGAAGCCACATGGCAGTCCCTTCCCCCCCAGCACCCTTCTCCAGCCCCCAAACTGTCCCAAAGCCTGCACGGCACCCACCCCTCCACACTCCCTCCCAGAGCCTGCACCCTTCCACCCTTCCTGCACCTCACCCCGTGCCCCAGCCCAGAGACTGAACCCAGCACCCAAACTCCGTCCCACTCAGCCCTGGGCAAAGCTCCTTGGTCTGGCTCCCAGCCCCTCTCCAAGGGTTGCAGCTGTCTGGAGGTGCCTGCCTTCCACATCTTCCTCATTCACACCTCATTCATTCAATAGGGCAATTGATTACAAAGTGGAGGAAAGATCTCTTTCTACTTCTAGCAAAAAGACATTTTTCTTTTACCTTAATTATACTACCTTGGGGCCCACTATAACATATTACCAAGGTTCAATACAAAGTCATGTAAAAGTTATACAAAAATGCATAATGCAGAGATTTATCTACAACTGCATTGATTGATTGCTGTGTGCAGTAACATAGTGACCCCTGGGTCTTTGAATGAGGCTATATACTTGGGGGTGGGGGCGTGCAGCGGCAAGTCGAGGGCGAGCGGGTGGGCAAGCGGCAGGTAGACAAAGAGGTGAGCAGTGAGCCAGCAGGGGTTCTAGGGGCAGGCATAGGGGTTTCTGGCAGGGGAGGGAGAAAGTGAAAGGAAGCGAGTGGTGGGTGGGGGACTGACTAGGAAGGACGCAGCAAGTCAGTGGGGGACTAGGGGGTGAAGAGGGTGTGATGGTGGGGCCGAGCGGGGAGGGGGTGGGTCCTATTTTACTGCTGTGATCTGGTCACCCTATTTGTGCCAGGTTTCAGAGTAGCGGCCATGTTAGTCTGTATCTGCAAAAAGAACAGGAGTACTTGTGGCACCTTAGAGACTAACAAATTTATTTCAACATAAGCTTTCATGGGCTACAGCCCACTTCTTCGGATGCATAGAATGGAATATTTCTTTTGCTTATGTGTGCCATTTCTCCCCCACCCCCCAAACCTTCCTCTTTGGCCCACAGCTGAAATGCAGGAAGACCGATTAAACAATTTGGCAATCATGTCAATTGAATGCGATGTAATGAAGAGCTTAGAGTTAGGCAATATACTGACAGATTTTGTCAAACAAAAAGCGAGGAAGATAAAGTTTTAAAAACATATAGGTGAGGTGTACAATAAAGTTCCTCTTAATGAACTTGATATTTATAATATATGATGTAATATATGTAATATATAATTTTGTTATGTGTATATAGTCATGGAAAGTAAATAATACATGAAAGAAATGAAAGGTGGGTTTTTTTAAGTGCTTTTTTTTTTGGGGGGTCATCCCTGCTGGGGCCCCTTCGAAACTGTTCGAATTGGGCCCTGCCTTCCTAAAGCCGGCCCTGGTGGGTGAGATTCTGTGGCCTCATTGTGTAGGAGGTCAGACTAGATGGTCATCCTACTTGTTTACCTTCTCTGCTAGCTCTCAGTTCTATTTTAGCCTCACTTCTAACTGCCAATTATATTTTTTAGACTTGCAACCTTTATTTACCTAACAGTGTTATGATCTGCTGGATCCCTGCCAAATTGGTTTCCCCACCAATTCTATAGTTAGCACTCTGACCTGCAGCTTCTATTTAATGGTGGAATGACTCTTGCTTATTTAAAATGGAAGCCATGGATGCAAAATGGGGTCTGGGGACTTCAAAATAGCGTTTCTCTGGCATTACCAATGACTACAACCTGACTGCCAAAAGGTAAAATCAGCTCAGCAGATTCCAACACCTAAAGCTATTAAATCAGGTCAGAGACTGTCAGGATTTCTAAACTATCTTCCAAGCCTCTCAAACACACAACAGCCCCCTGAGGTGACTACTGAACAAAGATGCAGTATATACATGGTTATTCCAACATGGAATCATAGAAATGTAGCAGTAGAAGAGACCTCAAGAGGTCATCTAGTCCAGTCACCTGCATTGAGTCAGGACTAAGTATTAGCTAGCACCCTGACAGGTGTTTGTCTAGCCTGTTCTTAAAAGCCTTATTTCCAGTCTGAATTTGTCTAGCTTCAGCTTCCAGCCATTGTATCGTGTTATACCTTTTTCTGCTAGATTGATGAGCCCGTTCTTAAATGTGTTCCCCATGAGGATACTTATAGACTGTGATCAAGCCACCCTTTTACCTTGTCTCTGTTATGCTAAATAGATTGAGCTCTTTGTGTCTACCATTGTAAAATTTTTTTCTAATCCTCTAATAAATCTTGTGACTCTTTTCTGAACCCTCTTCTATTTATCAACATCATTCTTGAACTGTTGGCACCAGAACTGGACGCAGTATTCCAGCAGTGGCCACATCAGTGCACAAATACAGAAGTAAAAATTACTCTCTACTCTTACTCGAGATTCCTCTGTTTATGCATCTGTTATAAACATACAGCTAAGGGTAGCATAAAATCCCTCTTTACCCTATAAAGGGTTAAGAAGCTCAGATAACCCGGGGGCACCTGACCAAAAGAACTAATAAGGGGAGAAGATACTTTCAAATCTGTGGGGGGAAGGTTTTTTGTCTGTGTCTCTTGGAGTCAGCCAGGAAACAGGGCAGGGGAAAATACATCTCCCTAGCTATATCTGAACTAAGCATGTAGTCTTACAGAAATAATAAGTAATAGCAGAAAAGAAATGTGTTAGATTACCTTTTGTTTTAGCTTGTGAATTTTCCCTGTGCTAAGAGGGAGGTTTATCCCTGTTTTTGCAACTTTAAAGTTTTGCCTAGAGGGGAAATCCTCTGTGTTCTTGAGTCTTTTGTTATTCTGTAACATACTTACCATCCTGATTTTACAGAGGTGATTTTTTTACTTTTTCTCTAATTAAAATTCTTCTTTTAAGAACCCGATTGATTTTTCAT
Source organism: Gopherus flavomarginatus (assembly GCF_025201925.1). Taxonomy (NCBI): domain Eukaryota; kingdom Metazoa; phylum Chordata; order Testudines; family Testudinidae; genus Gopherus; species Gopherus flavomarginatus. Next base: position 110,827,424 of record NC_066618.1, read on the forward strand.
TGTTCTTAAGATCCAAGGGTTTGGATCTGTGTTCACCTGTACCAATTGGTGAGTATATTATTGTCAAGCCTCCCCAGGAAAGGGGGTGTAGGGGTTTGGGGGGATATTTGGGGAAGATAGGGCTCCAAGTGGCCATCCCTGAATGTTTGGTTAAATGCCTTGGTGGTGGCAGCGATACTAAGGCAAGGAAGGAATTTGTGCCTCTGGGAAGTTTTAACCTAAGCTGGTAAAAATAATCTTAGGGGGGTCTTTCATGCAGGTCCTCACATCTGTACCCCAGAGTTCAGAGTGGGGAAGGAACCCTGAGAGCATCCCCATGATCATATTAGCTTTTTTTCCACAGCATCAGATTGGGAGTTTATGTTCAGAAGATTACCCACCGTGACCACCAGTCTTTTTCAGAGTCATTGCTTCACAGGATAGAGTCTCCTATCCTTGTAAGTATGGGCAACATTCTTTGTTCCTAGATGTATACAATTACATTTAACTGTATTAAAAAGAACATATTGTTTACTTGTGTCTATTTTACCAAATATTCCCGAATGTCCTGCATTAGTGACCTGTCCTCTTCATTATTTACCATTTGGCCAATTTTTGTGTCATCTGCAAATTTTATCAGTGTTGATTTTATGTTTTCTTCTAGGGCAGTGATAAAAATTTTAAACAACATAGAGACACCACTAAAAATGCACCCACTCGAAGATCTCCCATTTACAATTATATTTAAACAGTTAGCCATCTTTTAATCCATTTAATGTGTACTTCATTTTTATATGGGTCTAGTTTCTTAACCAAAATGCCGCACAATATCAAGTCAAATGCCTTAGTTCTATTTGTGTATATTACCTCAACATTGCAGGTTTGGTTGATAAAGGTAATAATTGTATTTAAAAAGGTTCATTTGACAGGATCTGTTTTCTATAATCTCATGCTGATTTACATTACTTATATTATCCTTCTTTAATTCTTTATTAATTGAGTCCTATATCAACCACTCCATTATCTTGCCCAGGATTGACATCAGATTGACAAACCTATAATTTCCTGGGTCATCCTGTTTACCCTTTTTAAATATTTGCACAACATTAGCTTTCTTCCAGTATTCTGGAAGTTCCCCAGCATTCCAAATCTTATTGAAAAATCAATATTAATGGCCCAGCAATCTCATCAGTCACCTGTTTTAAAACTCTTGGATACAAGTTATCTAGACTAGCTGGCTTAAACATGTCTAACTTTATTAACTGCTGTTTAATGTCCTCCTGAGATACAAAGTGTTATCATATGATATGATATACTTTTTTTTACTAAATACAGAACAAAAATATTTATTGAAGACATCTGCTTTTTCTGCGTTATTAGTGATAATTTCCATCTTGTTAGAATGATTGTTGTTCCTCAAATACTTTACAAAATCAGCTTTTATTGTCCTTATCACTGCTGGCCATACATTTCTCCTTGATCCCTTTGCTTCCCTTATCAATTTTCTACAATTCCTAGTTTCTGATTTATATTAATTATTATCAACTTCCCCTTTCTAATTATGCATGAAATAAATATATCCACAAACAGTCCTGCTAAAGTGCCTCTATCCTGACAATGAAAAATCACCTCTTAGTGTGACAAAATAGTTTATTCCTATACTAGCACTGAAGTACTATGTTTATGGGTGGTAGGTGAATACCTAAACTAGAAATCCTTAATTCCTTGGCTTCTCTGCTGAGGCTGATGACACAACTGGCGGCTGATTATTTTTTATAGTGGTCTTCACTTTCCTGCTAAATCTGGCCAATTTTTTAACCAATATGTCCTTCCTTGATTGTGACTTTTGGGGATTCTAGTAAAGTTTTCTTGAAAAATTCCCAATTATTATTATTTTTCTGATTAAATTCTTCCTCCCAGGTGTTTTGGCTCAAAACTGTTTTCAGCTTTGTGAAATTGGTCCTTTTAAATGGCCATGTGTATATAATATTGGTCTGGACTTTACTCAGATTGCAAATCATGTCATGTTCACTTGTACCTAAGTTAACATTAATTTGTAGTTTTGTGATCAATTTTTCTTTATCTGTCAAGTTGAGGTCTAATATAAATTTCCGCTATGTTGACACAACGCTTTCTCAGTTAGGAAATTGTCATCTATGATATTTAGAAATTCTGACGCTATTTTAATACTGGTAGCATGAGATCTCCACCATATGTCACTCAAACTGAAACCCTCAGTGACCACACAGCTTTTTTTATTCCACTCATTATAGAGGTACATAAATAGTCACTCACCATGTGATTTGGTGTCTGTAGCAGAGATCAAGTATTACCTCATCTTGTACTTTATCTGTTAGGCAGTTGATCCATAAACATTCAAGATAATTTCCTTATGAGTTTTCAGGTACTCAGAAACAAGTAATGCCGTTTCTGACATAGAGTGCCACTCCTTCTCCCCTTTTGCCCACTTAATCTTTCTTAACGAGATTATAATTGATTTTACCATTTCAGTCATGTGACTCATCCCACCAGGTTTCAGTAATACCATCTGGAACACTCTGTAATGTTCCAGCTCTGTCTCTCATTATGGGAGATAATAAAACTTTACTAAGAGTGGGTGAAGCCCATTATTACTAAACTCTTCTTACAAATGGGCAGACCAAAGCCACAGAGTGAGCTGGTAGCAGAGAAAAAGAGAAAAATAGGAAGGAATTTTATTAAGTGCTTCATTTTCCATCTGACACCTTCATCTCAGTAAGTTAAGGGTAGCACAGAAGACAGAAAAATCAAGCAGACTTGGACAGAAACAGAATGATGGTCAATAAGAATCGTAGGAACTATAGAAGGTTAATTGGAGATCCCAACCCCAATCATCCACTTTGTTCAAGTGCAAAGGAAAATAGTTACAGCAGGGAGCTAGTTGCAGCTCCATGATTCAGAGCCACCAGGTCTCAACTCAATTCAGAGCTAAACATTTTGCTCACACCCCAGCCTCAACATGCCAACTCATTCTTTTACACTACGGGCTCTGCTGCCTTAACCAGTGGAGAGATTCCCTGCACAGGGGAATTTCTCTGCTGACCATCTCTGGGTGCTTTAAGGCCACTTTGGGCCATTGAGTTAATTTTGTGGAGCAACCAGCCCATCCTGATTCAGTTTTGAGACACACACAGTTAAAGACTAAGTCTATGTACCAGCAGATGATTATTCTTTTGTTGAGATCCTTGCATTAAACACAGTCCTGTCAGGCTTCCATTACAGAAAATGAAAAACTCTAATGTACAGTATCAGATAAGAGAAATTCTATATGATTCTGAAATGTATATCTATGTTTACATCCACAATGTTATTTGCTTAAAATATTTGTGCATACACTATCGATGCAGAGTTTTTACAGTTGACTTCACTGACACTATAAAATAGTTTGTGAAAAGAGAAAGAGGCAAAACATATTGGGCTCTTGCTGCTTCTTGAGTTTTTTGAAAAAGTGGCATTAGTATAATCTTAATCCCTTGCCTTCCTTTTAGGGATTCTATCCTGCTTTGGCAGGGGACTATACTTAGTGAGACAGTAGAGCTATCCCAGCCTGAGTTACCAGGATAGAAGAAGCATGGTCTAGTACAGTGCTTTAAACAGAGACTATGAGATAGGAAATCAACTCTCTGGGCTTGATTTTATGACATGCTGAACACTCTGCCCTTGATCCAGCAAAGCACTAAAGTTCAAGCACATAAGTAAAGTCCAATTACCAGTGATAAACTATCATCATCCACCATTCTGATTTTGTTCATTCCCCATGCAATTACTTGGGCAAGGGAGTAGAGGCGAGCTTACTGCCTTGTCCTCCTGCACACCTGGATCCAAGCTCTGACTATCCCATATATATAGATGAAAAGGGGTTCTTATGCCCTTGCATGAATTCAGAGTCTGAGTACAATCTAGCTCACAATAAATAGCTGCAGGTATTTTTATTTGCCCAAAAGGTTTTTATTAGCAGCTATCTTTATAGCAGTTAAGTAACAGCACAAACTTCAGAAGAAAAATTCCCTAGATCATGGTTCAAAAACTTTTGACTATCTTCTAATCTGCACAAGTAAAAGCAGATCACCACAGCAGCCTAAAATTAATCGTGGTTCACAGTGAGCTATCTATATCTAGCTATCGATATCTATCTATAGATATATAGGCATATGGAGTCAAGAATAGTTTTATCCTCTACCTCAAACAGACAGTGATTTGTACACCATTTTTCATCTTTTATTAAGATCTTCTATTTAAATTCAAGAGAGAGATCACATTGGATGGCAGTCATTAAGTTAAACAGTGTAGTAACAAACTCTTGGAAATCTCACCATGCAATCTTTGGATGAAAATTTTACAAATATTTTCTCTCAACTCATTTCAATGTGAATGTGAAAATTTCCAACACAGCTCCGCAGGTTTGCAGCAGTTGCTATATGTTGGCAATCAAGCCATTGCTAAGCAATTTCTTAGATATTTAATAAGTTTATCACATTGGAGAGAGAACTTTCAGATTCCCACTTGAAGAATATTCCTCCAGGTGAGTGTGTTGTTATCGTTTACAAATTACATCTACAAACTCATTTGTTCAGGTTGGCAATATAATTAGTAATGATTATATGCATTTCCCACTGTTAAGCATTCTGTGATGCAGTGCAAGAGGAACAGTGCACATTCCCATTGCCATTTTTTCAGCTTATAAAACGTTGGCCTCATCACTAGTCAAACATATTCCACTTAAAAGTAATTAAAAATATCGACGATAATGTGTATGAAATTCTTCACAACTAGCTAATCCTTTAATCCTATTACCATTTCAACCATATGTTCTTATTAGTTTGCATTTGCTCCTTATGCTGGAAGTAGACCCAATAGAAAAATATACAAATTTGGACCACACATCGATTTTAAAGGTAGCTGTCTCCATATGCAATGAAGATTTTCAATACCTGGAACATGGTTCAAACCCTTCTTTGCTATGTACCTTGTAATGATAAAATTCTGACACAAATGCAGCTATTCTTGCTCATAATACACATTTTTGTAATACACATAATACACATTATCTGGTATTGAAATGTTATTTTTATGGCAACAGGTGCTAATATGCTTTGTGTGAGCCATTTGATGTACAGCCACTACGGATGAAATTCTGCAGAGAAAAAGTAAAAGTAACTAGGCAGTAACTGCACCCAAACAGTCACTGTGGCCCAGATCCACAAAGGGACTTAGGTGTTATGATGCTGAGCATTGCAATATCTAACTTTTAGGCACTTAGAAAAATCACAGGAACAACACTGCCATCCACAAACCTGAGTTTGGCTTCTAGTCTGCCTATACAATGACTGGGGAGAGAGAGACACCCAAGAACAGGAGCCACAAAAGCCAGCAGTCTTGGTAGATCCTAGCCTAAGCTATCCTATGAGGATGCCAAGGCATAGAGGTCTTAAGCTCCACCCATCTTATGGACATGGGCACCTAAGTATGGGCTTCAGGCAGGTGCCTAGTTCTGCTAGCAATCCACAACCAGGAACACATCTTCTAGAGTAAGGTGGCTTAGGCTTCTAAATCATTTTTTAGGAGAATGAGCTAGGTGCCAAACCTCACTACTCAAAATGGCTGGAGGAGGTTGTATTGCTGATGCTTACCTTACAAATTTTAGTCCAATGGTTAGAGCACTTGCCTAGGATGTGGGAGACCCAGGTTCAAGTCTCCTTTCTGCTTGTCATGGGGAAGAAAGGATTTGAACAGAGGACTCCCACACCTCTCAGGAGAATGCTCTAACTGCTGATCTAGGGGACATTCTGATGTGAAATTTCCTCAGGCTCTTCTGTCAAAGCTGTTCCACTGTGTACAAATATTTAAGAGTCACTGGCTGGATCACAGCAAGCAAGGATGACTCTGTAGCATGGTGGTTAGGGCAACAATCTGAAAGGTGAAAGATCCAGCAGTCAGCTCCCCTCCTCCAGTAACTATTTTTACAAAGTGGAACAGTTTCAACAGGAAGGATTGAGGTAGCCCCACATCAGAATATCCCAAGCTCGCTGGTTAGAACACTCTCCTGAAAGATGGGACAACCTCTCTTCAAATATTTTCTTCCCCACAGGCAAAGGGAGGAATTGAACCTAGGTCTTCCCCATCCCAGAGTGAGGGCTCTAGCCACTGGGCTAGAAGTTACAAGGTGGTCACCCCTGCCTACTGTTCCCAGCTTTTGAATGGAACCAAGTAGTAGGTGGACTCAGAGCACTCCTACCAGATTGGGCCCCACAGGTGAGTTAGGTGAAGGGTCACCTATCTTTCCCTGGTTCATGGATTGCACTTAGGCCTAGGCAGGAGATGATGTTTCAAGTGAGGCAGCAGTGCACATTCCCAAAGGCAGAAACTTAGATGCCTAGGAACTTTTACTCTGAAAATTTAGGCACCAAGTGAGTCTAGACACTTACAAGCTTCAGTGGCAAAGGAGCAGAAGTTTTGTGAACACAGTGCTGCCTAAAACTGGGAATTAGGTGCCTAAGTCTGGGGTTTAGGTGTCTAGTTACCTTTGTGTATCTGAGTCTAATGGGTCTATGTGCATTAAAGTACACTCTGGATGGGCAGATAAACCTTTCCAGAGGTCCCTTTGGGTAGCAGAACAGTTCACAAAAGGACAGTTAGTGGTCTATCCGCATTTCAAGGCTACATGATCCTAGTGGAGGAACTTTGGAGTCAGTAGGTTTCCCAGGTGCAAAAGCCAGGGGCTGAGGCAGAAAAACTAAACTGTGTGTTAAGCAATTAGATTCCAAGAGATCCCTAGAGAGACAGGGACCAAGACAGCTGCTTGTTGGTGACAGAGATGTGGTTCCTCAGCTGAGATTGCTGGAAAAGGAAGCTTACCTTGTGAAGTCTGTGCCTTCTCTGTTCCAGGAACAGGATTTGTGTCCATTTTATAAATAAACCCAATCACAGTAAGAAAATACCTGGACTCTGAGTCACTGATTTCTGATCCAACAGGAAACTGCTCTGAATGGCCTTGAAACTGGCTAACACTCAGCAAGAGTGAAACATTATAGTGAATAGAGAGTGACCCATCACAGCCCAAGCCAGATCTCAATAGCACTGAACTTTGGAGATCAGATTCAAGATCAGAACCTGGATATAGAGACAAATTTCTCAAATGGCATCTGAACCAAATTCTCAGATGCAAAAAGCCTCCACTTTTGGGAATTTCACAATTGATGTCTAGTTCTGCATTTTGTGGTTGAGCCCATTTTTAATAATTAGTGCATGACTACAAAAATTTCAGAATATGTAGCAATCAACACCTGCCTTTAGGCTTGCTCTTACAGTATAGATACATGACAAAGAGATCATGGTATATTAGAGGCATTAAGTAAAAAGTATTGGGCTGACATTACTGTATTTAAAAAAAATGATAGTAAAATGCATAAGTAATCATTTTAAGTTTATTAGTCAATGCCAAATGAGTTTCTTTGATAGTTCAGTTACTTAGATACCATGAAAATATGCCCATGATATGGATAGCTAGATCAATCCATAAAATCAATGTTTACATCCAGAGCAAACAAATGTCTCCTTAATTAATCTTCATGTATCAAATTCAATAAAGATAAATATCAGCAGTCATTAGCTCATTTTGCTATCAATAATCCAGTCTGCTCAACAAGTGTTAATTTATATGGCCTAATTTGATGCTCCATGATTATTTTTCCCCTGATGAATAATATTTTCATTTTAGGAATTATTTTGATCGCTTGATTGGAAGATGACATAGCTACTATAAAAAGTTATTCATTTCTCAGGATAAAGCACATGTGACCATATATGACAATTCAGTAAAACCCAAGGATGAGGATTGCTCTACATAGCATAACCAGCACATTTTATGACAGAGGAGTAGAATCGTCTATCAAAGGATGATGTACAGAATTATAAACCACCAGTTACACATCCCTTAGATACCTAGACTCAGTCATCAACATTAGCTCCCTGCGGTCTTGTCAATGCCTGAACACGTTCTTTACTAAAAAGCAAAGGCCACCCAGATGGCCAGATCCTGGTACAGCCTGTGGATCTCCAGAGGGAAGTGCTAAAGGGTGACCTTAAGTAACCTTTGTTCTCATCTTAACCTGGGGCTGCTAGGCTCCATGCTACTTTCCAAATATAATGTTTGTAGAGCAAAGGGTCAATCCAGAAGCTCAGGTTTTCTGGGGCATAAGGACTCTTTAGCCATGCTCTTTTTTCCCTGTACCAGGGGATAAAAGGTGTGATGTGGTAACACCTGCAGTGGCACAAGTTGAAAGGAAAACACTCCCTTTAGCCCCCTCAAGGGTTTTTGCCCTTGCTCAAAGTTCCATAGGCTACAGAGCAGTGGTCCCATATTACAGCAGTATGACTGCTGCTGGAGCAGTTTGTAGAACCCTCCAGTCACGTGGTCACATCGCCACTGACATTTGGGCCAAATTGAGTGAGTGTCATTGCATCCTGGTACATGTGTTCTCAACACAAATCAAATTTGGCCTCACTGCCCTTCCATTCAGATTCTGGGACATCCAGGCCAAAAGGTGTTGCACCCTAAACTCTCTCTAAGCTGCATGGAGCAGAGATGTCTCTCCCCCAGGCTTGGACCTGCCACGGCGGGGAGAGGCACCCCTCCCCAGGCCCAAACTCAGCCCTGACCTGGACCTCCTATGGCTGGAGGCACCTATCTGTCCAAGCCCAGGTGCTGATGCAGGGAGAAAGGGCTGGGAGAAGTCCTCTTTCTCCACCATAGCCCCAGGACAGCCTGCTTCCCAAAGCCCTCATCCCCAGCCAGAGCCCTCATACCCCCAAACCTCTGCCCTAGCCCTGAACCCCTTCCCATACTCTGAACCCCTGGGTCCCACCCCCGCCACATGGTTTTTTGTTATGTGCACCAATATGGAGATGATGTGGGAAAAATTAGAGGGAACACTGGCTTGCAAACTAGTGCACAAGGAGTGTATTCATTTTATTCCTTTACGGTGGAGTGCAGGGGTGTCCATAGAGAACTTGGCTCCTAGAGGCACTAGCTCATGCACTGTATGGATAAGACAGAGGGGAGACTCCCTAGCTGATGGAGACCCAGGTTTCCTGCAGGAGTTGGAGGGATGATCAGGGACTGGAACAAAGTCCCTGATGGAGATAGCTGCAAGCACCAGAATTTTCTTCCCTTCCAGGAAATATCTGAGTTGGCACCACTGGAGATCTGGCATGGGGGAATCCTCAGGGTGAACTTTAACCATGTTTAATGCTCCTTGGACCAGAGTGGTGCAAATCAGCCTTAGTAGGGTGAAGCATCTTGTTGCAACAAAGTACTGAAGTTCACACCTATGGCAGCATAGGTCCTGCAATTCATTATTTTACATGCATGTTATGTTTGTTAGAGATGTACCGGGCAAATTAGGGTAGAGAACATGTTCACCGAGGACCAAGTGTCTCTCAAACCTTACTCAGGCAGAATTTAACAAATTATCCTAGCCCTGGATGAAATCCCCCCTGTACAACACTGTGCTTTGGGGGAGTGGGAGCTTGGTGGGAAGTGGTGACTAGAGAGGAACTGTAGCTGAGGAATAGCTGCATGAGTCAACCAGCTTCTTTGGGAAGGGAGCCCAAAGTCTGTGACAAATTATGGTGGACGGTAATGCTGCTGGTATCATCATTAGCTTCCTAGGAAGGCAGTATCAATTCACAGCTGTGGTGAGGAAGCAAATAACACCATGGAAACATGAATGAGCCATGCTGCCAGGAGGCCAGGTAGCCAAACTTCAGTTCTGTGAGTCTGATTGGGAATGCACAGATTTGGGCCATTCGTTTTCCATGACCAATCTTTCCCCTTCCACTGGGTCATGGTCCTTCTGTAACTGTTTCTTTTTCTAAATGCCTGAATACATTTGGTGCTCATGAAGCTGAGGGATGAATAACACCATCCAGAATGAGGTGTAGTATGAATCCATTTGGTGAAAGCTGCCTCCACAACTTTTCCACTGCATTGCAGTTATTAGCTGCCTCTAAACAAAGACCTACCAGTTTTTAATATTTGGATACTATGGTCTAAGTATCACCCATAAGTAGGTGAAACCCAATATATATATATATAATATTTTTGCTGGGAACCATTATCCAAGTATTGAAAAAGGACAGGATTTTTATGAATAGGAATATTTAGAGAGAGTCTATATTCAGTGTTGCTCTCCTCTGCCTGTCAGATAGTTATTCAATCATTACAGTTGTTTCTATGAGTAAATCGGGTGAAAATTTTAGGTTGTTACATATTTTTATGTAATCTTTGAGGATTTAATTTACTGCAATGGCCCTGTCTTCACTAACCAGGGAACCTATGTTAGTATATGTCTGGCAGAGATGGGCCCTAAACAGAATATTGAATCTGAACATCCCAAACTTTGAGGAAGATTGGGCTTGGATTCAGATCCCAACACCATGGCTGGTCATTGTCTGTGGAATCGACTAAATCAGAACACTGGTTCCAACCACTACAGAACTATTGAGACATCCTACTCCGAATCTAGATATGAACTTTTTTCAGCTGGAGCCATCTTTGCTTTCTAGTGAGAATGGTGTCATTTGATAGAAAGATAATAATGCAGACAGGACTAGCCTGTGTTGCAGCTAAGGCTGACTGGGCTATTTCTTACAAATTTACTCTGAATTTATTCTTGCAAAGAATGTAGCCCATTTTTCTATTAGTGAGTAATTCGTGTACTATAATGATTATTTTCAAAAGTATTTGTTATTCATAAGTATTTGCCAACAAGTTTGGACACATTTTCTAGACTATGGCTTTGTGAACTGTTTGCTTCAAATACTGGCTATTCATATTGCGAGGCTGACCACATAAGTCACATGGTATTTTTTCTGCTCCCTGACTGGATGAAAAAGAAACATTTGAACAGGAAAAAATAATGAAACACAAATTGTAAATATTGCCTTTTTTTATGTAGGTTTCAAGACTATAATCATTTGTACTAAAATATGAAAGCCTTTTGAGCTTCATAGACATTTTCATGAACACCTAGAAATCATCCACCTACCTATTAATAGTGAAAAATAGAATCACATGAAGCAAAGCAACTAAACTTTGCACTTTTAATGAGAAAATATTTACAAATCAGCCTTTCTCACAACAGCAGCCATGTTAACCTGGATACTTCTAAACAAACTGAACAATTAAGAACACAATATACTATTTAAATAGTCAATGTAATTGACTTTTTTTCTACAAACTTAGGTTCTGCAATTCTAAAGAGTGGCCACTTTTTTCTGCTGTCACAAATAGCTCACAAAACTCCTCCATGCTGCAGCATTTCTTGGCAGAGGGAAACGGTCTGCTTAAACTCTTAACTTTTATTTTTCATCAAGAGTTATAGCAGGAACCAAAGTTAAAAGTACTTTATATTATCCTTATAGTTCCAATGGGACAAATTACTTTTTATGTAATTAAATTTAATACTGTAAAATGAAATTTGTCAATCCAGATTATCATATTGAATTCTGTTAAAAGTGACTCTACACACACAAAGAAACATACTACACCATAAAACAAAGATAAAACAAAATCTTATGTCTATAATTGTGCTAATAGCTTGCGTATTACATCATATTGTCAAAGAGCATAATAAAATTGGAGAGCTTCTCCAATCTCAAATGACACAACATTTATGTATTTCATTGATTTAAGGTTTAAATACAATAAAATGAAAAAAATGTATTCAAAATTAATATCATGAAAACAGGAGCCAACATATTAATAAAATCTTAAATCTAAGAGACAAGTTGGACTTCTTAGAACTGATAGCATTAAGAATTACATTATAGGGAAAGCAGGGAGCTATTCAAAAGGAAATAAAACTGCTGAAATAAAACCTGCATGAGGGCCTAAGAAATTCCATGAGCTTTCCCTTTCCAGGTTTCTTACTCCCTTCATTAGGAAGGATTTTGGGGGCCTTGGAGAAGCCAATGGATGTAGTCTCTAAACCACACAAAGTGAGGAAATGAAAGTTCTAATTTCATGGAAGAGTTACTTTTCCACCGTCTCCATTCTCCATAACAGTACTGCACTTCTATCACAGGCCTACACGAAAGCCTTGGGAGAAATCCTGGCCCCATTTAAGCCAAGGGAAGTTTAGCTATTCACTCCAGTGTGGCTAGGATTTAATTTCTCATCTCCACACAGATACCAGAAGAGAACCTAGGTTCAGAGAAGAGCAATAAGGATGATTAAAAGACTAGGAAACATGCCTTATAGCAGTGGTTCTCAACCTTTTTTTTTTTTTTTTTTGGCAGACCAGTTGAAAATTGCTGAAGGTCTCGGTGGTACATTTCATGATGTTAGGAAGTGTTGTTTGTACTTCTAGCTAACTATTGTAAAGTGCTTTGGATAAAAGTGCTATATAAAATCCCCCAATAATAATGAACTTTTTTTGTTCTACAAATAAAAGCACACAAATACTATTTTAATATCAGTAGTCTTACCTTTCTAATGCAATGGATATGTCCTCTCTCTCCCCGAGCTGGGCCTGGGAAGGAGAGGGTCCTCCCACTCTCTCTCAAACTGCAGCAGCCCCCGAGTTGGGGCTGGGAAGGAGGGGGTCTCTCCTGCTGCAGCAGCCACCAAGCTGGGCTGGGAAGGAGAGGAGTTTCTCCCCGGCAGCTGCAGCCCTGGAGCTGGGGAAAGTTGCCTCTTTCCCTGGCCACCGCAGCCCTGCACATCCGTAATTCTCCCAACCCCTTCTTCTTACCTCACTTCCCTCTCCCAAGGCCACCACTTCACCTTACACGTGCATCTTCTTCAGGGTCCAGGCACCTAATTAGTGGAGGCAGGCCTGTGTGGCTCCACTGATTAGGTGGGTGGCCCTTCGTTCTCTGATGTGCAGCCGCCCAGGTGCACACCTTAGAGGGAACTATCCGCGGACCACCTGAATGGAGCAGTCCGTGGACCACAGTTTGAGAACCTGTGCCTTATAGCGATAGATTCTAAGGGCATATCTACACAGCAAAGAAAAACCCGCAGCTGGCCCATGCCAGCTGATTCGGGCTTGTGTGGCTCGAGCTGCAAGGAGACTTCATGGCTTGGGCTGGAGACAGGGCTCTAGGACCTTGTGAGGTGGGAGGGCCCCAGATATCAAGCTCCAGTCCAAGTCTGGAAGTATACACAGCAGTGAAACAGCCCTGAAGCCTTAGCCCCATGATCTCAAGTGAGCTGACACAGGCCAGCAGTGAGCTTTTCTTTGTTGTATAGATATACCCAAAGAGCTCAGTCTATTTGGCTTAACAAAGATAAGTTTAACAGATGACTTGATTACAGTCTATAAGTATCTACATGGGGAGCAAATATTTAATAGTGGGATCTTCAATCTATCAGCAAAGGGTATAATACAATCCAGTCGCTGGCAGTTGAATCTAGATAAAGGTATACATTTTTAATGGTGAGAGTAATTAATCACTAAGCAATTTTCCAGGTATCATGGTAGACCTTCTATCACTGGTAATTTTTAAATGAAGATTGGGTGTTTTTTCCTAAAAGATCTGCTCTCGGAGGAAGTTCTATAGCCTGTGTTTTACAAGAGGTCAGCCTAGATCAGAGATGGGCAACCTGCGGCCTGTCAGGGTAATCCACTGGCAGGCCAAGAGACAGTTTGTTTACATTGACCATCTGCAGGCACGGCCGCCTGCAGCTCCCAGGGCCGTGGTTCACCATTCTCTTTGATTTCAATTACATAAAGAATACGGTATATATGACAATGTAGAAAAAACATCCAAAATATTTAATAAATTTCAATTGGTATTTTATTGTTTAACGGTATGATTAAAACTGTGATTAATCACCATTAATTTTTTGAGTTAATCACGTGAGTTAACTGAGATTAATCGACAGCCCTAATTTTAAGATTTTATTCTTTGCTTCCTGCATACATCATAGCATAAGTAAGTCTATGGCTCATATTAAAGAACATCTGAAAACTCAATAGGGGTTTAAAAGATGTAAGACACAGTTCTGCCTTCAGTGAACTGTCTTAAAAACCTGCCAGTGTTTCCTTTTTTTAAGTAGATAGTTGGTATTTGCAATGTTCTTCCCAATGCAAATGTAGGGGATATTTAAGTGGCTTCAAAAATGGAAGTTAACGTTATGTTTATCTAAGGATGACCATTGTATATGTCATATTTCTTCCTTTCGTTTATTACTTTTGAACATAACATGTTTTTATTCATGCTTCAAACATTTTATACCATAGATGATCAGTGCACAAGCATGTGCTATCCCAAGAAAATGAGGCAGCAACAAACGTCTGCCCTTTGGTAAGAAAAAGAGATAAATGTTCTTGCTGCTATGATTTTTTACCATATTTAGAGATATCCCTTGCAAGCACTTCCACAAGAATGGGAGAAATCTGTTCTCTGCTGGATGAGGGAGGATAGGAAAATTGTAAATAAGTTACACACATATATATATGAGAAACAACATCCAGCTAAGGCAAGCTCTAAATTCAGCCATACGCAGGCGTGGCTTTAAGTTTTTCGCTGCCCCAAGCACGGCACTCAGGCACTTTCAGCAGCGTTTCTGTGGGAGGTCCGCTGATCACGCAGATTCGGCGGCGATTTTGTGGAAGGTCCGCCAGTTCTGTGTCTTCAGCGTACCCATCGCCGAATTACCACCGAAATCGCAGAACCAGCGGAACTCCTGCAGAAATGCTGCCAAAGGCTGCCTGACTGCTGCCCTTTCAGCGACCAGCAGGTCGCCCCCTGTGGCTTGCCGCTCCAGGCACACGCTAGCTGTGCTAGTGCCTGGAGCTATCCCTGGCCACATGTAACAGGTGAAATTCATGAGTGTTGCATGAAGTCTTAGCATGCTGGCTTTACACAGCTGTGCTGCCCTGAAGTCTGGGGATAGCAGATCTACCTGCAGTGTAAAAGGCAAGATTCTCCTCAAATTTATGGAGACTAGCAGCCATGGCCCCTTCACATCCCTTTGTAGGGTGATATGAGGATTCTGAGTCCATACAGTTATGGCCCCTCCTCTGGCTTGCCTCTAATGCCTCCTACATTCTGCACTGATTTGCAGCTGGTGCAGATACAGTCTACAGCAATCCCTCTCATGCTCTCTCCCCATCTTGCACACTTCCCCCCCTCATTGGCATTTACACTATGTGTAAGTCTTTGTTTTGTCTCCTCACTCCAGTCTGAATTGCAACCAAAAATATACATCATGTGTTGTAAATAACTGGCTCTCCGAGACTGACATTGTAACCTTAGCTTCAGTTCCACCTCTTCTGCCCTCTTTTTGCTCCCTCGGGCTAGTATAATATATGAAATTATATAAACACACACACACACACGCAAAGGGAATGAACAAACCATTATGTAGCAAAAACATCTCATTATCTTTTACTGTAATGGGGTAAACATCAATCTTTCCATTCCAGCCCAACACTTTGTCATGTCATGCCTTGATTTGCTTTGTCCAACTTAACAGTAAGCATTTTATGGCATGGACCTGATTTTTATTTGTTTGCAAAGTGCCATGTATCCTTTTGTTGCATAATATAATAATATTCATAGTGGCCAGAGCAGAAATCTTATTATACAGAGTTACAAGCTTCATGTGAAGCAAATGCCACAAAACCAATTCTGTAAGGGTTCACCCAAATAACTCTTTATCCTTATAAATTGCTTTATATCCAAGGATCTACACACAGGGGACAAACATTAATTAAATCCCAGAACAGCGGCGTAAAATAAGTAAAAACTTATTATTTATAATCGTAAAAGTGGTTCTTCAAGAACGTTTCTTCAGCCTAGTCACACAGGTGGAACATGCGTCTGTCACCACTTTGCTTCAGGAACTTTCCAGAAGTTTCCATTTCCACTGAGAATGCATGAGTTCTCCTTTGCAGTACTGATGGATCAGAGATGGAATTAACACAGGGACATGTGAGCCCAGCTGCATCATTTCCTTTCACTGCACTCTACAGCATTATTCCAAAGAAGAGGGAAAGGTGGTCAGGTACTGTGAGTATGCAGAAGAAGGGATCAAGATAATCAGTGACAAAGTATTAGGAAGTCTTTGCTCCATTCTAAAAGGACTACATCTGTGATTTAATCTCTTCCTATCCCTGCCTTTCAGCAGAACTGAGGACACTTTGCATTGCTACTTGTCCTAAAGAGGCCTGTGGGTGGACAGCCCACTTTTTGAACAACAGAGCCACCATAATGTATTTCAGTGGTCCCTCCTCTTGTCCCTGCTATTTACCCTTAGCCTCTTGAGGTAGGTGATGGTGCCAATAGCTTTGTGCTACAGCACCCACTTCCTCAGAGCTGAGACTGATCTCAGTGTCAAGTGGGGTGCCTATATTGCCTTTTCCAGCAGAACAAAGCTGCTCAGAATCAACAAAGCTTCTTTCACCTACAAAGAGTATGGGGTTTCTTCAATACAAATGTCAGTAAGAATCCACAATGACAGAGTCCTAAGAAACCAAAAGCAGCCTTGGCCCCAGTAATAGTAATGGAAGTCTCACTCTGCAGAGAAAACATTCTCAAATGGTGGTAAGACCTTGATGCCCACAGAAGAGCAGAGTCATGGTACTATAGGCAAGGATATTAATCTATCAAGCACTGAATTCTTTGGCACCATAGTTATCCTTGCTTGGTCCGGTATTGAAGCCAAAGGCAATATGCTCTGTCCCTTCCATCAGATCTAGTGACGGATCTTTGTCAGACTTTCTCTGTAAGAAATGCACAGTGACTCTGTACCTATCAGTTTGAGCTCAAAATGTGACAATTTACCAATCTGTGATTCAGAAAATAGATTTCCTCCAAATAGATCAGACAAAGGGAATGCATGTCCAACTCTGGGCATACGAAAGGAAAAACATATGGAAAGCCTCCTTTAGTATCTGGATTGCTGAAGGACTTATGAGCCATTACCAAAGGTCATGGGACCCCGAGTCCAGAAAAAAAAAATTATATGTAATGACCCAAACTACCTGATGCAAATTAATTATCTGTAATATAATGTATTACTATAATGTAATATAATTTATTGATAAAAATTAGGGGAATTTTATATTAACACCACTTGTAAATCACTCCTATCACAGAAAAGTCCTTACACATGCAGCCAGTTGCAGAAAGGAAGGAATTGAGATGTGATGCAGATGTTTTATAGCTTTGACTCCAAACCAAACTTGAGGGGCACTGCCAGGCACTGATCTACAAAAGTTCCCAAAGCACACTAACATTGGGAGTGCAATCGCAGGTGTGAATATACAGATGATACCTTGAAGAAGTATAACACTTCCAGTTGGGCTGGTGGGTAAGCAAAAACAACATGCAATTAAATAATTTCCCCAAAACCAGACAGCAGAGGAGTCAAGCACAGAATCCTAGTATTTGGACTTCTTCCCCTCTGCTTTGACTACTAAAGAACAAATAACTTTAACCAGCAGCTACCAGTTGCAGTCCTTTTATCGCTGATTAGAAAATAGTAAAAATAATTATCCTCTGGTTCATTCCTACTTAAATTGTAGGTGAAAACAAAGCAAAGTAATGCACAACCTTTGACTAGGAGTTAAAGAGATCAGCTTCAATTATTACATGTACAGTGGAGAAGAATTCCTATTAATGGCATTTTTAAGTGGAAACCTGAAAATCTGAACTATCTTTTTAAAAGAAAGTGGCCTTTCTGTTCAAGTAGTCAAAAAGAAAGCTAAATTTTAAAAAAAGGGTACAGTAGAAGCCAGAAGCTGCAAATGACATTTTGCCTTCTCTTTTGTTAAACTATGTAAAGGTGATAGAACATATATTGCTTTGAAGAACTTTAATAGATCAATTACTTTGTCCCTGGAATGCAATGTTGCTGCCCTGTCACTATTGCCCTTGGTCCTGATAATAACAGCTGCTTATTTGTGCTATTTCCAGAGGTTTAATTAATTGCATAAGTCTTTACAGTAGCAAAGCATATTTCCTTTTATTTCTTCTACAGAACGACTTTCGAATAACATTTTATTCCAATTCAAAATGAATTCCAACTTACTGGACATTTAAGAATTCATAATCTCTGAGTGAGCATTGCTCAGGTTTATCTTAAATTTATGCACTTCAGAGAGCTTTGCTAAAGAAATCCAAACTCTTTAAGGCTCTCAGATGTCTTGTATTGGCATCTGGCTGGAATAATTTTCCCTACTACTGTAGGGGTTTTTATGATGTTTTTTTTTTCTATAACCCATGGCTTTGTTTACAACAAAGCCCTTAACTAGCTTTAAAAGCCCAGAAATGGAGCCACACCAACTGAGGATCTCACCTGCAGGGTCAGATTTTCAAAGATATATGCTGAAACAACAAGGACTCTGGTGGCACCTTAAAGACTAACAGATTTATTTTGGCATAAGCTTCCATGGGTAAAAAAAAACAACAACAAAAAACACTTCTTCAGAGGCATGGAGTGAACATTACAGATACAGGCATAAATATGCTGGCACATGAAGAGACAGGAATTACCTTACAAGCATTGACAAGGCCAATTCAGTCAGGATGAATGTGGATGAGGGGGTGTCAATACCAAAAGAGGGAAAATTGCATTTGTAGTGAGCCAGCCACTCCCAGTCCCTATTCAGGCCCATATTAATGGTGTTAAATTTGCAAATGAATTGTAGCTCTGCAGTTTCTCTTTGAAGTCTGTTTTTGAAGTTTTTTTGTTGAAGGATGGCTACTTTTAAATCTGTTATTGAATGTTCTGAGAGATTGGAGTGTTCTCCTACTGCCTTTTGTACGTTACCATTTGATGTCTGATGTCATTGCTCTGTCATTATTTGTGTTTCCTTACTGACCTTGACATTCACCTGTCCCATGACGATAGTTACATCGTGGGATGGTGTCCTCTCTAACTCTGCCTATAATGTAAGATAGAATTTGTCCTTTGCTTCTTCATCACTGTCATTTGTCAGAGCATAGCACTGGATCAGAGTGATATTATTGTATTTCCCTTTCAGTCTGGCTCTCATAAGTCTGATGATGATGGACTTCCACTCAAGTAGGGACCACTCTCTCCCTTCTTCAAAAGGATGGGAACACTCTCATGGTGTTGTCCATCATCCCATCCAGAATACAGCAAAATTCTCCCAAGGCTGTTAACCTTCCTGATCCCATCCATCTTCTCTCCCTGACATCCAGGATGTGTAGGTTGTAGCGTCTCATCTCTGCTGTGACTTGAGCTAGCTTCCCTGTTTCATACATTCTCCGTATATTCCAAAAAACAAGTTTGTTTGTTTTTTTCTTGGTGTTGAGCACTTCAGTTTTCATGCCAGTGGCTTCCTTTCAGCTTTCGCCACTGGCAGTCATATGAGTCATTGACTCTGAAAGGCCATCATGCACAGTAATGGCTGAGTTCTCCACCGCTATTTTCTTGACGATCGAAATACAAAAGGAGTGCTTAAAGACGATAAAGTCATTGCGGAGAAACTAAATGGATTCTTTGCTTCAGTTTTCACGGCTGAGGATGTTAGGGAGATTCCCAAACCTGAGCTGGCTTTTGTAGGTTACAAATCTGAGGAACTGTCACAGATTGAAGTGTCACTAGAGGAGGTTTTGGAATTAATTGATAAACTCAACATTAACAAGTCACCGGGACCAGATGGCATTCACCCAAGAGTTCTGAAAGAACTCAAATGTGAAGTTGTGAAACTATTAACTAAAGTTTGTAACCTATCCTTTAAATCAGCTTTGGTACCCAATGACTGGAAGTTAGCTAATGTAACGACAATATTTTAAAAGCGCTTTAGAGGTGATCCCGGCAATTACAGACCGGTAAGTCTAACGTCAGTACCGGGCAAATTAGTTGAAACAATAGTTAAGAATAAAATTGTCAGACACACAGAAAAACATAAACTGTTGAGCAATAGTCAACATGGTTTCTGTAAAGGGAAATCATGTCTTACTAATCTATTAGAGTTATCTGAAGGGGTCAACAAACATGTGGACAAGGGGGATCCAATGGACATAGTGTACTTAGATTTCCAGAAAGCCTTTGACAGGGTCCCTCACCAAAGGCTCTTGCGTAAATTACGCTGTCATGGGATAAAAGGGAAGGTCCTTTCATGGATTGAGAACTGGTTAAAAGACAGGGAACAAAGGGTAGGAATTAATGGTGAATTCTCAGAATGGAGAGGGGTAATTAGTGGTGTTCCCCTAGGGTCAGTCCTAGGACCAATTCTATTCAATTTATTCATAAATGATCTGGAGAAAGGGGTAAACAGTGAGGTGGCAAAGTTTGCAGATGATACTAAACTGCTCAAGATAGTTAAGACCAAAGCAGATTGTGAAGAACTTCAAAAAGATCTCACAAAACTAAGTGGGCAACAAAATGGCAAATGAAATTTAATGTGGATAAATGTAAAGTAATGCACATTGGAAAAAATAACCCCAACTATGCATACAATATGATGGGGGCTAATTTAGCTACAACGAGTCAGGAAAAAGATCTTGGAGTCATAGTGGATAGTTCTCTGAAGATGTCCATGCAGTGTGCAGAGGTGGTCAAAAAAGCAAACAGGATGTTAGGAATCATTAAAAAGGGGATAAAGAATAAGACTGAGAATATATTATTGCCCTTACACAAATCCATGGTACGCCCACGTCTCAAATACTGTGTACATATGTGGTCTCCTCACCTCAAAAAAGATATTCTAGCACTAGAAAAGGTTCAGAAAAGGGCAACTAAAATGATTAGGCATTTGGAGAGAGTCTCATATGAGGAAAGATTAAAGAGGCTAGGACTCTTCAGCTTGGAAAAGATAAGACTAAGGGGGGATATGATAGAGGTATATAAAATCATGAGGATGTGGAGAAAGTGGATAAGGAAAAGTTATTTACTTATTCCCATAATACAAGAACTAGGGGTCACCAAATGAAATTAATAGGCAGCAGGTTTAAAACAAATAAAAAGAAGTTCTTCTTCACGCAGCGCACAGTCAACTTGTGGAACTCCTTACCTGAGGAGGTTGTAAAGGCTAGGACTATAACAGTGTTTGAAAGAGAACTGGATAAATTCATGGTGGTTATGTCCATAAATGGCTATTAGCCAGGATGGGTAAAGAATGGTGTCCCAGGCCTCTGTTCGTCAGAGGATGGAGGTGGATGGCAGCAGAGAGATCACTTGATCATTGCCTGTTAAGTTCACTTCCTCTGGGGCACCTGGCATTTGCCACTGTTGGTAGACAGATAATGGGCTAGATGGACCTTTGGTCTGACCTGGTACGGCCGTTCTTATGTTCTTATAGTGTATTTTGTTTTTTTATGGGACAGGATTGTTAGCCCTGTGCCTACCCCCCCAAACTAGAGAACCAGTCGCCCACAGACCACTCCACATGGTTGAACCCACCAGGAGAAAAAAGGCCCTGCCAACACAGACTCTGGGGACCATTAGAGCATGCAAGCTGTCCCGTCACAATAAAGCACAGACACCAGAGGACAGAGTAGGAACGCTATATTGCTTCTGTATTTAGCAGTGGTACAAATACTACTGGAATATTATGTCCTGTTCTGGCTTCCACAGATCAAGAAGAAAGTCGATAATTGGAGAGGGTTCAAAGAAAAGCTATAAGAATGATTAGAGGACTGGGAAACAGGCTTATACTGATAAATAAATTGAACCATTAGAGTCTATCTTAACAAAGAGATGGTTAAGATGTGACTTGATCAGTCTTTAATTGCCCGCATTGGGAACAAATAGCTCATAATGGTCTCTTCAATCTAGCACAGAAAACTATAACAAGATCAAAATTCAGACTAGATATAAGGCATACATGTTTAACAGTAAGGGTAATTAATTATTAGAACAATTTATCAAGAGTTGTGGTGGAGTCTCTATCACTGGCAATATGAGAGGGGAGTTAAAAGATATTGTCTAGTTCAAACAGGAATTATTTCAGGGAAATTCTATGCCCTACATTGTACAAGCAGTCAGACTAGATGATCACAGTGGTCCCTTCTGGCCTTGGAACCTATGAATCATTCTGTTGATTTGTAGGTTTACTCTGCAATTCTTGTCCTGCTTTCTGCCACATATGTTAATTTGTTGTCTAAGGACCAGAACTCCAGCTACTGTAAACTGACTTTAATGGAGTTCTGGTGATTTACACCAGCTGAAAATCTGGTCCTACATAGCCTCAGTTACAGCTAATGAAAAAACCCAAAATTTGTAAGCAATAAAACAGACAATTTGAGGGCAGCAATTTTCAACCAGCTCTACTCTGTCACTCCATTGAAATCAAGGTAGTAGTTGGATTTACACCAGTGTATCTTACAGCAGAATTTTCCTTTAAGACTATAATTTAAGGTATTTTCTAATCTTCACAGTGGTTTGGTTTGATGCTTTCTCCATTATGAGTTTTTTATTCATTTAAATAATGGTTTTTTCTCCCTGAGGCCTCAACCTCTGAATTTGTCTCTTGAGTTGCTTCTCCAAGAGTATTCCTTCTGCAGCCTTTTGTGAATAGCTTTTGTATGATTCTCCAGATTTTAACCAAATATCTATTAGTGACATCTTTGTGGGTTTTTCATCTGTCCTAATTTTGGGAAGCCAGATGCAATAGTTTAGTATAATTATTATAAAATTGAAGCAAATAAAATTGAAGCTGTCATGCGCTGTAGTTGAACACATCACATGGCCCACTTTTCCTTTTTCATGCTTTATTTTCTTTTATACTGCCATTTTAAAAAAGGAAAACATGGAATGCCAAAAATGGGTATTAAAATAGCCTTATATTTTAGAAACAAATATAAACCAAAAAAGGAAAACAATGAAATTTGCAGCTGAAGCTGTCACTATTATCCTTAACTCTCCCTGACTGTGCCTACAGATATTATAAGAGTCTTAGCTCTTAAGAAATAAGGCCAAATTCTGGCCTGATTTACACCCTGTCCATTTCCATTGGCTTCAGTGTTATTGGCATTCTTTGAATAGGTTTTCAAGCATGAGGCTATCTCTGTCCCTGACTTTCAGATTCAAAGTATTGTATATCTTTTTTGAAAACCTGTGGCCTCTTGTAATTGGGGAAGGGTGGAGGGAGATACACTCTCCAAGCATGTCCCTTACAACATGACATGCCACTAAAATTCCCTGCCTTAGTTGTGGGAGTCTAATTTATTAAACATCATATGCTCCCCCACCCCAAAGCCCTCTTCTCCTTTGGTCCACCTCTAAGTTCAGGCTCCACAGTCTGGACCTGTGTAGTTCCAGTCCTGGCCTCCCCAGTCTGCAAACTCTCACCCCACATTGCCCCACAGTATGCCAACATTTTTATGCCTGACTTAGAACAACGTTTCCTCAGCTCTCATCCCCTAACTCCCCTGCTCTACTTGCACTACATTGATGCCATCTTCTTCCTATGGGTCCAGATGATGAAGGCCCTTGAGGAATTCCACCATGATTTCAACAATTTCCACCCCACCATTAACCTCAGCCTGGACCAGTCCACACAAGAGATCCACTTCCTGGACTCTACAGTGCTAATAAGCGATGGTCACATAAACACCACCCTATACCGGAAACCTACTGATGGCTATACTTAACTAGATGCTTTGAGCTTTCATACAGACCACACGATCCATTGTCTACAGCCAAGCTCTACGATACAATCGCATTTGCTCCAACCCCTCAGACAAACACCTACAAGATCTCTATCAAGCATTCTTACAACTACAATACCCACCTGCTGAAGTGAAGAAACAGATTGACAGAGCCAGAAGAGTACCCAGAAGTCACCTACTACAGGACAGACTCAACAAAGAAAGTAACAGAACGCCACTAGCCGTCATCTTCAGCCCCCAACTAAAACCTCTCCAGCACATCATCAAGGATCTACAACCTATCCTTAAGGATGATCACATATCTTGAGAGACAGGCCAGTCCTTGCTTACAGACAGTCCCCCAACCTGAAGCAAATACTCAGCAGCAACCACACATCACAGAACAAAAACACTAACCCAGGGACATATCCTTGCAACAAAGCTAGTTGCCAACTCTGTCCACATATCTATTCAGGGGACACCATCATAGGACCTAATCACATCAGCCACATTGTGAGAGGATCGTTCACCTGCACATTCTACCAATGTGATATATGCCATCATGTCTCTCTGCCATGTACATTGGCCAAACTGGACAGTCTCTACGTAAAAGAATAAATGGACACAAATCAGACGTCAAGAATTATAACATTCAAAAACCAGTCGAAGAACACTTCAGTCTCCCTGGTCACTCGATTACAGACCTAAAAGTCGCAATATTACAACAAAAAACTTCAAAAACAGACTCCAACAAGTGACAGCTGAATTGGAATTAATTTGCAAAATGGACACCATTAAATTAGACTTGAATAAAGACTGGCAGTGGATGGGTCATTACACAAAGTAAAACTACTTCCCCATGTTTATTCCCTCCCCTCGACACACACACACTGTTCCTCACAACTTCTTGTCAGCTGCTGTAAATGTAAATGCTGTAAATTTTGGTTACCACTACAAAAAGTTTTTCTCTCTCCTGCTGGTAATAGCTCACCTTAACTGATCACTCTTGTTAGAGTGTGTATGGTAACACCCATTGTTTCATGTTCTCTGTGCAGATATACATATCTCTTCCTACTGTATTTTCTACTGCATGCATCTGATGAAGTGGGCTATAGCCCACGAAAACTTATGCTCAAATAAATGTGTTAGTCTTTAAGGTGCCACACGTACTCCTGTTCTTCTTAAGTTCAAGGTTTGCACAGCCTTTCTTCTGGCTAAATTGGCTCTCCTTCACTGGGCTTGGACCTTCCTTTTAAATTACTTGTCCAGTCATCTGATCACTCCCTTGGCCCTTCCCAAGTGGTTCTAATAACATCCAGCTTGGCTGGCTGGGACAGAGTGGAGCTTTGTCCTTCCCACTTTACAGCTTCTTAAAGGAACAATGGCCTTGATTTTCCAGCTCCTTCCCCTGCCAGACACAAAATATTCTTGGGACCATCCTCCTTTCACCAATGTCTGTTTTTATTATTCCTTCATCCCCCTACCTCAGACATCTGGAATGGAGGTTGCCTCCTTTGGCCATAAAGGGCCAATACCCTGTTACACTTCTATTGAATTTAATTAGTTAAATGTGCGTGGTAAGTGTCAATACTCTTTTTATTATGAGAGATGTCACAGCTCAGGGCAGCTGCACCTATATTCTCCCTTCATGGTCCCTCAAGGGCACCCGCATTTAAGCTCCCAGCTCCTCAGCTGTCACTTCTCTTGGGCAGAGATCTGCATTTCTCTCCCTCCTGACTGGCGTGTTAAGGCTGCACGGCTCCCTCATTTACACTGGGATATTCCCAGCAAGTCAGACTGCCTCAACAGGCCAGTGTCTGTGCTTTGCTGCCCCTTCAGAGGCTATAAACAGCATAATTGCCCACAATTACAAGTTACTACACAACTCTTTCTAAGCAAGCACATTTATGCATAAGGTCAAAGCATTACAGAAAAAAACATACTAAAACAAGAAATGAACCTACACACATGCTAAAAAGCTTACCCAGAGGTCAATCTAGCTCCAACCTTGAGCTTTGATAGCTGTCAGTCCTTCAAAACCCACAACTGTGTTTTCCCTGTGGTTACAAGTTAATAACTGTCTTTGATTCAGAACCAAAACCCAGGCTTGACAGTTACCCTCTCCCTGGGTATTCTCCAGGAAATCCACTTCACAATTATTACTCCCAAAGTCCATTTTTGTCTTTTATATTTTCAGTATACTCCTTTGAACACCAGGCTTCACATCTCATCTCCCAGCTAGCAAGGTTACATGCAATCCAAGCCCACAATAATACATAAACTGTATTGAATAAAATGACCTGAAAGATACTTAAACTTAATTCAATAATGTTCCCCAAGAATACGCAGGAAATTGCCATATCTGTCAGAAACACAACTTCCAAGCAAAGAGATATGGCATTATTCCTTTTAAAAATGTATGTATCTAATGTATTTCATATTAGCAGCAGCAGGTTTTAGTTTATCATGTTTGACTTGGCAATTCATCCTTAATGTTATTTTAACATAACTTTTTGCATCCAATATTATGCAACTCTGACACTTTAAATTATAACTAGCAAATGCAAAACTGAACAATAAGTGCTTTCCTATTACAGTATCTTTCAAATGCTTTAAGTGGGACAAGAGAAACCTGAAGACAACCTATCTTCCTGTCACATTTTGAGGACAATGTTTGTTTCAAGGATGATCATAAAAAGTTGTTAAGCTGAACGATCTAAGACTTTGGCAGAGTAACATAAAGAAGTTTGAAAAATGCCTTTGCATGACAGTTCTCTTACTGCTTGCCATTGATGATGGGAGCGATGAGTGAAATAAAGTATGTGACTGTGTTATAGAGACAGTGAAAATTCTTTAACCACCATTAACACTTTCCAAGACAAAATTCAGTAAATGTATCCCTTTTATTCATGTTATGCTTTTCTCATAAGAAATCTATCATCCTCATAAGCAGTTCTAAACAAGTCAACAGACAGCATACCATATGTGATCCCATAACCTCAACGTTGGATCTCTTTCTGTTGGGATATTACACATTAGAAACTTAACAGATGCTGTGACTGTCTATACTCATATGGCCACCACTTTTACAAGATTATGATAAACTTTGTACAAAGTATGTCTTGTGAGGTACCATTTGAAAACACAATAATCAGTTGAACATTATTATTCCATTGAACTATGTGTAGCAACATTATATGTGAAGTTATGAGATTCTACTGCATGATTGTTACTGAAATATGTTGTAATTCTGGGTAACACCCAAAAACCAGTTTGTCAGAGACAAAGAAACACTGGCACCCCAGCCACGTGTTAAAGTGTGATCATTGGCTTAAGCAGCCATTCTGCAGCAATGGGTAAATGTAAACAAGAAAATTACATTGCATCACAGGAATGTTTCAACCCGCATGTCCACAAGGGACTATATGATGCCTCCACCCCAGTGTCAGGTAATCCTAAAAGAGGGGAAGGTGGTATAATAGAGAGAGACAGTGACCTCCAGCACACCTCTCCTGCTCCCACCTTTCTGCTCATGACAACAGTGACAAAGAATTCAAAGAACTGAACTAAAGTGGGAGTGGTCCCTGGCTGAAAGGAAATCCAACCTCTGAAATATTACAACTTGTGGTGAGAGAAAGATACTTGCTATAAATCCTATTAACTTGTTAAAGTTTAGGAATTGGCTTACATTTTTATTTTTTAAATTTTATTTTGTAACCAATCCTGACTTTTATGCATTATCACTTATAATCACTTAAAATCTACCTTTCTGTTGTTAATAAACTTATCCTATATTTTTATCTTAACCAGTGTGTTTGGACTACAGTGTGTGAGGAAGTCCATTTGGAATAACAAGTTTGGTGTGTTATCATTTTCCTTTGAAGAAATGATGGGCTTATTGTGAGCTTGTACTATCCAGGAGGGTACTATACAGTACAAGACACACATTTCGGGAAGAAAGTCTAGGACTAAGAATTTGTGGGTGCTGCCCTTTATGTAATTCATGAGTGGCTGGATATAGCATTCATGTATTTAGCTGGGAATGAATTGGCTTGCTGAAGGCTGTATGAGCAGGCCAGATGTGGCTGTCTGATAGCAAAGCAGTGTAAAAGGCACCCCAGACTATAGAGTTAAGGGGAAACCATTGTCCAGCAGTCCAGATTGTACCCTGGGAAATGTGTGGTAATCCCTGCCCTTGTCTGGTGTTGGTATGCTACAATTGTTTGGAAACAAGGAAAAACTATGGGAAATGAAGGCTCAGGCAAAAAAAAAAGGTCTGGCAGTGGCTGTAGCCCAAAAAGAATTTGCTTAAGAACACTGGAAACAAAAAAGGAGCTCAAAGGGAAGAAGGAAATCAGGAATAATGTGGATAAAATTTTCTCTCTCTTATTCTGGTTTAACAACACTAGAGGACCTCTGATATGAGAGATGGTATTTGGGGAACTGTAGGATGGAATGTTGGGGCCTGAAGGTTCTATGTCAGCTGGGCAGTACAGAATGGGGGCACCTGATGTGAAGAGGTAAGAAACTCTTCTGCTGAGTTCCAGTGCCTAGACTCCTGTTTTCCTTTCTTAAACTGACCCAGGTGACTATTTCCCTGCCATTGCAGGAGCCTTGGGCACTGGTGCACCTTGGTCCCACCTATTTTCTGCCTGTGGCACATAATAATCTAGTGTCCTGTGGGCTGTAATACTTTGGTCTAATTTTGGTTGTTGGGTTTAGTGTGTGGGTGCAGGTTGTGATGGTGGCCTGTGATATACAGGAGATAATACTAGATGAGCTAGTGGTCCCTTCAGGCCTTACAGTCATAGAGTTTATGACTAAAAAAAAGCAAGCACAGCCAAGTGAAGGGTGACAAAAAAGGAGATGACTCATCATAACATTCCTTAACCCAAATGCCATCCTAGCACAGTGATGAGATGCTGTATTCCCAAAGGTATTGCCAGCTTCCTTCATCTTAAAACCACAGATCCTACCTGCCCATCAGCACATGAAAGAGAAAATCTTTCAGCTTCGCTGAAGTTTGCCACCTCCTTCCATCTTTTACAGCTGGTATACAACCCAAAACAGTGAAAATCTGTATTGGTATTTCTGAGATTTGCATATGAAGAGTGCCAGATTTCATATGATCTGGAAGTGGATACATTTGTGCTGCACCATTAACTTTTAACCCTCTAATTATTCCCAGGATATTAGTTCACTCTTCACATGGTGTTCCGAAGCCTAGACGTTTGGCTATCACCATTTGAAATAATCTGTCTTTGCGTGAAATATATGTCAGCCTGGTTGGGTGAGTGGGATCTGATATATGATCCTTTAAAAATATATCAATTATATAAATGTATCCTTTGTTTCTCCTGCCTTCATTTTAGAACCCTCTTTGTAATCTGATTATATTGTCTTCTCTAAATTCCTGTGTCTGGTTCTCAACTCCTAAAGGAGTCAGATACAATACTACTGCATAACAAGCAGAATTAGAAATTAGAATTCTCTGCAGGGAGCTCCCCCTTTCTCTGCTTGGGTAAGAGGAGCAATGGAATGGAAACACTGCTGCATCAATCAATAATTCATCTAAAGTAAATGAAAATAAAAAGTGCTACTGTCACCACAGACTGGACCTAAGATCTTGCTTATGATGGGAATTCCAAGGATTGCATCAAATCTGACCTCTCTTACAGTACTTCAGAGTAAGAATTTACACTTATAGAGTTTAGCTGTCTGCTGAGATCTGTAGGTGGTAATTTAAAAACATACCACAGACTCAAAGATTATAGTGGGGAATTGCCATAATACCATAACACTAGTCTGTGTCTTTGTGTGGCTAACATTGAAAAATTAATTTTGTAAAAGCAATAACTAGAAATGGGCCAGAAGCAAGAAACATTTATCTGATCTTCCTTTCTTTCCTCTTCCCTCCAAGAACCTTGCTGCTTTGGATAAAATGGAGTTGAGATTCAAGTGACTCCTATTTTGCTTCTGCAAAACCAAAACCTGACTGATGAGGATTTACAAAAACAGAAACCCAATTACCTCAGCCAATCTGTAGTAATAAGACACTTCAAGTAATTCTGGAAATATGTACAGGTATTTAGGCTGTAGTGCCATGCCCTGCAATGCAACTGTCTGATATGACCACACATCTTTTCAAGTGAGGCTTTGTGTTTTTCTTTATGACTTTAGTTCAGGGAATATGTGTAGTGCTTGTTCAATGGCATGAAATGGGCAGGATGTTGTTTATCTATTTCACAATAAAATACATCACAATGACATAGGAGGCTGGTGAAAATATTAGGGTGGGGGACAAAGTCCACTCCACAATCACCTGCAGTGGCAGCTCCTGTACTATGAGTCTTGGCCTGGCTCTCTGCTCTGACCTGTTGTCTCTTGCTACTCTCAGTATCATTTGATGCACACTTTCACTCACAGGTGGATTGGGTGGCCCCACATCACCCCCTTCCTGGCCCAGGTTCCATTATATGCAGGGCCTCAGGCTCTCCCACTTCTTCCCCAGGACTATCCTTCCTTTCCAATCACCTCAATCTCCCCCCTCTTCCCTTCCCCCCCACCAAGATCCCCTTAGGATCCTTCCCTCCCTCCAAACCATCTTTCCCCCCTCATCCTGTCAGGATTCCTGCTTTCCTTGGGACTGTCCTCCCACTGCCACAGTCATCTCAGAATCTTCTCCCTGGACGCTCACACTGTCCCAGCAAATCTCATTCCGATCCCCTACATGTGGACCCTCCACTCTGCTCCTCATCTGCACCATCTCTTCCTCTTGGGATCCCTATTCGGATAGCTCTCTCCCACTTATCTGATGGGGCTCCCTCAGCACCATGGCCCGCCAGACGTAGCAGAGCTTTCCGCAATTGGCGCTTTTCAAATTTCTACTTTTCCAGGAAGGGCCGCTCAGGAAGGAGCTAGTGCCACCTGCTGGGACTGAGAAATCTAACTCCACCTGCTGGGAATCTAACTCCACATGCCGGCAAGGGGCCATCTGTCCAGAATGCCTTGTCCCCTTCCTGTCCCTTGTACTTCTGGATGCAGAGCTTCGCCTACTAAAAGCTGGGCATGCAGGTGGGTGGTGGCGTGGGGTGGGCTAACTCAGAAAATCACAAAGCATAGACACATTTGGAGTTGCTGAGACACTTCTACCCCTACGCACCTGCTGCCTATGCACAGTGGTGCTTAAACTTTGCCTAAACACAGACTGAGGTTGGTCTGTCACAATGTGCTACTGAGGTCTTCTTTTAGCAAGGAACTAGTGTTGACCTTAGGCCCAAAGTTAACTAGCAGAGGAGAAAGGGCTGTGAGTGATTAGGGGTTGGTGTGATCTCATACAATTACTGTTAGGACCAAAGATAAAGGAAAAAAGAAATTTTCATAGACAATATCCTCACCACAAAGTCAAAAACACTGACTCAAGTCTTATCGTTAACATTAAAGACATGGTTGTCATGCACATTAGTTTCAAGCATGGCTAAAACTGCTGTATATAGTAATACGTTTTACTAAAAATGCAGGCAGTACCTTTTGCTTCCGACTTTCAAATGTAACCCACCAACATGCTGATGAAGCCTTTTTGAGTTACCCTATACCATAACCATTGATATAAGAACAACAATGTTTGAGAAAATCTCCCTCCTTCTCTAGAAATTAAAAACCGTCTGAGTAAGCCTATAGCCTCCTAAGACTGATGATACTTTCATTTATTTCTCCATTAATTACAGACATTTTCAATGTCAAACAAATTATTGGCTTAAAATAATTGTCACTGGGGAAGGAAGGGAAGCAAAACAAATCAATGGCAATGGACATTTTCATTCAGTCCAACCCCAAAGCAATAAAAAACAATTAATATTGGTACGCTCTCACACTCTCCCTTTGCCTTATATTAGCTCACTTCAACCTTATTTATGGAAGATAAAGCATGAAGCTTTGTTTACACAGCAAACGAAGTAACGATGACATCAACAGCAAAGAATCCAATATGTCTGGGAATGTGTGATGGGGTGGCTGCCCCTCACTGGTATATAAGGGGTTAAAGCAGAGGTGGGCAAACTATGGCCCGTGGGCCACATCCAGCTGCGGGACCCTCCTGCTCAGCCCCTGAGCTCCTGTCC
The DNA here is from genome assembly GCF_025201925.1 of Gopherus flavomarginatus. NCBI lineage: Eukaryota > Metazoa > Chordata > Testudines > Testudinidae > Gopherus > Gopherus flavomarginatus. The sequence continues at coordinate 110,859,139 of NC_066618.1, forward strand.
CAGGAGACTAGCCCCCGACCCTTCCCCTTGTTTTCCCCCTCCCCTCAGCCTCAGCTCGCTGCGCCGCCAGCACAATGCTAGTATTAATCCCATGTATTCATTGAAAAGGATTCAAATATCTATCTATCTATCGATATAGATAGATAGATAGATAGATAGATGTTCAGAGGCTACCCTGTAATGTTCTGGCCAGTGTATATGTGTATCCTTGCTTCTTTGAAGAACAGAATCGCTCATCTTAAGGATTTGTGACAATGTCAACCTCTAGGGGATGGTTTATAAAGAAAATGTCCTAATTCTACCACTGAAAGCAATGAAAATTCTCTCTTAGCTCAAGTAGGTAAGAATTGTGATTTTGGGACAGAAGTTCTTGTGTTTTGTTTTTTTTCCCCCTGATGCCAAATGTGTACAGGTCATGTGGTGATTGCACAGGCCAAACTTTACAAATCAGAGCGCTTGCTTCTAAATCCATTTATAAGCATCAAAATGTAATATTTTATTTTGATAGCTAAATATGACTTTAGGAGCCTAGCTGTAGGCACCCAAGTTTAACTATTTTGTCCAGAGTCTACTTGTAAGTGGTCAGAAACCCCAGTCTTATGCCAAAACAAACTGACTTTGTATGTGGCTCATGCTATCAATCACTAAAGCCAGACAATAATTCTGTCTCTATAACCCAGGCTCCTTTTCCATCTTCCTAACATCTCCTCGCTCACTCAGCATCCTCTCTCCACTGTGCAATGGTTCAGTAACATTTGCCATTGTACTGTTTCTTTCTCTGCCACTTCCTGTATATATCAATTTTAACTCACTTTCAAATTAACCTGCAACTTTTTATTTGAACCATACACAAATGAGAAATCTACCCATCTATTTGCAACTTTTGTTCACCATTTGAGGTACATTACCTTCCTAAACCACATTTCCAACTTGAGTTGTGTGTATGAATAGCAAAATCTTTAATTAAAGCTCCCTGCAACTTCTCCACAGTTACCTATGGTAGGTCATATGTGTTACCAGTCAGGGACATGTGTGTGTTAGACTTCAGATTGGGTGGAGATTTTGGATGCAGAGGCCGTTCTATCTACTTGCAAATGAGGCAGCTATCTGGGGCAGCAGATTTCTGAGGACAGCAGATTTGAGTGATGGTGGCAAGGAATAAGACTGATGGAGTCACCTGAGGAAGGGGATGACCACCAGCCAGGGTTGTGAGGAGCTAGTGCCGTGCCAGAGAAGTGGTCCAGGCCCTTCCCCAGCCATCCCCAGTGCTGATAAGACTGTGGCTGCAGTTCAGGCACTTCGGCTCAGAGCTGCTCCTGGCAGCACTGCCAGGGCTTCAGCCATAAGCAGAACCCATCTGTAACCATGTCAGTGCCCAGCCTGAATCTACCACTCTATGCCTGCCCCCCACCCCACCCTGGGCCTGCTGCCTGGGAAGGTGCCTGGCTACCACTGCTACTTGGACTTGCATTGTGGCCAGCAATGAGAAGCTCATCTGGAAAGATGCTGTGTGGGGGGCGGGGGTAGGACTGCAAGTGCAAAAATTGCTGGGGGCCAAACAAGACGTAGGTGTGTAATGTGGAGTCCAGGAATGGGTTGCAGGTACTTAGTGCAAGCATCTGGACAGAGGGTTCATGAGTCTTTTTGTGGTTGAGCTGACCATCTCCAAGGGAAGGGGTCGGGGTCACTGGTCCCAGAGGGGGAGGATGAAGATACCAAGGAGGGTTGTGCGGGCATGGATAGGGAGCAGATCCCTGGCCACAGGAGCTGAAGGGGACTGGATGAGGATTGTGATGGTGAGTGGGTCATTGCCATGACCTTTTAAGGTGTTAGGATGCAGACAGCAGTACACAGATTGGCTTGAGGGGACTCTACCCGCACCCTCAATCTGACCATAGTATTTAATAATCCCTTTCTTTTATGCATTATCTTGCTTGATGCATCTTCCAGTGTCTTGTAAACCTACTGTAACAGCATGACACCCACTTCTCATAAGCATCCTTTCTAGGCAGATGTGTCTGTAGTCTTTAGACACTGCCAGCCCTGGTATCAGGCCACACACCCAGGCCTTCCTGGAGGCATGCTTTTGCCCTCTCTGGGCCCTTCTGGCCCCAGCTCTCTAGATGGGCCACTAAGTAGTTCAGATCCCCTTTTGGGGGGATTATCACTGTCCAATTGTTGACCACTTCTGCAGTGACGTTTGGGAGTGGACCCAGGCCCACTCCCTACTCTGGATCCCAGTCCAGGAATCCTAAAAATAGCAACCATGCACTGCCACACCCCTTTAACAAAACTGCCTTTTGTTCCCTGGACCATTGTCCCAGCCTTCACCAATGCTTTACCCTTAGCTAAGGGCTCTTCTGTGTTCAGGCCCAGCAGCCAGCCAGTAGCTCCCTCTCATTCCTCCAGCCTCTGCCCACACTGAGCTGTCCATGGTACTGTAATTCTCTTTGGCCAGACAAGAGAACTGATTGTGGTCTGCACTGCTGCTCCATTTTTATATGGCCCTCCTGGGCCCTGATTGGGTGCACCCTACAGCCTTCTGATTGGCTGCTTCTCCTGCAGCCACTCTAGGCTGCTTGGAGGACTTCTCTACTGCTGTTTTCCTTGGAACAAGTGTGGCAAGACCCTGAGGCTTCCAGCAGGGGACCTCTAGTCCTAGTCCACCCCATCACACCTACTTATCTATTTATCTGTATATTACGGAGTTGATACTGTCATCCACCACACTAGTAACTGAGCACCTTCCACATAAAATCAATAGCAAAGTCCCTAGCCTCTGAAATTTCTCCCTTTATGACGTAAAGCGGCTGGTTGAGATGAGGGTGGGGTTGAATTGTTCATGTCACTGATGGCGAAAAGGCTTTCTGAAAGGAAGATTTTTGCAATGTTTCCTAAAGCTCGTCAGACTCTCCTGATCTCCTCTGGAAGACTGTTACATACCTAGGTCCCCTTGACAGAGAATGCTTTCTGCTCTCACATGCATCATCCTAGCCATTGTGATTTGCAGTATCATAGAGGATAGTAGTTCACAGATTGAATTTTGGTCTTTGCTAGAGCTGGGGCCTGAGCTCTTAACAGCTTAAAAAATTAAGGCCAAGGCCTTAAATTGGCATCAGATGCTGTCTGGGAGCCAGTGGAAGAACTTGAGCACAAGCCTGATGTACTCATGGCAGCCTGAGCCATAGCCATATTCTGTACCAGCTAGATCCTGTGCATTGTCCTCACATTCAGCTTCAGATACAATGAATTACAGTAATTCAGCCTGCAGGTGACAAATGTGTGAATTACTGGGGCCAGGGCCTTCATTTCCTAGCAAGCTGGAGGAGAAAGAAAGCATTTTTGGAAACTCATGCTACCTGGTCATCCAAGCTTCATGAGGAGTGATACAGGACTCTGAGGCTTCACATCATTTTGATGAATGGGAGGTGGGGGCTGTCTGCCTTCACTGGAAGGTGGAGACAATGTCTTCACAAGCTTCTTGAGGCATTTCCCTTTTCCAACCATTATAACTACCTAGAGAAACGTTGATAGATACACTCTGCACACTTGTCACTGGCAGGGGCCTAGTGACATTATTCTTTAACTTCCAGAATGAACATTTCTTGTGTCTAGTTAACTAATTACACTATGTTTTGTTCTTCTATAGTATCATCTTATTTGATTACACGTAAATGACTGTCCACCTTTCAGCTGTACTGGGGGGAAAAAAGCACCTCACAGTCTATATAAGAAGCAAAAATGTCTATTATGATTTTGTGAGAGCAAACCCTTAATATCATTTTTTATTAATTTATTGTATTTACTTTCTCATTTTTGTCCTGAGTTACAGTTTTACTGAGAAAACAATGGTAGTGTTGGGTTTTTTTCCATTCCGCATAAGAAAAAAAAATCTCAGCTTTCCTACCTTTTCCTACCCAGAGGGCACAATTTCAGTATTTCATAAAATATATTGATTTATCGCAAGCAAAACTTTACCCTGGGATCATGAACGAGTTATCCTTTATTTAGATCAGAGTGGCATTTCACTTTTTGGACAGTTTGAAGGTGTCCAACTTATGGAACTAGCAACATTTCACCACTGAGCAAACTAATGAATTGATCCTTATACTCATGAAATGCAAATTAATAGTTCTTCAAAGAGCTGGGGCAAAATTTTCAAAAGTGATGAACACTTAGGAGGGTAAGACTCAGATTTATAAAGGTATTTTGGTGTTGCTCTGCTCAGGGTTGCAAGGCTGAACTGCCTTAGCAGTCTAAATCTTATTCAAAACCAATGGGTTGTAAAAGCCTAAGTGCCTGAGGCCATGTCTACACAGTGGCTGCTGCAATGCTGTAACTTCATAGCATAGACAAAGACTACATCATCTCGAGCATTGGCATTGGCATTGTAAGAGCCTAAATGCCTGAGGCCATGTCTACACAGTGGCTGCTGCAATGCTGTAACTTCATAGCATAGACAAAGACGACAGCAACAGACGGGGTTTAACCATTAGTGTAGGAACTTCATCTCCTTGAGCAATGGCAACTACTTTAACAGATCCATAAACCCAGAAATCCTGGACGCCCCATCATCTCGGGCATTGGCACTCTCACTGAAGGACTGTCTGGATATGTGGACTCTCTACTCAGACCCTATGCCACCAGCACTCCCAGCTATCTCCGTGACACCACTGATTTCCTGAGGAAACTACAATGCATGAGTGACCTTCCAGAAAACACCATCCTAGCCACCATGGATGTTGAGGCTCTCTACACAAACATCCCACACACAGATGGAATACAAGCTGTCAGGAACAGTATCCCTGATGATGCCAAAGCACAACCGGCTGCTGAGCTCTGTGCCTTTATCCTCACATACAACTATTTCAAATTTTATGACAATATATATCTCCAGATCAGTGGCACTGCTATGGGCATCCGCATGGCCCCACAATATGCCAATATTTTTATGGCCGACCTGGAACAACGCTTCCTCAGCTCTCGTCCACTCACGCCCCTTCTCTACCTACGTTACATTGATAACATCTTCATCATCTGGACCCATGGGAAGGAGATGCTGGAAAAATTCCACCATGATTTCAACAGCTTCCACCCCACCATCAACCTCAGCCTGGACCAATCTACACGGGAGGTCCACTTCCTAGACACCACGATGCAAATAAGTGATGGTCACATTAACACCACCCTATACCGAAAACCTACCAACCACTATGCCTACCTTCATGCCTCCAGCTTCCATCCTGGGCACATCACACAATCCATTGTCTACAGCCAAGCACTGAGGTACAACCGCATCTGCTCTAACCCCTCAGGCAGAGACCAACACCTACAAAATCTCCACCAAGCATTCTCAAAACTACAATACCTGCACGAGGAAATAAGGAAACAGATCAACAGAGCCAGACGTATACCCAGAAGCCTCCTACTGCAAGACAAACCCAAGAAAGAAACCAACAGGACTCCACTGGCCATCACATACAGTCCCCAGCTAAAACCCCTCCAACGCATCATCAGGGATCTACAACCCATCCTGGACAATGATCCCACACTTTCACAGGCCTTGGGTGGCAGTCCAGTCCTCGCCCACAGATAACCTGCCAACCTGAAACATATTATCACCAGTAACTGCACACTGCACCATAGTAACTCTAGCTTAGGAACCAATCCATGCAACAAACCTCAATGCCAACTCTGTCCACATATCTACACCAGCGACACCATCACAGGACCTAACCAGATCAGCCACACCATCATCGGCTCATTCACCTGCACGTCCACCAATGTAATATACGCCATCGTATGCCAACAATGCCCCTTTGCTATGTACATCGGCCAAACTGGACAGTCTCTATGGAAAAGGATAAATGGGCACTAATCAGATATTAGGAATGGCAATATACAAAAACCTGTAGGAGAACACTTCAACCTCCCTGGCCACACTATAGCAGACCTTAAGATGGCCATCCTGCAGCAAAAAAAGTTCAGGACCAGACTTCAAAGAGAAACTGCTGAGCTTCAGTTCATCTGCAAATTTGACACCATCAGCTCAGGATTAAACAGAGACTGTGAATGGCTTGCCAACTACAAAACCAGTTTCTCCTCCCTTGGTTTTCACACCTCAACTGCTAGAACAGGGCCTCGTCCTCCCTGATTGAACTAACCTCATTATCTCTAGCTTGCTTGCTTGCTTATATATACCTGCCCCTGGAAATTTCCACTACATGAATCTGACGAAGTGGGTATTCACTCACGAAAGCTCATGCTCCAAAACATCTGTTAGTCTATAAGGTGCCACAGGATTCTTTGCTGCTTTTACTTTAACAGAAGCACTCCTCCATCATCCTAGCTATGTCCACACTGTGAGTTAGGGTAGCATAAGTAGGACACCCAGGGGTGTGCATTTTTCTCACTCTGAGTGCCATAACTATGCAGACTTCAGTCTGAAGTGTTGACCAGGCCTAAGTCACTTCTGAAAATAGGACTTAGATGCTTAAGTGTTTCCCAAACTTCAGATGCCGCTTGTGTAGGGAAAGCCCCTGGCAGGCCAGGCAGGTTTGTGTACATGCCATGTCCACAGGTTCGACCGATCGCGGCTCCCACTGGCCGCGGTTTGCTGCTCCAGGCCATTGGAAGCTGCTGGAAGTGGCGGCCAGTATGTCCCTTGGCCCACACCACTTCCAGCAGCTCCCATTGGCCTGGAGCAGCAAATCACAGCCAATAGGAGCCACGATCGGCCGGACCTGCGGACGCGGCCGGTACACAAACCGGCCCGGCCCACCAGGGGCTTTCCCTACACAAGAGGCATCCCAAGTTTGGGAAACACTGGCTTAAGTCATTGAGGCATTTTTTTGACATTTTATCCATGGTCCACCCCAAATACACCATCTTGTCTTTTTTCTACTGATAACGCCAAAAATCATATCCAGTTATCCAAAAAGCATAGGACAATTTTTCTGTTTTTTTTAATAATCTAATTTTTTTTTTAATAATCTAAAAGAACCTCTAGGCACTCTTATCCTCCCAATTTGGTGCTTTCATCACATGCAGGTAGAGTTATTTACTGCCTTTATATCTTTATTTTTGTTGCTTGGGAAAAAAAAAAAAGCCTCCCCAACATTTTGACCTCTCCTGGGTTTTGTCAAAAGGGAAAAAATATTACAGAATGAAAGATAGAGAATTCTGCTTTAAATATTCTAAGACATCAGCATCTTTTCACAAGTTGAACACCACTTTCCACACTGTACTGGGGAATCTTTGAAGACACAGAATTTTTTTTTCCAATAGTCAGCCACTTGCTTTATAACAGATTTATAGCTCTACAAATAATGCAATGGCATCTACAGACAATAAAGACTAAGACTGTAAAAAAGGTATGTGATTAATTATAATACCAGGCTCTTACTCAACAATGAGCATCTATCAACATGCGTGTGATAGGCCAAGGCAGGGAGCAGTCCAGCACAGTTGTCAAGTATGTGTAGGTTTTTAGGTAGCCAGCAGATCAATCCATATCAGAAACAGTCCAGAACAATAGTCAGTTCTCGCTAGGGTCAGCAGCCAGAAGTTCCAATCCAAGAAGCCAGGTTTGTGGGTGGCAAGGCAAGGCAGCACAGCAAAGCAATCTTGGTAGCAACCAGGAGGCACAGGTTTGTTACTCAGTACAACTTCCTCTTCCTGTTGAGGCCTTTATATACCTCTGTTACCCATCAAATCAAGGCCAGGAGTATGGCTACCATAGGCTTTAACACTAAGGCTCTTGGTTAGTGGTGCCAGTTCAGTGCATTGTCATCTTGCAGCAGCTAAGGATGCTACCTAAGTACCTGGGGTCCTGACTGTGTATACATACAGTACATCATCTGTTTTTAGATTATTTAGCAAGATAAGACCATTAGTCTAAATAAGTCCATTGAAACATTTATTAAATATCTACATATAAACAAGAATACATAAAGTAATTATTCTCATATTTCATGCATTCAGTTGTTTGGTGGGAATTAATTTAAAAGATGCCATCCATACAATTTTAAAGAGTGATTCAGGCACATTTCTAAAAGGCTGACCCAACTTTCATTAAAGCAAATTGAAAGATTCTGTTGGAGTTGGATCGAGCCTTTAAAACCATATGGCCAGATTCTGAGTGGCAAAATACTATGGTTTACTGGGCCTGACCCAGCATCATTGAAGTCAATGGAATGACACTCCCATTGACTTCAAGAGGCTTTGAATCTGGCCAGTAGTGATGAAGATACCATAGCTCAGATGTGGTACTTTTGATCATTGTTCTTATGCGCAGCTACGTGAAAGAGAGATGTTTTGGCATAGGTGGTCACTAGAAGATCCAAGAATCACTGTATAGCAATTTTTTTTGTTTTTTTTTAATATTATACAAACCAGCAACTGCCTATTGCCTAAACTGATTGAGGCATATGCAATAAACTAGACACCAATTGTCCCATGTGTAAAATAAAAATAATCAGCTCAGTATGCAAGTACAATTTAAAAACAATTAGTGCCACAAAATGTATCCCTCTCCCTATATTTATTTTCATCCATCCAATATACAGTATGTATTGATAAATAATGTTTCAGTTTACTTTCCCTATATATCAAGTTCTTCCAAACTATTCTGTTCCAGTCCCATTTTAACCTAAGACTGTTGTGGGGGAAAGGCTCTCTAGGACATTTACATCCAAGGAGGGAAAGATGTAGGACTGCATGTGAGCCATGTACAGAAGCTGTAGCTTTCATTTGCATATCAATTGATTGGCATGTTCACACAGCTTAATTCCTCACCTGCAGTGAACACCATGGGAGCAGTATACTTTGAGTCATGACATGAAAACTTAAATACAGAAATCAATCCAGTGTCAAAGTGTTTTAATAACTAATACAACATGTAAGCAACATTATTATTGAGAAGCACTGTAGTTTAATAGATAGGGTACTGGGGATGCTGGAGATACAAGTCCTCTTCCTGTCTTTGCTGCTAACCTGCTGTGTGATCTCGGACAACTCAGACCCCTCTATTCCCACTCCTATGCATTGTCTGCTTAGATTTCAAGCTTTGTGACAAAGACTATCTATTTATTCTGTGTTTGTATGGTCCCTAGCACAACTGGGTCTCTAACTGCTAAAATAAAAAAAATGGATCAGGTATAATATTGTATAATACCAGAAATAAAATGATTCAATCTCTTGAAAAAATGCAACTGAAGTAGTTGTATTAATTATTTGTTCCTTAAAATAGTAGCACTTCATAATACCTGCAAAAGTAATAGAGGAAGATCAGTAATGGCTCAATCTGTGCATTACTTTAAAAAGTAGGATGCTCCAAAATAGCTTCACAATACAGTCAAATCAAATATTACAGAACATTCCCCTTACATGAGTTGGGGTCCATCCATGAAACTTCCCACATTTCTCTTCCACAGCTTCATGGTTTATTTATTGCGTTTTATGCTAGTAGCAGCATGTGGCTTGGTCACTGCTGTTGGCTAATGGTTTAATCTGTGAATATGGCCTTGCTGGAAATACCTCAAAACTCTTATCAATTTCTTAGTTTATTTCAGAGTTTTCTTCTTCTTGGTATCTTTGAGCATAGGACAGTCTCTTTTACAGGAAAGAGAAACATCATATTTTTCTCATTCATTACCATGCTAGTATGTCCATACATCTTTCTCTTTTTCATATTGACAAGGCTTCCTTGGGTACCTAGTGCTTTATTACAACTTTCTCTTGTCTTTTCTTGTCAACAGTCAGCAATTAGAAGCAGGGGCAGCTCCAGACATCAGCACGCCAAGCGTGTGTCTGGGGCGGCAAGCTCTGCCGGTCGCCGTGAGGGCAGCAGGCAGGTTGCCTTCAGCAGCATGGCTGCAGAGGGTCCACTGGTCCCGCAGCTTCAGCGGATCTCCTGCAGGCATGCTGCTGAATCCGTGGGACTGGGGACCTCTCGCAGGCAAGCCACTGAAGGCAGCCTGCCTGCCGTGCTTGGGGCAGCAAAATACCTAGAGCCGCCCCTGACGAGGAGGTAGTGCTAAACAGAAATAAATAATAAGTTGTATAAAGTACACTAGAAGAAAAGCTGGGAGACACAGCTATGCAAAAGACAGCTGAGGTCAGCCAGATATAAATGAGAATGCCCTGAACAGTGCTTTAAGAGATGTGCTGTCAATTAAGCATTTTTCACATTACACTGATTTATGGCCTGATTAGACGTGCAAATCTACCATGCCACAGTTTTGTCTCAGAATTGAGTTGAGTCTTGCTTGAGAAGAGATCAAACCCTGTCTTAACCATACTCATAGATTCTTTGCTTTTAAGAGCAGAAGGGACCTTTCAATCATCCAGTCTGACCTCCTGTATATCACAGGCCAAAGAATGTCACCTAGTTATTCCTGTATTGAGCCCAATAACTTCTGCTTGACAAAAAGAAATCTTCCGGAAATCCATCCAGTCTTGAAATGAAGACAGCAATAGATGGAGAATCCACCATTGCTGTGGTAGTTTATTCTAATAGTTAATCACCCTCACTGTTAAAAATATTTGCCTTATTTCTGATTTGAACTTGTTTGGCTTTAAATGATTCACATACTATAGAATCATAGTACAACTGTGAGATTTTGAAGACTGTGACATGATTCTATGGCATAGCTGAAGGACAATTTGAGCCTATCTACAAAGGCAAAACCAAACTATAGATGGATATCAGTTATTTGGATATGATATTTTGTAGTTGTTTTCTACTGCCTTAATTTCATAAGCATAGTATCTCCTGGAACTGTATAATTCTTTGCGTGCTAGGTTGTTTCTCTTAGGCAAGACCACACTGCCTCAGAGGAATCCCAGGAAGGCTACGGTCAGGATATGGTCCCTTGGAATACCTGTGCAAGCTGGTAAGGAGGCAAAGTTATGGCCATGCCTGTTTTCATTCACTCTCACCCCTGAGAACAGAGAAATGCAATTGCTTGTGGCCTTGGAGTGTACAAGGAAATTTTCTTGTGGTTATGCCAACATATCCTTATCTACTTAATCAACAAACAATCTAGCCCTGTGAATGCCAGACAATTTGAGTCCCAGTAAATAATTACACAAAAATATACACAGTAAGCCATTCTTAAAGTACATGCTACAGATTAACTATGATGATATATAGAATGTCAGGGTTTTATGCTGCTGTCCATCACCATAGTCTCAGAATGACTGGAATATGAAAATCAATAGCAAATTACTCAAGGAACTTAGTCATAGAGTCATAGACTTTAAGGTCAGAAGGGACCATTATGACCATCTAGTCTGACCTCCTGCACAATGCAGGCCACAGAATCTCACCCACTCACTCCTGTAATAACCCCCTAACCTATGTATGAGCTATTAAAGTCCTCAAATCATGGATTAAAGGCTTCAAGGTGCGCAGAATCCTGCAGCAAGTGACCCATGCCCCATGCTGCAGAGGAAGGCGAAAAACCCCCAGGGGCTCTGCTAATCTGCCCTGAAGGAAAATTCCTGCCCAACCCCAAATATGGTGATCAGCTAAACCCTGAGCATGTGCAAGACTCACCAGCCAGACACCCAGGAAAGAATTCTCTGTAGTAACTCAGATCCCACCCCATCTAATGTCCCATCACAGGCCATTGGGCATATTTACTGCTAATAGTCAAAGATGAATTAATTACCAAAATTAGGCTATCCCATCATACCATCCCCTCAAGCTTAGTCTTGAAGCCAGATATGTCTTTTTCCCACACTGCTCCCCTTGGAAGGCTGTTCGAAAACTTCACTCCCCTGATGGTTAGAAATCTTTGTCTAATTTCAAGTCTAAACTTCCTGATGGCCAGTTTATATCCATTTGTTCTTGTGTCCACATTAGTACTGAAACTTAAATAATTCCTCTCCCTCCCTGATATTTATCCCTCTGATATATTTATAGAGAGCAATCATATCTCCCCTCAGCCTTCTTTCGGTTAGACTAAACAAGCCAAGCTCTTTGAGTCTCCTTTCATAAGACAGGTTTTCCATTTCTTGGATCATCCTAGTAGCCCTTCTCTGTACCTGTTCCAGTTCGAATTCATCCTTCTTAAACATGGGAGATGAGAACTGCACACAGTATTCCAGATGAGGTCTCACCAGTGCCTTCTATAATGGTAATAACACATCCTTATCTATACTGGAAATACCTTACCTGATGCATCCCAAGACAGCATTAGCTTTTTTCATGGCCATATCACATTGGCAGTTCGTAGTCATCCTGTGATCAACCAATACTCCGAGGTCCTTCTCCTCCTCTGTTACTTCCAACTGATGAGTCACCAGCATATAACAAAAATTCTTGTTGTTAATTCCTAAAAGCATGACCTTACACTTTTCACTATTAAATTGCATCCTATTACCATTATTCCAGTTTACAGGGTCATCAGATCTTCCTGTGTGATATCCTGGTCCTTCTCTGTATTGGCAATACCACCCAGCTTTGTTTCATCCGCAAACTTTGTTAGCACACTCCCACTTTTTGTGCCAAGGTCAGTAATAAAAAGATTAAATAAGATTGGTCCCAAAACCGATCCCTGAGGAACTCCACTAGTAATCTCCCTCTAGTCTGACAGTTCACCTTTCAGTATGACCCATTGCAGTCTCCCCTTTAACCAGTTCCTTATCCACCTTTCAATTTTCATATTGATCCCCATCTTTTCCAATTTAGCTAATAATTCCCCATGTGGAACCGTATCAAATGCCTTACTGAAATAGAGAAAAATTAGATCCACTGCATTTCCCTTGTCTAAAACGTCTTTTACCCTCTCAAAGAAGGAGATCAGGTTGGTTTGGCATGATTTACCTTTTGTAAAACCATGATGTGTTTTGTCACAATTACCATTGACCTCAATGTCCTTAACTACATTCTCCTTCAAATTTTTTTCCAAGACCTTGCATACAACAGATTTCAAACTAACAGGCCTGTAATTACCCGGATCACTTTTTTTTTTCCCCTTTCTTAAAAATAGGAACTATGTCAACAATTCTCCAGTCATATGCTACAGCCCCTGAGTTTACACATTCATTAAACATTCTTGCTAATGGACTTGCAATTTCATGTGCCAGTTCCTTTAATATTCTTGGATGAAGATTATCTGGGCCCCCCGATTTAGTCCCATTAAGCTGATCGAGTTTGGCATCTACCTCGGATGTGGTAATATCTACCTCCATATCCTCATTCTCATTTGTCATCCTGCCATTATCTCTAAGCTCTTCATTAGCCACATTAAAGACTGAGGCAAAGTAGTTGTTTAGATATGCCAAGATTATCCTTAACCTTCACTCCATCCTCAGTGTTTAGCAGTCCCACTTCTTTCTTTGTTTTCTTCTTATTTATATGGCTACAGAACTTTTTTACTAGTGGTTTTGCAAGGTCCAACTCTACATGGCTTTTGGCCTCTCATTTTATCCCTACATGTTCTGACATCAATAAGGTAGCTTTCCTTGCTGATCCTTCCCATCTTGCACTCCTTGTAGGTTTTCTGCTTTTTCTTAATCACCTCTCTGAGATGCTTGCTCATCCAGCTTTGTCTACAACTCCTGCCTATGAATTTTTTCCCCTTTCTTGGGATGCAGGCTTCTGACAGGTTCTGCAACTTTGACTTGAAGTAATTCCAGGCCTCCACCAACTTTAGATCTCCAAGTTCTTCAGTCCAATCCACTTCCCTAACCAATTTCTTTAATTTTTTAAAGTTAGCCCTTTTGAAATAAAAAACCCTAGTCACAGAGCTATTTTTGTTTATCCTTCCATCTAGTTTGAACTGAATTAGCTCATGATCACTTGAACCAAGATTGTCTCCTACAACTATTTCTTCTATGAGGTCTTCACTACTCACCAAAACCAAATCTAAAATGGCATCCCCTCTTGTTGGTTCAGCAACTACTTGGTGAAGGAATCCATCAGGAAAATCTGAGCCCTATTATTATTACTAGCACTTATCCTCCAGTCTATATCGGGGAAGTTAAAGTCTCCCATGATCACGCAAGTCCCATTAGTATTTACTTCATTAAAAAATTAATAATGTCTCTCTATATCCAGATCAGATCCTGGTGGTCTGTAGGTTCGGCACTCCAGGTCATTGGGGGCTGCAGGAAGCGGTGCGGGCTGAGGGATATGATGGCCGCCCTTCCCGCAGCCCCTATTGGCCTGGAGCAGTGAACTGCGGCCAGTGGGAGCCCCGATCGGCTGAATCTGCAGTTGCTGCAGCTAAACAAACCAGCCCAGCCCACCAGGGGCTTTCCCTGAACAAGCAGGGGACCGACTTTGAGAACCACTGGTCTATACTATACCCCAAGCACAATCCCAGGGGAGGCTCTTGTAGCTTGCTTCTCCAGTGTGATTTTTGCCCAGACAGACTCTGTCTTATCCATTCCATAACTTCTTATTTCTTTACAATCTATCTCATCATCGATATACAATGCCACTCCACCACCTTTGTCTTTATTTCTGTCTTTCCTAAACAGCACATATCCTTCAAACACATGTACTCCAGTCATGACTACTATTCCACCATGTTTCTGTTATCCCTATAATATCTGGCTTCACTTCCTGCACCAGTAACTCTAGTTCCTCCATTTTGTTATCTAGGCTCCCCGCATTTGTGTACAAACATCTTATTTTTTGCTGTTTGGCTTCGCTCACATTCTTTACCCAGTTAGCTCCAGACATTCTACCCTCCGTATCACCTATTAGACTGCTATCTACACTACCCTTCTTTCTTATGTCCATTCTCCTACCCACAGCTGTATCCTTTCTTACTTCTTTTTCTTCCCTCTCAATGTTAAAATCCAGCGTGGAGATTACCTGAACATCTCCCAACCATGTCTCCTAAATTCCTAGTTTAAAGCACTCTTAATCAGTTGTGCCAGCCTCCATCCTAGAAGTCTATTTCCCTCCTTACTCAGGTGATGTCCATCCCGAGAGAACAGTCCTCTGTCCATGAATGCCTCCCAGTGGCCATACATCCCAAAGCCCTCCTTATAGCAACACTTCCTGAGCCATCCGTTTATCATCATAATCTTGTCACACCTTTGTTGCCCTTCTCTAAGAACAAGCAGAATCCCACTGAAGATCACCTGAGCCTCTATTTCCTTGAGCATCTTCCCCAGCCTGGCATAATATCCCTTGATATGTTCCAGCAAGAATCTAGCTGTATCATTTGTTCCCACATGAAGGACAATCAGTGGATTCTTTCCCGCTCCCGTTAGGATCCTCTTCAGTCTCAGGTCCACATCCTGTACCTTAGCACCCAGCAGACAGCACACCCTTCTCTTCTCTGGGTCAGCTCAGGTTACAGGCCTGTCTATTCTTCTCAGTAAGGAGTCCCCAATCATGTAGACTTGCCGTTTCCTGGTGATAGTGCAATTCTCTGGTCTATTCCCTGTTCCCTCTGGCTGCAAGTCCTCTTGATTCCTATTCTCCCTTGCAATCCTCTGCAACCCATCCTGTGTCCTCCTGGGGCTCATATTTGGTGTTATCTCCATTGACTCTTCCCTTCTTCCTATAGAACTAGCTGCTCTTCTCTTCTTCCTTGCCCTCCCACCTTCAGTGACTACCTGATCTGCCCCTTCTTCATTTTCCAATTCCGAAAACCTGTTCCTGGGCTCTATTTCTCCTTCACTAGCTGGTCTTTTCCTCTGCTTCATTCTCTTAGTCACATGCTTCCACTGTTCACTTCCCTCATCCAGCAGTCTCCCCTCAGAGTTCTTTGGTCCTGCTTCCATCTGCAAGTGCGAGCTTTTCCCTTCAGCCTCCTCATGTCTTTGCTCTATCATCTGCTCGAATCCTCTTTTAAACTCAACCAGAGTTTCCATCTGCATCTCTAATCCTCGGATCTTTTCTTCCATCAGTTCTGTAGGGGACACTTCATGCAGACAAAACTCTTCTCAGGTACCACCTCCAGGATAATGTACATACTGCAGCTTCCACATCCAGTCATCTTCACTATGTGTTCCACTGCTTGTATCACTACCACTGCTGCCTCTGTATCTGTCATAGCCTTCCCACCTAAGTCCTATTAGTCCGGGAAACATAAACCAAACCAAAACACCACCACCCACAGCAAAACAAACCCCCAACGAGCACCACAACACTGCCAGAACACCACACTCTCCCTTCACTAGCCTGTCTGTTCCTCTGCCTGGTTCTCCTAGTGTTCCCTTGCAAACTCCCACTCACACTCCCCTGTTTACAGCTCTGTTTGCTGGCTCTTGTGCCGCTGCAGCTGTTTTGATGGAGTGTGACGGGCTCACCTTTCTTTTTGGGGTAAAAACTGTACTTGAGTAATTTCTTTGTTTGTGTTGGCGGATCTTTTTTCAGGTTTTTATTTATTGTATTTTTAGGGGTGTATATCAATGTTCTGAGTGTCATTCTTGCTCTTCAGGAAAGGCTTTTTTAAGGATGAAGGTTCGGCAACTTCTTTAAGGACAGTCAGACTCTGTATTCACCTGATCCCCTATGAAGGTTTGTTCCATATATGGATCCTATTGATTTAGAATGATTGGCCCCAGCTCTCACCACTGGTTCTGGGCTTGGTGATTTCCTTTGTCCCAAAGGAGTGCACCTGTCATGGTGGTTCATAGATCAAAATTTGGCCTTTGATGTAGCTGGGGCTTGATCCATAAATCTCTTAAAAAATTAGGACGAAAGCCTTAAATTGGCATTGAGGGCTGACTGAGTAACTGGCAGGACCTGAGCACAGGCCTGATGGTTTCACAACAGCCTAGACTGAAAGAGGCAGGCAGCCACATTCTGTACTAGCTGCAGTTTTTGCATTATCTTCGCATTCAGCTTCAGATAAAATGAATTACAGGAATCCTTCTCTAGAAGAAAGGGATGAAGTTTTCTATACACTGGAGCCATTTTTGACATTGATACTACCTGGGCATCCAAGCTCAATGAGGAGTCAAATAGGACCACTTGGCTCATACCACTCTGATGAATAGAAACAATGAAAGGTGGGAATAGAGTCTTAGTTAGTTCTTCAAATGTTTTTCCCTTCCCAACTAGCAAAATTTTGGTCTTGCCTGGGTTCAGCTTGAGCCAGCTGCTATGCTTCCAAGAGCTGATATCTTGTTGACATTCAGACATCTTCATGTAATAGCGAAAATTTGCTGACCTACATATAGGCCGCCTACATCTTTATCATTAACTGCCTCATTCCCTGAAATGCACCCAAGGAGAGGAAACTGTATAGTAATAACATGATATGACTACTAAATAAATTATTCAAATACATGTGTTAGAGAGCACTTACTTTGTATAACACCTAAAGCAATAAAGACATATTGGACCTTTATGACAAGTAAAGTAATATAAGTAAAAAGAAATCTCAGCTTTGCAGTTCAGCCCTAACTGTATAATGGGCTTACCCAAAATCCTAGATTCAAGCACTCCTAAACTTTGGAGAAATCTGGATCCAAAGCTGAGGGTTGTTTTTGTGTGCGGGCGGGGGGGGGGGAGGCTGGTAGGGATGGTTTGGCATGACTTGGAGGCATAGATGCTTCCTTCCAATCCACTACCACCTGTCTGAACAAGGGCCTGAGAGTGCTCCTGCCCACAAAAAAATACAGAGATTATGAGTGAGCTGCAGCACAAAGCATGTCCTTAAAGTCAGCCAACCTTTAGCAAGGTGTCCACCCTAACAAATGCAGAGGGAGAGAAACAAGGAGCTATCTACTAGAAAAGCATGATCAAGGTCCTCTAGGATTTTGTAATCTCTTTTTCTCTTCAACTCTCACTCTGGGGCCCTCCTTTCTCCCTCTTGTGCTTTTGCCATCACTTTCCCTCTCCCTACTGTCAGGGGCTCATTCTCTTTTCCGTTCTCAGGTTCACCTGATCCTCTCTCCTTCCCCAGGCCCTACCTCAGGATCCTTCCATCCCTAGGATCCCTACATTTTCTCTACCAAGCTCCAGATCTCTCCTTCAGTTCTTTCACTTCCAAATCCTCTCTCCCTCCTTGGGATCCTGCTAATTCAACTCTCTGTCCACATCACAGTTCTTCCACCGTAGGATCACTCCTGTTCATCTCTTTCCCACAGGATCACTTCAGTTCTTTGCTCATTCTCTTTATAATCTCCCTAGTTAACCCATCCAACTAATTTTTCTGCCATCCAGATTTATTTTTTCTCCCAGGCTGGGATTTTCAAAGGAGTTTAAGAGCAGTTAGGTACAGAGCACCAATTGAAAATCAAGGGAAGATAGGTGCCCCTTCCTGCTTCTCCACGTGGGCACCAATGATACTGCCAAGAATGAGCTTGAGCAAGTCACTTCAGACTATGTGGCTCTGGGAAGAAGGATAAAGGAGTTTGAGGTGCCAGTGGTGTTCTCATCCATCTTCCCTGTGGAAGGAAAAGGCCCGGGTAGAGACCATCAAATTGTGGAAGTCAACAAATGGCTATGCAGGTGGTTTCAGAGAGAAGACCCAGGACTGACAATGGGATGGTGTTCCAAGAAGGAGGAATACTAGGCAGAGACGGGCTCCACTTAACAAAAAGAGAGGGAAGAACATCTTTGCAAGCAGGCTGGCTAGTGAGGAGGGCTTTAAACTAGGTTCACCAGAGAAGGAGACCAAAGCCCTGAATGAGTGAGGAAGTGTAGTGCCCATCTTTAAAAAAGGGGAAGAGTAGGATCTGGGGAACTATAGGCTGGTCAGCCTCATCTCAGTCCCTGGAAAAAATCATGGAGCAGGTCCTCAAGGAATCAATTCTGAAGCACTTAGAGGAGAGGAAAGTGATCAGAAACAGTCAGCATGGATTCACTAAGGGCAAGTCATGCCTGACTAACCTAATTGCCTTCTATGATGAGATAACTGGCTCTGTGGATGAGGGGAAAGCAGTAGATGTGTTATTCCTTGACTTTAGCAAAGCTTTAGATACCGTCTCCCACAGTATTCTTGCTGGCAAATTAAAGAAGTGTGGGCTGGATGAATGGACTATAAGGTGGATAGAAAGCTGGCTAGATCATCAGGCTCAAAGGGTAGCGATCAATGGCTCCATGTCTAGTTGGCAGCCAGTATCAAGCGGAGTGCCCCAAGGGTTGGTCCTGGGGCCAGCTTTGTTCAATATCTTCATTAATGATCTGGAGGATGGCGTGGACTGCACCTTCAGCAACTTTGCAGATGACACTAAACTTGGAGGAGTGATAGATATGCTGAAGGGCAGGGATAGGAAACAGAGGGACCTAGGCAAATTAGAGGATTGGGTCAAAAGAAATCTGATGAGGTTCAACAAGGACAAGTGCAGAGTCCTGCACTTAGGATTGAAGAATCCCATGCACTGCTATAGACTAAGGACCGAATGGCTAGGCAGAAGTTCTGCAGAAAAGGATCTAGAGGTTACAGTGGATGAGAAGCTGGATATAAGTTGACAGTATGCCCTTGTTGCCAAGAAGGCTAATGATATTTTGGGCTGTAGAAGTAGGGGCATTGCCAACAGATCGAGGGATGTGATCATTCCCCTCTATTCAACATTGGTGAGGCCTTATCTGGATTACTGTGTCCAGTTTTGGGCCCCACACTACAAGGAGGATGTGGAAAAATTTGAAAGAGTCCAGTGGAGGGAAACAAAAATAATTAGGGGGCTGAAGCACATGACTTATGAGGAGAGGCTGAGGGAACTGGGACGGTTTAGTCTGCAAAAGAGAAGAATGAGGGGGGATTTGATAGCTGCTTTCAACTACCTGAAAGGGGGTTCCAAAGAGGATGGATCTAGACTGTTCTCAGTGGTACCAGACGACAGCACAAGGAGTAATGGTCTCAAGTTGCAGTGGGGGAGGTTTAGGTTGGATATTAAGAAAAACATTTTCACTAGGAGGGTGGTGAAGCACTGGAATGGGTTACTTAGGGAGGTAGGAGAATCTCCTTCCTTAGAGGTTTTTAAGGTCAGGCTTGACAAAGCCCTGGCTGGGATGATTTAGTTGGGAATTGGTCCTGCTCTGAGCAGGGGGTTGGACTAGATGACCTCCTGAGGTTCCTTCCAACCCTGATATTCTATGATTCTATCTCCTTTAAGCTCCTTTGAAAATCTTAGTCCAATTCACATACCCACCAGGACCATCACAGATCATCTAGATTCTTCTGCCCACTCAGCCCACTCCTGCTTCTCTCTCACCTGCCTCAGAGCCCTCGTCAAGTTTTCCCCAGTTGATGTCTCACTTCCATTTCATCTTCCCTTCTCGAGGATTTGTCTCACCCCAGGGTAATGCATGATTACAGCTCATTGGGAATTAAAAAAATAAGGTCAAAATTTAAACAAAATGTTGCGACATTGTCAAAACAATTGATCCAATTCATATTAGATACAGAGATAGATTTTCAGTTCAGGAGATTCTGAGATTTCATTTTTTTGTCTTAAAAGACTCTCTAAGATTCTCAAGGGAGGGGAAAAAACATTTCCTTCCCAAGTCTACACATGATCTGGAGCTTTCCTCACCGTCTATTTTCCTCAGTGGTGGCTCCAGGCACCAGCACGCCAAGCATGTGCCTGGGGCGGTAAGCCATGGGGGGCACTCTGCCGGTCGCCGCAAGGGTGGCAGGCAGGCTGCCTTCGGTGGCTTGCCTGCGGAGAGTCCTCTGGTCCCGTGGCTTCAGCAGACCTCCCGCAGGCGTGCCGCTGAATCCGTGGGACTGGGGACCTCCCGGAGGCAAGCCACCGAAGGCAGCCTGCCTGACGTGCTTGGGGCGGCAAAATACCTAGAGCCGCTCCTGCTTTTCCTGATCACTGAAACGTCATTATTTAGGAAGGAAGACTAATCTGGCTGCTAACAAGGGAGGATGAATGTGACAACAGCTGGTGCCCTCTCCCTTCTCCACCCACCAACAGTGAACATAGACCACAGTGAGGTGGAACAGAGCAGCAGAGGAATAACAGTTCCAGGATGCCCAAAAGAGGTGCCAGGGTGGCCTTTAGTGGTGGGAGGAGTGAACAGCTCAGATAAAAATGCAGACCATAGTCTTGAAAGCCCCACACCCTGTGTAGCACTCTGTGGCTTGAACTCCATGGCAAAAAGGAAAGTGAGCTGGACCTAGCTGCCTTTTTCAGGGAGATTCTGATGCACATGACTCTGAATCAGCCATCTAAGGGGAAAAACAGAGAACATAGTAGCCAGTTATGGTTTCTGAAAAAAAAAAAAAAGCAATATGCAAAATTTACAGTGTAATAAAAAAAAGTATAAAAATATATTTTAAAATAGTAATTTCATAAAACTACCACTATTCAGATCTTACTTTTCTTCCTTTCTCAGACACGTATCATCTAAATCAAAAAGGAAATGGTCAACACCATACTGCAAGCCATCTAGCAACTTCATTACAGTACTATGTCTTAGTTTTTAACTAAGCATGCAGCTCCAATGCACATATTGCATGTGTTGCTCCTGTGAACCAAGTCTTGGAATGAATTGTTGAGTTTCTGAGCAATATGGAGTCAACAGCACCACCATGTGGCATCTGGGAACAAACAATTATAGCAATTGAAACCAGCCGTTTGTGATACAGGCAAATTCAGTTTGGGGAATTTATTATATAAAGTCACAAATCACATTTTTAGGCAACCACAGCTATATAGGGAAATACAACCTACATGGAGCTACTATAAGGTGGATGCATAATTGGTTGGAAAATAGTTCCCAGAGAGTAGTTATCAGTGGTTCACAGTCAAGCTGGAAGGGCATATTGAGTGGGGTTCCTCAGGGATCAGTTCTGAGTCCAGTTCTGTTCAATATCTTCATCAATGATTTAGATAATGGTATAGTAAGTACACTTATAAAATTTGCTGACGATACCAAGCTGGGAGGGATTGCAAGTGCTTTAGAGGATAGGATTAAAATTCAAAATGATCTGGACAAACTGGAGATATGGTCTGCAGTAAATAGATGAAATTTGATAAGGAAAAATGCAAAGTACTGCATTTAGGAAGGAACAATCAGTTGCACACATACAAAATGGGAAATAACTGCGTAAGAAGGAGTACTATGGAAAGGGATCTGGGGGTCACAGTGGATCACAAGCTAAATACGAGTCAACAGTATAACACTGTTGCAAAAAAAGCAAACAAACATTCTGGGATGCATTAGCAGGAGTATTGTAAGCAAGACATGAGAAGTAATTCTTCCACTCTACTCCACTCTGATTAGGCCTCAACTGGAGTGTTGTGTCCAGTTCTGGGTGTCACATTTCAGGAAAGATGTGGACAAATTGGAGAAAGTCCAGAGAAGAACAACAAAAATGATTAAAGGTCTAGAAAACATGACCTATGAGGGAAGATTGAAAAAATTGGGTTTGTTTAGTCTGGAGAAGAGAAGACTGAGGGAGGACATGATAACAGTTTTCATGTACATAAAAGGTTGTTACAAGGAGGAGGGAGAAAAATTGTTCTTCTTAACCTCTGAGGATAGGACAAGAAGCAATGGTCTTAAATTGCAACAAGGACAGTTTAGGTTGGACATTAGGAAAAAGTTCCTAACTGTCAGGGTGGTTAAACACAGAAATAAATTGCTTAAGGAAGTGGTAGAATCTCCATCGAGGATTTTTAAGAGCCAGTGGGACAAACACCTGTCAGGGATGGTCTAGATAATACTTAGTCACCTTGAGTGCAGGGGACTGGACTAGATGACCTCTTGAGGTCCCTTCCAGTTCTATGATTCTATGTTATATACTAAAACTGTAAAACATCCAGATTATATGCTACCTACAGGATTTCTGATGCATATACAAAGTACATAGGATGTATGCAGTTTTCTATATGCTGTTTATGCATACTTTAGCAGTGTAATTTAGTTGCCATGGTTACATTTGGTAAAACAATTCCTGGCATACTGGCAAATTTGGCTTTGAATGCATCCACAGTATAATAAAACATGTTACACAGACTGACTGGTTGACTGAATGATAAGAACTGGTAACAGTGCAGTGCCGCATAAGATACCAGTGTCAGATGAGTACTGTATGAATAGCTGCCCAACAGAAGCTCACACAAAGTTCTGCTGTTCTGTCTACAAAGAGCAAAGCTACACTTTCAGTCTGAACAAGCTTTATTTTGGATTAAGGAAAAGCAACAAAACAAGAATGAGCCAAAGTAAAAACTGCATGACAGTCAGCAGTGTATGTACACAGCTTGTTAACATGCTGCATCACTCTGCTGCACGTATGGCAGCTGTCCCTGAAAAGAGCAGTTCATGAGAAATTTAAGGGACACGGAACAAATTCATTACAATTATGCAGCTACATATAGCACAGATGTGAGTGGCCTCTCCCACCCTCTATCCATGTCCTAGTAATTTGAATAGGAAATAATCTATTCCTTCTTTTGCCATTCTGTTTTTAGTATAGTTCTGTCCTTTCTCTATATTTCTTCTTCCTCTCCCCTTAGTGTACCCAAGTGATCCCAGGATGAGGGAGGTGCTGGGAATGGGAGGTGGCATGGCCAGGTGATCTCTAGAAAGCATAATTACCCATCAGGGTTTGCTGCAAGCTGGCACAGTTTAGCACTCTTCTGTGCTGGGAAGGCAGACAGCATAGAACCAGTCCCTGTTTGGTACCATTTTACACTAATTTTGCACAAGCTTGGAGAGTCAGGCCCAAGATGTCTGAACAACAGGGGAGAGATAATGTGATGCAGCTACAAAGACACAGGGAACATGTGGCTCAGTACAGAAAACAATGAAAGCAGCAGCTTTCAAAGACACAGCAGAAAGAGACTCAAGCAATACCTGAAGTAATATAATATTATAATAAAGAGGATCAATTGTAATTACCTGTTTCTGTGGGGTTGTTTCCTTTAGTCATTGGAAAAGTAGGTCAAACAATATAAAAATGAGTAGGATCCATATTCTTATTATCTGTAAGTGTTTCTATGATGTGTGTTCCATACCCTTCTAAATCAAGCTTTGTTAACTAGGATCCCCTCTTTTAGGGGAAGGCACACCTGCAGCAAGTGTCATAGGGCCTGATCCTGATGTCATGTGCACTGGTATAAGTCAGGAACAACTCAAAAGTTAAATTAGCATGAGATCAGAATGAGACCACTGAAATTGGAGACCAGGCACCATAATTCTCAGTTAGTAATGGGAAAACTTCACAGGGTTATTATGATTAGTAGTAGTTCTATTACAGTAATGGTTAGAGACCTCAGCTAAGATCTGACTCCTTTCTGCTACACTCTGTACAAACATAGGCAGAGAGCATCACTGCCCCAAATAGCTACAGTACAAGACAGACACCTGGTGGGAGAAAAATCATAGGTCAAGTAACTTTGCCAAGATCACACAGCATGAGCACTGCAGAGCTGTGAACAGAACCAAGTTACCCAAATCCCAGCCTAGGGCTCTAGCTATTTGGCCATTCTGCCTTTCCATAGAGTGTTCCTAATTGAGGCTTAATTCATATACGTACTCAGAAGTTTGGCTACTTATCTGAATTTTATGAACCACAAAAGTATTCAAACTTTGTCTGGAAGTCATATAAGACTAGGATCCCTCACTAGATTCCCAGTGTTTCTGATGCCTGGCCCAGCTAGAAATATTCAGGAGAATATAAGTTCACAGAACATTTCAGAATCTTCAAAAATGTTTGGATCAGAGTCCTGTCTAGAAAGCAATAATATTTTGGGTGTCATTATTTTTAGGGCAGTACTGTGTTTCCATTCCTACATAGAATATAGTAGCGGCTCTCCAGAGTCTCAGTGGCTTTCATGTGACTGCAAAATATTTAGCTACTATACATTCATATTTACATAGAGTTTTAAGGGTAAACCAAAAGTAGCCCTAAAATGGACCACATTGCATCGTGCTTAGTGTTTTTAATTAAAGATTCCAGCTGTGGGCATATGGGAGGGACTGGGGCAGTTTCTCTCTCCCATGAACAAGTTCTTTTCTGCTTTACCTTCCTCCCCAAAGGTTAAATCCTGGAAATATAATGATTAAAGAGAGCATATGAACATATGGACTTTTCTAATTGCTGCGCTGCTGAAGCTTATTAAACTAATACATTTTATTTATGTAGCACCTGTCTACCAAAGGATACTGGGCGCTTGAGCTATATAGCAGTGCAGATTATAAAAAAATAAATATGTCCAAGAGTGAAACAAAAACTATTAAGTGTATTTTAAAATAAAAGAAACACACTGTGCAAAAGACCTTACAATTTTTTAAAAAGAGTTTCAAACTAAATTTTTAAATGAATTGTTTCCCTGTGTCTTTTCATTATCCCAACAGAAGGCCTATTCCATAGCTCTGCAGCCACAAGAACAAAGAACAGAGAGTTCCCTCATCCTTTGCAAACCATAATTTAGGGTAGCACATTTCCTTGGACCTCAGAAGAGGAGATCATATTATTAGTATTTATATTACACCAGAGCCTAGCAAGTGAGGGCAGTCAAGATCCAGGTCCCATTATTCTAATCACTGTGGAAACATAATAAGAAACAGACTTTGCCTGAAATAATGGACAAGCTATATTGATAAGAGAGGGAAAGTGTGGGAAGGGAAGCAGTGGCAGAGAGCAGTGAGTCACTTGCCCGTGGTAATACATTCTGTAAGGGACAGGTGGACAACAGAATAGTGTTCTGCCTTCCCAGAAACAAGACACAAGACATCATTCTAATATAGGATAGACTTCTGAAGTTGACTGGCAAGGATGGTGATAGTTCATATCAGCACTAATGTCATGGGATATCTTGCAGATAGTAGATGATTTCAGGGAACTTTGGAAGCATGCTGAAGAAGAATGTCCAAACAAACAATCTTCTCTGAGTTCAGTCCTGTCCCACAAGCAGAGGCAGACTGAAGGCAGAAGACTCTGCATGTGGCTAGGTAAGTGGTGTAGTGTGGAGGATTTTGGTTTGTAGAACATTGCTCCATCTTCTATGGGAGAGGGCAGCTATACAGCTTGGATGTCCTCCACCTCAGTAGAAGGGAAACCAGTCTCCTCTGGGACAAGTTGGCTAGAGTAATCAAGAGGTTGTTAAACTAATAGGGAAAGAGGAGGGTAAAAAGAGGGAAGAAATGAGCTATCAGCACATAGTGAACATGTTGAGAACAAATTTGATCAAGGAACCAAAGGACATGAAGAGACAGAATTCCTGAATTGCCTACTCACATTAATGCTAGGAGCATGGGTAACATAGAAGAGGAATTGGAATTGCCCATTTATGGACATAAATTCGATCTAGTTGATATTACTGAAACCCGGTGGGATGATTTACACTATGGAATGTTAAAATCAATGGTTATAGACTATTTAGGAAGGATAGAGTGGGCAAAACAGGAGGGTGAGTGGCAGTCTATATAAAAATTACATGTGTCTGAGTCACTGATAAAAGGGAAGAAAACGGTCTTGAATGCTTATGGATCAGTGTTCTAAAAGTTAAAGCACAAGATGGGGCATTAGCTGGTATCTGCTACAAACCACCAAATCAAACTAGGGAACGGGATGACTGGCTCTTTATGCACCTATCTATAATGTGTAGGTCGGGGGGGAAACTGTGTGCGATTACAGGGGGGGATGACTTTGAGCCTTATTCCCACCCGCTGAATCTTTGGTTGGTTCTGCATCAGGCCATTCGCTGGAGTAAGTTCAAGCAGACTGTAGGCCTCAAAGCATTCATAAAGCAGCTGGGGATCTTCCAGCACACAAAGAAGGCCTTATGACAGCTGCAGGGGAGAGGAAGTAGTATAGGAGTTGCTACCTTGGCTCTACAGTGATCCTCCTGTGGGCTGATTAGGGCAGTTTTAGGTCTGCCTTGTGCTGGCTGCTGGGTGCAAAGCAGCACTAATATAGATCCTCTCCATGATCTCGTCCCAAAATTTCACTGAAATAGATAGCGCCAGGCATGCTTTTCACCTGAGTGAAGAACTCAGGATACCCTGCTTGTTTTTGAAGAAATGGCAGCTGGATATCTACTAGCCCAGTCTGTTAGCTGCACTTGCAGCCATTTCCTAGTGTCCCAGCTATGCAAAGTAGACATGAGGCGTTCAATCAATGGAAGATTCCCTCCACATTTCATCCCACATTTCATGATCCCCAGAGGATTAACACAGAATTGGTCCTGTACTTCTACTGGCAATGTGACTACTGTGTCTCTTATGTAATTTCATCCCATGAGATAAATTTCTTTAGGCTCAGACTCAAGATGTGCTGAGCTGTGGGCACCCTTTACTCCCTGTGAAGTGAATAAAAGCTGAGGGTGCTGATCGATTGCCTAGAGCTGTTGCTCGTTAGCCTCTCCTTTTCGCCTCATTCTCCATTGATCTGGTTATTTATCCTATGCCACATCTGGGTGGTAAATTTGCAGAGCCATGTGATAAATTAGAGCTATCATATATAACATACAGGGCCAGATTCATTGCTGCATTTCTATGTGCCATGCTGCTAATGCAAAGCCATCAGAAATGCTACTTTGCATAACTAGAGTTGCACAAGACATCCAGACTATATTAGTGAATGCTGGCCATAATCTGCTTGTGCATATATGTCTGTTCTGATACAGTGTGAGCTGCCAGACCTCTGTTTAGAAAGCTCCTAATTTACATATTGCAGATGAACAACTCCATGAGCAGCTATTTTCCCCTCTACTTCACAGAAATTAGAGACTTCTTTCTTGTAAGATTTCCAGCACTTCTCAGTTTCTAACAGGACAGAAATGGCTCAAAAATAGCATTTTACATTGTGATGGGGTGTTCACACTAGTTTGGAAAGCACAAATGTG
Source organism: Gopherus flavomarginatus (assembly GCF_025201925.1). Classification (NCBI taxonomy): domain Eukaryota; kingdom Metazoa; phylum Chordata; order Testudines; family Testudinidae; genus Gopherus; species Gopherus flavomarginatus. Next base: position 110,886,871 of record NC_066618.1, read on the forward strand.
TCTCAGGTGGTGTTAATTAACCTATTAGGCCTTGATGGGCAACAGCTGATAGAGGATGGAGCCCAGTTACACAGGAGCAGGGACGGCTGATATAAAGTCAGGAAGTTTGCAACAGGAAAGGGGCTACAATGTCAAAGCCTGCAGTCACTCTCTGAACTTAGAGAGGAAAGATGGAGAAACCCATAGGCTAGTGGAAGCCCTGGGATCCTGGCCCTGAGGGAAGTCCATATGCAGGGAGATGGTGGTGATGAAGGAAGCCTGATAGAAGCGGAGTAGGAAAAGGCTTAGAGAAAAGGCAGCAAGGTTTGGGACAGAGCAGCTCTGGGCTACTGATTTGAAGGTCCCTGAGCTGGAACCTGGAATAGTGGGCAGGCCCAGGTTCCTCCACTAGCCACTGGGGAAGTGGCACAGTCTGGGCAATGCACTGAAAGACTACCTGAGATAGGACATCCGGCAAGACTTTGATTACCCTGGCAGGGAAAATCTAGTGACCTGGCTGGAGGCCAGGCAAGGCCATGAAGAGGGAGCACTGCAACTTCTGGTGCATCAGAGGGGCTGTAGCGCAAACGAGAGACAGATGTCAGACTGGGCGGAGCTACTTCCCAGACATAGCCATAAGAAGGCGCCATAGTGATAAGTGTACCCTGTTACAGGCATGGAAACAGAGGGGCATGTAAAGAGGTGTGGCAAATACTAGATTCTCCCCATTTCAAAAGTTTAGATCCAGGATTTTATTTTATCTTAACCTGTTCTAATTATTTCATTAGATGATCTTCTACTTGTAACAACCACCCTAAAAATGGTATTTTCCTCTCACATATACAATAAAAAGTAACTCTTGGAACCATGTGAGATAATTTTCTGACCACAGCTCAAAAGATGTCATTATAAATTATAAAAGCAATAGCAACACCGTGCCTGGGAATTACTGCAACTTGTGTACGAGTACGCTTCATAATCACCAGCTTTATCTGCAAATACAAGCACATAACTTTTGTGTGTGTGTAACATCCTGCAGCTTATATATTATATTACATCTTATTTTGCATTGCTGATATTCCTAAAGATATAATAATAATCTATTAAATCATTTGGATGACATGTACAATTATGGATTATGAGCTTGGAAAATAGGACAGAATTGTACATTTTTTCCCTGTGATACTGGAATTATTTCTGTGCTGAATTAACAACTCCACGGAGACCCTGATGGCTGAATGCACAGAGCAGCTTCATCCAGGCATAAGAGTTAGTAGGAAAAGATATGACTTCCGGACACCGAAGCTCCTGTAAGTGTCAAGCTACTGAGGAGTGATTTGAGTGCCTGATCTGTGTGAAGTGATGCTTTAATTTGTAGTTGAATAACAAAAATTCTCGAGTCATTCTTATCCCATGAGTAACTGAAGAGACACTTTGTAGTGTAACAACTCATTATGACTCTTCTGTATCATTTCCCCTGCTCCATAATTGTTGCTTAGCACTAAGATGCAGGATGTTACACACACACAAAGGTTATATATAGCACTTATCATCTGAAAGGCCCCAATTCAGAAATCATCTGCTTAAGAGCTTTCCTGAATCAGGGCCAAAGTGCCTTACGATCAGGGAACTCAGATTTCTGTGATAATCCTTCCCCCCACAATTCTCTGATAAAAAGACACAAAAATCCATGTTTTTCCATGATTAAAATGAAATGCTGAGCTTCAGTTTTCCTAGCCACAAAATATTATATATCAGTTGAACACAGTGTTTTATTGAAATATTTACAATTTTTAAGCAAGTTCCAAGCCTACCAGTGCCATCAATCATTATAATACAATACAACAGAATTGCAATTTGTATTTCTTACTTATATGAAATACTTCTATGTCTGTATTCTATACCATGGAACCTAGTTTATCCTAGAGTTGCTAACTTTCTAATCACACAAAACCGAGCACCCTAGCCCCACCCCTTCCCTGAGGCCCTGCCCCCTGCTCACTACATTCCCCCTCCCTCTGTGGCTTGCTCTCCGCCACCCTCACTCACTTTCACTGGGCTGGAGCAGGGGGTTAGGGTGCAGAAGGGGACTCCAGGATGGGGAAGGGAGTTGGGGTGCAGGATCTGGGGTGGGGCCAGAAATGATGGGTTCTTCAGGTTGTGGGAGGGGGCTCTGGGCTGGGGTAAGGAGTAGATGTGTAGGAGGGGATGAGGACTCCAGATGGGGGCTCTGGGGTGCAGCTGAGGATGAGAGGTTTGAAGTGCAGGAGGGGGCTCCAGACTGGGGGGTGGGGCCAAGGGATTTGGAGTGGGGGAAGGGTCTGCGGGTTGAGGCAGGAGGTTGGAGGGTGGGAGGACTCTGGGCTGGGGGTGCAGGCTCTTGGGTGGGGCTGGGGATGAGGGGTTCAGGGTGTGGTATGGGGCTCTGGGCTGGGGCAGGGAATTGGGGTACAGGGTGGTGATGGCTCCATCTTGGGTTGCAGGCTCTGGGTGGGGCTGGGGATGAGGAGTTTGAGGTTCAGGAGGGGGTTCTGAGTTGGGGGGCTCAGGGCTGGGGCAGGGTTTTGGGGATCAGGGTTAGGTCACAGGCTTACCTCAGGTGGCTCTCCGTCAGCAGCAAAGCTGGGCTAAAGTCTGCTCCCTGCCTGTTCTGGCTTTGTGCTATGCCCCAGAAGCAGCTAGAAGGTCCGGCTCCTAGGTGGGGGGGCAGAAGGTTCCACGCACTCTCACCCACAGGCACCACCCTCCAGCTCCCATTGGCCACAGTTCCTGGCCAAAGGGAGTGCGGAGATGGTGCTCGGGGTGGGGGAAGCATGTGAAGCCCCGTGGCCCCCCCACCTATCAGCAAGACCTGCTAGCCTCTTTCAGGGCACAGCACGGTGCTAGGACAGGTACGGACTAGCCTGCCTTAGACTCACAGCACCGCTGACTGGACTTTTAATGGCCCAGTCGATGGTGCTGACTGGAGCTGCCAGGGTACCTTTTCAATTGGGTGTTCCAGTCGAAAACTGGACACCTGGCAACCCTAGTTTAACTGATGTAATTGGGCCCCGGGCCAGATCACCTGAAGCCTGAATCGAGGTGCCTGAGCCAGTTTTTGTAGGTGACAAATCTGAGGAACTGTCACAGATTGAAGTGTCACTAGAGGAGGTTTTGGAATTAACTGATAAACGCAACATAAACGAGTCACCGTGACCAGATGGCATTCACCCAAGAGCTCTGAAAGGACTAAAATGTGAAGTTGCAGAACTATTAACTAAGGTTTGTAATCTGTCCTTTAAATTGGCTTCTGTACCCAATGACTGGAAGTTAGCTAATGTAATGCTAATATTTAAAAAGGATTTTAGAGGTGATCCCGGCAATTACAGACCGGTAAGTCTAATGTTGGTAATGGGCAAATTAGTCAAAACAATAGTTAAGAATAAAATTGTCAGATACATATTAAAACATAAACTGTTGAGCAATAGTCAACATGGTTTCTGTAAAGGGAAATCGTGTCTTACTAATCTATTAGAGTTCTTTGAAGGGGTCAACAAACATGCCAACAGGGGGGATCCAGTGGATGTAGTGTACTTAGATTTCCTGAAAGCCTTTGACAAGGTCCCTCACCAAAGGCTCTTCCATAAATTAAGCTGTCATGGGATAAAAGGGAAAGTCCTTTCATGGATTGAGAACTGGTTAAAAGACAGGGAACAAAGGGTAGGAATTAATGGCAAATTCTCAGAATGGAGAGGGATAACTAGTGGTGTTCCCCAAGGGTCAGGCCTAGGACCAATTCTATTCAACTTATTCAGAAATGATCTGGAGAAAGGGGTAAACAGTGAGGTGGCAAAGTTTGCAGATGATACTAAACTGCTCAAGATAGTTAAGACCAAAGCAGATTGTGAAGAAGTTCAAAAAGATGTCACAAAACTAAGTGATTGGGCAACAAAATGGCAAATGAAATTTAATGTGGACAAATGAAAAGTAATGCACATTGGAAAAAATAACTCCAACTATACATACAATATGATGGGGGCTAATTTAGCTACAATGAGTCAGGAAAAAGATCTTAGAGTCATCGTGAATAGTTCTCTGAAGATGTCCACGCAGTGTGCAGCAGCAGTCAAAAAAGAAGAGCTGGTCAAAAAAGCAAATAGGATGTTAGGAATCATTAAAAAGGGGTTAGAGAATAAGACTGAGAATATATTATTGCCTTTTTCTTCCTAAATGTAGTACTTTGTACTTGTCTTTACTGAATTTCATCTTGTTGATTTCAGACCAATCCTCCAATTTGTCAAGGTCATTTTGAATTCTAATTCTGTCTTCCAAAGTGTTAGATACCATGATGAACTTGGTGTCATCTGCAAAATTTTATAAACATACTCTTCACTCCATTACCTAAGACACTAACAAAAATGGTGAGTAGTACCAAAACCAGAACTGACCTCTGCACAATCCCACTAGATATGTTCTTCTAGTTTGTCAGTGAAGCATTGATAACTACTCTTTGGTGTACAATTGTGCACCACCTTATAGTAATTTCATCTAGACCATCTAGTTTTCTTATGAGAATGTCATGTGGAACTACTTTAAAAGCCTTACTAAAATCAAGACATATCATGTATCAGAGGGGTAGCCATGTTAGTCTGAATCTGTAAAAGCAGCAAAGAATCCTGTAGCACCTTATAGACTAACAGACGTTTTGGAGCATGAGCTTCCGTGGGTGAATACCCACTTCCTCAGATGCATGTAATGGAAATATCCAGGGGCAGGTATATATATGCTAGCAAGCAAGCTAGAGATAACGGGGTCAGTTCAATCAGGGAGGATGAGGCCCTGTTCTAGCAGTTGAGGTGTGAAAACCAAGAGAGGAGAAACTGGTTCTGTAATTGGCAAGCCATTCACAGTCTTTGTTCAATCCTGAGCTGATGGTGTCAAATTTGCAGATGAACTGAAGCTCAGCAGTTTCTCTTTGAAGTCTGGTCGTGAAGTTTTATTGCTGCAGGATGGCCACCTTAAGGTCTGGCCAGGGAGGTTGAAGTGCTCTCCTACAGGTTTTTGTATATTGCCATTCCTAATGTCTGATTTGTGTCCATTTATCCTTTTCCGTAGAGACTGTCCAGTTTGGCCGATGTACATAGCAGAGGGGCATTGCTGGCATATGATGGCGTATATTACATTGGTGGATGTGCAGGTGAATGAACCAGTGATGGTGTGGCTGATCTGGTTAGGTCCTGTGATGGTGTCGCTGGTGTGGATATGTGGGCAGAGTTGGCATCGAGGTTTGTTGCATGGAACATATCATGTACTGATTCCCCCTATCAACTAGGCTAGCAACCCTGTCAAAGAATGAAATTAGGTTGATTTGGCATTAATTGTTCTTGACATAACCATATTGGCTAATTCTTTACAATCTTATTGTCATCTAGCCGCTTAGAAAAGGGCCTTTGTGTCACTGTACCCTAGTAATTTTTTGTACTCAGGTGTGTGTGTGTGTGTGTGTGTGTGTGTGTGTGTGTGTGTGTGAGAGAGAGAGAGAGAGAGAGAGAGAGAGAGAATTTAATTCTAATGTTGGTAAAAGATGCTAAGCTAACAGACTTGAAATCACCAATTTATCTGCAGAATAGAAATATGATGGGTAACTGAAGTGTAACTTTTCCCATAATGCCTTGTTCATGGAATTTCCTGGATGTGAAGGACCACTGTACAGGGGTGATGGTTTACGTAAGGCTCCGTGGCCCCGAATCTGTAATGTACATGAGCAACTGCCTCATTTTAAGCATGTGTTTTGAAGTTAGACACATGCTTAAGTACCTTAACAATTTGGATTAGAATGATAAACCACATGCTCACAAGTAAATTACATGATAAATATTGCCTTTGAAGGGTGTTGGCCTTAGAAATACATTTATGAAAGTAAAAGGGTGACTGTGATCATCTAGTTTGACCTCTAGCATAACCCAGACTATAGAACTTCCCTGAATTAATTCTTGCTTGAACTAGAAGTAGAGCTATTGACCTTCATGCTGAAACAGGCAAAATGTGGCTAAATAGTGTCAAAAGTGATGACTTGTGGTGCGAGTGGATTCTGATTCGTTGGAAACTAGGCTGAAAACAAAAAACTCATTTCACATAGGCCACCAAACTGACAAAGACTATATCAAATACATTGGTTTCAAGGTATTTGTCCATAAAGAGTAACATGTAAGATCTCTGTTGAAAGCCTGCAACTTAGCAATGTTCATAATCATGGTGTGTTGGAGTAACATGTAAGGAATAATGGAACTACACAGAAGCTTATGCCCTAATGGTCTTAATGTTAAAAGGAGTTACTCTGTTATGTTTTGCACTGGGGACCCACCATGCATTCAAAACTCACAGTGAAGTCAATCTGAGTTTGGGATTTACAAGGGATGTAAGATTGAGTCTTGAATAAAAAGCTAGTTGTAGTTTTCTCCAGTTGTTTAACCTGGTTCTTTTAGCTAATGACCCATGAACACCAGAACAAATTCACTAAAATTCTTCATCAGTTTGATTTAAGCAAGTCTTCTTAATGTTGTGGTCATGAATTCACAGAATACACAAAAGCCCTTTACATCTCACTGAGTTACAGAGAGGAAGGCAGAGGTTTGAGTAATAAAATGCAATGTGGAATGGAATGTGCTTAACCTATCCTTAAATACACAGGCCTGAAACTACTAACATTAGAATTCAAACTGATGCAAATTTGTGCCAGATCTCAGTGAGGTTGTCTCTGGGGCAGAAAAGTCCATCCATCCCAGAGTAGGAAGCAGGAGGGAAAAACAGACACCAAACACCAATAATTGTATCAAACAACTTTTCATAAAATTAAAATTAGATATTCTTTTACCCCAAATCATGAACTAATTATGTTGCAAAAGGAGCAAATATATGAACATACATTGGTTGCTGTAATGTATACTGGAGCAGGGAAAGGGAACCTGTAGACAGGGGTAAACGTAACTTAAAAGACTTACCTGTACACCAGAGTCCTGAGTGGGACGTGGTCTCCACCAGAAGAGGCAGGGCCTCAACCAAAAGAGTCAGGGCCTTTCAAGATTTAAAGGACCTGGGGCTCCAGCCACAGAGGCGGCTGGGAACCCTGGGGCTCAGGGGCGAATTAAAGGGCCCAGGGTTTTGGCCATCGCGGAGCTCCGGGCCTTTTAAATCACCACGAGAGCCCTGCCGCTGCCTCTACTCCAGGGCAGCAGGACTCAGGCTAGAGCTGAGGTAATGGCAGCAGGGCTCTGGTGGTGATATAAAGGGCCCGGGGCTCTGGCCACTGTAGGTAGTCCTGGGCCCTTTAAAGCACCGCCAGAGCGCCGTCAGCAGGGCTTGGGCGGCGCTTTAAAGGGCCCGGGGCTTCCCGCAGGGGCCAGAGCTCTGGGACCTTTAAATCCTTGCCCAAGCCCAGCTGCTGGAGCTCCAGCGGTGATTTAAAAGGCCTGGGGCTCCCTGCAGCAGCTGGAGCCCTGGGCCCTTTAAACCACCACCAGAGAAACTGGTCTAGTCTGGCATGGCATACCAGCTCTTGCCGGTATGCTGTACCTGACCATACCAGCTTACTTTCACCTCTGCCTGTAGAAGGAGTTAGTAGGGTATGTTACGAAATCTAGCTCAGCTTCAAGCAGAACTCCTGCAATTACACTAGAATCTCATTTTCAGAGATGCAAAGTACCTGCAGCCCACCTCTGAAAACCAGGCCACTTGTGTTTGAGGGATGCTCATTAAATTCAATATGTTCCCTTGTGTTGCAAAACAGCTGGAAAACTGAGACCAACACATCATCCCAACTTTTCAGAAAATCCATTTGCTTTGGTTCCCAGGTGACTGAAGAGGATGACTTTGAGTGGCAATCCAAGGAACATGCTCTTAAAAGATTTAGAGTAGAAACACAGAATCATAGAATATTAGGGTTGGAAGAGACCTCAGGAGGTCATCTAGTCTAATCCCCTGCTCAAAGCAGGACCAACACCAACTAAATCATCCCAGCTAAGGCCTTGTCAAGCCGGGCCTTAAAAACCTCTAAGGATGGAGATTCCACCACCTCCCTAGGTGAATGTGAATTTACTTTTTCTCAGATACATTCAAAGACACATACAGCCACGCAGGAGTTGGAGCACTCTTGTTTAAAAATAACTGCTGGTTGGTTGAAGGTTGTGGGGTTTGTGGACTGATAGCTCCTGCCTTAATTGAAAAGAGATCAATATACAATGTATTGTCCCTATTAAACACCAGCAAAACTGCTCATTTGGAAGATGAAATGCTTGCTCCTTGGCAACAATGTTTTATTTGGTTTCAAACATCTGTGGTTGTGATCAGTAAGTTACAGCTTCACATACTGAAAATTAATTATTCGATGTATATTTATTAACCTCTTGGCATTATAATTGTATATCCAAGACATCTGATTATTTTCTGCACTAGCTAACAAAATGGGAAAGACTCGTTGAAGAAAAACAAGTCCTAAGATTATTCACTCATTTTCAATAGTTTTGGTAAGAAATGTTTATTTTCTTGAGAATACCCACAATGGAATGCACATTGACTTTTTACTATGACTAACACAAATTCCTTCCCCTTCAATATTAGAGCTGGTCAAGAAACATTAAGTATATTTTACCAAAAAAATTATGTGGAGGGAAGAAAAATGTTTGTGTTAATTTTTGCTGAAAATTTTTAAATCGCATCATCTGCTTTTGCTTCACTTGAAAAATTTAATTTTTAAACAAATGTTTATTTTTCCTCACTTTCTCTTACATTTTCTAAACTTTTACTGCCTGTTCCAGTGGGGAAGAGCAAAAATAGTAAAAGTGAGGATTAGTGGAGAAATTTTTTTAAAACAGTTTCTGAAAAATAAAACAAGTTTTGTTTTGTTTTAGTCAAATGTAAAATTTCTACTAAATATATTTACTTAATTCTTTTTGCAAAAAAAAAATTTTTTCTTGGTTAAAAAGGCATTTTCCATTGAGTGTTTTGAGGAAAATTTTTGGACCAGCGCAACTCAATACCTATTTAGCTGTGTGTCCCCACACAAAAAAGTTATTAATTTAATTTAAGGTTGCTCAAGTATATTTTATTGTAACACATATACTAACCCCCCACATGTTTATAATAAGTTAAGAGCACACCATGATAATATTAAACTTCAAACATCATAACATTCCATCAAACTAACACACTAATCCTTTCTCCAACACAATTTAAAATTCAACATAGCTCAGAAGTGAAAATTACACTGCAGTTAACAATCTTCCATATTCCTTGTGAAGACCCATGAATCGTAGTCTACTGTGGAAATGGGAGGTGTTCAGCACTAATAATCCAAGATGTAAAGAACATGATGCAAAATGTATGTCACTTCTTATTTCTTACAGTTGTTGACCTTCAGCATGTATTATAATTTGTATTTAAGGCAAAATAGCTAATACATTCCCAGAGGTATGGCATATACCAGGATATTCCATTAGAGAAGTTAGTTCTGTGTTGAATATGGAATGTTAGGTGATGCCCTCTCTAGTTAATGTATGGTTGTGACCCTCAGTATGCAGTCTTCCACTGAATATTGTTGGGGTATCGCACACTTTGTAGTTACAAAGCATACTACAAATATTTTGCAAATATTAAAAAAAAATGTGTACACCAGAACGTTCCTGGCCTACTTAAACATTGAATCATAAAGGGTTTGAAGGTAAGCATCAGTTTCATGGAAGACAACCTAGTGAAATGGAAGCTGAATTCAAACCACATTAAAAGGTGAAATGAGAAAGCATTGAACATTGACTAACTAATACCTGGAGAAAGCTCCATCAAGGCATGAGTGGCTCCTTTGTCAGATGAGTGACATTTTTAGAATACCATCTAGAGGCCCCATTCAGGTTTAAGGGCAATATTATGTAAAGATGCTACCACTATCCATACCAAACATGTTTTGTGATGCTGACACATTGGTTCTGTGTGAAGTTATAGATATTCCCCAAAATATTCAGAAATGATAAATATTATGAATAATGACGTGTATGTGTCTCTACTAGCATTCCAATCACTTCTTTAAAAGAATTAGCTGATGAGCATAAGTATATTGATAACAAATTCTATGAAAATAACTCTACAGTTTGGAAAGTTTTCCTAATGATACATCACTCACAGTACATATTTTGTCATTAAGAAATACAAATCTGAGAATATGTGCTCCCAGTGTCACACTGTGGCCAAAAGAGCTAATGCAATCCTGAGACCCATAAACAGAAGAATCTCAAGTAAGACTAGTGTGATTATTTTCAGAAGCACCCAACCCCTTACACCCCTTTGCAAAACACAAGCTAAATGTCTCACAGTTCAAAGAGGTTTTGTTACTGAACAGGAGACTACTGTGTTGGAGTCATCTGGATTATTCAGACTGGATGGGGATCACTTAGTTATCAGAATGGGGAAACAGGTAAATACCGCTCCCAGCCCAGATATACAAAAATGCTTTAGAAGTTTTGACCTAGAGAGGTATGAACACTTACTGTGCGCCAATGAGTGCCCTCAACTCTCCTTAATTTCTGTGGGAGTTGAAGTTGCTCACCTTGCAAGATGAGCCCTCTATTTTTCTTAATGTGGTGATGGTATATTTAAGAAATAGCCTATTACAAACCATGCCTGTAGTGGGTGAGACCTTCTCAGAGGCAGAAGTGCATATCTATGCTTCTGAAAAGGTAATTTTCCAAGCCTCTCACTTAGACCATGTCACTCTTCTCTTTGCATCCCTCCACTGACTCCCTCCCATAAGCTACTTGTCTTCACTTTCAAGGCCATTCATGACCCTTATTCCCATTTTACCTATTGTCTTTCATTCAGTACTGAAAGGTTGATGCCTGCCTCCAATCAGCTTGTAATGCCAGCCTCTATCACCCACTTATTAACTTTTCAAACAAGGTTCTTCATGCTTTCTTCCATGTTGCCCTTCATGCATAGGCACAAAGGTCCCTTAGGCTGAGATAGATCCACATGTACAGGGGAGGATGTTACAGACAATACAAATGCTAGGAGTATGGATATTGTTGGTGGTATGTTAGGGAGTTTAGTCCCAAAGTTAGTTAATACTAATAAGACCTGGGCTACACTAGTGGAAGTGGGGGGGTTCAAACTAAGATACGCAATTTCAGCTACACTATTTGCATAGCTGAAGTCGAAGTATCTTAGTTCGACTTACCATGCTGTCCTCATGGCAGCAAGTCGACTGCCGCGGTGCCCCCGTCGACTCCGCTTCCTCTTCCTGCCAAGGTAGAGTACGGGTATTGATTAGCGGATTGATTTATCATGTCCAGATGAGACATGATAAATCAATCCCCAACAGATCAAACGCTACCCGCCAATCTGGCGGGTAGTATAGACATACCCTAATGCTCTGCAGTTATATAGCAGCTTGCATTAGAAGATTTCCAAGCATAAACTTTTATCAAGCCTCCTGAAAGGTCTATGATGTATTTGTTTGCCTGTTTTACAGATAGGGTCATGTGAATTGCCCAAAGTCACACATGGGTCTGATTCAATGCCCATTGAAATCAGTGGCAGTCTTTCTATTGACATCAGTGGGCCTTGAGTTAGGCCCCAGCTCAGTGGCAAAGTGAGGAATAAAACCCAGGAGTGCGGACTTGCAGTCATCTGAGGTAACCAATAGACCACGCTAACAGAAAAAGGCCCTGCTCATCTACAATGAAATCAATAGCTACATTTTGATGATTTGTTATCTTTTTACCTTTGATTTTGTTTTTTATTTATGGTAATATGTTATGTGAACACACTGTCTTTTTCTACCCAGTATCACTAGGGTATTAAGATAATTATGTATGGGTGAATGGGGGAAATCTATGGAAGTGTGCCAGAATTGTAAAATTAGTAGTTCATGTAAATGCATAGGCAGGCTAGAGTTGCAATAACCAAAGGCTATAAAACTACATTTACTAATTAGCTCTCCTGAGTCAAATGTGGTTACTATGTTTAACATGTAAAAGTATCAATGTATAGGTTATTTTAATGATTAACAGCATTTTCTTTCTTTTAGTATACCATGCTTTGTGGGCTACCATCAGCAGAGGGTTTGAATTAATTAACTGTTAATGAATTTCCAGGTATTGAATTCCAGCATGTGAACCATTTCATAAATCAAGCAAAATTAAGCTAATTCTTTTCCTTACGAATGTTTTGAAAACGTTTGGATTTGCAGTGATGTGAATTTTGACTCCCCAACTGAAACAGATGACTTAGAAAGGGGCTTCACGCCCCCTCTAATAAATGGAGGTCTGCGTATGGTGCTTTCAAAAGTTGCAACCAAATTTTCTGCTGGAAAATACATATTGTTTCAAAAATCAGGTAGAGAAGACTGCTGAATGGGATTGCTGGTAGAGAGTCTTTGGGAATAGGGCATGGGAGAGGTATGTAAAAGTAATTAATCACTGAATAAGAACAGGTCCAGCCTCAATTAAATTGGTTAGCCATGAGTATTAGAAATTTTCTTTTCAGCTGAGTAAGCTGAATATCGCCCAAGGCTCAGGTGTAAACTCCTGCACCTATAACTTCTATAAATTGTGAATCAAATAGTCATTAATTCCCTTACAGGTTAGATGATGATAGGGTGAGTACAATGTTTATTGCATAAGTGGAGATGATTAATGATTAACAGCTCCGATGGCTTTCAGAATAAAAATGGGAAGCATGATAGACATTATAATAGCACAACCTTGAGATGCTCATATTTCTCACTAAGCTCATAGATCATCTAGGAAAGATTTCCAAACTTGAGGGCTCTATTCTAAGTAATTTATATATGCACTTTTTAAAAAAAGTTATTTTAGGAGGTATCAGTAGCAAACCTACCTGCCTCGGTTCCTACCACTGTCACCCAAGGTAGCCTATCTCAGCAGAGAGGCTTGTATGGTGTTATCTGAGTGCATGACTGCTAGAAGCCAATATTATTATTAATCATCTTGAACAGGTCAGCCTGACAAGAGGAAAAAGAATCCCTCACTAAACTGGATTTTTTTTTTGTAAACTCCCAGTAGCCTGTGAGAATGCTGATAAATACACAAGAAGAAAATGCAAATAAGGTCACATGTTCCTCAGAGAGATCTCTAGAGATTATCCAGACACCCAAACCATGTCCTCATTATATAATATAACAGCAGCAGTCCATCTACTATTCAGGTAAGCAGCAAATGAAATCTATTTCCCCCCCACCTCCCCAATTACTATAGTTAGAAAGGGCAATGAGATAAAATAAATAGACTTGAAGAAAGCACAGAAAGGGAATCAGGAAGCTAGGTATGTGAAGGTTTCATTTAAGAATTCTGCTTTCGATCAGCTTCACAATAGGATTGTTTAAGTTTAAGGGTTCCCATTCTTGCTTTGTCATTCCAGGATCTCCTCTAAGTTTCTTAGGTCTCCTCATTGAATCTTCTGTCCTGCTTTCACAGCTCCTTAATAACTAAAATTTGTTCACAGACAGCTCAAAAGAATCTGACTCCAGACTGAGAGGGTGCTTTTCACATAAACCCTAGAGCACTGGGGTTTTCTTCACAGACTTGAGCATGATTCATATTCAGGGCCGGCGCTACCATTTAGGCGACCTAGGCAATGGCCTAGGGCGCCAGAATTGGGGGGGGGGGTGCTATTTTGCCAGGGGGGCGGCACGTGGGTCCGGTGGACCTACCGCAGTCATGCCGGCGGCCGGTCCACTGCTGGAAAGGCTCCGGTGAAGCTGCCGCAGTCATTTCGGCGGACAGTGTGCTGATCTAAAGGCTCTGGCGGACCTACCGCAGTCATACCTGTGGCAAGTCCACCGGAGCCTTTAGACCAGCGGACCGCCCGCCAGCATCACTGCGGAAGCTCCATCGGAGCCTTTCCAGCAGCGGACCGTCCGCCGGCATGACTGCGGTAGGTCCACCGGACCCGGAGGGGGCAGCAAAATGGCCATCCGCCTAGGGCGTCAGAAACCCTGGCGCCGCTCCTGTTCATATTCCATTGTTGCTGAGTGTTGATTCTCCACCAGTTTGGTGCACAACAAGCAGATAAGTACTGTTGAGATTATTATCTGTAGTACTTTTTATCTTGGAAGGATAACAGACTAAAATGAACACTTCAGTGTGATTCAAGAGGTTGTTTTGAACCATCTTTGCAGGGGAGAACCAGACTGAGCCTAAACCTCAACTTCTTACTCAGGCAAAACTTAGGAACTTTGCTTTAATAAAAATGAGTAAGTAAATTTGTTAGTCTCTAGGGTGCCACAAGTAATCCTGTTCTTTTTGCAGATACAGACTAACACGGCTGCTACTCTGAAACCTGTCAAGTGGTTTAGTCTTTCAATAGTCTGGGTTGGGGGTCACAAACCATACAAGAACCCAGAGATCTGATACTTCTAGGGTGACCAGATGTCCCGATTTTATAGGGAAAGTCCTGATTTTTGGGTCTTTTTCTTATATAGGCTCCTATTACCCCACACCCCCGTCCCAATTTTTCACGTTTGATGTCTGGTCACCCACATACTTCTGAAGCAAATGAGCAAAGCTCATACAGTAACTTTGGAAGGAAAAAAAAGTAAATAGGAATTAGTCTAAAGTAGGATGTGTTTTTAGTAAAAGTTGCAGAACGAGAAGCTGAGCATGTAGACATTCCCCTTTCCCTGCTCTTCCCTTTTATTTTCTTTTTCTATTTTAGAAACTCCTCTGGAGTAAGATCTATCAGCACAAGTAAGGCAAGATTGTTACCTGCCTATGGGCAACTACCCTCATCACTGATAACAGTGTGGGAAAGGGAACATGCTTTGTGGAGCCTCTACTCTCCATCCTGCACAGGTTGCTGCCGGGTGCATAAGATGAGGGAGGGAATAATGGAGCTTTGACTTTGTCTTGTCCAAAATCACAGAAAGTTCAGCTGAGCTGACATGGGGGAGAAGTAATATGTAAAGTGCTGGTGCAGATTATTTTCCCCTGAAACAAAGGGGAGGGAGGTAGACAGGGAAGGAATTGTGATTTTCCAAGTCAAAATTCCTTCCTCAATTCCTTCCCTGGTATGAGCTGGGTATAATGAAGCTAGAAGTTACTCAGTTGCAGAAGAAAAATGACAGGCTAGCCCTTGACTTTTTTTTAAAGCACATTTTTATTTATTTAAGTAAAGTAGGGATCTATAGCCTTGTTAGAATTAATCAGAAAAAAAATTAAGCATTTTTAAGTAGTTAAATTTGTGGTTTAAAATGTTCGAAATTACTCCATCTGCTAATTAATTTGTTTTTCCATTTCCATTATTATAGTTAACACTGGCACATTTTATAGTATGTGATGCTAGTGCTCATTATCCTAAGCCCTAATGTGATTGCAAAGGACCACAAAGCCTAACCTCTATTTTTTATGGTGGGAACAAAGTCCCAACAGATAAATTGAAACCTTTTTCAGTATCCAGTATCAATTTGAAAGTTGGTGTTGGCGTTAGATGCAATGCATTTTTAATGTGTCAGAATGCAATATAGAGCAACAAAATGTAATACAAAGGAACAGCATAGGAAACTGATTATTTCCTTTCAGTTTTTTAATAAAAATTGGAATTGGAGGGAAGAAGAGCAGCAAAGAGGTAAACGGAAGCAGCAACAAATATTGTGACACTGATTTTTGAAATTTCAGTAGTAACTTGCTAAACTGATAATCCTGTTGAAGTAACAGCATTTTGGAGAAACAAGCCTATTCCTTTGATAGGTATTAAATATAAGATTCTTCTTCTTTTTTTATGTATTTTTTAACACATAGCTCCATTGAGTTAATCTAGTCTTTTATTGGTTCAATTTTCTATCGTGTCGGGTGGGGGGAGGGGTACACTAAGGTTGAAATGCTGACCCTACTGAAGTCAGTGAGAACTTTGCCATTGACTTGAGCAGGACCAGAATTTCAGCCTAGAAATTTAGATTGGGATTTTTAAAGGAGCCTATGGTACACAAATCCTATTAAATTTCAGAGGAAGTTAGGCACACTATTCCTTTGAGCTCCTTTGAAAATTCCAGCCATAGTGCTTTCACCAATTTAATTTAATTCCCTATTTAGGCATTCATTACCGGGATGTTCGCTGTGTTTCTATATGCTTTGGGCTAGATTCGCTGCACACTAAAACCAGTTTAAGTCAGGACTGAAGTAAAACTTGTGTTATGAGAATGTGGCTTATGTGGTGTATTGAAAACAGTTAGAGTTGCAAACCATCACTTTAAATGCAAGGAAGGTGCTTGATAAGATATTGCTGCAGCTTGGCAAAGCAAAGTATTACACCATAATAATGGACTGCATTCCCCACATTAGTCACCGTGAAAAGATGTCATTTACAGTAAGATTTGTTGACCACGAAGATGGCTTATCTAAGTAAAGAAATGCTTTATTTGCTTCCAGTTTTTGGATGATTCTACTGGAAAATGCTTACCAGAACGGTTTATGAATGTTTTGAATGAGAATAAAATAAAGCTTCAGGACTGCAGCGACCAGAGCTATGACAACAGTACGAATATAAAAGCAAGAAACAGTGGCATACAGGCAAGGATCCTTGCGCTGAATCCAAGAGCTTTCTTCATGCCTTGTGGCTGCCATTCCCTCTACCCGATTGTGTCAGATGCAGCGTCATCATCTTCAGATTCAGTATCTCTCTTCAGAGTACTGCAAAGGATCTACATCCTGTTTTCAGCATCAACCATCAGATGAAAGATCCTCATGGACTATGTTACAAATCTGCCAACAAAGCCACTAAGTGACACTCGCTGGGAGAGGCTCATTTACAGCATAAGGCCAGTGAGGTTCTAAGTGACTGAGGTTTACGATGCTTTGATGGAACTGGCACAGTCAAGTAAAGCGAAGGCCAGAATATGACACAAGGTGCAAGGTCTGGCAAACTAGATAATTGAATTCAAATTTCTGGTCTCAACTGTGGTTTGGCACAATATCCTGTTCCAAGTAAATGTTGTAAGCAAAGCATTAAAAATCTCAGTCAATGGACATTGTGACTGCTATAATTTTGATGAGAAGCTGCCTAGATTTCACTGTGGCCTACAGAAACAACAGATTTGAAGATGCCATTGCTGCTGACAAAGAAATGATGGAAAACTTAAGAGCTGAGTCTGTCTTCAAGGAAACTCATATTCAGAAGAAGAAGAGACAGTTTGGTTACAAGTGCAGAGATGAGGTGATGGGAAGCTCGGAGGAGAAATTCAAGAGTGAGATTTTTTGCTTGCTTATTACACTGCTCGAGTGTCCATTGAAGAAAGGTTTGGTCAAATGAAGCACCATGGAAATACCCTGGGAGGGTTGGATGATTTTAGTAAGTTGCCAGTGGATGGGAAAACCTTCTTGAAAAATTGAAGGACCTTCACAGATGCTGGCACATGGAGAATGTTCAGATATCAATGATAAAGACTCTATGTCGAATTGGACAACATCTGTGACATTTTGCCACACGTGAATAACTTTCCACTCCAAGTTCTCCAATTCATTCATTGGAGAGCTAAAGGACACTTTTCCTAATCTGTGGATAGCTTTGAGGATTCTGCTCATGCTGCCTGTCACATTTGCGAGTGGTGAGCGCAGCTTTTTGAAGCTCAAGCTCATTAAAACATATTTTTGATTGATGATTGTCTCTCATTGGCTGACATCATATGCAATTTTACCACTTGAAATTGACATTGGCCAGTCTTTGGATCTCTCTGACACTGTGCTTCAGTTTACGAGGGCAAAAGCAAGAAAAGCGACTTTCTGAACTAAAGGACTACGGTTAGTATTCTAAGGCTGTCACCAATCTTGGTGGACAGTTCAATTTTTTGATGTTAGTACATTTCGGTTATTTTTTACAATGAAAAAAGTTTCCATAAGCTTAGAGGAAATGATTATTTTTTAATTTGCTTATATATGGCATAAATAGATACAGTTTTTAGACCCTAGCATGAAAATTTATTGTCTTATCTAAGAAGGATAAATCATGCTTGCAAATTGTGCATCAAGGTCATGAAATGGGCTACAAATGCAATAAGAAGCTCTCAACCATGCTTGTAGCTGTTTTCATTACTTTACACTTACTCAACAGGTCTATGCTTCAGTCAGAGTGACCCACAGATGAAATGAAAATCCCGAAAACTTATATAGATCACTTATCAGAACTGGGGTACTTTAGTACAAAAGTTAAAAATAATAGGAATGGGAGCCAGAGGTCCAGCAAAAGTCAAACTGAAAAAAGAAGCAAAAGAAAAATAAAAAGTAATTCAAAAGAACAAGTCCAAAAGAAAAATTCAGGCTTATTATGGATGAACCAATCTGAATAGAAAGGCTTTACATGAAAGAACTAAAGCATCTACACAGGGAGGTCAGGTCAGCATAAGTACTAGGCAAGTAATTTTACAGATGGGAACAAAAATGTCATAGACCAGCGTGGGCAACCTGCAGTCAGTGGGCCGCACGCGGCCTGTCAGGGTAGTCCGCTGGTGGGCCGCAAGACAGTTTGTTTACTTCCCTGAAGCCCACGTTGCTTCCCACAGCTCCCATTGGCCAGGAACGGTGAATCACGGCCACTGGGAGCTGCGGGTGGCCCTGCCTGTGGATGGTTAACATCCGCAGAATGTCTCGTTGCCCACCAGCAGATTACCCTGATTGCCCACACTGTCATAGACCATAAAGATCAAGTGACTTGCTCAGGGTTATGTATTGCAACAAATCAGGAGTTGCGAACAACATAGACAGATATTAAAAAAATATTTAACATCCACTCAAATAGAGACACATCCAGCAGAAGAACACATGGTGTTTGTAGTCTGTATTACTATGACCCATCAATGGCACAGATCAGAAAAAAAAACCCCTCAGTTTGCCTGATTCCTAGCTTTCTGCTCTTTGGAAGGCAGTCTGACCTAATACAGTGGCTCTCAACCTTTCCAGGCTACTGTACCCTTTTCAGGAGTCTGATTTGTCTTACCTACCACCAAGTTTCATCTCACTTAAAAATTACTTGCTTACAAAATCAGACATAAAAATGCAAAAAAGTATTACAGCACACTGTTACTGAAAAATTGCTGACTCTCATTTTACCATATAATTATAAAATAAATCAATTGGAATATAAATATTGTACTTATATTTCAGTGTATAGTACATAGTATACAAGTCATTGTCTGTATGAAACGTTAGTTCATACTGACTTTGCTAGTGCTTTTTATGTAGCCTGTTGTAAAACTAGGCAAACGTGTAGCTGAGTTGATGTACCACCAGACGACCTCTACATACCTACAGGGGTACATATACACCTGACTGAGCACCACTGACCTAATAGATTGAGCTCAGGAGACCTGAGTTCTATTCCTAGTTCTGCTGCTAGATAACCTTCATCAAGCTCAGAGTCCTCCCCTTCTGTACCTCAGCTTCTCCATCTGTAACATGGAGGTAATGATATTGAACCCCCTCTTATCAAAACCTTTTGAGATCTACTGATGAATAGTGCTATATAAAGCCTAGGTATAATAAATATTATACAACTAGCCCTTGCTTCTTCCAAGGAAAATATAAACTTACAAGCTGCACCCATGTACTCAGGCATCCAGACAGTACAAACTACTTCATGGCAGACTTTGTGAAAATATTTTGTCATTTTTGAAAAACATTTCCTATTGCAAATTCAAAAATAGAGGCAGATTCTTTAGTAAAGATGGAGTAGTAGTCTCTGTAGATTATATTTTAAAATAGGACGTTATATAATTATAAGATGTTGCTATATTTTACAGCACTGCAAATTTTCCTTTATGTTTTTAAGCCACATATATGCAATTCAAATTAAGGATATTGTTGCCCTGACATCCCAGTATAATTGTTTCATAAAATACATGAAAAGATTATCAGACAAAATCAGAATTTCAAGCTATGTTGATTAAGAGTTCCATTAAGATAAATGTATCTATTAATGTCCTTATGAAGGATATGAAGCGGAAGAGAATAATTTCAGCTTTGCTGATTCCTTGCATATAAATTTCACTATGAAAATAAGTGTTTTGAACACCTGAATATTTGGTTTATTTTTTTTATAACTCAATTAGACTATTCTGTTATAGTTTTATGTTTGTTTCTTTGTAATTCAACTCTTTTTAATTTGATCTGGAGTTAGAAAAATGTCATCTGTGAAGCAGACATTTTAAAGTTTTTTAGAACTCTAGCAAGTATCTCATCTAAATTTTTTCAGATATGTACACTTTAGTTTTTAATGTGCATAGAATGATAGATAACTGGTCTTTAAAGTGTATAGCATCTTCCAATCTAAGAAGATTGGAACTAAACATTCATTTTAATGAAAAGAAATGCAAGTTTTTATAGTATTTGGAGACTTCATAAGACCTGTTCATATCAAGAGACTGTAACATTAACATTGTGTGATTAATAGTGTCTCAACTCCTCTGAATTACCTGAATGAGACTTATGATCACGTTATAAAACTATCAATATACCTTGTGATTAACTGATTGTTTTTATACTCACTAATTTAATCAGAATTGTACATTATAATTAGTTTAATTAAATATATTACACATGCTTTGGTGCTTTTAGGTGCAAATTGAATGTGTGCATGTCTTTCACAGCTGGGATTTCTGAGGCTTTTTTCACTGTCTTGAGGCCTACTGGAATTAGTCCATTCTATGTGTTAATGTAAAGTGTGCCATTGTTGCTATTCCCAGGAAACTCTGGAATTCCTAATGATGGAAAATCACTCATTTCATTATTTTTCCTTTATGATACATTTTATTAAATTTCCAGCTGTTGATTCCCTGCTTAAAATCTGAGAACCAGTGACCTCTTTTTGCTATAATTGTTGAAACCGCCAGATACACAGCCCTGAAAACTGAAGTTCTGTGTTTATATTTAACCAAAGAAAAGGCAGTGATATAGGACAAGCTTCCTCAGACCACCTATGGATATGCCTCCACCATGATCTCTTTAAAGGTAATATAGGTTCTATCTCCATGTCTATTCCTTTCTCCATCTCTGCTAAAACAGATCAAATGTGAGGGTTGCTTTTGGAATACTGATATCCATCAATAACAACTGGACTGACTCCTTCATTTCACATAGACAGCCGCACAGCCATCATATACAACACAGTACAGAAGCACACTCCTTTATCCTTCACCTTTTTCCCATCTTTTCAGTATATAATGGATTATCTAAATATTAAAGCACAGCTATCCTCTTCTACCTATAAAAAACACAACTGGATCACTACAAACTACCACATTCTGTGTAAGCATAGTACCTACTGAATGCAACAATGCAGTGCAACATCTGCCTAAGAGAATAAGTATGGCCTTGGCTGATGGAGCTCATGAAATTCGCAGAGGAAGATACTGAATGAAATCTTGTCTCCATTAAGTCAATGACAAAGCTATCACTGATTTCAGTGTGACCAGGATTTGACCCTGAGGCTTCCTGGGGGAAAGGCTATCAATCATTCTCTATGTGACAGCCTCCTGCTGGCTGATTTTAATAAAAGGATACCAACAACACAGGGGGAACAGACAAAATCCATTTTTACCATGGGAATAATTCCAGTTATTAAGCTGCAAAATTAATGTTTTCATCTGCTGAAAACTGTCAATAACCTTAAATTATAAAAGGCTTTTCCCCTCCTTCCTGAGAATGGAGCATGTAGATCACAGTAGGGCTGAAGACAAAATTCAAACTGAAATACAGCTTGGCTGAGTCATTTACAATTGATCTGAGTATACATCTGGGGCCATCAAAAGTCCACTAATTTCACAACAGGAGGTCATAGAAGGTTGTAGAATAACAGAAAGGAATGTATATAAATAAAATGTATATTATAAGAGCAAATTATCATAGCTTCTTGCAACATGAAGCTGTATGATATCAACTGTAAAAAGCCATTTTTTTGTTACAGAGGAGGTTAAAGATCTGTGATATGCGAAATGTACAAGTCAGATTGATGTGATCCCAATCAAAGAAATTGGGCATAAAAAAATAGATAAACCTCTTAGGAAGAAGAATAAAGAGCACAAAAACTTTCAGAAAGTACCATACAAAAATCGGCAAGTAAAGTTCAACGGGAGCATTGGTTTCATCTTTCCACTTTCCTAAATGGAATTTTACCTGCTCTCTTGTTGCTTAGCTACCCAGTGATACTATATCTTCAGAATTTCTCTAAATCCTCGAAGTTTTTATTAGGCTAAATAAATGTATTATCAGAAAATTCCACCTCCACACTACTTACCCCATATTCTGGAGTATTAATAAATACACTGAACAGCTCTACTCCTCATCTTTTTCCATTCTGAAAAAATCACTCGTGTGTTCTTGCTCTTTGCTTTATCTTTTCTGACTAGTTTAAAGGGAAAATGGGGAATGTTAAACATGGGGGAAAATAGTGGTGATTACTAAAAGCCCTGACCAAGGAGCAACATGGTTTTGCTTTGCCCTGAGTGCAGACATGGACCTCACTTGGTCCAGGGGAAAATAATCTTCCTTATCCTTATATTTGGCATGAATTACTTCCCCCACTCTGCAATAGCTCAGCTGCATTTGCACACACATTGAGCAGGGGGCAGGGACAGGTGGTGTGAAAGCTCTGCTACCTCTGTGCCTTGCCCATCTGCCTGCGCAGAGTCCCCACAGAGGCTGCTCTCCCTATCTCTCTGGGTAGCTTGGACACCTTCCACTACCTTACTCCTTTGTACAAGTGCGTAACAAGGTCCCCAATAGACTCCTTGTTGAGTTAGGATTTCTAGAGACTAAAGTTGGCTAGTCACCCTTTAATGTTGCCTTTGCTACAGATGTGCTGCAGTGAGTTCAAGATTTTAATTATTCCCAGCTTTTATTAACCCTTAAATTAGGATCAAAACTTCTCCTATTTCCCAATATTTCATGAGTAGCCAAGTTCCAGATGTGAATGCGTGATGCCATCTAGAGCTGTCTGAATCCCTCTGGGTCTGCACTTTCTCACTGTTTGCTCTTCTGCAGATAATTAATTCAGCCTTGCACAAGTTTCAGGAAAATGTACCAGCTTAGGTTAAAAAAAAAAATCAAGCTGACTAAGCTACTCAGTATTAATATTAATAAGATTAAGAAATACCATTAATTAATTACTTATGTTTTACTTATCCATCAGACCCATTATCTGGGACAATGGACAAGCTGAATTTGCATTAGTTATTATTTAACATTTAAATAGTGCCCTAAATACCTTAAGTATCTAGGTAAAGAGAATAAAGACAAGGGTCCAGTCCCAAAGAGCTAACAAACTAAATTTCCTTAACAAAAATCACAGCTTATTAGCAATGCTTCAGAGAGCCAAAGCACTACTGAATGTGACATTTGCCAGCCAACTTTCTTGTGTCTGCTTCTGCTGAACGCAACTCTTGATCTGCCCAAGAGCTGATGGCTTAACCAAATGACTGAACTGACTTATCTTGCCAGGGGAAGGCCAAACAGCCTTTATTAGCTTCACTTTCTCTATGCTCTCATTGCTGACTGTCATTGGAATAGACCTCTCTGTTACAACCAGCCCCATCCCATTTTGTCCTAGCAGAGGAGTAAGGCTGCCTTGGTTTACTCACGCAGCACTCATTGATCCAGCTGCCCACTCTCGGATGTCACCCAGTCATTCATCCATCTACTTTTCCCTCAGAAAGCAACAGGATTCATGATAGGCTAGGCTCTCTCTCTTTCCTCAGCTGGAAAAGCTTCAGTGGCTGCAAGTGGGCGTTACCAGGACTCTGTCTTCTCAAACTAGACCCCTTCACCTGCTGCAAACTCCTGGAGAAGTAGTTTATTCTCAGCTCTTCACTCAGAGACCAGCTTCTTGGGTCATCTCTTATTTAGAAGAACATTCTCCCTGTCAGTCAGGAAATAGAGTTATTCTGGGACTCCAATGTAGCAGAAAAACCAAATGATGAGTCATAGCCTCCCACAACCATTTAATGGTTCCTAAGAAGGAGAATATTTCCTGAAAGGGATTAAATTCATCCCTGATGTTACAGATCTGTGTCAATGATAAACTCTGACTAAAATCCTGGCCAAGCTTTGGCGGGTGTAAATTAAAATGTCCTCAATTGTTCAGCTGGGGCAGGTTGAAAAGAGAGAGAGTTAGATGAATCCAGAAGTATGCTGTAGTATTAAGAGCTGAAAAGGTATTCAGATACGAATGAGTAATGGTTTTTGCAGACTCACTGAGCAAATGTGTTTCAGTCTGCAATTTTGTCCTCTCAGACCATAGGAAGACACAGTTCGAAAAAGGAGGAGCTGATGTGCTGCCATATTTTAACAAGTTTCCACAAGTTTGTTCCTTTTACCTTATGATGAAGCACATGAGCAGGGGATGTATGTGCGAATGTGATACGGTTCAAGTTTAAATAAAATGTGCCTACTATTCCTTATCGTTCTCTGCTTGGCATTGCTGTAGCACTCTGTTTTCTGTTTCTCACCTCATAGCAGAAAACAAGGCCATCACATTTTGTTTGTTTTCCATTTACATCCTTTGGCCAGAATTTTCCATCTTGGAAGCCTAACATTAGGCACTTCAATCCATGTTTAAGCACCTTAATATTTGGTCTGGTTTTCAGAGGTGCCAAGCATCCACAACTGCATTTATGGAAAAGTCACATAGAAGCAAAGAGAAATTGATCTAATAAGTTTCTCTCAAACTTGGACAAAACCCCTTATACAATGAAATAGAGAACAATATCATTCCATATCAGGGATATTATATTCAGTTAGGTAATTTAAAAAAAAAACAGAAAGGTTACATTTCCTAAGACTTTTTCATATGGATGCTACTGAAGTCAATAAAGTGCATGCTTAACAAAGTCAGATGGGAAATTGTTTTCTTGTGCTGCTACTTTGAGATTTTAAAAAAAGTTCCCACCTCAAAATGGGGGGAAAATTGAAATCTGGAAAACTGTTGTGAAAAAAATATATAAAAACCAGTTTGGGCTAACTTTAAAAATGTTTTGACTTTGACCAATTCAAACTTATTTTCTTTACTATAATTAGCTTACATTTCAAAACAGTGGTTTTGAACCAGAACAAACAGAATCTTGTATTTCAGAAATACCAAAATGGGATGTTTTGACATCTTTTGGAACTTTTTCCTGAAAACTTTTGAGTCAAGAAGTTTGTCAACATTGACTCTTTCCTGAGAAGAGTTCTAATTTCAATGAATTCAATTTAAAAAAATTATCAAAAAATACCTGACCAGCTCTAGTATTGAGCACTTCTGAAAAATCAGTCAATTTATGTAGATTCCAAACTATGGTTCGGGTGCCTAACTTTAACAAAAGTTTGGACTTTTGCTAGTTTGCTACATGGGGAATCAGCAAGTTTCCATTTTTTAAGTAAATCATAGCAGTCTGAGTGTGCAAACAGCCACTTCCTAAAAAACAACGGCCTTTGCCAGAGACAGACCTCACTGGACTTATTTACAAATGATGCAAATAGATAAACAGTTCTCAAGATCTTAACAATGAAAGACCTTACCAGTGCATTAACATTGACTGCTCCTTCTGTGGGAGACAGGTCACACGTCATAGATCCTTATATAGCCTCAGTGCTAAAGCAAATTCTAAGCATTATTATGATTGTTTCTTTGAAAGAGTGTCTGTTCTATTTATTGGGGACTTTTTCTTCACTTTTGATACATTTTTGTACATTTGCAACTCACAACCAACTCTCCAAGCCCTGATTTATCAGCTGACTAACTACTTAATGTGGTGATATGTTATAGGGCTTTGCTCATGTGGATTCCATTGCAGGAATTATCCTATAACCACAAGGAACATAGAAGGAGGCAGCAAAAAATTTCACACCAAAAAGGTTCAGACAGAGACTTCCTGTGTGACCTTGGGCAAGTCACCTATTCTACCTTGTGCCTCAGTTTCCCATCTGTAAAATGGAGAAAATACTTCCTTCTCTTACAGGGAGGTTGTGAGGATGACATACATGAATGATTGAGGGCGAGGTGAGTTTTTCCTTTTTGGTGCCATGAACTACGTACTGTACTCTAGGATAACAATCAACAGCTCTGACATTATATTGGGTGGAAAGGGAATAGCAATGTTTTTCTAAGTGTTAATGTTTCTATAATGTAACACTATTTATATATCTGTTTAAAAATAGTTTCTCATCCATTTTATATATTATATAAAGAAAAAGCTATTAAAATGAAGACCCCTCCCATCTTATGTGACTCTTGCCTGTGCATCAAACAATACTTCAATTGGGCAATTGTCTTTTTAAAAAATCATTTTCTTTGAAAAATAATAAGGTATAAAAAAACAGGAGAAAATGATCCTTTTGAAAACATTCTCTTATCCTAATGATCAGACACCCTGCCCCCGACAAAATAAAAGCCTAAGTCTTCTGTATCTATTTATTCCTGGCCAATACTACACACTTACAAGAAAACTAAACAAACAAACAAAAAAACCAGTAAAATAAACACCTCAGTGATATTTGTATTCCCTGACTGTAAGCTCATGTCTCTCTCTCAGTGGTCTAGAAAATTAAATCCACATGTCAAATTTTACGTTATCAAATTAATGATATAGCTGGAAGCCAGGAACAAGGAGCAGTAATAGAAGCTGTAATGTATGTGAATGTTCATGAGCATATTATGTTAACTACCATCCATCGGAGGGAGTGTTACTGATGGTTCCTATTAAATACATTAAAATTGTTGAGAATTTTCCTGGACCATAATTGAACATTTACCTTTTTGATAAGGGGAATGACCTATCTTGTGAAACTATTTGTCATCAGAAGGTTGTGGGTTTTTTTTTTTTAATAAATATTTGATCAATTTTTATTTTTTTCTGTGAGGCCTTGAACTTCCTTGAACCAATGCAATTGTTTTTTCAGTAGGAGCAGAGTTGCTTTTCATAACTGCTTGATGCATTTTAAAATAACACTGCCATCAAGAACTGGAGGCATTGAATGTTTAGGACAAGACAGACAAGTGTTGCTGCATTAGTGACCATCAATTATAGTATGTATTTGTAGATTTTAAAGCCAGACATGACCGGTGTCATAAGCTAGTCCAACTCTGTGGAAAAAAAAAAACTTGAAAGAAAAGTGGGTACAAGTGAATGGATAACCCTTTCCTTCACAGTGCAAATAATATTATATGAAAGACATCAGCCACGCACAAAATAATGAGGGGGTAAAAATACAGCAAGATATGTGTGTGAAGAATTTATGATAGCTGCTGTAATGCATTGCTTCTCAAACTTTTCCATACTGTCACATCACGTTCTAGCAAAAGAACATTTTGGGATCCCTCTCCCATCTAGCCATAAAAAAGGGGTGGGAAGGGAGTGGTAGGGAGCCCCAAAGGGAACCTGTTTATGATCCTCAATCTGCCGGGGAAAGGCTCATAACCTGCAGATTGAGAAATATGGATGCACTGAATGGCAAAGCGTGAGAGAGAAACAAGTGTGTCAGAAAACTCATTTTTGGTGACTGTCTAGAAAACTCAGACTTTTCTACTAGTGAACTTCAAAAATTCCAGAAGCCTGTGAGTAATGAAGAAGAGCACCCAGAAGTTTGGATGATTATGCAGCCTGACTTTCTCCCAAATATCCAGTCCAAGAATGTTTGCAAAAATGGGACAAATGTCAAAAGAAGGCCTCTAACATTATTCTCACATTTTTGTGGGCCCAAGATAATGAAAAAAAAATGAAAAAAAAAGTTACCCAGGCTTCTTTAGGAGTCTTCTCTGGGATTTGGTTCAAATTTTGGGTAAAGCACAGGTTGGTTTATATTTTATCTGAGTAGGTTCACATCCTTAATCTATACCCATTCTTCTTTTAAAATGAGACATTTTTCAGTGTTAAACTACAGAAGCTCTTACAAAGTACCTTAATTATGCATTGCTGCATTTATTGAACCATATATTTTAAAGAGTACTGGTATAATTCTTTGGGATATTATATTAAAATATATAACATTTGCAATAAGTCCTTCTGGAAGTATGATTCCCTTTTGCTTTCAAAACAATACAGCACACTATTTGCATCCTCACAATGTCCAGTATTAATGAGTCCAGTCCCCAATGGACTTTATATATTTGGCTCTAATCCATTCTTATTCTATTTTAAAGAAAATTGCCCAACCTGATTCTGCATACAAAATCCAATTCATTAGATAACTTTTCTTCCTCTGCACTTCAGGAACAGGAAGTTAGAAAGAAACTGAGGAAAAGCTAGAGGAATTTTTAAATGGTCATAATTTGAAATTCAAAAGTATCTAACTCTGTAACCCCAAACATTTATGACAAGGGTTTGCTTGCCAATAGTGACTGTTATTCTCCAAATGTATTGCCTCCACAAAATCCATTATACCTAGCCCAGTGTTGTATGAAGGCTAATTAAGGGCCATGCACAATTCCCTAGAACCACACATTCCACCGACTGTTGATACAGCCTCTTACCATCTCTCAATTCCTTTCTGTCTTGAGAATCTCTATTTAATGCTGACCACATTAAAGGAGGTGGGCTGAGGACCCCAGCTATTCAAACACTATTTCACTGCCCTTTCAAAACAAGCAGTTGTTCTTGATGCCATGTGCAGAGAATAATGATTCAGTAAGATGAAACCAGCCAGATTTATTCACGATGGGTTGACATGAAGCCAGGACCAGCGCCAGTGTTTTTGGCGCCCTAGGCGCATGGCCATTTCGCTGCCCCGCGCACTGCTCTCGGAGCCGCGGGAGCAGTGGACCCTCCGCAGGCACGCGTGCTGCAGGTCAACCAGAGCTGCCTGCCGCCCCCCCCAGCAAAATGCCGCCCACCAATAATCCTGGCGCCTTAGGCGATTGCCTAGGTCGCCTAAATGGAAGCGCCGGCCCTGCATGAAGTGGAACACAGTTAACGCTGACCAGACAACTTGAATCTTCACAATATTGTTCAAGCAGAATACAAATTGAAGACACGTCTAGTAGCTAATCACGTTTATGAAAGAATTGTGGGTTTTATAATAAAGGCACAAAACTTGCCAGAGTCTTAGAACATTATCTAATATAGATTTTCAGATATGGGGCCATCACCAACTCATGCCATGTTGGCTGTGGCAGCCATTTTAAAGTCTGAATGCATCTTTTCTATGGAGGTTTTTCTGATACCGATTGTTTATAGTATTAAACCATCCGGTGAGTTTTTATTTTTGTACATTATATTCCTATTGCGTTGGTTTCCTAAAAACTAAAGCAATTAATTGTAATGGCTTGAGATTTTACAAAAATATTAAGAATTAACATGCTCAGTAGCATGTCACCAGGGAGTATTAACCAAAATATTAATTATATGAAAAATAATAAGTTTGCAAGTTTCTATTCATGAACAGAAATTTGCATTTATTTTTGCTAATAACGATATTTCATATTGATCTATGCATAACAGGACATTGCTGTGTCTCAAAAAGATTGAAAAGGCAGTTTACATAAACACATAGCCTAAGACAAATTAAGAAACTTTCACACAACTAAGGTAGATTCTGCAAGAAAAATAAGGATACATTTGATTACATTCTTACAAGACCATGTTGACAATCAAAATAAATACAAAATATGTCCTTACACCAATTTTAAGGTCATGTTTAAGCAAAATCAAGAATACACTGCTTGTATATCGAACTGTAAAACAGCATTATTGGCTGATTAGGATAGTGTTGTTAAAATGGTTGCCACAGACAGCATGGCCTGAGTTGCCCCATTTCTGAAAATCTTTATCAAGTCATGTCCAAAGACTATGGCAAATTTTATGCTTTTATCAGAAAACCCACAATTCTTCTTTTTTTTTTTTTGCACAAATCTGAGTTGAATATCATAGTTGAAGTGACTGTTCTAAGCTCACACAACAAGTAGGCAGCAGACCCTCTTCTACAAATCAAATGCCTCACTTGGTAGGCCACTTTGCCTCTCACCAAAATCTCCTTCCCTCTCTGCCTTTGTTACTCCTTCTAATGAAATTTGGATAATCATTTTCACTTACATAGCAATTCTTCATTGGAAGATCTCAGTTTGATTTTTTTAAAAAATAATGGGTAAGCATTATAAGCACTAAATAATCCCCAGAAAGTGAAGCAATTTGGTGTAAGAGAATCAGAGATTGGTGCATAGCCTCAGAAATAAAGTTTCTGGTTCCAGATTCGTCAAACGTTTTGCAAAATGGGGTCGAGATATTTAACAGACCTGGGTGCAGGAGGACCATGTCAGATTGACACCATTCCAAAGGATATGCTTCCATGCTGATGATGAGTGTTAAAAAATATAATAACAGGTTTCAGAATAGCAGCCATGTTAGTCTGTATCTGCAAAAAGAACAGGAGTACTTGTGGCACCTTAGAGACTAACAAATAACGTCAATTAAATTTGTGACTGTACTCCTTGGGGGGAGAATTATATGTCTCCTGCTCTGTTTTACCCACATTCTGCATATATTTCATGTTATACCATTCTCAGATGATGACCCAGCACGTTTGTTTTAAGAACACTTTCACAGCAGATTTGACAAAACATAAAGAAGGTGAGATTTCTAAAAACAGATACAGCATTCAACCCAAGGTTTAGGAATCTGAAGTGCCATTCAAAATCTGAGAGGGACAAGGTGTGGAGCACGCTTTTAGAAGTCAAAAGAGCAACACTCAGATACCGAAACTACAGAACCGAAACCATCCAAAAAGAAAAATCAACCTTCTGCATGTGGCATCTGACTCAGATGATGAAAGTGAACATGTGTCAGTCCACACTGCTTTGAATTGTTATCGAGCAGAACCCATCATCATCATGGAAGCATGTCCTCTGGAATGGTGGTTGAAGCATGAAGGGACATATGAATCTTTAGTCCATCTGGAACGTAAATATCTTGCAACACCAGTTACACCAGTTCCATGCAAATGCCTGTTCTCACTTTCAGGTAACATTGTAAACAAGAAGCAGGCAGCATTATCTCCTGCAAATTGTAACCAGTCTTGCTTGTCTTAGTGATTGGCTGACCGAGAAATAGGACTGAGTGGACTTATAGGCTCTAAAGTTTTACATTGTTTTATTTTTGAATGCAGTTTTTTTGTACATAATTCTACATTTGTAAGTTCAAGTTTCATGATAAAGAGATTGCGCTATAGAACTTGGTGTATTGACATTTTTGTGTGTTTGGTTTTTTACAGTGCAAATAATTGTAACAAAAAATAAATATAAAGTAAGCACTATACACTTTGTATTCTGTGTTGTAACTGAAATTAATATATTTGAAAGTGTAGTAAACATCCAAATCTATTTAAAGTAAATGGAATTATAGTGTTATTTAACAGCATGATTAATTACACAATTAATCACGATTAATTTTTTTAATCGCGTCACAGCCCTATAGATTAGTCATCATATGAACCTACTATAATAGGTACACATCCATAGTAGATGAATCAAATGACTTTCCATGGTAGGTAAAATCTCTGTTCACTAAAAGAGAGTGTACCATTTTCTGAAACACTTGTTTCCATACTGTTTATTTTTTGCTGAAAGAGGTTATGACCTAATACTTCCAGAGCAATAATAGTTACTCTATGTCACAGTTTTAAGTGCTAAAGCGCTGTCTTATGAAGAGAAAGCGGACACAACTAATATGTAAAGCATGCTTCTCATGGCAAACCCTCTTTGTCACTTGTATAGAATTAAAGGCCATTTATTATTCCTCTTGATCATTTGATTTATGAAGCTGTTTAAACCTGGAAATCTCCCATATTATATATGATATATCGAATTAGTCACCAGTTGTTTGACAAAAAATGTTACAAATTATGAAAGAAATTACTTGAATGTACATATTGAAAAAATATTTCTTATTTTATATCTGTATAAGACAGAATTTCCTAATTTTGGAAGTCTATTAATAAGCATCACAATGTACATATTAATGTGAGTGATGAATGACCATTGTGCTTTCCATCCTACTCCTATGTCAATATTTTTCCCAGCTATATACAAAATAAACATTTGAAACTATATCGAATTCCCATTTATTCTAGGTGCTACAACTCTAAGAACAGCTGAAAGCAAAGATTTCCAGAAGCAGGAACCTAACTTCATACCGAGGCATCTACATGCATGGCCTGATTTTCAAAATGCTGAACACCCAACAGTTCTTCTGCAAGTTAATGAAAATGTACACCACACTCCACACCATACACTACTTAATCACCATTGAATGACCAAGTCCCAAAATCTCAATCCAGCAGCCCTTGATTAGGGCTAAATTATACCCCCTGTACAAAATATCCATGGAGGGGAATGAAAAATTCCACTAGTTTCATCTTGAAGAGTTTCTGACAAATCACCCTGGGGGAGGTGAGATTCATTCTCCCTCATCTCCCATGGAACAAGCAAGAAAAATGCACTCACAAGATAGCTGGGAGTGCTAGTTACTCCCTAAGCCTAGAGAAATACCATGGGGCTTCCAGAAAATGAGTGAATTCTTTTCCAGGTATATGACTAGTAGGTCTTGACCACATGCTCAGCATTTAACTGATTGCAATATTTGGGGTCGGAAAGGAATTTTCCCCCAGCTCAGAGACCCTGTTTTTTTGTTTTTTGCTTTCCTCTGCAGCATGGGTCACAGGTCACTTGCAGGTTTAAATTAATGTAATTTGTAGGTTCTCTGTAACTTGAAGTCTTTTAATCATGATCTGAGGACTTCAGTAATTCAACCAGAGGTTATGGGTCTATTACAGGAGTGGGTGGGTGAGGTTGTGTGGCCTGCAATGTGCAGGAGGCCAGACACGACAATCATGATGGTCCCTTATGGCCTCAAAGTAGGAGTCCAAGTCTATGAGTGGTAGAGGAAGAAAAGGAGAACTCCCCATTGTACCTCAGCTCCGTTAGGGGTAAATGATATCAAAGAAAGTCTTGCCTGAGTAAGGATTGCAGGAATGGGTCCCCCTTAATACTGGTCCTGTGTGTGCCTATACAAGACCTAAAAGGAGATATGTTCCTTCCCCCTGGGACACTTACATTCTAAATAGATAGGCACCATGAGCATGCACTGATGGACCCAAAGGATGGCCCCAGCTTAGCATGTTATTTGTATTATGTAATGGTGTGCTGACAGCTTTTATTGACAGGTTATAGAATTTGTGGGCCTCAGGGAAGAAGCGAATCTTCTGGAAATATTTGAATTGAAAGAGGGAAGATGCCTTGTGGAAAGGGAAAGAATTCCAGACACGTGGAACAGCATGGACAAAGCCATAGGGACTAGAGTGAAAGAAAACAAAAAACCATGTAGGGTAGTGGGCCTCATTGGTGGAATGTAGTTGGTAAGGAAGGGGATGCAATTCCTTGACAGTGAGGGAAAGAAGCTTCTGATTCCTTAAAAAAGATCTATGAAATTACAGAATTAGAATCTTTTTCAAACCCGAGCCTTTCCTATGGAATTCTCTGATATTTATCAGCTATGGGTACAATGTCACAGAGTTGCACACACACTATCTCTTACACAAATTAGACTGGTTTCTTAGCAATGACTACAAAAGGAAATAAAGTTCAGTCTCAGTCAGCAGGAAGAGTGACAAGCCTGCATTATTCTAATTCAACCCACCCTGCAGGATATTCCTTGGTGCAGAGAAACTTGTGAACTCATTGACTGAACACCGGGCTTCATGGTGTCTGACTTTGTCTCCTTTATGTAGCCTAGAATTCTGAGTAACCTTTTGTTTTGCCCTTCATTTAATGTTTTGTATGTGTGCTGAATTTATTTCCTTTTTGAGAATGAAATATTTATCATAGGACAGATTTATTCATTCATGAGTTAAGAAGGTGACAACTGTTTTTTCCCCCCATGTATGTCAGCTAATGCACTGTAAACTTTGACTAGGAGAGGTATCTCTCAAAGTGAAGGGTAGTTACTATAACCTTTGGATTTGCAAACCTTCTTGAATTTGGTTTCTCAACTGGATTCAGTGCTTATCGAGATTCACAGACTGTGAAGTAAATCTTCTGTTTCTGACCCTCCCTCCTCTAATTTTTCTTTCCTAATGATTAATTTTAGCAATTCTTGATTTTTAAAAGAAAGAATTATGCAAAAGAAGTTTCAGCATTAAGAAAGAAAAATATCCCAATTCAGCCCAGGATGATCTATGAATGAATCAGTTATAAGAGAGAAAGGAAATGGGCTTTGGCTTTGAACCAACTGCCTGGAATTGTCTAAAGAGTAATATCACTCTGTCATTTGTTACTGTAAAATCAATGAGTGAATTTCTTTAATAAAAACACTTCCAGCCAGGATGTCAGACTACAAATGAATAATTTTGAAAAAGAAGCCTGTTTTAGAGACAATACTAGTATTTTGTGTAAATGTTTGCATGGATACGCTACATGCAGTTTAGAAAATATAGACATATGCATATAATAGAAAAAATGTGCAGATATTTATATTTCCTAAGATCTCCCACTTGCCAACATGTAGAACAAATCTTAATAGAAAGTACAATTCCTGGAGACACCCCCTCGAACTCATGATTCCATAGCACCCCTGGGGCAAATTCATGGAAAAATAATTATAGGTGAGCATTTATTAATTACTACTTGTATTGCAGTAATGCCTACAGGCCCAAATCAAAGATCAGGGCCCCACTGTGGTAGGCATTACAGAGGCGTATAAAAGAAAGATGGTCCATGCCTCAGAAAGACCACAATCGATTTACATTACAAAAGACATGGGTAGACACTACAGACCAATGGAGAGAGCACAAAGTAACCATGAGAAAGCACAATTATTATAATAAGCAGCAACGACAACCCACCAGTTACCTAGCCATTGTCAAGTGTTTTGTGGGCATCCTGGCAGAGGTGAACAGTAAGAAGAAATATAATGTGCGGCTATCTGTCTTATAATATGATTTAGCATATGGAAACATGGTGAGCCAGTACCATGTGATCAACCACCTCTCAGTGGTCACAGACAAGTGCTCCACTGACCACTGGCATAGCAGCTTTCTTCTCCATGGGGCCACAGCTGAATAAAAAGAATTATATTAAGGAATCCTCTCTCTTCGTTAACCCCCTCCTGTGGATTTAACCATGAGAGAAAGCAATCTTGTCCTAAGTAGGAATCTGCCTCAATAAGGACTCAGTACCAAAGGTAAGGCCCTCAGGATTTGGCCTACTCTTAATAGCTGTTGTAGCTGTTTGGGAACTAAGGACCTGATTCTGATCTCCCTTACACTGTTTTTACACTGGTATAACTCCATTGACTTTAGGAGCTTCCTATTTGCAGTAGTATGAGAAAAGAATCCAGCCCTACAATAGCATCATGAAGAAGGGGCTTTGCAGTGGTACAAGGCAGAGACAAAAAGTTTCTTTTTCAGCAGTTTCTCCAGAATGTCACTGGTGCTGTTTTCCAGGAAAGAGAATCTGAATGGATCCGATAAAGCCATATTATAAATCCTCAGTGGAACTGAATGACAAAGATGCAGCTTAGTCTAAAATCACTGGATACAGAATTAGATGTCTGTTCCACCACAAATACAACTGAAAACGAAGGAGAGAACGCCTCAAGGATTTTCATTATTAGTCTAATATAAGGTATTAAGATTTCTTACACGTAGGTCGTAGTTAATCAAGGATCTTTAATTCCACTGAAAAGATTGTTCCATGAAATTTGTGCAAAAATTACTGCATTTTATGCAGTTGTCTCCTTGATGGTAATACTCAGTTTTCAAGCATTCATCTTTTCAGTTTGAACAATTTGAGAAGTTCAAATATTTCTTCATTTAGAGCCTCTCTCTCTTTTCCTGAAGAAAAACAGCTCCGTGATAAATCTTCTAACTTCCCTGAAAATATAGAGGTACAGAAATATTTTTCACATATAGATGAAACTATTTACACTGATAAATAAATATCAGGGTTGGGTTCTGCTCTCCGGTGCAAGTTTTTGCAAAAAATTATGGTGGAGCAGTAATGATTCCATATGTAAGATTGCCAGACCTTTGGACCATTGTAACCGGACATGGACTCACCCCTGCAGCACCTCCTGCTGGTACCTTCTGGGAATTAGCTCTCCAGCCATCAGAGCACCCTTTGCAGGCTGATGTCCTGCTTTTCCTGGCCCCTGTGTCCCTCCCAGACCTGGTCCCCTTGGCACGCTGGGTTGCTACCCTCTGGTAGTACACCCCTCAGTCTCTGGGTCTCCCCTCCCAAGGGAACCCCCACCCACTATCCCCACTTCACCTCAGTCTTGGCTACTGCCCAGTCTCAATCTAACCCCCGTTCACTGGGGCAGACTGCAGTATAAACCACTCATCACAGGCAAGGTTGGGTTTGGACCTGTTGCCTCTGCCTACCTCTTTGGGCTGCCCCCTGCAACCCCAGTACCTATTCAGCCTTCCACTAGGCCACAGCCTGGGGGTTTCCAGGCTGGAGCGCCCCAGGCCTTCACCCAGCCCTGCTCCAGCTCAGGTACCTAAGTATGCTCCCAGCAGCCAGGTCCCTCCCTCTCAATAGGCTAGAGAGAGAGTCTCTTTGTTCCTGGCTCAAAGCCTTTTTACAAGGGCTGGCTGTGGTCTGTTGGGGCATGGCTTCCAGCTGTGCCTACTTCCCCAATCAGCCTGGGAGCTGCTTGCCCCAGCCACAGCCCTTTGCTGGGCTGTTCTAAGACCCTCAGGGCAGGAGCAAGTGATGACCCCACTACAACCATATTTTATATGTATATCAATATATCCTTTCTTTTAAAACTACTTTTGTGGTCAGAAGGTGACTGTGCTCTG
This sequence comes from Gopherus flavomarginatus, assembly GCF_025201925.1. Lineage (NCBI taxonomy): Eukaryota > Metazoa > Chordata > Testudines > Testudinidae > Gopherus > Gopherus flavomarginatus. Next base: position 110,923,644 of record NC_066618.1, read on the forward strand.
AGAGAGATTTGGGAAATTAACTATTTGCATCTGATGAAGGTCTGCCCTTTCAAACATATCTTTTTTGTCCAGGCTTCCTATATAGTAACCAATAGACTCAAACTTTCTCATGGGATGCCTTAGCAAAGTAAGCAAGACAGATGTACTGAAAAATGCTTGTTCAAAATATAAAATTAATAATTTCAAATTATAATATTTCCCAGTCTGAGCTCTATTTTTCATTGTGCTGCTATGTTGTTTTTCTCTCTGAGAACAATAAAAATATTTAAAAAAAAGACAAAGTGGCATCATCTTGATCCTCTGTATATTAAAACCCATAAATACCTACTTAATGAATGACCAGATGATGCCAGTAATTTGTAAGCAGAACTCCCCATTAATTAAAACTGGGGAAATCAGCTTGAAAATCAATAGCATTTTCAGGCAATCAGTTATGTTTTAGGAAATAGTAGAGAGTGCTGGATACTTCTCTGTATTGTGCATATTAGTATTATATTATATAATAGTATATTATTATTGCAGAATCTTCATTACTAGCAACAGCTCGTGAACATGACAATTCTTTAGATTGTAAACCCTGTAGGGCAGGGATTGTGTCTCTTCTGTGTTTTTACAGCATCTCTCACAATGAGGCCTCAATCCTAATTGCAGCCTTTTGGATGATACCATAAAGCACATATTTAATAATAAAAAAGAATACGGCTTTGTTTTCAGATTCCTAACTGAAGACAGTTAGAAAAAATCTCTTTATACTTGTACGTAGAATATCTGATATGAAAGTCACTGAGGAGTGAACATAGAACCCTCAAAACTCTTTTTTCCTCTTCATGACTTGAGGTTATTTTGTGAATTTCTTTACAGCCTTCAAATGTTCTGTATGACCACATCTCATCCATGGATTATTAAGCAACTATTCAAGATATTCCTTAAAGTTCTGGATATTTATGATTCCATATTTCATTGGTCATTTTGAGTTACATAATATTATTTGTTCTCTGATTCAGTAATCTTGTCTTTATAAACTACAATTTTTGCCCATGAGTGTGTGGATAGGCGGATGTGGACCTTTATTTCACCACCCCTCCTCAAATTCATTTCTCATGAACATTCATATTAACAAAATTTCACTTGCACAGATATTCATGAAAAGCAAGTAATTAACACTGGTGAACAAAGCTTATTTGAAATTCTATTTAGAAGTAATTAAAATATGCATACATAGTTTTTCCTCACTATTCATCCAGTTCTTCTCATAATATTATTTTCTTATCCTCATTTTTCAGACTTTAACTATATCCAATATTTTACTGTAAGTAGTGCCAAAACCACTTACAGTATATGGAAATTCAAAAGCAAAGCTGATGGTCTCCTTTACATGGCAGTTCTCAGACTGATCTCTGTGAGGACTTGAGCCAAAAAAAATTCAGTTTAGGATCCCAATTCTGGAAAGTGTCCAATCACATGCTCAAGTCCATCCCTATTCAGAAAAGCATTTATGCATGAGCTAAACTTTGTGCATTGACTTTAATGGGACATAAGTGCATGCTTAACATTAAGCACCTGCTTTTGTACCCTTCCTGAATAGGAACATTGTCTTCAGTGAGGGCCTAATCCCTAAAATTTGGTACCTAAATCCAAAAGTGGCGTGATTTTCAAAGAGGTGATGAGTAGCTTCCATTGAAGTTAATTTTAAAAATCAAAAATGAATAATATATTGAACAAAAATATTCCATTCCTTAAACAGGAAGCAATCTATGCGCCCAGTCCTGCAAGACGCCAAGCACCTTTCACTCCCATTGTCTTCAGTGAAAGTTGCTCAGTACCTTACATGATTGTACCATAAAAGCCTGATCCAACAAAGCACTTAAGCAAAAGCTTAAGTTTAAACTTGTGAGTACTCTAAAGAGAGTGGTTAAAGTTAAATCTGCCCTTAAGTGCTTTGCTGGATAAGAGTTGTAGTTTTTAATAGGTTTGGACATTTTTGGAATGTTTGCTGGGTTGAGGCAAACTAAATCATCTCATGTTTACAAAATGGAACATTTTAAACTAAAATGTTTTATAAAAACCTACGTATATTGAACAAGTATCCACGCCGGACACATAGTTCTCACATTCATTTATATTAGCTATGAATGGATTAACAAATAAAATAAGGAACTGTTAATTGTTAAGGTTTTTCTAAGTGTCACTTTACTAACTTAGGTATTTCAATGTACTTACAAATTAATAAATAAAGTAAGAATCAGAAGAAAGAACTGATTTCAGGTTGAATATTTTTGTTAACTACTGACTTGTAGACCATCTTAAAATTTCTTGTGTGTATGGATAGATGGAAAGAGAAGAGGATACAGCTTTAACTTACACAGGCTCAACAGAATGGTTTCACTTACCAAGCCCTGCTTTATTCTTTTACCCTCTAATAACATGTGCTGCACAGAATCCCTCAGGACAGTACACAACTGCAGTATCTCAACAGGATTTCACATTTCCCTCTGACACAATAGGGCAACAATAGGCATGAAGCCAGGACCACTCAACTACTTTCATCTGAGGATGAAACATGATTTTCCCCTCTCTTCTCAGAGTTATTGCTCTCTTGGGTACTTCTCTCCTGCACAGAACACCATGTCTTATTTTCTTCATGATTCTCTTTGCAAAAACAACAACAAAAATAGATTCCAGTCTTCCTAGCTGTTTTGTTTGAAATAATGCAAACCTCCAAAGTTAGGTTAAGGTAAGCATCCAAACTTTTAAATGTTTACCTGAAAGGTTTCTGAAATATTTGTACTTATGAGGCCTTCCCCCAAGTCCCATAACTTACTCACTCACCAACAGGCTCCATTTCCATCTATCTATTATGTTGCCTTTTTTCCTGGTGTCCAGTTTTAGCTACCTATGTGACCCAATCCCCTATACAGCTGAGATGCCCTTTCTGTGGCTTAGTTTCTCAAGTAAGAGTTCTTACAGGAATGGAAGGACAGAAACATCATGAATACTTCATATTTCATAAAGACCCTGTTGCAACCCAGATCACGTGCTCCAGGATGTCTTTATACTTGAACGTGGCAGAACAGAGAAAACCACCAGAGAGGTTGGTGGGTCCTGGCAGGGGTGAAAGTAACTTAAAGGACTTACCAGTACGCCAGAGTCCTGAGTGGGGGAGTTGCCTCAACTGGAAGAGGCTGGGCCTTAACCAAAAGAGGTGGGGCCTCAACCAAAAGAGATGAGGCCTTTCAAGATTTAAAGGCCCTGGGTCTCCGACTGTGGCTGGATCATCCTGGAGTTACCAGCTGCAGAGGCATCTGGGAGTCCCGGGACTCAGGGGTGAATTAGAGGGCCCAGGGCTCCAGTCACCGAGGAGCTCCAGGCCCTTTAAATCACAGCAGGAGCCCTGCTGCTGGAGCTCCGGTGGGGATTTAAAGGGCTCGGGGATCCCTGCAGTGGCTGGAGCTCCGGGCCCTTTAAATCCCCGCCCAAACCCGGCTGCTGGAGCTCCGGTGGGGATTTAAAGGGTCTGGGGCTCCCTGCAGCAGCTGGAGCCTGGGCCCTTTAAATCACCACCGCGGAAGCCAGTCCAGTCCAGCACGGTGTACTGGCTCTTGCCGGTAAGCCATACCAGACCGTACCAGCTTACTTTCACCTCTGGGTCCTGGATTTATAGTCCTCTACAAAAATAGGGAGAACAACTTAAGTGAGAAAAAAACTATACAGCCATACATTGATTTACAGGTCTTAAATTCTCAGAGATTATTTCCCGGAGTCCCCTTGCCCCTCCTTATTCAGGGCTCCAGGCTTCAGTTGCAGGGTGGTGGGTCTTGGAGCTTCAGTCTCACAGGGCGGTACAGGGGTCAGGGCTTCTGTACACAAGAGGCCCCAGGTCTCAGGGCTCCAGCCCTACGGGGTTGCCAGAGTTCAGGGTTCCAGGCCCAGGACTTCCGCAGGCTTGAAAATATTTACCAGTGCTCTGCTCCAGATGGTTCCAGCTGAATTTAAACCCTGTTGGTACACATACATAGTCAGCATCCTGTACTTTGAACAACCACTAAGTAACATGTGCATATCTACACAAGTATAATGATTCTGCACCATATACCTCTGAATCCACTACAGCAATGTTCAATCCACAAAATTTAAATCTGGATTTTAAATACTCCAAAGTTCTAAGCAATTTAGATCTGAGTTTCTGCATCAAGAGTATTTCTACTTTGGTAAATACCAGTGTATAAAAAACTCCATCCCACTTACTTTTATCGGTATATACGTATTTATCTGTATATACTAGCATTTAAAAAGGCAGAATCAATTACCTGTCCGTACCTATACACAATAACATACCTAGAACCATACCTATAAATTACCCATAAACATAGTTATATTTTTTTTTTCAAAATCTGTAGGGACCTTTCTCATCCTGCAACTTCTTGTGCTGGTTTATGTGGTTTTACTGTTGTGACTATCTGAAAACAAAGAGGCATCTTTTGTGTGAGTAGGGTGGGTATGTGATGAAATCAAAGATGATGTTGAGGGTAAGGTAGATAGGAGGGTTAACACTAACATATCGTGTGTGCTTGTAAAAGAAGTGTATATGTAGCATTATCCATACTGGGTTTGAACCACAAAAAGAGGTTTTAGGGTTTGGATCATGGCTAGGTCAGATTAAAAAGAGTGGTGCCATATGACACTGCACAACAAATGGAAATCTACAAATAATATAATAGCATGATTTTGAAACTACTTCCTATGCAATGTGCCTACAATGCAATGTACATACTTTTAATGTATACGACTTTATAACTATTTTCCTATCAAGTTTCAAAGGTGATCCCTAACTCTTCACTTGGCATCTGTGGATTTTATCCAGTATTGTTCTGTGGTTATTGTCAGGTATTTCCCCTTTCATTTCTTGCTCTATTCCTGGTCAACAGTTGAATACAGTTGTAAAATGGAGACCCCACTCAAAAAGCAAATCATTTTCTTTGTATCTGTAGGGGACCCCGGAAGATATTGTTACTGTCTAGCTAGGGCCTGCGCTTTCTCAAGGAGAGGTTATTAGCGGACTCAAGATGCTAGCAGCTGCTGCTTATAACCGGTTAGAACTGCCCTGTGTGGGAAGCCCCGGTGTTTTGGGGAACTGCAGAAAGTCCCTGGCCCGAGGCCAGGGGAGGCGGCTACTGCTGTTGGAAAGTCCCCCATTGCATATGTAGGTGCTGCTTTGCATGATATTAGCATGATACTATAATTGCTGTGGGCTAGGGATTGAGCGTTGGACTTTGCACCTGACCGAGCTTTTCGGGCGTTGGACTCCCCAAGCCAGTGGCAGCAACGCGTGGAGTCCCCGTTGCGAGTGTGTCACTTAACCTTCATTAAAGCCAATTAACTCACCTGTGTGTGTGGGTCTCGTCCTTGCAGAGCATCCAGGCACGTAACAGTATCATTATTTGCATGGTATTGTGTTCTCTAAAAGTAAAATTTAACACCACAGCCACTAGGGATTTCACAAGAATCAGTGATAGTTACTGGAACAGATGTTTTCATTTGTTACTAATGGAGTGTTTAACAAGGTTTTAAATGAACAAGATATTGTGCACTCTGTGACAGGACACAGCATGCTACAGTAAGATGAATAAGAGCATTCACTCCAGAGCTAATTCTTCTTACATTATCATTAACACAGTGTCTAAATATGGCCTTTTACAATTTTCTGTGATGTGCTTTAAAAAATGCAGGGAAATTGTTTAAAATTACCTCCAGCAAATGGCAATGGTTTTCCTTAAACCCACAAAATATAGTCACAAATTTATATCAAGAACTATTCATGTAGTACTTAACAAAAATAGATACTTACTGAATAATTCAGGCTCTTCATTGAAGCTTATCTTGCTAGGGGAATTTAAACATTAGACTAAGAGAGTGGGCCTCTGTGGTGGTATGGACCTACTGTGAGGATCTTATCCTTCTTTGCAAAAAAGCCTACTCTGTACCAAACCTAAGACAATCTCACTAGCTCCAAGGAAGCCAAGTCTAAATTAGAAGTAGCAATTGCGCCAACTTCCTCAACAAAGCATGGTCCATTTGCAAAAGCAGAGGTGTTGAATGCACTGAAGGAAATCTATGCCCTCACCCCTCATCTGCAAAACAAACCAATGCCCTATTTTGGATAGTAATAGCCAGTAAGAAATGGAATTCATAGTCCCCCAGCCAACCCAGTTTTGTGAACATCTAGATATGAAAGATAACCTCAACTTTTCTTTCTTAAAAAGATACATTTTCCATTAACTGTCCTGGTAGAGGCAGTCTTGAAAAGACAAATATTGCTAATAAGGATGGATAATATTGCAGCCCAGGCACTGGACGAAGTTTAAGGAGACATGAATTCCATTTCCAGACTTCCAGTATGATCATTGATTGTGTGCCTTATCTCCCTGTGCCTCTGGTACTTATTGGGGAATGAAGAGACAAGTATTTCTCTACCTCACAGGAGTAGCAGGAGGGTTATTTTCATTAGCTTTCATGTAGTCCTCAAATGCTATTGTGATGGCATTATATGAGTTCCTAAACACAGAGGATTGAAAAATCACAGTGATATTTCCTAAAGATCATGGGTTATTTCTAGTCTACATTACAACTGTGAAGTAGTGGCCACTGGAGCATGTGAAACAGGCCCCTTAACTTTGGAGGGAATCAAACTCTGGTAGCATAGTTTGGGGGCCCAAATAGAAAACCTTGCCTAAATTTGAAATGTGAAGCTTGAAGCATCGCCCCCATAGAAAAAAGGTTTAACACATTTTTATGAAGAGCTTGACTCCCAAGAGGGTTTTTTGTAGGAAGGAACATGCTATTACGCAGCAGTAATTTTGAGAATTATGGATTCTTTTGTACATCATGTCAAATTACCTTCATGATTTTTTTGAAAAAAGTCAAAGTAATGATTCTCCCTTAACACGTGTATAATTAAACAGTGATTTCATGCTATATGATTTCATTATTGCAAATTTACTTTAAATATGTTTTCTGTTTCTTGTTTTGTTTCTATGTGTAATTTATGATCTGCTTACACAATGTAATTTCTAGAAAAATAGCTTTTTTCAATATGGTTTACAGCTATAAAACATGGGCAAAGGGTGTTTTTATTTTATCCAGATACAATTTTACAAGACAAATTTATGGACTAATGAAAATGGTTAACATACTAATGTGTTTCATTATAGCAGATTGTGAAAATAACTGGGACCTCCATCTTGAGATGTTTGGACAAATGATACAACTAATTTTTTCCCTTTGACCATACCAGCTATGTCACTGAATATCTGTGTTCATCAGTAATATGAGCTTCTGCCAAAGTTCATGAGAAATCATGCTGTTCCTCAGGCTAGAAATAAACAGCAAAGTCTGAACAGACATGGCACTTGAATACACAGTAAACTGTGATAGTAAAATAAAAGGGGGTGGAGGGATATAGTAGAAGTCACTTTGAAACCAGGAGCCTTGGCTAGATGGTTCATTGCTGCTCATGAGCATTCAGCTATCACAAATTTCATGAAGGTAATGTATAATACGATAGACTCATATGTTTCACAAAGAAAACACAAGAAGGCTGCACCATGTCACCTGCAACGTGATGAAGGAGATTTAAATAAGGTTGTTCATGTCACCACCAACTCCATGACAAACCCATTTCATTTGAATGCTGACTTGATAGCACTCACCAACATTGCTGCTAGCATTGCTGCACCCATAGAGGTTACTAGCAAGCTTCTTACTGTGAATGATACAGGAATCAAACCAATAAAACAGCTTGTGGAAAACAGATTAAATTCCAATACACTGTATTCTTTGAAGCACCAAATAAGTTCAGCATCAAGACATTTGTCTCTGTAAGCAAGAAGATCAAGTTAGTAGTGATAAGACAGTGATTATCTGGTGCAGACCCCAGAAGTTTAGCCATCTTGTGGTAGCTGCACAAACAAGAGAGATTGACCTGAAGGAAATTTTCACACATGAACTTTCCACAGTTCCATGTGCTCTAGCACATGTTCGGATGGTACCCTAAACAAAACTGCAAAAAATAAGCTATTGTGTGAATCTGAAAAAGAAACCAAGTCACTGAATCAACTGCCAGCATCCAGCATGCCCACGGGTTGGCTAGTGAATGGCACAGCTGTTATGTGAATGGTCACATACAAGGAGGGGCAGCTATTTTTTCAGAACTTTTTGAACTGCACTCGGAAAAGCATGCCAGCCTCTACAGGGTTCTGAGAGCTGCAAAAGAGTAGATATCTTTGATCAATATGATGTCAAAGATTCAATTAAAGTTTTTGAGTGTAAATGAAGGCAATTCTCACAAGCAATTAAATCAGAATCCAAAACACCCATCCTAGTGCAGCAGAGTACCTTCACTGGAAGTCCCAAGAAGCAATCACATCTGGTCATTCTTTTGTCATAATCAATGTGATTTGGCAGAAAATTTACTTGGCTTAGTTCAGAAAACGATTATTGCAGGTGAATCAAGGATGCTCATATGACCACTTCAGACGGAGTTGTAGACCAAGAAGATCTATTCTCAACACACAAAGAAGCATATACTTGGCATCTGCTTCATGTTGTACATGCTTCACAAGACTACTCTCATGTAGTGGTGTGGTCTCCAGACACTGATATCACAGTTCTCTGCGTACATTTTATTCACAAGTTGGAAACAAGAGCTTTTGTTTCATACTGGTATGAAAGATCAAAAAAGATTCATACCAACCCACCCCATAACAGCTGGAGTTGGCCAATAATTACACAAAAATCATGAAAGTTTGTCAGAAAGAATCCACACAAATGTAAAAGACTTGCCAATTTCGGTGGTATGGTGAATATGCCTCCTTCACAGTTGAAATCAGTAGAACTTCTGATAACCCTCCTCAATGGCTAACTCAGCAGATGTAAATGGTGTGTGACATATGCTTTTTCTGTCATAAGTAGTCCTGGAATGAGGCCCTCCCCCAAATTTACGACAGTCTTCTGCAACATACCCAGCATGAAAATTATCAGACCCCTTTCTGGAACCAAACCATGGAGGCTCATCCTGACATGCCTTACCTAACTGGAAATGGCTGGCATCACAACAAAGATGGGCATATTTCTCCGACACTAATGAGACAGACATTTGCCTCTGAAGCACTCCTGGAACTCAGTACCTGGGGAGTTAAAAAACCAAGTGTGAGTACAGCTACAGTTATTCAAGACAGAGCACGGCATGCATGCAGGCTTGCTATGTACTGATGGTGAGGACTGTTACAATCCTCGAAGTTGCCAGTATGGATCCAAATCAGACTGAGAAAACAGATTGTTAAGACACAGACATGTAGCATATGGCAAATATACTGAAAATGAACTCCCACTCATATTGCCTTTCACTGAGAGGGAGTCCACTGGCTATTAGGGTCTTGCTAGCATCATGGTGTGCAGTAGTATACTTAGCTTCTATTATAATGAATATGTTATTTAAAACTTTGGGGTGAATGAATAAACTGTGTTTCTCAGTACAAAGCCCAAGGCCAACATTCTCTAAGTAATGGAACCTTGTTAATAATTTATATCAAAGTAACTGGTTGTATGAGTAGAATTTGTTTTTGTCTTTTAAAATAAATCAGTGTCAATTTGTGTGAAAGAAAGCTTTTGAATGACTAATTTGTTTTTGACTTTTAAAATAGTTTAAATCCCATTGTATTGGTTACTTTTCCTTTCAAACATGTCTTGACAACTTAAGTACATTTTTGTGGCTTTTTCACTTGTGCAAAGGTTGTTTTGACATGAATACAAATACTTTGCATTGGTATATCTTGCTACCAGTTTACAACACCACATCCACCCTAGATAAGTATGTAAAGGACACTTCTATCATAGTACTGTAGTTATTATTCTCTGTATGGGAGTGTGCTACATCACCAAAAATTTCCAGCCTGGGCCCACAGACTAGTAGTTTCTTTACTGGTTTTCTACTTCCATTTATATTGCACAAGTGGCATCTTTTACAAAACTCTGGTTAGGGGCATACATTTCCAATGCTGCACAATATTTGACGGTTTAGTCCAGATGTTCTGATTCAAATTTAAAGGGTGTGTATGTCCTTGTTTTGAAAGAGCTGTGATGTACTAACACAATTACATGTGGCAAATTATATAGAAGCATCCAAGGAAAATGATGGGTTGCAGCCCCTGATGCCCCTTAATAGCTATGACGCACAAAGCACCTTTGAAAAAAATACAGAATTATGTATCCTCATATGAGTAAAAGAAGACAAGAAACATTAAGTATTCGAAGATGTTTTCCAATGCTGCATGATATTCCAAGATACTTCCTCTCTGTGCATTAAGTGGGATTTAGGAGCACAAACTGTAATGATTCTCAATGGAATTTGTGCTTCTAAATCCATTAGGTGCTGTTGAAAAATCTCCCCTAAACACATGCAACTTGATCAATGGCTTATGTTTCAAATGCCAGTCAATTTGATATTTCAAGAAAGTAGGCACATACTGGTTAGCTTAGGGGGGAAAAACAATATTGCAAAAGTTGAATTATTGTATAGTTAATTATAGGTTCACTTTCTTGCTATGATTGTACAAGCAATTTAGTTCTCTTTCTCAATTTCTTGTGCTTTCTGTTATTCTAATATTCTTTGTGAGAATCTGAGCTGTAGGAAGATAAATTTTAATGGCTAAGTATCACAGCATCTTAACTGGGGAAAATAAATGCTACAGATTTGTAGTTAGACAATATCCAGCAATAGAAAAGCTATATATTTCACAGAAGAAACTAGTGAGTGCTAATAAAAATCCATGGGTTCATCTAAAAGCCTGTCACAGTTATACAGTGTTGCCAACTCTCATAATTTTATTTGGAGTCTTATGTTTGGAGTTTTTCTTAAAGCCCCAGCTGTTGAAATTATTAGATTGCATGAGAATCTCAGCTTTAATTTAAAAAGGAAGGAAGTTTCTAGTCCTAATAATTGCAGAGAAAAGCTTGAAAACATGCAGTCTCAGAAACAAGACAGCAAATGTTTATTTTCAAATCTCCTGATTTTTAAGCCAATATCATGATTTTATGGGGCTAATTCATGATTTTTTGAACCCTTAGCAACACTGGCATTGCACATCTAGAATTATAAATGGAAGCTCATTTAAATTACATTGCATCTTTGCAAAACTTGAAGTTGCATATGAGAAATAAAATAAATACCCACCAAGTGTATACAGATGGGTGTAACTTTGCCAGATAATTAAAGCACACACCTGTCTCTCAATACTTGGATAATATGGGCCAGACCATGACTTGTCTTTGCAATTAGCCACAACTGCTGTCTCTCCCTCATGTATCAGTTAGGGTGCACACATCTTAGGGAGGCTTACAATGGTGAGGAGGACCCGCAACACTTGTGCCAGCACTGCTTCTGTCTCCTTCACCTGCGCCTGTAGCCAGACAGAGCACCAAAGCATGGATGCTTTTACCCAGATTCTGGTGTGGGCTTGCAAAGACTGTAATTTGCAATTTCCACTTACTGATATCCAGGCTGGGGGTGGCATCCAATGTGAAAGGTGCCTACTGGTGGAATCTCTCAGGCAGCAGGTGGGAGAGCTACAGGAGGAGGTGGCTAGGCTGAGGAACATCCATATCCATGAGCAATTCCTGGACAGTATCCATGTGGAGACAGCTGATGTAACTGTCCCAGTTCACAGGACTACCGACACACCAGTGGAGGAGGAGATGCCTCAGGGTGTATCTGACACACCAGTGGAGGAGGAGGCTCAGGGTGGACACAGCCAGCTGGTTACTTCTAGCAGCAGGCAGTGCTCCACCCCTGCTGAGAACCCTCCTGCTGTGGTAAAAGATAACTGTTATGCTCTTCTTGATACAGGAGAGAAGGAATCACCCCCAACAGTTAAGGAGGTGAAGCCTCGTACCCCTAAGGCTGGGAGGTCTGCTGCCACCACTGATAAGAAACGTAGGGTAGTGGTGGTTGGAGACTCTCTGCTGAGGGGGATGGAGACACCCATCTGTCGCCCTGACCGTTCATCCCGGGAGGTATGCTGCCTGCCAGGGGCCCGTATCTGAGATGTTACAGAGGCATTGTCAAGGATTATCCGGCCTTCTGACTACTACCCCATGCTACTCATCCATGTGGGCACAAATGATACTGTGAGGTGTGACACTGAGCAGATCAAGAGTGACTACAGGGCTCTGGGAGTACGAGTTAAGGAGTTTGGAGCGCAGGTGGTATTCTCTTCGATTCTTCCTGTCGAAGGTAGGGGCCCGGGCAGAGACAGATGCATCGTGGAGGTGAATGCCTGGCTGCGAAGATGGTGTCGCCAGGAGGGCTTTGGCTTCCTCAACCATGGGATGCTATTCGAGGAAGGACTGCTAGGCACAGATGGCGTTCACCTTTCAAAGAGGGGAAAGGCTTTATTTGCGCACAGACTGGCTAACCTAGTAAGGAGGGCTTTAAACTAGGTTCGATGGGGACAGGTAAACAAACCCCACAGGTAAGTGGGGAACAAGACCTGGGAGATGGGTTGGAAACAGGAGGGAGAACGGGCTATAATGGCAGTGAGGAAGGAGGGTCAGGGCAAAGCTGGGAGGCAAGATCAAACCAGTATCTTAGATGCCTATATACAAATGAAAGAAGTATGGGTAATAAGCAGGAAGAACTGGAAGTGCTAATAAATAAATACAACTATGACATTGTTGGCATTGCTGAAACTTGGTGGGATAATACACACAACTGGAATGTTGGTGTGGATGGGTATAATTTGCTCAGGAAGGATAGACAGGGGAAAAAGGGAGGAGGTGTTGCCTTATATATTAAAAATGTACACACTTGGACTGAGGTGTAGATGGACATAGGAGACGGAAGTGTTGAGAGTCTCTGGGTTAGGCTAAAAGGGGTAAAAAACACGGGTGATGTCATGCTGGGAGTCTACTACAGGCCACCTAATCAGGTGGAAGAGGTGGATGAGGCTTTTTTCAAACAACTAACAAAATCATCCAAAGCCCAAGATTTGGTGGTGATGGGGGACTTCAACTATCCAGATATAAGTTGGGAAAATAATATCACGGGGCACAGACTATCCAATAAGTTCCTACACTGCATTGCAGACAACTTTTTATTTCAAAAAGTTGAAAAAGCTACTAGGGGGGAAGCTGTTCTAGACTTGATTTTAACAAATAGGGAGGAACTCATTGAGAATTTGAAAGTAGAAGGAAGCTTGGATGAAAGTGATCATGGAATCATAGAGTTTGCAATTCTAAGGAAGGGTAGAAGGGAGTACAGCAGAATAGAGACAATGGATTTCAGGAAGGCGGATTTTGGTAAGCTCAGAGAGCTGATAGGTAAGGTCCCATGGGAATCAAGACTGAGGGGAAAAACAACTGAGGAGAGTTGGCAGTTTTTCAAAGGGACGCTATTAAGGGCCCAAAAGCAAGCTATTCCTATGGTTAGGAAAGATAGAAAATGTAGCAAAAGACCACCTTGGCTTAACCATGAGATCTTGCGTGACCTACAAAATAAAAAGGAGTCATATAAAAAATGGAATCTAGGTCAGATTACAAAGGATGAATATAGGCAAATAACACAGGAATGCAGAGGCAAGATTAGAAAGGCAAAGGCACAAAATGAGCTCAAACTAGCTATGGGAATAAAGGGAAACAAGAAGACTTTTTATCAATACATTAGAAGCAAGAGGAAGACCAAAGACAGGGTAGCCCCACTGCTCAGTAAGGAGGTAGAAACAGTAACAGGAGACTTGGAAATGGCAGAGATGCTTAATGACTTCTTTGTTTCGGTCTTCACTGAGAAGTCTGAAGGAATGTCTAGTATAGTGAATGCTTACGGGAAGAGGGTAGGTTTCGAAGAGAAAATAAAAAAAGAGCAAGTAAAAAATCACTTAGAAAAGTTAGATGCCTGCAAGTCACCAGGGCCTGATGAAATGCATCCTAGAATACTCAAGGAGTTAATAGAAGAGGTATCTGAGCCTCTAGCTATTATCTTTGGGAAATCATGGGAGACGGGGGAGATTCCAGAAGACTGGAAGGGGGCAAATATAGTGCCCATCTATAAAAAGGGAAATAAAAACAACCCAGGAAACTACAGACCAGTTAGTTTAACTTCTGTGCCAGGGAAGATAATGGAGCAGGTAATTAAAGAAATCATCTGCAAACACTTGGAAGGTGGTAAGGTGATAGGGAATAGCCAGCATGGATTTGTAAAGAACAAATCGTGTCAAACTAATCTGATAGCATTCTTTGATAGGATAACGAGCCTTGTGGATAAGGGAGAAGCAGTGGATGTGATATACCTAGACTTTAGTAAGGCATTTGATACGGTCTCGCATGATATTCTTATAGATAAACTAGGACAGTACAATTTAGATGGGGCTACTATAAGGTGGGTGCATAATTGGCTGGATAACCGTACTCAGAGAGTAGTTGTTAATGGCTCCCAATCCTGCTGGAAAGGTATAACAAGTGGGGTTCCACAAGGGTCTGTTTTGGGACCGGTTCTGTTCAACATCTTCATCAACGACTTAGATGTTGGCATAGAAAGTACGCTTATTAAGTTTGCGGACGATACCAAACTGGGAGGGATTGCAACTGCTTTGGAGGACAGGGTCAAAATTCAAAATGATCTGGACAAATTGGAGAAATGGTCTGAGGTAAACAGGATGAAGTTCAATAAAGATAAATGCAAAGTGCTCCACTTAGGAAGGAACAATCAGTTTTACACATACAGAATGGGAAGAGACTGTCTAGGAAGGAGTATGGCAGAAAGAGATCTAGGGGTCATAGTAGACCACAAGCTTAATATGAGTCAACAGTGTGACACTGTTGCAAAAAAAGCAAACGTGATTCTGGGATGCATTAACAGGTGTGTTGTAAACAAGACACGAGAAGTCATTCTTCCGCTTTACTCTGCACTGGTTAGGCCTCAACTGGAGTATTGTGTCCAGTTCTGGGCATCGCATTTCAAGAAAGATGTGGAGAAATTGGAGAGGGTCCAGAGAAGAGCAACGAGAATGATTAAAGGTCTTGAGAACATGACCTATGAAGGAAGGCTGAAGGAATTGGATTTGTTTAGTTTGGAAAAGAGAAGACTGAGAGGTGACATGATAGCAGTTTTCAGGTATCTAAAAGGGTGTCATCAGGAGGAGGGAGAAAGCTTGTTCACCTTAGCCTCCAATGATAGAAGAAGAAGCAATGGGCTTAAACTGCAGCAAGGGAGATTTAGGTTGGACATTAGGAAAAAGTTCCTAACTGTCAGGGTAGTTAAACACTGGAATAGATTGCCTAGGGAAGTTGTGGAATCTCCATCTCTGGAGATATTTAAGAGTAGGTTAGATAAATGTCTATTAGGGATGGTCTAGACAATATTTGGTCCTGCCATGAGGGCAGGGGACTGGACTCGATGACCTCTCGAGGTCCCTTCCAGTCCTGGAGTCTACGAGTCTATCTCTCCAAAGCGGGTAGTGAAGATCACAACCAGTTACCTG
This sequence comes from Gopherus flavomarginatus, assembly GCF_025201925.1. Taxonomy (NCBI): domain Eukaryota; kingdom Metazoa; phylum Chordata; order Testudines; family Testudinidae; genus Gopherus; species Gopherus flavomarginatus. The sequence goes on from NC_066618.1 coordinate 110,939,171, forward strand.
GCCCGAAGGCCCTGAACCAGCAAAGTACTTATATACATGCTTAGGCATAGGAATAGTCCCTTTGATATCAATGGGACTTCTCACACACTCAAATATGTTCTTAAATACTTTCCTAGATTGGGGCCTAACATTTATCCCCTTCCCAGTCCACCACCAAATTCCTTCTCGAGTTCTGTGCCTCCTGAAGGATACAATTTGATCCTATGTGTGTTCCACCAGTTTAAAGGTTTCCAAAAGTTAAAGGGAGAATCTCACTTAGATGAGAATGTAACCTAATGGGAAAAATGAATGAGAACTAAAAATAAACCTCATCCACAACACTTAAATACACAAATACTTCCTGATTCTAGTTACAGATTAAAATACAGATCCAGTGTATATTATTTCTACTTGCATAAACACAAACATGTTGGAACTTGAACATTTGTTTCAAGCTGAATCCTTTAAGCATGCTGAAAAATAGGTTGACAAAATTCTCTGAGAGAGATGGTTTGGTATAAATGTGAACAAAATTTCATTAAGGGAAAAAAAGACAGCCCTCACTTTTGTGGCTGCAAAGGGCTCCAGAGCAGTGAAAGTGATGCACCTCCCCTATATAAGGGGAGGTGGGGAAACACTGTAGCTGAGGGGTATGGTAAAAGATGTGTGTGCCAAGGACCAGTGCGGTGTTTATCTCCATGGAAGCCCCCTGAGCACTAAGACACAAGGAGGCAGGAGGGGACCTGGCAAGGAGAGGACGAGAGAGAGGTAGGGCTGGTTATCGGAGAGCTTGGGAGGAGTAAATAATAATTAATACAGGGGTCGGCAACCTCTGGCATACGGCTCGCCAGGGTAAGCACCTTAGCAGGCTGGACCAGTTTGTTTGCCTGCCGCATCAGCAGGTTCGGCCGATCGCGGATCCCACTGGCCGCGGTTCGCCATCCCAGGCCAATGGGGGTGGCGGGAAGCTGCGGCTAGCACATCTCTCACCCACGCCGCTTCTCACCACCCCCATTGGCCTGGAACAGCGAACCACGGCCAGTGGGAGCCGCAGTCGGCCGAACCTGCCGACGCAGCAGGTAAACAAACTGGCCTGGCCTGCCAGAGAGCTGAGTGCCAGAGGTTGCCAACACCTGGTCTAATAGATATATATATGTTGGTCTCTATCAGTTTTCTTTGGGATATTATCTTGTGTTTAGTTAACCTACCAGAGAGATATGAAGAGCTGGTTGCCAATGTGGAAATAGATTTCTAGTTTAGGTACTAAATGGGATGTAGATGAGTTAGAAAGTGTCTCTCAAGAACTGTCTTGTTTGAGTATCAGAGGGGTAGCCGTGTTAGTCTGGATGTGTAAAAGCAGCAAAGAATCCTGTGGCACCTTATAGAGTAACAGACGTTTTGGAGCATGAGCTTTCGTGGGTAAATATCCTCCCTGATTGAACTACCTCATTATCTCTAGCTTGCCTGCATATATATACCTGCCCCTGGAAATTTCCATTACATGCATCTGATGAAGTGGGTATTCACCCATGAAAGCTCATGCTCCAAAACGTCTGTTAGTCTATAAGGTGCCACAGGATTCTTTGCTGTCTTGTTTGAGGCATTTTTGAGGATTCATTAAATAAATAATGATAGTTGGAGATATACCAATCTCCTAGAACTGGAAGGGACCTTGAAAAGTCATTGAGTCCAGCCCCCTGCCTTCACTAGCAGGACTAATTTTTGCCCCATATCCCTAAGTGGCCCCCTCAAGGATTGAACTCTCAATCCTGGGTTTAGCAAGCTAATGCTGAAACCACTGAGCTGCCCCTCCCCCACTGATTAGAATTACTCAGTGCTTGTGTGGTAACTAAGATCCTTTGATAAACAATTAAGATGTAAAGAGCATTGAAAATCGTAATAATTATCTCTCTCTAGAAAATACACTTCAAATCCATGTTAATCCCTATGAGCTCATGAATCGAGGCTCCCCAATGTTAGTGCTATTATACTGGCATTAGTGTGTTACATTAAGAAATCCCAGTTCTCAACTCCAAGGGATTAATATTAGCCACAAAAGATGCATAAATACCCAGAGATATATTAGAAAGATTTAAATGGTTGGAGGAGGAGAAGCAAAAGTTCTTTCAACTTAAAGGAAGTCTGAGGTGCAATGAAGCTTATACATGAACAAAGTGATTTTAAAAAGCCAGTTAAGACTCAGTGTTTTGCAGAGATGGTAGAGGGCAAGCTTCCTTACCTGCAAGATACAGCTGTGGTTTCTTTTAAAAAGAGTTTATCCTATTGGCTGTTCCACTTTGGCAGCTTTACATGGGCAACCGCAAATAGTTAAGTGACCTGGATTATGAATAAGTGACAAACTTGTGGAAAACAATTGCAGTGGCTGTGAGGGAAATTAGAGAATGTATCATTTTAGTCAAATCTGACATGACTTCTAACTAAATCCTTACAATGAAATAGCAGGATAATTCCCCCCCACTCCCTCAACTGTTCATGAGAGGATTTTAAATCCCAGCAGGCATGTAAAAAATATCCAGTTCCTAGGAGTTTTCCTCTTTAGCATCGTGGAATAATTTCCTAGGATCATGTCAGGATGCAAACAGCAACTCCGATTTATATCCATGAGAGTTGCATGGCTAATCTTTGCAAAAAGAACCTTTCATTGATAATTAAACACAACTACCTAGAACTATGCCATTGTTTGCCTTCCCCCCCTCATTTTAATCTCCACAATTGTGCAATGTATTTCAAATATGCTGTACACCCAGGAGTACTTCTTGATTTAACTATGTGGACCATATGTTTCCCTAGGTCTGTGCATTCAACTTCCACAGACATCAACTCATCTCTGGGAGAAGCATGTATGGAAATAGGTCAGCATATGGTCCTTAATGTGTCCAACATAGTCACAGGGCTTAATCCAACCCTTTATGAAGTTACTGCAAAATTGATTAGGCCCTATGCATTTGCTATACACATTAAGGACCATATGCTGCCCTGTGTTTTACATGCTGACATGGTCAGGGATGCTAATGACAGTATTCATTTTACTGCATACCACCAATATAGCCACTGTTGAAACATCTACTTCTCCCATTTAAGTGATAAGAGGACAAGTCACATTTAGGACTAAGAAAAGTAGCTAGATTCAAACTGTTTTTTTTTTCATTAACAGTCTCAAAAGGACTGTATCCAAAGCCCATTGAACTCTTGAATGGCTTTTGGATCAGGTCCCAAATGTAATTTCACAACATGAAGACTCCAGAATGAACGTTTCCCAACATAATGTAATTTTCTATTATAGATAAAGCCAGTGTGAGGGAGCATGGCAGAATCTGACCCTCCTGGATCTTAAGCCATTATGTGATGTCATAGAGGAATAGAACTAAGATTGCTTCAGGAAACATAACTTTCATTTTCTGCATTAGTTGGTTCAGCATTTCAGAATTGATGTCTGTTTAATTAACATGTGCACATATTGCAGAAGCAGCCTAGAAAACTATACATGTATCTACAATCTATTTATTTATTCATTCCATTTTTTCCAATAAAAAAGTTCTAATTTTCTAGCCTGTGAATGAGATAACGTGTCTCTGAGCCATCACTCAATCATGGCACTAACTATAACTAATCCATTGCTTTCAAAATGATTTGGGATGCTTTGGATATGAAAGGTGTTTTAAAACATGAATGCACTATTCTGGCAATTCTTTCAATAAGAACCTGTTCTAGGCTTTACAGAACATACAGAACGCACACATCCCCGTTTTAACCACCAGGGGGCACACTTTATGGTGATAATGTATTGAGAAATCTGATCTCAGGCTGAAGTGCACTATGCTGTATGATGCTTATTTGTTATGATGGCACAGAAAGTAAACTAAAGAACTAGTAAATGGGCTATTATTTTCATTTTCCTCCAAATGACACTGTAAGCATCAGCTATATGTATCTGTAACATAACTGCTACTCTGAAAGCTATATGTATGTATCACCACAGAAAAAAACTTGTCCAAGCAGTGCACAATAGACAACTCACTAATAATGAGATCTGAAGGAAGCCTTTTAATACCAAGCAAATGATTCACCTACTAGCATTTGTCTTATGCTTAAGAGAATGCATTATCAGAGATGATTTGTTTACAGACACATGCATTCCAATGTCATTATCCTTCTTCACTAAGGAAATAAAGAATGCGCTACTATTGCATTTCCTTAGAGTTGCAGACCTTTCCTCTCCCTTACAATCTCCTCTTCTTTTGTCTTTTTATTCTTGTCCTGCACCTTACATTAAAAGTACCAACAGCTGCAGAGTCTCAGTATATTCCAGAGAAACTTGAGCCGCGAAGTTTGAGGGTACTTCCATCCATGGTTTTAGTTCAAGCCTTGCTCTGATTCATCCTTGTCTTTTTTGATATTACAAATGATGTGTTCACACAATTTGGGGTTTATTTTTCATCTTTCCAATTCAATATGACCAGAATCATTCAAGTATTATCTTTCTAATTCAACTATACAATACTTATTCTGGCTGGGGCTATCAACAAATGCCTAATCATTAAAGACATGGGCTAATGCTTCTCTTTCCTGACAAAACATCTAAGCTCTCCAGACCCACAAGTTCAAATCCCAGTAGGTTGACTCAGCCCTTCATCTTTCTGAATTAGAAGTACTGAGTTCCATGCGGTTTACTGAGGGCCAAAATGTGCCTTTGCCAAGCTCCACTGAATACACTGCATATGCTCCTTCAGTGTTTCCAGCTCAGTGCAAGGGGGAAGAACCATGACCTTGCATTGTCCTTGCCCCATCTGTTGATGTGACTGCAAATGTGACTTGACCTAGTATGTGCCATGCAACAGATGGGGTGAACAAAAGTTCATTTTGACCTGCCTCTGCACACCCATGCAAGGGCCTGTCTCAACCAGCTCTCTGTTGCAGTATTTACAATGATATCTAAAAAGTGTAGGTCTTAGATATTGTGCATGGATATTGAGGATCTCATGTCTGTTTTCACAACACTGAGCTTTTCCTTGGCTCAAAATGTACCATAAACCACTGTTGTGCAGTGTGCTAGGTATTGGTCACTTCCTGCCTCTATCCAAGGGACCAGATAGCATTTCAATTACACTATGTCTATGTAGACCCCAATCTTGAAGTCCTTTCTCAGGGAGAAGTTTATTGATTTAATTATGGGTGGGAGAGGCAGTTGCCTGAATAAGGACTGACTCCTGAGACTTTGGTTTTAGACCTATGAGCTGTGAATGGTATTGGAATAGTAGAGACAAAATGCTATTGCTAAGTTACCCATTCTGCCCTTGCCCGCATGACATTAGATTGAAATCATGACTTTTTTTCATTTTTTCTGGCTTAATATACATTGTTACAAAACTCACCAACTTGAAACATCTCCTCAGAGCTAGACTCAGCATTGTGGCATGCTGCCTCAGCGTCGAGGAAAAGAGCTTGTCTACTCCAGCTATAGAGGCAACTTGCTGCAGTGGTTAAGTCATTAAAAAAAGCCATCCCTTCACTTGTCTCACATTTGTCCCAAACAAAGAAAACACAAAGTCTCTGGCCCAGTCTCAATCTGGGCCCTGCTCCTCCTCCTCAAGAGGGTCTGTCTTCTCTCCTCTGATTCAAGCACTGTTATGTGCACCTCTGGGTTCAGTTTTTCCCTTCCCAGCCTCCTCTTTATCTCTTCGCTGATGTTTCCTGAGCAGCCACTCTCTTGCCTATCTCACTGGAGTCTTCCACAGGCCTTTCCTGCCTTGTGTTCTCCTCTAGCTCCTCATAGTCTGCTGCTTTCCTCTCCAGTCAGCCTTCCACTGCTGGGCTTCCTTCCTGATTAGACCAACCCCCAGCAGAAGTAAAAGAGTGTGGGGCTAACCAAACAGGGCTGACTGGCCGAAGACCTCTGCCCCTTAAAAGGACTGTCCTGGTACACACATATTTTCTACTTTCACATCTGCCAATGCTATGCTGCACCTCTCATTGGTTTGCTTGACACTGGGACATCAGGATATTAATACATAAGCCTTTAGTGCGTGTAAGCAGAGTCAGGATGAGCACTACCCTGACATCTGGTGGTGAATTGTAGAGAGTGTGGAAAGAATTTTAAGAATTTGCATTGGCATGCACAGCCCCACTTAGCATAACCCCATAGCAGCTTAGGATGGGACTGCTTTGTGACAGAAATGACTCAACCTCAGTTGGGTGGTACTTGCTAAACATGGGACATAGGTTCCAAAACCCCATGAATTGAGAGAGGTTGGGGACTGGTGTGTGTACCTGATGGTATGGGTCCCTTTTGAGGGCCTGGAACACCAATTGCACATCCTTCTCTTTCCAATGTTAAAGAGTAGAGCTAATTTTTAATTGTATTAGGCTGAGCTGAATTCATGTTGGGCCAATGGTGCACCAGCACCAGGGCTCCCCTACTAAGAGCTGAAATCACTGAAAGAGCTGAATTGAGATCACAGAGTGCTGTGCTAACTAGTGGGGGAGCCTGAAGACCTATTGTTAAGCGGCTGGCAGAGCAGAGCAGTTTGCAGTGTGTTGGAGCAGCCTATTGAACAGTGAGTGGAGTTAAGTTGTTTGCAGGGACAGCTGGAGGAGCAGCACAGCTGGTGTGGTGGAGCTGGTCATAGTGAAGGCTGCAGCAGAACTCCACGGAGAGGCGGAGCAGTTGGCCCTGGCCCACATAAGGTGCCCCTTAACACCCTGTGTGGACTTCCCCCCACCTTTCCACTCAGGCTGAGGGGGTAAAACTGCAGATAAACTCTCGAATTCTGGGGTGGCACTGACCAGAGACTTTTGGGTTGTTGGACTTTGGGGTGATTGGACTTAAGACCCTAAGGGGAAAAGGACATTGCCAAACGTACCTGGGGGTGGGGTTTTTATTTTTTTGTTTGCTTATGGTTTGTGTTATAATCCTGTTTGTGGTGTTTCTCCAGTGGGATGCCGCATTGTTTCCTTCTTTTATTAAAAAGATTTTGCTACACTCAGACTCTGTGCTTGCGAGAGGGGAAGTATTGCCTCCTAGAGGCGCCCAGGGGGGTGTAGTATGTAAGTGTCCCAGGTCACTGGGTGGGGGCTTGAGCCGGTTATGCATGGTGTTATTGAAACGGAACCCCTGGATACTGAACCCTCCCCTTGTTGCTGCCAATTCAGAGGGGCAGAAGGGTTACATGTGTATGTTAGCTTAGGCTGTAGCAGGTTCATCCATCTCTTATCTGTGTCCCAGCTCCCACTAGCAGGAGATGGAGCACCACACTGAGTGGATTAAACTAGCAATACATAAATGTAGTAATTCAAAAACGCGATAATTATTTATATCCAGAATCAGAACACTCGCAACAGTGCAGGAAATCTCTAAAATAAATGGACCGAGGTCTGGTAACAGAGTTCAGAAAATGGCAAGTGATTTTTTTTTTGCATATTGCAGTTCTTCATATTTCCCTTAACCATTACTTGTATAGAAGCTTCAGGCTTCCTGCAGACATCACCCTTGACTTGACAATCATTAAAAAAATTTAAAACATCTCTTTTATTGATGACCCTCATCTTTTACTATATCAATATAATGCATTGCTTTGACACTTGAGCCTTACAGACAACTGCCCATTATTACACTGATTAAATGGGAGTGAATTATTAATAGCTTTTAATGGGATGGGCATCCAAAAAAACCCACAGACTCTGTAATTGTGTTCTGAAAGACTGTGTAAATGTTATTGCATGTGATGGAACAAGAATTATAGAGCATAACAATGGATAGGTTCCACAAGACTAATAATACTTGAGGCAATTATTTTGTGTGCACATACTGGGCTAAATTCTCTGCAGATGTAAATGGGTGCAATGCTATTGAACCTGTATACAGATTTTTTTTCCCTGTATACAGAAGATTTAGCCCATATCTTTTTTTAAAAAATTAAAAAGACTTCTTTATTCATGTTATAACTTTTCTTTTTTTCTTATAAATGTTTAGTTTGCAGGTTAGTGAACTAATTGTTATATATCTTCTTTGTTTTGTTACTTGTTATATCAGAGATCCTAATTAAAAAGGGAGCATTTGTCTTCAGGTACCACACAGTTACTGCAGTTATTTCCTATCTTAATTATGTGGGCATACTTTTTATCTAAAACACTACTGAGCAGCAACTGTTCACACTTGTTCACTTTTTAATGATGACCAGTGTACACTGTTCAGTGCAAAAAAAAGCTATTTATATTATGACCACATAATGCATTTGTATAGCACCTTTTATTTTAGCATCACAGGGTACTTTACAATATAAATATGAATGTATCTAGTGTGACAAAGTTCTTCTGCAACCTTGGTGGGTCCTGTGCTTATTGGCGGATTTGCTCACCTCAGTGATCTTCCCCTCTGGTGGAAACCACAGTCTGGGTCAACTCCTCCTGTGTCTGATCAGGAGTTGTGAGGTTTGGGGGGAACCCGGGCCCACCCTCTACTCTGGGTTCCAGCCCAGGGCCCTGTGGATTGCAACTGTCTATAGTGCTTCCTGTAACAGCTGCATGACAGCTACAACTCCCTGGGCTACTTCCCCATGGCCTCCTCCAAATACCTTCTTTATCCTCACCACAGGACCTTCCTCCGGGTGTCTGATAATGCTTGATTATCTGATAACTCCTCAATCCTCCAGCAGCACACCCTCTCACTCTCAGCTCCTTGCGCCTCTTGCTCCCAGCTCCTCACACTCTCTTCCTCTTCTCTGGCTCCTCCCCGCCTGACTGGAGTGAGCTCCTTTTTAAACCCAGGTGCCCTGATTAGCCTGCCTTGCTTGGCTGTAGGTGTTCTAATCAACGTAGCAATCTCCACTGCCTTCTAGAAAGATCTTAATTGGCCCCAAGTGCCTTGATTAACCTGGAGCATCTGCCATTTGGTTACCACGGTACTAGGGATTTGTTTAGCCTGGGGCTAACATACCTGTTCCTCAGTACTTTTCTGTAGCCATCTGGCCTTGCCCCATCACACTAGATATTAAAAGAAGGAGCATAAAGTTCAAAATGAAAAAACAGATAGAGCACCTCAAAAATCAAGGAGAAACTAAAGTATATGATTGGAACAAAACTAAACAGATTATTGATTATGACTTCAGCAAATGACCAGTAACACATGGAAACGTGATCAGTTAGAGACATTTCACCACAACCATTATGTTTCTGTAAGGTAAGTAATAACACTGGAAGCCAATGCATAATTTAATGGCAAGCAGCAGTGTTCTCTGTTAGCTACATTCTAGATGAAAGTTAGTCACAAACAACTGCATATGAAGGGTTATAATGATCAAGCAAGAAACAAAACAAAAGAATGTTTCAAAGTTGCTATGAAGTTAATTAGTAATTATTTATTACTTTTTTTTCTAGATGTTTCCATAGTGTGCTGGGTGCCAACCAAACATAATCTATATTCCCAAGGAGTTCAGAATCTAAAGACAGACAAGTCAAGAGAGAGCCAGTAGGGGGAAGTTCCATGCATTTTTCATGAAGCGAGTTCCTCAGCTTAATGATATTTAGTAGGAAGTTTAATTCATGTTCTATATAATTGACAGGTTTATAATGAACCCATCACTCTAATACAGGAACGGGAAACTCTTGCTAGCTTAAGCACCCTGGTGGGCTGGGCCAGTTTGTTTACCTGCCACGTCGGCAGGTTCAGCTGATCGTGGCTCCCACGGGCAGCGGTTCACCTTCCCAGGCCAATGAGGGTGGTGGGAAGCGGCGTAAGTGAGGGATGTGCTGGCCAAGGCTTCCTGCTACACCCATTGGCCTGCTTACCCTGGTGAGCTGAGTGCCAAAGATTGCCGATCCCAGTTCTAATAGCTAGCTGCCCTACACAAAATTTAATATATTGGTAACAGAGCCACAAAACAAGTTCCCTGACAGCTTCTTTAGAGTTTCCTCAGGTTACTTTACACTTCACATAATACATCTGTCTCTGTCAAGTATTCTTCAATTTTCCATCAGTCAGAAACCCCAGATGGTCTATACCCACTACTTGCAAATAAAGGGATTAACTGATACATAGACTTCAAAGACAGAAGGGATCATTATGATAATCTAATCTGACATCCTGCATAACAGAGGCCATAAACTTGAGTTGAACTAGAGTGCATTATTTAGAAAAACAGACATTAAACCAAGTGGTAACTTCTCTGTGGTGTTGGGTGAGGCTAAAAGCTCTTAATTTAGAACCAAGATTCCACAGTCTTAACAGTAACTCTGTTACTATGATTGTGGTTTAATGTTATGAGAGAGATACTAATAGCTATGACTCCATCAGGGAGGAAAAGGAAGCCTCCTCTAGATTCACTTTTGGTTTTGGGTTCCCCAGTTCAAAGCTATTTTGAATTTTCCTAGCTGCACTTGGAAACAAACTGTGGATTAATGGTGCTTTGACTACCCCTAAATGCATTTCAGGTACCTTAGCAAGAGCTGTAGGCTATGATTCTACAATATATTCTATTAGAACTGCCTAAAGGGCCAACATAGACATATTATTACTTAATTATCCACACTTTTCTCTCAGGGATCCAGCACTAGTTATATAAAAGACTTGATGGCAGGGCCAGCTCTAGCCATTTCGCTGCCCCAAGCTCCACCAGAACCGCGGGACCAGCGGACCCTCCGCAGGCATGCCTGCGGGAGGTCCACCGAAGCGGCCTGCCACCCTCCCAGCAACCGGCAGAGCGCCCCCCGCGGCAGGCCGCCCCAAGCACGCGCTTGGCGCGCTGGGGCCTGGAGCTGGTCCTGCTTGATGGATCATTGCCCAGAACACAAATAGCAATTTCTATATTTCTGTCTCTCACTTTTTTTTTAAATGCCCTATTATGCGGGGGAGGGAATCACAACTGAGAGTACAGTAACTGATCAACACATTATTTTATTTGCTTTCTAATTTTGGACCCAATCATAGAAGGTGCAGAGCTGCACCTGCAAGATACAGATTTATGGATATAATGGCACACCTTTCAACTTGCCAGCAACCCAGTGTGTGAATAGGGTCACAAATACTGGGTCACAAATATTTGGGTCACAAATATTATTCAAACAGGAATTTTAAAGTGTCGTAGGAGTCATTCTTTTAGTGTAAATAACTTGTTCTAGAACCTCAGTTTTATGATTTTTTTATTTTTGATGCAAATATCTGTGGCAGAGCTCTGACCTTGCCCCCGTGGGTCCTGCCCTTCTAGGCAGTTTATGCTAGCCTCAGTGGCTCACTGTGACCCTCCACATAGCCCTTCTCTCTCTAGGGCCAGGGTTACAGTCTACTGAGCCCTTTTCACCATAGGCCAGCAAGAAGGTTGATGAGAGAACTCCCACAGTCTCTGTTGTCCCTGGGGGCTTATTTCAGAACAGTTTAGCCTTCTGTCCTGACAGGGGCTTGACTTCCCCTCCCAGGAGATGTTCCTGTAGTGGTGGGTTGGGGGGAATCCGGGCCCACCCTCTACTCCGGGTTCCGGCCCAGGGACCCTAATGGCCACAACTGTTGGCAGCTGACCTTTCACTGCCAGAGTTGCTACATTTCCCTGGGCCACTTCCCTACAGCTCTCCTGCTTCTCTCTTCTTCACCTTTACCTTAGGGCTTCCTTAACAATGGTTTGAGGGTCTCTTCATTAACCAGCCCTTCAGCCACACTTCCCCTCCTCTGGCTCCCTGGCTCTCCTCTGCCTGACTGGAGTGGGCCCTTTTTATAGTATCAGCAGGGTCTTAATTAGAGTCAGGTGGTCACATTAGCTTAATGGCCTCACTGGACTCTTTGCAGGTTAATTAGAGCCAGGTGTTCTCAATAGCAAGGAGCAGCCTCTACTCTGGTCAGTCAGGGAACAGAAAACTGTTAATCCAGTGGCCAGTATATCTGCCTTCTGCTATTCTGCTGTACCCAACTGGCCTGGGTCTATCACATATCTTTTAGCAACAACGTTCAAGGACATCAAGTTGGGTGGGACAGGATGAGTCTGAGAAGCAAAACAAAGTGACATTCCTCAAAATGAGGGTCATGAGAGTCCTGGATGGAGGTTTATGGAACCTCACAAAATCTGATCTTTACTGACTCTCAAGCTCCACTAAGATTAATAAATTATCTTCAGTTTCAATTCCTGATGATACAATTTGATATCTTCAAAGAGAACATTTGGAATAATTTTCTGTTATAACCTCTCAGTTACCTTCTCTATGTTATACACAATCTTCTTCCCAAACCATAATTCTCAGGCAGTTATTTAATTTTCCTATTGGCCAAATGCAACTGACCCACCTACCACTGTGTTTGGAGTGTCTAGTCACTCTCGTTGAAGGGTTTTGCTCAGCAGCATGGCCGCTATGTAGCTGAAACTGTGTTTTTAACAGTATTTATAGCTGTAGTCAACATATTTTGTTTCATGTGGTTTTGTTCTAGTACAGTTATGGGGAAATGGTGCATTCACGGTATTCTTTAGGTTGCCACATGGGTAAATCAATTACAATTGAAAATACTGTTAAAGTATCATTTTAAAATGAATTATTATTTTTGTGGCTATCATTGTCAGTGTTCCTTTTTGTCAGTCGGTACTGAAAAACTGCTAGTACTTGAGGCCATATATATTTTCATAACTATGGGCTGAAGTATAATTTACTCAGAACAGTCATGTTTAATTTGGAAGCAATTTATTTTCTGTAAGGGAATCGATCATTTATTGATGACAAAAACAAGTTTTTTAAAAAAGAAGCATTTGATAACAACTTACAAGAAGCTGGGAATTGAAATATAGGCCTGGAATCAGGAATCAGCAGCAGTTTAGACAAAGCATTGCAACTAATAGTAAATACAGTTATCTCCAGCCTTACAAACATAGGACCTGTTCCCCTAAAAGTGAATGAGAGCTTCTCTACTGACTTCAATTGGCTTTGAACAGGTCCTCAATGCTGCAGACACTTGAAGTCAGTGTTAAAGTTAGGAACATGCAGAAAACTTCGCAGGATTGCGATCTAAGGTTCTGTGATGAATATCCTCTTCCCTGTTAGAAGTCAGCAGGAACCGATGCCAAGTGACCTGCAGAAAGCACACAGCACATTACTTAGAGACTAGCATTCCTTTTACACCCAGAATTCTCTCTGATTTAAAAGGGCATTTTGGCTGCTCAGAGACTTCAAGATCAAACCTCTTTTTTAGCTTAAACTGTTGAGCTCCAGGAATAAAAGTGCATGAAGACAACAGGAGCAGATACAAGGGCACAGTAATGTTACTGAGCTTTATAGAAAGCTGCACAGATTGTGATGACTGGGATCTGAGCTTGTGAGGTGATTGGCCCCTCCATCACCCACTAATGTCATAATTATGAACTGATCCTCATTTAAACCCTGAGCACTTTACACCAGTCTGTAAATTTCATTCACATCCACTTTAACTCCTCTGAGAATTCAGGCTTATATATTTAAGTGGCAGTTACATGGTCAGCCCTGGACCTTTGTGAGGGAGTGGCATCCCCAAAGGAGACTAGCAGAACACGAAACAGGCCAAGAGGTTGCAAAACTATTGTTTTTATGAACAGGCTACAAAATAAACTTTGTAATTTCAGTCAAAACAAATCAGATACGTTGGGCAAATATATATACTGGAAAATATATCTATCAACCCAAATACTTCCTTTCCTTAGTGGCAGACTACCATATGCTTAGCACCTGTGTTTGCACTGTAGGACAGTTATGATGCTCAATTAAATGACATGGAGTACCAAGTGCATGCAGTGAGTTCTCACTGTATGGTAGTCAGCAATAGAAAGCAAATAAAACCCATTCCTTCCTCACTAGGTAAATGAGGAGAAACACTTATAAGGAGATTCCAATATATACTGCTTTTACGCTATTATTAGGGTTGCAATTACAGACTTTTGATACAGATCACTGATAATAAAGATTATGTGAATAATCTGCTGTAATTGAATAAGAAACATCTGTTTGCTAAATATACCCTTCTTCAACAGCTAGTCTAAGTTTTTAAGGCTCCTTCACCACCATAGTGTATGACAGTGGTTCCCAAACTTGTTCCGCCGCTTGTGCAGGGAAAGCCCCAGGCAGGCCGGGCCGGTTTATTTACCTGCTGTGTCCACAGGTTCAGCCGATCGCAGCTCCCTGTGGCCACGGTTTGCCGCTCCAGGCCAATGGGAGCTGCTGGAAGTGGCGCGGGCCAAGGCCACTGGGAGCCGTGATCGGCTGGACCTGTGGATGCAGCAGGTAAACAAATCGTCCTGGCTCACCAACGGCTTTCCCTGCACAAGCGACAGAACAAGTTTGGGAACCACTGGTGTATGAGCATTTTCCAATAATTCATCGGAACGATATAGGAATAGGCTACTATCCCTTTAAGGTGTTTGTAACCCCTCTAGAAGTGCTTAGTATTACTGTTGGGAATGGGCCACATCCACCCTGATTGGATTGGGCTCATTAGCACTGACCTCCCACTTGATAAGGCAACTCCTATCTTTTTATGTGCTGTATATTTATACCTGCCTACCGTATTTTTCACTCCATGCATCTGATGAATATAGCCCACAAAAGCTTATGCCCAAATAAATTTGTTAGTCTCTAAGGTGTCACAAGGACTCCTCGTTTTTTTTACTATTTTCTATATTTCAGAAGCTACCAAGATCCAGTCATGGAAGCAGTATGCATATAACAAGACCTTACACGTTTGTATATAATTTAGTAAACATCATTATTTTGAACCCAACTGTGCTCATGTGGGTTCATTTGTTTTGTTGTGTAAAGAGCACAAAAGACAACAGAGACCTCAGCAGCTGTTGAAACAATGAGGCCGTGGTTGTTGTGGAACAAACCCTCATTTTGGGGGTTTCCAAATTGTCAGCTGGACCTGGGAACCCCATTCTGATGGCTTAAAACAGAAGTCCACATCTGGGAGATTCAATGAACAGCACTTGTATCACAGAGAGAGATACACATTGCATCCCCAGCTTCATACCATCATAAATAACTGCATTAGGGCTTAGAGATGAACTGAATGCAAAATGGCTTTGTGATGAGCAACCCTTTTCTGATTTACAGACAGATGTATACAGGGACTGGACAGACTGTGTACAATTCAATCTGTTACCAGGAGCAGCCACTCAGCTGGGGTGTATGGGCAGGCTGCTTGAACCATCCAGATGCTCATATTTACCATGTCAATATCCATAGCTTAATCAGATAACTTGACTGATATCTTCAGGATATCTTGAAATGATTCAGGCAAAAAGTATGGTGGTCTCCTCAGCACTGAGAGCATGTAAGAGAAAAAAAATAAAAAGTTAAATAAGAAGAAGGAAAAACAAAGAGCGCCGGCAGAAATAAATTCTTGCTAAATACAAGTTGCAGCCTCTCTCTCTCTCTCACTCTCTCCAGTGGATCCCTTGACGACCCACACTAAATCAAACAACTGGTTCTGCAGATGGGTCGTTGGTTGCACACAGAGTTCATCTGTGCATGGTTAGCTTACAGCTATTGTATCTTGGCAAGCCCTCAGCCAAACTGTTTGGCGGGGGGAGGACAGCACATCAAGATTACTCGCAGCTGTTTTAGATAGCAAGGAAAAACAGACAAGGTAACATTCAAAAACCTACTCAATCTTTTTGCTTCCCTTGGCCTCTAAAGTGTAAGTTACACAGACAGATGTATAATCTGGGAAGGTTTCCAGATTAATCTTTTAAAATAATGAGGCACTCACTGTGTTAAGAAGGCTCATTCTGCCTGAAGCCATGCCACCAGCAGCACTGAGGATACACTTTGAGTACATGCTGGGTACTAGGCAAGTCATTTGGACAACATGGAGATTTGTCAGTTCTCAACAGCTAACTTCTCACTTCCAAGCAAAAGGCATTTACTGACAGGTTTGAAACTTGCAGCAGGGAAATATTTATTCCCCTACTGTCACATCTGATGTTCCAATAAGTTGTATTCATTCCTTGAACTAGATCAGAATTTATCTGCCCTATGCACACAGGGTAATTTTTCCAGATTGTTTGGGTCATCCACAATATTTTTGCATTAGCACAGTTATCACAAAGGAAATAATTGATTAGAATGTTCAAGCTGTGTGAACAATATACTGTGCATTGTTTTCCCTTTCTCTGTCTAATAAATGAGAACATTGGAACAGCTTGAGTTAATCTTTCAATTTACCAAATTACTAACTTGTTCGCACTTCACCTCAGATCTTCATTTGCCAGACATTAACTCTGATCTGCCTTTCTCCATAGACATGTGCTTGGGTTAAAGTAGCATGAATATCAAAACATCTTAAACAAACATGCACAGATTTCTCAGAATATTACAATGCAACTAATTTCTTCTAAGTCATGCAAGTACCAGTATCTAACAGCAGTTAGTACGATGAAATCATTACAATAAGCAGATGCGAATACAGCTGATTTGTCATAATCCAAACATTCCATGGGAATGTGTTGATTCCGTCAAAAGTTCCATAAAAGAACAGGCAGTTTAGTGGGTGGACTTCCCCGCCTCCTAGGATCCCCAGCGACCTGCCTGGCAAGATACCCATCTCCCAGGGATCCCAGACTGCTGGCTGCCCAGTCAGTTCCAGGTTGGAATTTTAAAAAAAAATTCCATTTTATGGAAAATATTGCATTTCTGTCTTTTTTTAATTTGGAATGAAAAAAAATCAGAAATATGACATTTTCTGTTCAACAAAAATTCCAGTCCCCACACAGCCCTAGGTGTGAGGGTAACTAGGGAGATCAGATAAGGGGAAAAATGGAAAGGAATAGTCAACATCAATAACTATTCAACATGTTTTTGTCTGTAGCGAGACGAACGTTTTACACACTGATGAAGAGTCAGCAAAGTGAAAGAAAGTGAGCAATGTTCCAGAGAGCTGGTACCGCAAAAGAGATGAAGTTGGGAGACTAAGAAGAGGCGAAAGTTGGTAGCATGGAGGGATCAAGCATGGACAGAGATAAATGAGGTCATAGATTATATTGGAACACACTATGTAAAATGTGTGGGCTTTCTTTTCTAATAGATTGTAGCAAAACTGTAAAATAGGCCTTTTTTGATCCAACCTAGAATCAAAATTATAGGGTCATTTTGCATTGTCATATCAAGATATCTCTTTCCCCTAGCTCAAAATTCTATCTGGTTCAAGCTTAGAAGTTCTGAGTTTCATTGATCTTTATCTCAGATTAATTTATTTTTAGGTCAGACCTTTCATCGCCTGAATATATCAGAACTCTAACTTGAGAGATAGGCTACACATATAATATTTTGAGTCATTAACATTAAGCCATTATATTACATAGTCTTGACACATATAGGTACATATCTTAATAGAGAATTAACAAGATTAAACAACATATTAACTATATCTTGTTATATCATTAATATTTGTCCCTTTTCCAAAAAAAATTAAAACACAAAATGGAACATGTGAACATATATATAAATCTTTCATATTAACTTTTTTTTTAGGGTGAGCTGAATGTTTTCAGGAGTGGGGGAAGGATGAAGTATCAAGAGAATAGAAAGAAAGAAAAGATAAAAGTTGGCAGGAGAGAGGATGTAATTCAATTTTCATTTTGTATATTCTTCTTGACTATTCTTAGTATAGGATTAATGTTTCTACATCGAAGCATCTCAATGATTTCAATATTTCTATTGTATTGTTGTCCTGTGCAAAGTATACTATTACTTTTATCCATTTTTTGTATATTTGTCTGGCACTGTTTTCACAAAATTTGTTATTTCCATTATGAAATATTCTATTAATGTGTTTTTCCCCCAGTGATCTACAGTAGGAATCATTGCTTAGGTCCAAAAATTTAAGATTGTTTTTTCATCGAAAAAAATAAGAATAGGAATAGCATTCTTATTCCCAATTTGAATCTTTTCAACAGGCCAACTCCCAATACACGTCTTTAATTCCCATTCAAGTTCTATTTATTTGATTTATTTCGATATGGTTTTCCAAAATTCTTTTTACTATCCAGCAGTCCCATGTCCTATGTATGAAAAAGAGCCTGGCTGTTTTGTATTTCATCAGATATCTGGGGTAATATTATGTATTTTAGTATATAGATATGGAGAATCATACATTATGTAAGTTAAAAAGTACTCAGTTTGCACTACTTGGTTAGTATTAGAGCCAATATTTATTGTCTGCATCATACCATTCCATAATTTTCCTGTTATTTCATATTTACAGTCTGCACTCCATTACATAATAGTTGTATGTGGTTTATCCTTTAAAAATGTAGTCATGAGATTACACATTCTAAACACAATCTTGATTACTAACTTTCTTAAAAACACTTTCAGATAGTAAAGAAAGCAACAAAATTATCTGTATTAGGAAATTTTATATGTGGGCTTGAAATGTCAGCAGTCTCTATAAACTCATATTGCACATTCTTTTTTTGAAAATGGATCAGCTACCTGTGTTTGTCTTAAAGGCTGTCCATCCCTAAAGAAATCCTTTCACTTATCATACTGATATTTGCCCAAACATCTAAAATCTTTCTTAGTTCAGCCTGAGTTTGAAAGCACTATTACTTTTGTTTAGTGATATTACCCAGTTCTGCTCTTTTTTTGTTTGCTCAAGTGCCACAAGTTTCCCCAATTAGTAATTGCACTTTGAACTAGTTGGTGATATTTAATGGGTGCTGGAATTTTTGGGATACAAGTCCAGCACACAATTAATTATATAATGAGCTTGGGTTTGCCAGTTTCTATTCCATCTGTATCCACCATGGATTCTCTTTATTTGACATCCATTCATGTACTAGTTTAATATCTTATCTCTTGAAAGCTGGTAGTTCCAGGCCTTCCATCTTAACTAAACACTCCAGATATTCCACTTTGATTCTTGGCTTCTGATTTGATAGTGGGAACTTCTGAATAGCTTTTTAAATTTTTTGTTGAAGTTTTTGGAAGGTGTAAATGGGATCATGGAAAAGGGATACAAGTCCATGGGCAGGACATTCATTTTAAATACATGAATTCTATTAATCAAAGTCAGTGGTAATAATGCCCATCTTTCTAGATCATTGTAAATAATGTTCATTAATTGCTTGATATTTAATTTTATTATGCACTAACGTTAGTGGAAATTTATCTTTTATTGGGTATTTTTTGGAGCCCTGGCTTAGAATCTCTGATATTTACTCTGTCCCCCGATTCCCTACAAAAGCTTCAATTATTGCTTATACTACTGGCCACCTTTTATTTATATCTTATATAAAAAGCATAAGATCATCAGCACATAAACTTTATTTCCTTTTCCCAATCCATTTATTCCCTGAATTTCTTCAGTGTCCCTGATCTTTTGTGTTAAAGCTTTAATAATTAAATTAAATAAAGGCGATAAATGACACCCTAGTCTTGTTCCTCTTTATAGTGGCATTGGCTCCATTTTTGTTATAGTTACTGAAATACGTGCCACAGGATTTTAGCAGATCATTTTAATCAACTGCTGAAAGTGTTCCTCAAAATCCAATTTTCTCCAACATTCTAAATAACAATCAGTTGGAAGTCTTTTCTGCATCCATAGTCAGAATGCAGGCGCCTTTATTAGCACTCTGGGAATGTTGTACTACATGTAGGGGTTTCCTAATGTTATTTAAGGGGCTTCTTCCTTTTAAAAAGCCAGTTTGGCATTTGTGCACTAATTTAGCTATTGTCTCTAATCAGGAGGCTAGTATTTTAGTTACAATCTTACTATGTATATTTGATGAAGAAATGGGTCTATAAGATGCTGAATCTGATAAGCCTTATTTGGTTTAAGTATCTAAACTACATCTACTTTCTAGAATGTATATGGTAAGCACTCTGTTACTTCTGACTGTTAACTAAAGTTGAGAAAACAGAAGAAAATCTCAAGATCTATTAAAATAGCAGGAGTTAGGTAAGAAGGACTCTCTAAAGAAAAGTCTGCTAAATTAGAAGGTGCCCTGCTTCTATAGCGTAAGGTAAAATAAAGTCCCCATTTTTATCATATAGACGAGGGGAAGAACTGGTTTTAGAATATCAGAGTAACTATCAACACTGATGGTCAAGCTGTACACAGTAAGTCTGATTTTACATTCAAGTGGTAGCTTTAGGGGATACTTAAAAAGCTAATCACCAGAAAGTAGCTACAAGTTTATGTTGCCTAACTTTTTTGTTTCCTGAAAACGTATGTGCTTTAGCCATATTCTTTCATATTAGTGAGAACCAATAACAATTAAGCTAGATCATAATAGCTGAAGAAACAGAATTTTTGGTACTGTTTATAAAATAGTCATATTTGTGCTGCAATCAGTCAGGTGCATGGCATGTTACAGTTTTTTATTTTTATTTTTATTATCTAAACTTTGATATAACATCATGTGTTACAAATGGTAATGGATATCCTCTTATATGCTTTGTCTATTTCCCGTATGTGAGACTTTGACAATCCGATAGGTCTATAAAGTGTATCCAATTCAGGAACACTTAATATGCCACATTATCAATTCACTTAGTCAGCATTATTGATGATAATTAATCATAATAAATTAGGTTGCCCTTACAACCATGTCATCTGTAGCTCCATAAGTATACAGATCAATAATCAGCACATGAATTAGCATGTTAAAGTGTTTGAATAAATGCCATAGTGAATTATGTATATTTTTTATCTCAATGTTATTCTCTGCGGTAAACATGCTTAAAAGTTTTGTCAAAAATCACTGTTTTTGCAAAAAGTTTTTCTTTCAATAAATCAGCATTTTCCAATGAAAAAATATTTAATCACAAAATTCCTACCCAGCTCTATGTAGGAGTGAAATCCTGGCCCCATTGACTTCAATGATAGCAGGATTTTTCCAGTCCTGCAAAGACATAAGTAAATGCATAACTGCACATGAGTAGTTCCACTGACTTCAAAAGGAAACATCAACACACACAGTTACACACTTAAGAACATAAGAATGGACATACTAGCCCAAAAGTTGATCTAGCCCAATATCCTGTCTTCCGACAGTGGTCAATGCCCGGTGCCCCAGAGAGAATGAACAGAACAGGAAATCATCAAGTGATCATCCCGTCACCCATTCCGAGCTTCTGGCAAACAGAGACCAGGGACACCATCCTAATAGCCATTGATGGACCTATCCTCCATGAACTTATCTAGTTCTTTTTGAATCTTGTTATAGTCTTGGCCTTCACAACATCCTCTGGCAAAGAGTTCCACAGGTTGACTGTGTGTTGGGCGAAAAAAATATGTACTTGTGTTTGTTTTAAAACTGCTGTCTATTATTGTCATTTGGTAACCTCTAGTTCTTGCGTCAGACTCAGGCACTATCAGAGTCTGGGTAACCAAGTAGAATATGTAGATTTTAATACATCATTTCAGCTATCTTAAACTATAATTGGTTATGTATTTAGCTTGCATTGTATCAAACAACAATTTTGTCAGCATATCTTTTTATCTAACAGTACATTATTCCCTAAAATTGTCTCCCTGTAGTGGGGTGGACTGCCCCACTCCCTGGGAGGATGGGCTGTCGCAGGCCAGGGAGCCTGCGCAGCCCGGGAGCCAATCAGAAAAGGGCTTATGTGGAGCCAGTCAGGGCCCAGATTGGAGGGAAACAATCAGGGCCAGGCTCACCCATATACAAAGGCTGCCCAGAGCAGGAGTGGTCAGTCTGTCCCAGGCCTTTGACAGGGGAAGGTCAGTTTCCGAGGGGGAGACTAGCACCGCGGACAGCGCAGTGCTGAGCAGGCTCAGGGAGGCTAGAAGGCTCTAGCCCATAGCTGCCAGGCTGCAGGCCATGATGAGAAGGGCCTAGTGGGTGCAAGGGGCCAGCGGGGAAGCAGCCCAGGGGAACAGACAGAGGAGAGGAAAGAAAGGACAGTGAGGCTGATGCCAGAGGGTCCCTGGGCTGGGACCCAGAGTAGAGGGCGGGCCTGGGTCCCCTCCTTCCTCCTTGCAGTACATCCAGCCATTTGCCATAGGGAGTGGCCATTATAGACTACGCTGGATCCCTGACAAGAGGGATTAGACTTTAGGGTGTGTGGTTGCATATGGTGGCTAGAATGTTGGACTGCTGATCATTGATCCCCAGAAGGGGATCCAGATGGACTAAGGGACACTGCTGGAGGGCAGTGGCCTCAAAGAGGACGCCACCGAGCAGGGAGCAACGCGGGTCCAGCGACAGCAGCGGAGAGCAGATGGCAGAACAATGGATGGGACACCACCAGGAGGGGGCGCTCCACTGGAATTGAGCTAATTCCCAAAATCACCAGCAGGAGGCGCTGCGGGTGGTGAGTCCCCACCGGTTTATGCGTGGTGGAGAACA
Source organism: Gopherus flavomarginatus (assembly GCF_025201925.1). Taxonomy (NCBI): domain Eukaryota; kingdom Metazoa; phylum Chordata; order Testudines; family Testudinidae; genus Gopherus; species Gopherus flavomarginatus. Next base: position 110,961,481 of record NC_066618.1, read on the forward strand.
CAGGCACAAGCGGTCCATCCCTGATACAAGGGGCAAAAGCAAGGACTAGGCAGATTGTGCCACATTGTGAGACTGAGTGACTGAGAAACAGAGATGGTGAAGAAACAATGAGAGATGGTGGAGAAGCAGGATTTTTACTGGAGGGCCTGGGTGGCTCAGCTTGCCGAACAGCAGAGTGAGGTGCTCAGGCTGCTGCGGGGGTGGGCACCCAGACCATATAAGAGACCAGGCGCCCAGGGCAGGAGGCCAGGGCCTGGTTCTAAGAAATATTACTCCTGTGGGCGAAAGGGCCACTTCAGGAGGGAGTGTCCCTACTGGGAGAGGGCAGCGAGGCTCCACCCAGACAAGGCTCCCCCTGTGAAGGTAACAGGGGGGCCCCCAGCTTGTTGGGTCTGTGGGGATCAGGGACACCTAAGCAGAGAGTGCCCCTACCGGGATCCCAAGGCCTGGGCCGGCCCAGAAGGAAGGGCTGGGGCCTACACAAGCAGGACTAGGGCCGTGGCAGGGGGAAGGTGCCGAGGGTGCTTCCACTGCCACACCAAAGGCCACATACAGAGGCATTGCCCTCTGATGCAGAAAGGGGGAGTGTCAGAGAGCAAGGCTCAGTCTAGGACTAGCCACCAGGAAGGGGTTGTGCAGCCTGAGGCCCCCAGAGAAAAGGGGGCTGGGGTAGAGAGGCCCTACCTTAACAAGGGAACCCACACAGGGCCAAGAGGGCCGAGGTGGGAACCCAAATAGATATGGGAACCCCTGTAGGACTAGAGAGGTCTACAGTGGGGATCCAAACAACTGAGGAAGAAGCGGACAGGCTGCTCCAAACACTGGAGAGCCTGCAGCAAGAGAGACATTCCCTGCAGGCCCAGTTGCGAGGAGCACTGGGGCACTAGGGAATTTCCCCCCCCCAGTAGATTCTTAAGGGGGAGGGTGTGTAGTGGGGTGGACTGCCCCATTCCCTGGGAGGATGAGCTGTGGCAGGCCAGGGAGCCTGCACAGCCTGGGAACCAATCAGAAAAGGGCTTATGGGGAGCCAATCAGGACCCAGATTGGAGGGAACCAATCAGGGCCAGGCTCACCCATATATAAAGGCTGCCCAGAGCAGGAGTGGTCAGTCTGTCCCAGGCCTTTGACAGGGGAAGGTCAGTCTCCAAGGGGGAGACTAGCACCGCAGACAGCGCAGCGCTGGGCAGGCTCAGGGAGGCTAGAAGACTCTAGCCCATAGCTGCCAGGCTGCAGGCCATGATGAGAAGGGCCTAGTGGGTGCAAGGGGCCAGCGGGGAAGTGGCCCAGGGGAACAGACAGAGGAGGGGAAAGAAAGGACAGTGAGGCTGATGCCAAAGGGTCCCTGGGCAGTGACCCAGAGTAGAGGGCAGGCCTGGGTCCCCCTCGTTCCTCTTTGCAGTACAACCAGCCATTGGCTGTAGGGAGCGGCCATTATAGACTACGCCAGATCCCTGACAAGAGGGATCACACTTTAGGGTGTGTGGTTGCATATGGTGACTGGAATGTTGGCCTGCTGATCATCGATCCCTGGAAGGGGATCCAGATGAACTAAGGGACACTGCTGGAGGGCAGTGGCCTCGAAGAGGACACCACCGAGCAGGGAGCAACGCGGGTCCAGCGACAGCAGCGGATAGCAGAGGGCAGAACAATGGATGGGACACCACCAGGAGGGGGCGCTCCACTGGACTCGAGCTAATTCCCGAAATCACCAGCAGGAAGCGCTGTGGGTGGTGAGTCCCAACCCATTTACACTCCCTTTTCAGTGTTTCATATGCTTTCATGGTTTAAACATGTAGAGTACGTTTGATGCAGGGGAGTTGTCTAATACAGTACTATAATAGCTCAGTTCTTCAAGCAGTCTTGTATTCTTCTGGCCCTGTTTGGAGTGAGTGTTTTTGTGTTTGTTCCATCTGAACAGAAAGCAAGATGAAGTGTAGGTGAAGTAGCTAGTTATGATAAGGAAGGGGTTTTGTTTACACAGTTTATAGGGATGTGATGCAAACTGCAAGGTGGGACATGGGTCTACCTTGGCTGTGCTATTTCATTCATCACCATGGCACAGTTCCTCCTAATTCACTCCAGTGCACGTTGGCCAGATGTGTGTAGAGGGAACAAACGCTCTCTCTACCATTTATCACCTTATACACTACAGCGTAGCATTAAGACTCCAGTAGTGGATATGTGTTATTGGTAGCTGGATTCCACAGGAACTAATACAGGTCGCTTGGGCAGCAGAAAAAAGTGCAGGAAATATAAAGAAGTGTGTCTGTCAAATCACAGGAATCAAGCCCAGATCAGAGTGTGATGCCACTTCTGGGAATACATGTCAAAACACAGCATATATACACAAGACTGGGCTGTTAATTTTGAGATTAATACTGCTAATTTAAAATTAATGCTAGGGCACAGGTGACTGATTTGTAAAATGACTTTTTAACGGACAGGCTCAAAACCCTGAACTGCATCAGCTTAAGGGAGTGCTTGGGAAGGGTGTGTGTGTGTGAGGGGATGGGGGGGATAGAGAATAGTCACACTGTGTGGGTCAGTTCTAAACCTGCATGGACCACAAAAACACAGGGATTGTGTCTGACACCTTTGTTAGGGTACTGCAGGTAGCTTCCTAGATCTGATGACAGACTCTGCGATGGGCCTCGGACAACACAGATGAAAGTGGAAGAGTGATGAAAACGTCATCTTAAAGAAGAAGAGGCACAAGTCCTGTTGAAAGGGTGTCATATGGTCTATGCACTCAGCCCAGTCCTGAGGGTGCCCATGCCACTGCATCTGAAAGTGAAAAGAGCTACACAGGACAGAAATGAATGGACTAATAGAGTGCATCACTGTGCCAACAAAGTGGTGTGCTCCCACGGTGTGTTCTGGAAAGAAAAAAAAGAGGGCATGCCCATACACGTATAGACCAAAAGATAGTCAATGAAGCAGTAAGGTGGGGATAAAGAGCATCCAAAATAGCTGATACAAAGATTCGCCCAGGATACAGCTAGTGCATTCTGACAAGTCCTTCTCCACCTTGACAGTGCCAAGCTGGCAACTTCCATACTGTTATTCAGACAATATTGTTATTTGTCAGACCCAGTTTGGCCATACAAGCAACTTGGAAATGTTCCAAAGCAGAACAAGTAAGATTTTACACAGCCTGGAAGAAGTAAAAATGTCTCTGGCTGACATTTTAGCTTGAGAAGTCAGAGGAAGAGCATAACTTAGGTTAAAATGTGTTCAGTGAACAATGTACATTGCCAGGCTAAAATTGAATAGGGAAAAAAGTATGATAAAACCAAACTATGGTTCTTGGATATGTGACTGTTTAAGGAGGGTGGAGGGACTGAAGATCAGATCCAGAAACGGGTAAAGCCATGTTTGCAATGCCAGCATCTAAAGATGTATCAGTTCTAATGCAGTTCCTCAATGTGATGACATTTTGGAGGAAAAAAAATCATGCTTAACCTGAGAAGGCCATGCTCTCTGTGAACCAGTTAAAACTGATGGTGTGGATGTGGCCTCCATTATATGGGGAGCTGAGACTCTGTTACTGATCCCCTGGTTGGGGATGGGAGATTGCTTTGTGGAGCTCTGTCCAAGCCAGGAGCTGCTGCTAAGCTACTGCTAGAAAGCCAGAAGCTGGCACTGAGAAGCTCCTGGAGGTTTGATCAAACAGGGAGCCAAGGAAGCTATTGCTGGGCATCAGTGGAGCCAGGGCAGCAACTGTTGTAGTGGCTAGAACTGACTGAGGTTGGCATGTAGTAAAGTCAGTGAGTAACCATATCCTTTTTGTTAGGAGAAGAGTTTTCTAGGGAAGGGGCACAGCAAAGAGCCTTTAAAGGGTCTCCTTCGGTTTGAGAACTGGTCTTATTACCTAACCAGGATCCAGGATTCCTGAATGCTTATCAAAACACCACCAATGTTTAGATGGGTTGTGTGGTTTTGAATGATCCCAAATTAGACTCACTCTTTCCCCTGTTGCCTTGGCTAGACTACTTTACAGGGCTGCCCAGAGGATTCAGGGGGCCTGGGGCAAAGCAATTTCGGAGGCCCCTTCCATTAAAAAAAATTGCAACATTATACAATACTATATTCTTGTGGGGGCCCCTGTGGGGCCTGGCGCAAATTGCCTGGCACAAATTGCCCCACTTGCTTCCCCCCCATGGGCAGCACTGGGGAAAATAAATCTTCTGCATCTCGGCACAAACCAGTTTTGAGAACTTCTTTACAAGGTATCACTGGTTCTCAGCATCAGCTAGTGCTAAAAAGCGCTAAAGCTCATTAAAAGGGTTTGACAAATATTTTCTGTCAATTTTTTTTAGATCGAAAACTAGGGGGGTTTAAAAAGCAGAAACAAATCATGGACAATGTCTGCTTTCCTTCAAAATTTGCTGTAGTTTTTTTTTAATTGAAAAGCTGAAATTATTCTGCCAAAACCTGAATATGGTTTGGGGTTTCAGAAGTGTGTGGCCAAATATTTGCTGCTTGCTGTGCTGCTTTGTTTAAAGAAACAATAAAAAAAATTCTGCTTTAAAAAAAAATCCAAAACTTTTGAAACACTTCAGTTTGTGACCAAACACCTGAGCCCATCCAGTCAGATTTTTCCAGGTTTCTGATACTCTTCTGGCTTCCTTGACTCATATCTGTCTCCATAACTTTGGGTTCATTTAGGTTAGAACATAATCAGGGGCGGCTCCAGGCCCCAGCACTCCAAGCACATGCTTGGGGCAGCAAGCCATGGGGGGCGGTCTGCCGGCGCCGCAAGGGCGGCAGGTAGGCTGCCTCCGGTGGCTTGCCTGTGGAGAGTCCGCTGGTCCCGCAGCTTAGGAGGAACTCCCGCAGGTGTGCCTGCGGGAGGTCCACCAAAGCTGCGGGACCAGCGGACCCTCCACAGGCAAACCGCCGAAGGCAGCCTACCTGCCATGGTTGGGGCAGCAAAATCCCTAGAGCCGCCCCTGAACATAAGAACAGCCATACTGGTTCAAACCAAAGGGCCATCCAGCCCAGTATCCTATCTACCGACAATGGCCAATGCCAAGTGCCCCAGAGGGAGTGAACCTAACAGGCAATGATCAAGTGATCTCTCTCCTGCCAACCATCTCCACCCTCTGACAAACAGAGGCTAGGGTCACCATTCCTTACCCATCTTGACTAATAGCCATTAATGGACTTAACCTCCATGCATTTATCTGTTTTCTAGAGACTGGCTCCATGGGGTCCCTCAAACTGGAGATGGTTACTGTGGGTTTGTCTTTAGTATAGCTTATGTACATACTCCACGAACTGAGCATTTGAGCTTGTTCCAGAATCTGGGATGAGCTTATGTTGTGAAAACTGAAATGCTCAAAATAGCACATGCATGTGAATGGACACAGAGCGCTACAATTAAATTAACCCAGGGGTTCTCAAACTGGGGGTCAGGACCCCTGAGGGGATCATGAGGTTATTACTGGGGGTTGCAAGCTGTCAGCCTCCACCTCAAACTCCACTTTGCTGCCAACATTTATAATAATGTTAAATATATAAAAAAGTGTTTTTAATTTATGGGGGGGGGGGTCACACTCAGAGGTTTGCTATGTGAAAGTATCAGTACAAAAGTTTGAGAACCACTGCATTAACCCCTCTGAAGCCTCAGGGAATGCAGGGGAGGGAGGTTTCCCTTGGAAGGGTTGGGAAGGAGGTAAGTGGTGTAGGATATTGCTCTTATCATGTGAACCCTCCTACAGTGGCTAATTTTAAATGAAGCTACTCTCCCCTGAGACGAATCTCCCTATGGCACTGAAATTAAATATAGACTATAATTTGGCATTTGAGAAGTGAAAGGGATGGTAGCCCTAATGGAAAAGCTAACAGCTTGGCTCTTCTGCAAGCCTCAAACTGCTGAATGAGCTTTAAGGTAGGGAAGGCTGTGCCTCCCAAACAGCCTGGCCCTGCTCCTATCCAACCACCACCCGCTTCCTGCCCCCTGACTGCCCACCCCCCTCGGAATCACTGACCCATCCTGCTCCTTGTCCCCTCACTGTCCCCCAGAGACCCCCCCCAACCACCACCATCCCAGCCCTGTTCCCTGCCCCCTGACTGCCCCGACCCCTATCCACACCCCCCCCCCACTGAGTCCTGACAGACCCCTGGAACACCCACGATCCAACCCCCCCATTCTCTGTCCCATGACCGCCCCCCCAGCCTCTGCCCCCTCCCTGTCCCCTGACTGTCCCCAGGACTCCATGCCCCTTATCCAACCCCCGCCCCCAGCCCCAGCCGCTTACCCACAGCTCCCCCCTCACCCAGACCCTCAGCACGCCGCATCCAGGAGCATTTCTGAACAGCGGTGCAGCATGCCTCTGGCGGGGCCTGATCTTCTCCCCACTCAGAGCCGTGTGGTAAGGGGGCAGGGCTGCGAGCTCCAGCGGGGCCTGAGCTCCCTCCGCTCAGCGTGGAGCTCACAGCCCCGCCCCCTTACCACACGACTTTAAGCGGGGAGGAGCTCAGGCCTTACCGGAGCCATGTTGCAGCTGTTCAGGGATGCTCCTGGATGCACTGAGGCTCTGGGAGAGGGGCGGAGGTGGGGTCAGGCCGGGGAGAGAGCCTCAGCTGTTCTCGTGGGGGCCCCTGCGGAGACCGGGGCAAATTGCCCCACTTGCCCCCCTGGGCGGCCCTGCTACTTTACTGGACCAACAGAGTACTGCCCCGGACTTCAAGATCTTCAAGCACACCCATGCAAATAGAATACCAACAAACCTTGGTCGTCGGTAGCCAGGATCAAACCTGGAGCTTAGTGCATGAGCCTCTACCGCATGAGCTAAAAGCCAACTGGCTGTAAAACAGACTCATTTAACTCTCTCTTTAAGTGGTCTCGGTGCCACTAGATTGGACAGAACACCACCTCCAGAAGGTGTGTGGGTTACACAAGCACCTAGAAATCTGAAATTAAGAGGAGTGTTCGCTCAGGGGTAGGGTAAATGCCGGTTGGTTAAGTTTTATTTACTGTCAATTGAATTTGTTAATTGATTTATTGAAGTGCCCCCAGCTGTTTGAGTGGTTCTGACATTTTAATTAATCTCAATGTATATTATATTTATTATATTATGTTTTTCTTTGTTAAGTAAAGATACAATAATTCTAATCTAAAGTGTATAAGGTGCCCAGCCACATAGGTGAATGTTGTCTACTCCCAAGTAACCTGGGAAGCAAAAGGAGGCTAAGGTTTGTAGCAGAGGTTTTACATCCTTTGTAGATATAGGTATTCCAGTTCTCATGAGACCCATAGGTTAACAGGTCATAGAAAAGGCCAAAACTTTTTAAGCCAAAATGAGAGTAAGTTTGGCCTTTTCTATGATCTGTTGAGCTATGGGTCTAAGTGAGAAGTGGACTATCCAAAGGGTCTATTGAAGTGTGGAGTATTCCATAAGAAATTGACATTTCAATATGCTACATTTTATTATCTCATTTCCATGCTTTAAACTCACAGCATGATTTCAAGCATATTGCACCCTGATACACACAAGGGAATGGCCTGCTGGATAGATGAGTGTAGATGGCTAAAAAAAAATATCCAACAAAAACCCCTATTAGCTCTGCTGAGCTATAGGGCAAATATGTTTGCAATCAGCATAAACCCTCTTCAGTGGCAAATGGCCTGAGAGATTAGAAAAATGCTGCCAGCATTAGAGGTAAATTAGTTTTCAGCTTATAAATAGGCACTTAACTAATACAAGGACACAAGCTTTAAAAATAAACTTAACAATTAAACTTTGCACTTCATGAACATTCATACTGAAATCTTTGTATAGTTGTCCTACTCTTCAAGATTGAAATATTCCACCTTGCAGCATGAAGAGGTTAAACTGGAACTAGTTTTTTTTGAAGAGTATTAGCTGATTGCAGTTAAATTAATGCAGTGAAGTTAATTTAAAGAGCATTTAATAAGCTGTCAGCAGAGCACAAGTGTCCTGCTCATCACTTGAGCCAGGCTATTCATTGTTTCTGCAAGTGAGGCATCCTCATGTAAAATCTAGTCTGAGAGATTTTCACCTTTGCCTTGAGTAACAAAAAATTACCTTCATAGAGACAGCTTATTTTGTCTCTGTGTAGCTTTTTAAAAGTAATTTATTTCTGTTTTTTGAAGAAGATTTCATGTGCTTGTTCTTGCAATACTTTGTATGCCTGCAATCTACTTGTAATTATTTTAGTGCAGATCATTTGAATGTTGCCTATATACAAATGTGAGAAGTATGGGTAATAAGCAGGAAGAATTGGAAGTGCTAATAAATAAATACAACTATGACATTGTTGGCATCACCGAAACTTGGTGGGATAATACACAATTGTAGAAGAGCAACAAGAATGATTAAAGGTCTTGAACATGACTTATGAAGGAAGGCTGAAAGAATTGGGTTTGTTTAGTTTGGAAATGAGGAGACTGAGAGGGGACATGATAGTAGTTTTCAGGTATCTAAAAGGGTGTCATAAGGAGAAGGGAGAAAACTTGTTCACCTTAGCCTCTAAGGATAGAACAAGAAGCAATGAGCTTAAACTGCAGCAAGGGACGTTTAGGTTGGACATTAGGAAAAAGTTCCTAACTGTCAGGGTGGTTAAGCACTGGAATAAATTGCCTAGGGAGGTTGTGGAAACTCCATCTCTGGAGATATTTAAGAGTAGGTTAGATAAATGTCTATCTGGGATGGTCTAGACAGTATTTTGGTCCTGCCATGAGGGCAGGGGACTGGACTCGACCTCTCGAGGTACCTTCCAGTCCTAGAATCTCTGAAGAAAAATAAATTCTTTATTTTTCAAAGTGCCCTTACAGAGGAAACATTTTAGTCCAATCCTGCATGCCTTTCTTCTGTCTACAGAATTGTACACTTGAATTGTGCCTAACTTTAGGTACCCAAGTTTAAAATTTTTGACCAGAGGGGGGCTTCAGATGCACCCTTTTCCTTAGCATTTTATATTGCCTGGCTTTGGCAGCTTCCCACTCAGTGTGCTAGCCTCTGTGAATTGCCCTTTTAGATACCTAACTCCTCCCAGGCATTGTATGGGGAACCCTTGCACTTAAGTTGGGGCTATGAATTCCACTAAGCAGAAGCTGCCTCAAAGTCCCCTTCTAAATCTATCATTAAATGACCAAGAACAAAGGGGTTAGGGAACTGTGACATGAGAGCAGCAGATCTGTCTGGGGATTGGTCCTGCTTTGAGCAGGGGGTTGGACTAGATGACCTCCTGAAGTCCCTTCCAACTCTGATAGTCTATGATTCTAAGAGATAGGATCACAATAACAAAATGAGGTGGTATCTCAGCAAATGTATGCAAAATGAGTTGTTTTTTTCTTTTGAATGAAAGAACATTAGTTTGGATGTCTCCACTGTGGATATTATGACAGAAGTGGGTTTTAAGGAGGGATTTGTATGAAAGGAGGGAAGAGTCTGGGCAGGGAGGGAAGTCCATGGGTAGGAAGCAAGATGAAGAAAGTACATAGACAATTGTGAAAGAATTGCATCTCCAGCCCTTCCTCATTAGCAGAGCAGCTCGGGAACAACATGATAAAAGATTGTCAGATAAATACATGGAGATGTCATAATGCATAGACTTAAATGCAAAGGCAGAGAGTTTGAATTTTGGTTTGATGGGTGAGGGATAAGCAGTGGAAAAGTTCAGAGGGACTGATGTAATCAGATTAACAGGCAAAGATGGCTTTTTATGGCAGGTGCCACTTGAGTCTTTTTTAATGTGAGAGCAAATGGTCAGACTTGTGAAGATATGCTCTTGTGGTGTTACTTTTTGTTATGAAAAGGTTTGGTGTGGAGGCATGTCCTTGCAGACGGACATGTACTAGCAGTCAGAGTTTGCGGTCTGCCTTGGGCTCTCATTGGAATCAATTCTTGAGGCAGAGATGTCTTCTGGAAACTGTGCACTGGTGTTGGAATAAGATTCCTGAAAGAAAGGATGGCTCTCCATGATGTTTGTGATCAACTCTGTTCCAGGATCGGTATAGATGGGTAAATAAAACAAGTTATACCTAATATATTCCACATCACTGTTTTCTCTTAACCAGACATTTGTTACAGCTTGGCAGAGGGGCAACTCTTGTGAGAGAAATGGGACTCTGGTGATCAGAGAGATACAACGCTGGTATCAAAGGCCCATAGAGAAGCATTTTGCAGCAGTCAAAATATGGGAGAGAAAGGCCGGGATGAGAGTTTTTTGCAGAAAATAGAGACAGATTTTAGAAGTGTTGTGGAGAGAGAACTGCAGAATTAGGGCACAACCTGAAGATGAAAGCAAAGGAGACTCACAGATGAGCCCCATCTATCCAGCCTGTGTTAGTGGAGAATGGATGAACATTCAATACAATGGGTCTGATTCTCTTGAAGTGTAAAGAGACCACAGTGGAAATGAGAACTAAAAAAAAACAAGTTTCAAGCTTGTAAGTACATGTTAGAGCTGGGTATGGGTATATGTACAAAAAAATCCCAAAGGCTCTATCTTGTAATCCATAAAATGTATTTTCATGGATTACTTAACACAACTTCGGCTCTGACTTCATCTAGTCTCCATGGAGCATCCTATTTGTATCTGTTCTCTTCCCAGTTCCATGAAGTTTTCTGGTGTCTCCCTGTAAAATTCGAAGCATCCAGTCATATCTCTGCCCCATGTTTTAATACATAAAGTGCTCTACAATGATGATGATTTGTGTATTCATCTGATAATGTTTGGGGGAACCACACATAGTTGCTGAAGGCATAGCTAATCTAGGCTGACTTTAACAACATGGAGGTAGCTGAGTGACATTTTAAAGCATTCACAGATGTTCTTTTCTTATCGCTTCCTGCATTAAGATAAGACAGTCGGACACAGTTTTAGGAAAATGCACAGGGATTTAGACTCACTACTTTCATTAACACTAATGAGATTTGCACAGCTTAAATCCCCATGCAATGCACAGAAAATGTGCTTCTTAGTGGCTCAGGATTGTTACACTCAGCAGGGACAGGTTTCTCATCTTCATGGCAGGACTGTGTGTACAATGCAGAGGATCTATTCTTTTGGTGAGGCTCCTCATGCAAATCCCTTGTTGAATGGCACTAATGTCCTCTGCCAGAGGCATTAACTACTTATCAGCTGGTATCATGTCCTCCAGCACATGGCTCTGAGTGAAGTCGGACTAGGGAATACATGTGTATGAAGTATAGATTCTGAAAGCAGCATTCTTGCTCAAACATTTTACTGACTAGTCTTCCTGAATTTCCACACAAGAATTAATTCTGAACAAAGGGAAAAACGTCCATACCTTAGGATCACTGTAGCTTGGTCAATAACAAAAGCAACAAAATGAATTGTATTGATGAAGAAAAATTCCACTGTCTCTCTCGGAGTAGTTCTGAGGAGGCAAAGCAAGAAGAAGAAAATGTGCTCTAGTGATTCTTTATTAAGAAAGAGTCACTTAGCTTACTCCAGAATTGTGCAGTAAAATTTAAAAAATTGTTGGTATAGAAAGAAAATAAAGCCTGTTTATTTCTGTAAATTAATCTGGATAGCAAAAGCCAGAAAAACAATAAAAAAAACAAACTTTACCTGGCAGATTTTCTAGGAAACTTTTCATGGGGAAATAACAAGTCATTAAAAATGTTGGGGCTAAAAATATGAATGCAGAATATTAAATAATATCCCATGATTATTAAACTGTCCGGCAGTTGCCTGAAGAGACACTTAAGAAAAGTTAAAACTTAAATCCATTATTGTCAATGAACACATTACATTACATTTGTTTAAAGTGGTATTTAGAACTTTGATAAAAGCTAAGTCATTGCAATTTCAGATATATTGGTTTTTTTAGCATAATTGTACTACCGCACTTACCTACAAGGGCATGAAGACCTAATGCAGAGACTTGTGTTCATGCATGCATCATTCATTCCATATTTAATTTGATATTAAAGCAATTAGGTGCATGACCCATTCAAATGAATTCACTAGAGGAGAGGACATGGGTAGTAAATCTACAGATTGTCGATTGTATCCTTGTACTGTAATTGTTAACATTAAATTAAGTGAATTTTTTTTAAAAAAATTCCATGGAAATGAAAGTGGAAGCCCTTTCTTTCATAATTCTCCTCTCCCAAAGCTAAAATCCAAATAAAACAATGATTTGTTATACATTAGTACTTGATGTCAACTATACTGTGAGCTCAAACACATTTCCCGAGAGTATCTGATTACAAAGGAATTGAGAAGCTGTTTAGTCTACAGTAAAACATCTACATAATGAAAGGATCCTATTTTGACACTGAATTATTTTATATTTTCATTTTCATCCACAGTTTGCCAGAACTTGCAGTCATTACTTAAGCTAAACTCCCAAAAGGAATTTCCCAATGGGAATTTGAACTGAATAAGAGCTGGAGGATTTGGATCTGTATATTAATAGCTGTGGCAGAGGGTAAAGACAGCAGCTATGTGTACACTGCAATCCAGGGCTTTATTGCAATGTAGACATGCCTGAGATATTCCAACAGGCTAACACTGTATAGTCTAGCTATAGTAATAGCTATAGTCTAAGGCCAACATTTTCAAATATGGTTATAAAAGCTAGGCACGTAACTCTATATTTAGGCATCTGAATAAAAATAACCTGATTTGCACAAATACTGGGCAACTGCATTTCTCAATCAGTTGTACAATTTTGCCCAATTTTTCCTTTTCTCTTGTATGGCAGATCTTGGCTACAAATATTTTCCTCTCTGCAGACAGGCATAGAATTCCTACAGATGTCAGTAAGAGACTGTACCTGCAGGAAGGGAAAAATATGGAAATCAAGATCTGCTGTATAGACAGAGGAAGTTGTTGCCCTAGGCAGCAGTATTAGGAGTCCACCATAACCACTGTATCCTCAATCTCTGCTCCAACCTCTATAGTCTTAAATCTAGGTGCGGAGTGGAATTTGCTTACCTTACCAGTTACTCTTAGATACCCTCTCTTCACCATGTTTTGAAAGTAGCACCACTCTTCTGCTACAAGTGGTCCACCATCTTAAAAGAAAAAAGATTTCAGTCTAAGGGTAGGTCTATAGTGCAATTAAACCCCTGTATCTGGCCCATGTCAGCTGATCTGGGCTCATGGGGCTTGAGCTGCTGAGCTGTAAAATTGCAGGGTAAGTGTTTTGGCTTGGGCTGGAGCTCGAGCTCTGGGACCCTCCTCTCTTCATGGGTCCAAAGCTCAGGCTCCAGCCCAAGTCTGAATGTCTACACTGCAATGTTACAGCCCTGCAGCTCAAGTCAGCTGACACAGGCCAGCTGGGGGAGTTTAACCAAAGTCTTTGCCACCAAAAGAGTGATTAATGCTCTTGGAATTATGCATCTGAAGTGAGCTTTTTTACCCACAAAAGCTCATGCCCAAATAAATTTGTTAGCCTTTAAGGTGCCTCCGGACTCCTCATTGTTTTTCTTGGGATTATTGTACATATGTTTTGCCTACTCTGAGCTAAGGATGTGATTCCTCTTCTCATATATACATATTCATGGTAGCTGGAAGACAGCTAGTGAGTATAAATAGTACTGTAGCTGTGGTAACAGGGGAAAAGGCATGGTTGAGCCATTTTCAAGTGTACTTGGCACACCTCAGCCATGCTTCTGTTACTGCTACCTGTGCTACCATGGCCACACTGCTGTTTATCCTCATGATAGCTCTCATTGAGTTACCACAACAAGCAAGGGAATCATACCCCTAGCTCATTGTGTAAACATAGCCTAAGTTACTAACACTTTTAGAGGCAGTACCTTAGGGGAGAGGCCCGAAACTGCCAGGAACGTTTGTTGGAAAACTAGAGAGAGCAGATTGCTGGTACAAACATCTAGTATCAGTGAGAGTTCTGGGCTGCATTAGATTGCAGGAACATAAACATATATGTATCAGAGGGGTAGCCTTGTTAGTCTGGGTCTGTAAAAGCAGCAGAGTCCTGTGGCACCTTATAGACTAACAGACATATTGGAGCATAAGCTTTCGTGGGTGAATACCCACTTCATCGGATGCATATAGTGGAAACTTAAAAATACATGGACAGTCTCCTGGAAAGTTACTGCAGAAATGTGATCTTGTGAAGAAATTAACAAACCCCACACTGAGCTAGTGTAGAGAAGGTTCCTGGTCTGTCCTAGAAATAGAGTATGAACCTGGACTTGTTCCATAACACTTATCAGCAATATCAAGTCTGAAGAACTCACCAAGTGGAGGGGAACAAAAAAGGAAGGAAGTGAACTTCAGACCAACAATGTTCTTAGAGAAGGGTCCTGGGTCTGAGGCAAAGAGGATGAAGAAATAGGCTGAGCAACACTAAGCTAGAAACCCTTAGAACAGAGTAACAGAGAAGGCTTGGCTTGGATTTTATGCTGTTTAATTGTTCATTTGTTTGTAAATAATATGGGCTGTCCACTAATCGCAGTAACTCGTGTGATTAACTCAAATTAACTACAATTAAAAAAATTAATTGCAGTTTAATATCACTGTTAAACAATAGAACACCAATTAAATTGTATTAAATATTTTGGATGTTTTTCTACATTTTCATATATATTGTATTCTCTGTTGTAATTGAAATCAAACTATATTTTTATTATGAATATTGGCACTGTAAAATGATAAACAAAAGAGACGGTATTTTTCAATTCAGCTCATAAAGTATTGTAGTGCAATCTCCATCAAAGTGCAACTTTCAAATGTAGATTTTTGTTACATAACTGCACTCAAAACCAAAACAATATAAAAACTTCAGAGTCTACAAGTCCACTCAGTCCTATTTCTTGTTCAGCCAATTGCTAAGACAAACAAGTTTGTTTACATTTTCAGGAGCTAATGCTGCCCTCTTCTTATTTACAATGTCAGCAGAAAGTGAGAACTTGCATTTGCATAGCACTTTTGTAGCATCATTGCAAGGTATTTACATGCCAGATATGCTAAACATTCATGTGTCCCTTCATGCTTCGGCCACCATTCCAGAGGACATGCTTCCATGCTCATGACGCTCATTAAAAGAATAAGGTGTTAATTAAATGTGACTGAACTCCTTGAGGGAGAATTGTATGTCCTCTGCTCTTTTTTTTGCCCGCATTCTGCCATATATTTCATGTTACAGCAGTTTAGGATGATGACCCAGTACATATTCTTCATTTTAAGAACACTTTCACTGCAGATTTCACAAAGCACAAAGAAGGTACCAATGTGAGATTTCTAAAGATACCTATTGCACTCAACCCAAGGTTTAAGAATCTGAAGTGCCATCCAAAATCTGAGAGAGACGAAGTGTGGAGCATGCTTTCAGAATTCTTACGAGAAACACTCTGATGAGGAAACTAATGAACTAGAACCACCAAAAAAGTAAATCAATCTTTTGCTAGTGGCATCCAACTCAGATAACGAAAATGAACATGCGTCAGTCTGCAGTGCTTTGGATTGTTGTCGAGCATGGGACACTGTGTTTTGTTTTTGAATGCAGTTTTTTGTACATAATTCTACATTTGTAAGTTCAACTTTCATGATAAAGAGATTGCATTACAGTAGTTGTATTAGTGAATTGAAAAATACTGCTTTTTTACAGTGCAAATATTTGTAATCAATAACTATAAAGTGAGCACTGTAGACTTTGTATTCTCTAACTGAAATCAATACATTTGAAAATGCAAACATCCAAAAATATTTAAATAAATCATTCAATTGTTTAACAGTGCAATTAATCACAATTAATTTTTTTTAATTGCTTGACAGCCCTATAACTGTCAAACCTCAGTATGGGTGAGACTGGAACTTACACTGTGGACTGTGTTTTAAAACAATAGGAAAGTCACCAGTTCAGTCCCACAAAATCCATCCTATATTACTACACAATGCCACTCTGAGTTGGCATCAGCATTTTTGGATGGCCCTGCAAGACACATTTTTGCCAACTGCAGGAGAGCCATCAGATGGGAATATATGGTTAAAGTCATTTTATGCAACTACCCATCATTCATTTTAAGGCCTGTATGTAAAGCCTAATTTTTCATGACACGTTTTCCAAGAAGCTATGTAAGAAACATTGAGATTTAAAAGTATATTGTACCAATAATCAAGCAGAAGATCACATTTTTTAACACAAATGTATTTGTTGTTGTTTTACCATGACTAAACCAGGGAGAGAGGCTGTCCTTAAAAAAAAAAAAAAAAAAAAAAAGCTTTGCCTTGTGTTTTCATATAGTTGTCTTGTCTTAAAGTATCTCTCTCTCTCTCTCTCTCTCTCTCAGACAGACCGACTGACCCCATATAAAAGTATTCAAAAAGCCAACATCAGTATTGTCTGTAAACAAAATCAAGGCATGTTATTCCCTTGCACAAATGCTAGGACACTGGGTTGTCTGCACACTTTCTAACCATGGCCAGGTTTCCAAATCCTCTCTTGTCCTATGCGCTTGTGGCTCTTGACAATTTCATGTTTAGAAAGAGAGAAACATTTAATTTTGTTAAATATTAGCATTAAATTCCTTATTTAATACCAAAGCTAATTGAACTGGCTTGAAGTTTCTTATTTTTGGTCTCCCTCACTTCCTTCACTGAACATCTATATGTCTTTCTATGTCTTTTTTCCCTTGGTCCTTCTGTGTTGGTTTCCCCTTCAATGTATTTTTTCTTTTCTCCCCTATATCATTCTTACTACGTTTGTCCCCTTTTCTTTCTCACTCCATTCTCCTTATCTATTTGTTCAATCTGCTCCCTCATCCTTTTGTCAAGGCTCAGTCCTTCCCAAGCTTTTAATCAGAGCCACTCCTCTTCCAACTTCTGCCCTCTGTCCATTATTTTCAATCCTCTGGCATGTTCATTCCATCTCACTTGATTTCCCTCATGTTTTCTCCTCCCTGGCCCCATCCTGGGGTCTGCTTTCATTCACCCACAATTTTCAATCATTTTAATTCCTGACAACAATAGTAGTAATAATACCTAGCTTTTATATAACACTTTTCGTCTTTAGATCTGAAAGCATTTTACAAAGGAAATCAGTATCATTACACCTTTATACAGATGGAGAAACTGAGGCACAGAGCGGTGACTGACTTGACCACAGCCACCTAGCAGGCCCGTGGCTGAGCTAATACTAGGAACCAGGTCACTTGAGTCCCAGTCCAGTGCTCCATCAGCTAGGCCACACTGCATCCCTTGGAGTTACTGGATAGTTAAAACCTCTCTCCTCATTTAACTTCCCATATATTCCCCAACTTCCTCCTTCATTTCCTTCCCATTATCCATTTCACTTTGTCTCCCCACATTGTTCCACCATTTCAAAGCACAGTTATCAAACCCACTATTACAGGGGAGGGGAGCAGAGAGCCACATACAATCCTTTTCCTCCCTCCTTTTCAATACTCTGAAGTATTTGGAGTTTAAATGCCATGAGAGATACCTGGGCACTGAGCAACCTTTCCCTCAGCCCTACTGTTCTTTAGAGCTCTTTCCTCAAAGCAAAGCCAGTTTTTACCCCAAGCCTTACTTCACTCATCGAGATTTAGTTCTGAGACCACATTTCACTGAAGTTCATGGAAATTTGCAGCACATTAAGGCTGCAGTTTTGATTTTAGATAACCACTTAATAAATGATAAAATGTTCAGCTGCTCAGGGATATTATTCCATTTCAGTCACATTAAACCTATCATCATACGCCTCCATTTAAGAAATTGCCAAAGACAGTATCTGTCAAGGCAGCACATTTCTCTCAGATTTTTCAAATGAAATAAATTGTCCACCACAGAATAAGTGACTGATTTCACTGACAAAGTTTATGAACGTGATTTCTCCTCTCACCTACTTCAGTGTAAGTCTGGAGTAAGTCTGCTGGAATCAATGGAGTTACTCTAGTGTATAAGTAGTGAGAGAGGAGAATCAGGCCTATATACTACCTATGCAGTATGCTCATAAGGGTGCATTAAGTGTGTATGTTCAAATGTAATCCATAAGCAAATGTGAGCATGCCTTTTCAGTACAGTTTTTATTATAATGCCATATAGTCCTATGAGCGGTTTTCAACAATAGCCACAAATTAGAATTAGAGCTGGTCAAACTATTTTGAAAAAATAAGACTCACTTGGCATATTTCCCTAAAATGGGAACCAGCTTTGAATGTTGCCATTTTTGAGGTCTAAGAAAGGTTGGTTCACTTTTTTAGTTTTCATTTGTTTTTCACTTTCGTTATATTCTACATTTCCGGCTTGTACCCAGAATTGGAAGAGGAGGTACCATAGGGCTATAAGAGAGGCTTTTTTCCCTTGAGATATTTCAGTATGGACTAGAAGCAGAAAGCACCGAAATCTTAGGAACACAAATTAGATATCTTTGAGAGATTTCCAGCCCAATTATACTGACACAAAAGACTTAGACATTTCTTACGAAGTGTCAGGCTTTCAGGTGCTTAGCTGAATTTCCACACAGTCATAGCTTCACCCCACCCTAATTTAAACTGGCAATTTCAGAATTCTTTAGTATTTACAATGCACATATGGTCATTAGGTTTCTACTCTCTTCCCTGGCTGGTTCTCGACACTGATTATACTACAAGGCTATAGAAAAGAGGCCAAGATTTCCCTCCTAAGAAAGGTATGAATTCACTCCATTGATCTCATTGAAGTGTTTAAGATGCACATCACAATGGAACAAATTGTGCACTGTTTCACTTGTCTAAATATGGAGTAACTCTTTTGAAATCAATGGTTAGTTCAGACTTGCAGCCTGATCCAAAGCTCACTGAAGTGAATAGAAAGGCTCCCAAGATGGCCCTTTACATATTAACTTTATCCCACAACACTTCTATAACAACATATTCAGGAAGCTTCAATCATCCTCCATCTGCCCATTCCAAACCCTGTATTCATTTTGAACCCTGGCAACAAGTCTTCTGGACAGTGACCTCCTAGATAATTCATGAATGAATGTGCACATCTCATCCGTGCCGAAACATTAATGCCCAGAGTCAGTCTACTGAAGAGAATGGAGTAACTCAGGTATGGATCAGGCTAGAAATGACTGGACTTACCTTTTGCAGTCATTTCTAGGTAGTCTCATGACTCAAAGTTTGATGGCTGTGAAATGTCAAAACAATGCTCTTTCATACTATAATAGTTACAAACATTCAGTCCAAAATAAATTAGCCTAGTACATTTCAAAATATTAGAAGCTAGCTAACTTTTCCCACAAAACAATGCAAAAGTTATTTTGCATGGATATATAAACATGCTAATGCATAGGAGCAAGATAATTTTTGTCATGCAATCAACTTAGCTTGCAACACTCTACTGCTGTATTTATTGCTTCTCATCTAAACATACTTAACATGAGAAAGATCTAAAATTATTAGATGTAGCTGATTACATCATTTCAATCATGCTACTATGCAACTAAACTATAGGTTTTATAGTTATAATAAAAATATAGCAACAATATGAAATCTGAGATATCTGTTCAAAGTACAAAACCCATTATTTTCTGGTTCTCCTGTGAGTATCATGGGTCTGATCCAAAGTCTATTCAATTTAATGGAAAGATGGTCATTGACATCCTTGGGCTTTGGATCATGACCCACATGAGGCTGATAGGAGGGCAAAGCCTCCATCCGCTCCAACAAGTTTTGGTAGAGTGCAAGGAAGAGATGGTGAGCGAATGGGCGGGAGGGGAGAGAGGAAGATGAGAATCCAAATAAAGAGTTAGTAAAGAAAAAATTTGCTGAGGAACGGAAAAAAGTGAAAGGAAGATAGAGGAAAATTAAAAACGTAAAACTAATTAAACATCCAGTAGTAAAAACTACATTAAAAGAACATTAATGTTGCAAAGTAAAGTACTCAAGAGTCAGGAAATGGCAAAATTAATGACTTATTAACTCCACCTTCTTTTAGACATACATTATAATTGAGTGTCTTATTACATAGCCACAGAGTACTTTCAAATACTACTAATTTCAATTTTTAAGTAAAAAATGTTACACATTTATGGCATCTTGTAAGTAATGGGTACTACTGTGCATATGGGAGGTAGGATCACAATATTTCTCAGATTGTACCATGCAACTATTTAATGAATCAATACTGATTTCTACAAATTGTTATTCTTCAGATAGTTTTCAGGTAATGATTATGGTGAACTGCTCACTTCAACCGTTTTTATTCATTTGTATAATATATGATTGGCCTTCCTAGTCATGTGGTATTGTTAATGCTCTAATTGGTTGACTAGCTTTTTAAAACGGGGAAAAAATCAATACCAATTGATGACAACTATTCTTAACTTTCAGACTCCTGAATATTTTAATACACATCAATCATCTAGTTACAAATAATGAATACAACCCCCCAACACACACACACTTTTGTGAAATCCATATGATGATTTTAGTCACAAATATGAGGATTTAATGTTTACTGTTTGACCAATTCTATTAAATGTAATGTGATGACATTATGTTTTGTGTATCTCTAGCTTCCCTTCCTCCCCCACTCACACTTCAAAATTTCCATTTCTCAACATTCCAACCTTGTCAAAGCAACAAAGCTGTTAATGTTAAGCATCTAAGTAATCCCTTTCATTTCTATGGGACTGTCCATGTGTCTAAAATTAAGCATGTGCGTAAGTGCTTGGCTGGATCAGAGCCTTTATAATAAAGGTAACATTGATCAACTTTTTAATTTTCTAAATCGGCATCTGTAAGCAGACCCTTTCATGTTGATCGCCTTACTCTGGCAGGGAGCAACAAATGTCACAAGCAGTATAATTTGTTGGGCTTTGACTTTCAGAGACAAAGTCTGCAGTTTGCAATTGCTGGAGGAAGCTATTCAGTAAAACGAGTTTCCACAAAATGGCCATACGAGCATTGCTGTGTGAATGTGCTTCTGCTTTCCACAGAGGTCATTCAGAAATAAACTCACTCACCTGAATGTTCATGAATAAGCAAATAAAAAGGGTGGTGATTATCAGCCAAGTGAATCATCAGATTTTTATTTTCAAGAATATTATACACACATGCACGCTGTATTCACCAAAACCTAGTCCAGATCCTGTGATGGCTACTTTAAGAATCCATGTAATTATACCAATAAATACTACAAAACAAAAAAAGAAGATGCTGAAAATTCTACCCACCCTTCAAAAAGAACAATAGCGTGGCTATTAGATAATGAATGTCTAGAAAAATGCAGTAAGGAGATCAGAAAAAAACCAAACACTTTTATGCACCAGCACAAGGTTGCAATATCCACAGCATAGTGTGTGTCTTGGTTTTATTTTCTTTATAAAACATTTTTGAATGCTGTTAAGAATAGTTTTATAGAAAAGACTAGATATAATAAAGCTTTCAGTTTAGTTAATTATTGTTAATTAAGATGATCAAACTAACAGTGTTTATGTGAAAGACATTATTAAATGCAATGGTGCAGAACAAAAGATTAATTGACCCAACATAAAGTGAGTTTTTTCTGTACTGAAAAAGGGCTTCAGAGAAGTCAAATAAAATGAACAGCACACACAAAACAACATTTTCATAATGCTAAGGCTGTGACCTTAAGGTTTCTCATCAATGGATAAACTATCCCATGTCATTAATAAGAAATATACCTTCTTTCCCATCCTGCAAAATACTCAGTTATTTCTTAGAGAAGCAACCCTTATGTCCTGAACAGAAAAGAAATGGGACAACAAACCTTTAAAGCAACAGAGAAAAACATCCTTATTTGACCCGTTGATTTGTGCCCTGTCAAGATGAATTCTATCAATCCCATTATGCCGCTGTCACATCACATACCACATGACATCCCTTAACCTAAAATGAATTAACTTGATATTGTGATAGGCAATGCACTTCTGTGCAGATCATTTTTAATCTGCCTAAAGCTGTTGCAGCACATGAACATAAACTATACTCTGCCGTCTTCACTCAGACAAAACTATCATAGAGTTCATTGAAAGTTTTGCCTAAGTAAACACTGAAGATTTGACCTTTATTGCTGGATTGACAGAGTTGCAGACTGGAGTCATCTATTTATCCCCAGAATGAGGACAGCATAAGCAATAGCTGTGCAAGCTTCCTCATGCTATCCTGAAGGGACTATCCCTAAGCATCAAAGAGTAATTCAGATCTTGTCCTCTTTGCTGAGACTGGCAGGGCGTGTGCTATTTATGTCGTAAACATCTGTCCCCTAGGAACTGGACTGAGAACACAAACTCATTTCATGATATCACATTGACTATCCATCACTTGGTATCTTCTTTTATTCAGCACCTATCTGAGCTGGATTAGAAAAAAAAACCCTGAGGCTATGCCTACCCTACAAGCCAGGGATGTGATTCCCCTGCTTGTGTACACATCCTCACACTAGCACTCCTCGAGCTAGTATGAATATCAATAGAGGAGTAGTAGTAGTATAGGTAGCAGCTGCAGAAACATCGTTTAGCTGTTCCAAAGGACAAACCACTTGAAACTGGTGAGTACACACTGAGCACACCTAAGCCACTACCCACTGCTATTTATACTCATGGCAGCTCAATGAGAGCTAGTGTGCATTTGTGTACACCAGTGGCGGGGGGGATTAAAACCTCGTAATGAACACACAGCTTAAGAGTTGCAAGGTTCCATATCTTATTATGAGTCAAGCTACTGTGAGGAGATATTGGGCCAGATCCTGAGCTGGTGCAAATTAGTGTTGCTCCTTTGATAGCACTGTATCAATTTATGCCAGCTGAGGGTCTGACCCATTGACTGAATGACTTATCTCAAATAATGAACACGTTATTATTTCATAAAAGATTAGGGTTTGCTACTCACCGAGCTTCACAGTCACTCCAGTGCAGGCAGATTATAAGTTTTTGGGGCAGGGACCATCTTTTTGTAATATGTTTGTGTACCGCCCATCACAATGTGATACTGGTCCATGACTGGAGCATTGAGGCACTACTACAAGATAGATAATTAAATCACATCTCTTTATCCACAAATTAGTGAGTAGCTATGATTTGGCAATGGATTTATTTTGGGATTTCCATATAGATCTTTACTGGGTAGTTATTCCATTCCTACAAGAAAACCAACAAATACTAGACAATCTTCTAGGACCTATGCTGGGCTTTGCACAGCATGGATCTCCATATTATTTTGAACCATCAGGTAGGCTTGTGACTTCCTCTTCCAAAAAGGAATGTAGACTGCTCAAATGACAGAGTTGAGCACAATCAAAATTATAATTATAGTTCATACCAGGCACAATTAAACCAGACAGTTTCAGTCTATACATCTACCAGACTTCTTTCACCCTGATAAATTATCTTATTTTGAAGGCTATCTTTCTCTACATTGAATAATTCTGTAATTTATATACAGTACTTACCAAAACAGAAACCTGTGAGCTCTTTAGTGAATGACGTTAACAGACTTCACTGGGTGAAATTATATGGGCTATGTCACACAGGAGATTACACAAAATAATCATAATGGCCCCTTCTGGCATTAAAATTATTGGTAAACCTGAATCTAAGCAAAATATGAACTTCGTTTATGGCTCACGGATGGAAAACTAAACTGTCTGTCACTTTATATGTTATTCCAGCATAAATTTGTTCAGATCCTATTTCTAATGTACCATTGAAATAGGTTAAAACAACAACACTCAAAGGAAAGCTTGAACAATTGCCTTATAAGGACTTCAGTTATGTGCATAACATTCCCAGTGGACTAATCATGCTCAAAGTGATACAGCTGTTGGATTAGGGCCAAGGTTCTCTGCAAGGATTTCTATCAGTATCAGGAAACTCAGTTAACTTTTCCCAGGGTAAGATTCTGATTACATGCAGCACAATAGTGGGAAAGCCAGATCCTCAGCTGAGGTAAACCAGCATAGCTTTATTAATTTCAGTAGATCTACATCCATTCGTTTAAGCTGAGAATCTAGCCCTGAGTCTCCAACATCCTTGCTTCCTACTGTCACATATGTTAGGGAAGGAGCCGCAAACTAAGAGAAAGCACACTGAAGAGGCATTCACAAGTTTACGAAGCTGGGGAAGAAGTGTGCAAGAGATTCATGAACTCTCTCAAAGACTTAACGCTTCATAGTAAAACCCAATCTCAATTTTCCTTATGATCTAGTACCCACATTTCTGCTTACCATTTATTAATAGGTATTATCTCACTAATGATACTAATTTCACACAAAAAGAAACTTTACACACTTCAGTGATGCAATGAGCTCCCACTCTTATTTTTTCTCACAGTAGCAGTTAATGCCTTTGTTTGTCCTGTTCTTCAGTGGATTTGATCATTGATCTCACTTCTTACTGACTACTATTGCATTGATCTTACCTTTGCAGAAGTGATGCTAAGAAAATCAGGAGTATCTATTGCTTTGTGCTTCACAATCCCCAAATGAAGTAGGAAAATTATTCCTATTTACAGATCGGAGAAACTGAATTTGAGTTGCTGACAATAGGTTGCCCACAGTAAGTCTCCGGCAGAAGAAGAGAATTAACCCAAATGTCTTAGCACCCAGCTCTATGCTTCAACCACAACCACATTTTTTTAAAAAAATGATAATGCTTCATGATATAGATGCTTCTAAATATTATTTTATTTTCTTCAATTAGTATTCAGTAAAAAGAGGCCTGTCCTTATTTACCGCCAATTCACCTCTAATCAAGGTTCAGTAATTGGAAAGTGATAACAGAACTGATGTATTACTAAGTAATTGGCTGACTCTGCATGGTTTTAAAACTGGCTTTGAAAAGGAAAAAATATTTAAGCACAGTATCCAAAACATTGTGTGGTTTAACTCGTCACTAGTATTTAGGACAATATTGTTCCCAATTTGGAATTACAGTGAAACAATTTATTGAAGTGCCAGTTGGCTCCCATAAGGTAAATATGACCAGCACATAATAATTAGGATAGCAGTAGC
Source organism: Gopherus flavomarginatus (assembly GCF_025201925.1). Lineage (NCBI taxonomy): Eukaryota > Metazoa > Chordata > Testudines > Testudinidae > Gopherus > Gopherus flavomarginatus. The sequence goes on from NC_066618.1 coordinate 110,986,414, forward strand.
AGCATGACTGCAGTTTATTTAGTCCTTAAATGAACCATTAAGGATAATCTAGTGATAGTTTTTAATTGATTTTTTTGTGTGCTGATTATCTGCGTATGCAGTTATAGCTCTTTTGCTGCCAACAAGGTGCCCCTGTGAGTAAGACATTTACAACAAAAAGGACATTGCTATGAAGGTAAAAAAAACTTTTTAATATACAATTTGATCACATTCTACAGGGAATGCACATATGTTTAAGAAGAGAGGGGGAGAGTGATGCAGACAGTTAAAGACCTGTTAGTCTGATCTCCAAATAAATTGTGGAAAAAAGAAAAAATTACATTCAAGGAAGTAAAGGGGATGTAATGCAACATGGGTTTACCAAAGGTAGATCATGGCAGATTAATCTGATTTCCTTCTTTGAGAAAATAACTAATTTGTTAGACAGGGGAAGTGCAGTAGATCTAATATACTTGGATTTCAGTAAAGAATTTGACTAGGTACCATGTGGGAAACTAGTTAGATTTGGGGAGATAGCAATTTAGTACAAGAATTGTAAGGTAGATAAAGAACTAGCTAAAGGGAGAAGGCAATGGGTTGTGCTGAAAGGTGAATGTTTGGACTGGAAGGAGGTTACTAGTTCTTCAAGGATGGGCTTTAGGACCCATCTTATTCAATATTTTTATTAATGACATTGGCACAAAAAGTAGGAGTGTGCTCATGAAATTTCCTGATGATACGAAGTTGGGAGACATTGCCAATACAGAGGAGAATCAGCATATTATACTGAAAGAACTAGATAACCTTGAAGACAGGAGTGATAGAAATGGGATGAAATTCAATAGCACAAAGTGCAAGGTCATATACAAAACAGAAGATAAGATCAGAAGAGAAGAGAGAGCTGGGTGTATGAGTCAATCACAGGATGAGGCCACCACTGTGATGTGGCTGTGAAATAGTCAAATATATTACTAGGATGTATTTCTAGTAGAGAGAGAGAAGTTTTGATACCACTGTACAAGACTCTAGTATACTGTGTACAATTCTGGTCACCCATGTTCAAGAAAGATTAATTTTAACTGGAAAGGGTGCATAGAAGAGCTACTAGGATGATCAGGGGAATGGAGGGCCTATGTCTGAAAGAAAATTGGAAGAGGTTGGCTTGTTTAGCCTAGTAAAAAGAAGGCTGAAAGAGAATATGGTTGTTCTCTATAAATACATTAGGGAGGTAAATAGCAGGGAAAAAGAAGAGCTATTTAAGCACAACAATAATGTTGGTACAAGAACAAATGGATATGAACTGGTCATGAACAAATTCTGGCTGGAAATTAGATGTTTCTAAACATCAGAGGTTGTGGAACAGCCTCCCATACCTTATGTTACTGAAAGTTCAAGCTTCAGGATTTCAACTGGCCAACGGAAGAGGTCAGGAAGGGATTTCCCTCCACAGTGTTTTTTTTTTCTTAAAAATCTCCTTCCTCTGAAGCATCAAGGATGGCCATGGGACATTGGATAGGAAGGCCAGGGCCCTGAAGTGTCACTGAGCTCTCTCTCTCTCAGGTGTTTGGCTGGCTGGTTCTTCTTTACATGCTCAGGGTCTAACTAATCACTATATGTGGGGTAAGGAAAGAATTTTCCCTCAGGTCTGATTGGCAATGACCTTGGGGCGGAGGGGGAGAGATTTCCTTCATCTTCACCATGAGAGTGCGGGTCACTAGCCAGGATTATATCTCACTTAATTGTTACCCTGCCATTGTGGAAACCTCTGACATTGGTGCACCTCAGTCTTTCCTATTCTCTGCCTGTGCCACATAATCTAATCTCCTGTGGGCTGCAATATTTTGGTCTAATTCTGGTTGTTGGGTTTAGTGTGCTGGTGGTCTGTGATATACAGAAAATTAGATCAGATTACATGGTGGTCCTTCTAGCCTTACTCTCTTTGAAAGGGTAGAGGGTGAGGGATGGTAAATTGAGAAATGACCTGTACATGAAAAAAAAAAATCTTAATCTTATAGTGCTTCAGAAGATTTACAGAGATGGGTTGAAAACAGTAATTCCATTTCACAGAAAATTTGAGATTTCAAAGTTTGATTTTGTTCTGATTCAAAAGTAAAACCAAAATTTAAAAAAAATTACTTGAAAAAAATCCCTTTGAAAACATCAAAACAGTCCATTTCCATAATTTCAATATGTCATGTTGAAATCTTGAAGCAAAATGTTTTGATCTTTTCTGGAACAGCAAATCCTGTAATGGCAATTTTAGTTGGAATTTTCACTGCATCATTTAACCAGGAGAGAGAAGGACAAGAGGAGAATGGTTAGGAGTACCAGTGACGGACATGAAAAAATTAATTAATAAAAAACTCCAAATGACAGATGAGGTGGCAGAGGCCCAATGTGGGACCGAGTGTGGGGGGTATAGGGGAAGCAGCAAGAAGAGGGAACCCCTTGCCACTCCATGAGGAGATGCTCCCGGATATGGGAGCCCTTTACCCTGGTGGCAGGGCAGCCAAATGTGTCTGTCTACCACCACTATGAAGTGCCATGTGCATAGAGGGAGGGAGTCTTAGAGCCAGGCAGTAGCAGGTGACCAAGCTGCTCTCCTCAGTAGATAAAAAGAGGGAGGAGCTGCAGGTTCACACCAAGGTGTGAGCAGGAACAAGAGGGAGGAGGGAGCCACAGCCCAGGAAAGGACCACCTACTCTGTGGCTTCTACAATGAAACCACTGACTGACCTTCTGTAACCACAGCTGGCAAATGGCACAGTCCCCAGTATCAATTATGAAACATTTCCAAATACAGGAATATGTCTGTTTTATTCATTTTCCAGGACAAGGCTGAGGGACAGACCTATTGGTGGTGGCTGCTGAGAGAAATGCAGCATGGGAGAGTACTGTCTTCAGCCCTAGGGTTCCAGCTGAGGTGGAAGCAGTGAGCAGTCTCCCACCTGGGACCTGTGATCAACCATCACATCCTTTCCAGCACTGAAGTAGTTGTGGAACAAAGTTTTGCAGGGAGCTGATATTTTCTAGGCAGCACTTGCTAGGGGTCAGTGTCTGGCTCTGAAGCAAACTCACTGGTGTGATAAAGTAGTAATTGGAGCTGGGCTACCCTCCTTATCCTCTGCTTTATCATCACCTCCTGCATCCTAAGTGGTCAGCTGTGTCCCATAGAAATAGTCTGTACTAGAAGATTTGTCTGCCTCACACAAAATAGATTCTGCTCTCTCCTATTCTTTATGAAATTCTGGTTGCTCTCCTCACTTCCTGCCATTCATTCTGCAGAGCTTTCAGAATCATTTCTCCGCTAAGCAAGACAAAGGTGGTCTCTTTCCCCACCCCAAACTGTTCCATGCTCATTCAGAGCAGCCTTGCTTGTTCCACTAACACAGCTCTGAGACAAGGGCTATGATAGGGATGATACATGTTTGTTGCTGCTTATAACTAGCAGCAGCATCAGAACACTCTCTCTCTCTCTCTCTCTCTCAGGCAACCACTACTTTCAAGTCCCTTTTCATCTTGCATAATGTTTGTACACCAATGCAAGGAGCCTAGGTATCAAAATGGAGGAACTAGAGTTACTGGTGCAGGAAGTGAAACCGGATATTGTAGGGATAACAGAAACATGGTGGAATAGTAGTCATGACTGGAGTGCAGGTATTAAAGGGTATGTGCTGTTTAGAAAAGACAGAAATAAAGACAAAGGTGGTGGAGTAGCATTGTATATCAATGACGAGGAAGACTGTAAAGAAATAAGAAGAGATGGAATGGATAAGACAGAGTCTGTCCGGGCAAAAGTCACATTGGGGAAGAAAGCTACTAGAGTCTCCCCTGAGATAGTGCTTGGGGTGTCCTATAAACCACTGGGATCTGATTTAGATATGGATTGTGTGACAAATTTTCTCCTCTACCTTGGTGGGTCCACTGCTTATTGGCAGATTTGCTCATCTCACAGATTCACCCTGTGGGTTGGGAAACAGTCCAGACACCTTTCCCTCTGGTAGAATCCACAGTCCAGCTCAATTCCTCCTGTGTTTGATCAGCAGTTGGGAGGTTTGGGGGGAACCCGGGCCTGCCCTCTACTCCGGGTTCCATCCCAGAGCCCTGTGGATTGCAGCTGTCTATAGTGCCTCCTGTAACACTGCATGACAGCTACAACTCCCTGGGCTACTTCTCCATGGCCTCCTCCCAATACCTTCTTTGTCCTCACCACCGGACCTTCCTCCTGATGTCTGATAACGCTTGTACTTCTCAGTCCTCCAGAAGTATGCCTACTCACCCTCAGCTTCTTGTATGCCTCTTGCTCCCAGTTCCCCCCCCCACACACACACTCTTCCTCTCCTCTGGCTCCCTGGCTCTCTTTGGCCTGACTAGAGTGAGCCCTTTTATAGCATCAGAGGGGCCTTAATTAGAGTCAGGTGCTTAACAGCCTCACCTGACACTTAGCAGGTTAATTGGAGTCAGGTGTTCTCATTAGCCTGGAGCAGACCCTGTTCTCGTCATTCAGGGAACAGAAAACTGCTTATCCAGTGGCCAGTATATCTCCCTTCTACTACTCTGCTGTTTCCAGCTGGCCTGGGTCTATCACAATAGAGACCTTTTTAATGTTTTTAATGAAGTAAAGACTAATAGGAATTGTGTGATCATGGGAGACTTTAACTTCCCAGATATAGACTGGAGGACAAGTGCTAGTAATAATAATAGGGCTCAGATTTTCCTAGATGCGATAGCTGATGGATTCCTTCACCAAGTAGTTGCTGAACCAACAAGAGGGGATGCCATTTTAGATTTGGTTTTGGTGAGTAGTGAGGACCTCATAGAAGAAATGGTTGTAGGGGACAACCTTGGTTTGAGCAATCATGAGCTAATTCAATTTAAACTAAATGGAAGGATAAACAAAAATAGATCTCTGACTAAAGTTTTTTATTTCAAAAGGGCTAACTTTAAACAATTAAGGAAATTAGTTAGGGAAGTGGATTGGACTGAAGAACTTGGGAATGTAAAGGTGGAGGAGGCCTGGAATTACTTCAAGTCAAAGTTGCGGAAACTAGCAGAAGCCTGCATCCCAAGAAAGGGGAAAAAATTCATAGGCAGGAGTTGTAGACCAAGCTGGATGAGCAAGTATCTCAGAGAAGTGATTAAGAAAAAACAGAAAGTCTACAAGGAGTGGAAGATGGGTGGGATTAGCAAGGACAGCTACCTTACTGAGATCAGAACATGTAGGGATAAAGTGAGAAAGGCCAAAAGCCATGCAGAGTTGAACCTTGCAAAGGGAATTAAAACCAATATTAAAAGGTTCTATAGCCATATAAATAAGAAGAAAACAAAGAAAGAAGTGAGACTGCTAAACAATGAGGATGGAGTGGAGGTTAAGGATAATCTAGGCCTGGCCCAAAATCTAAACAGATACTTTGCCTCAGTCTTTAATGAGGCTAATGAGGATCTTAGCGATAATGATAGGATGACAAATGGGAATGAGGATATGGGGGTAGATATTACCACATCTGAGGTAGAAGCCAAACTCAAGCAGTTTAATGGGACGAAAACGTGGGCCCAGATAATCTTCATTCAAGAATATTAAAGGAATTGGCACTTACTTAATTGCAAGCCCATTAGCAAGAATTGTTAATGCATCTGTAAACTCAGGGGTTGTATCATATGACTGGAGAATTGCTAACATAGTTCCTATCTTTAAGAAAGGGGAAAAAAAGGATCCTGGCAACTATAGGCCTGTTAGTTTGACATCCGTAGTATGCAAGGTCTTAGAAAAAAAATTTGAAGGAGAAAGTAGTTAAGCACATTGAGGTCAACAGTAATTGGGACAAATTACAACATGGTTTTACAAAAGGTAGATCGTGCCAAACAACCTGATCTCCTTCTTTGAGAAGGTAACATATTTTTTAGACAAAGGAAATGCAGTGGATCTAATTTTCCTCAATTTCAGTAAGGCATTTGATACAGTTCCACATGGGGAATTATTAGCTAAATTGGAAGAGATGGGGATCAATACGAAAATTGAAAGATGGGTAAGGAACTGGTTAAAGGAGAGACTATAATGGGTCGTACTGAAAGATGAACTGTCAGGCTGGAAGGAGGTTACTATTTATGTTCCTCAGGGATCAGTTTTGGGACCAATCTTATTTAATCTTTTTATTACTGACCTTGGCACAAAAATAGGGAATGTGCTAATAAAGTTTGGGGATGACACAAAGCTGGGAGGTATTGCCAATACAGAGAAGGACTGAGATATTATACAGGAAGATCTGGATGACCTCATAAACTGGAGTAATAGTAATAGGATGCAATTTAATAGTGAAAAGTGCAAGATCATGCATTTAGGGATTAATAACAAGAATTATTGTTATAAGATGGGAACGCATAGGTTGGAAGTAACAAAGGAGGAGAAGGACCTCGGAGTATTGGTTGCTCACAGGATGACTATGACCTGCCAATGTGATATGGCCGTGAAAAAAGTTAATGCTGTCTTGGGATGCATCAGGCAAGGTATTTCCAACATAAATAAGGAGGTGTTAGTACCGTTATACAAGGCACTGGTGAGACCTCATCTGGAATACTGTGTGCAATTCTGGTCTCCCGTGTTTAAGAAGGATGAATTCAAACTGGAACAGGTACAGAGAAGGGCTACTAGGATGGTCCGAGGAATGGAAAACCTGTCTTATACAAGGAGATTCAAAGAGCTTAGCTTGTTTAACCTAACCAAAAGGAGGTTGAGGGGAGATATGATTGCTCTCTACAAATATATCAGAGGGATAAATACCAGGGAGGGAGAGAAATTATTTAAGCTCAGTACCAGTGTGGACACAAGAACAAATGGATATAAACTGGCCATCAGGAAGTTTAGACTTGAAATTAGATAAAGGTTTTAACCATCAGAGGAGTGAAGTTCTGGAACAGCCTTTCAAGGTGAGTAGTAGGGGCAAGAGACATATCTGGCTTCAAGACTAAGCTTGATAAGCTTGTGGAGGGGATGGTATGATGAGATTGGTCTTTAACTATTAGCAGCAAATATGCCCAGTGGCTTGTGATGGGATGTTAGATGGGGTGGGATCTGAGTTATTGCAGAGAATTCTTTCCTGGCTGCTGGCTGGTGAGTCTTGCCCACATGCTCAAGGTTTTTCTGATCGCCATATTTGGGGTTGGGAAGGAATTTTCCTCCAGGGCAGACTGGCAGAGGCCCTGGAGGTTTTTCGCCTTCCTCTGCAGCGTGGGGCATGGGTCACTTGCTGGAAGATTCTCTGCACCTTGAAGTCTTTAAACCATGGATCTGAGGACTTCAGTGGCTCAGACACAGGTTTGATACAGGAGTGAGTGGGTAAGATTCTGTGGCCTGCGTTGTGCAGAAGGTCAGACTAGATGATCATAATAGTCCCTTCTAACCTTAATATCTATGATTCATGAGGTGAAGTAAATCAACAAAAATTAGTCTTACACATCAGCGGTGCCAGCCAGCCAGCAGTACAGCTATGGGGAAGGAGGCTGGGGGCAGATAGTACCTGCTATGATTGAGTTGGGGGAATCCTGTCCTCACAGTCCTCAGCCTACTGTTTCTTTCACTGAAGAATGAGATCCATCAGGTTGCAGCTTTAAACAAACTAACAGTCAGTTGCCCTACAGAAGGTCGCATTTTGACTTCACATGTGCAAGCTAAAGCCACAACAAAAAAGCACACAGGGCAAAATGTGACAAATGTTACTGACACTATGCTGAAATGGAATCTTTCAACATCAAAACACAAAATGGAAAACTCAGAACAAAAAAAAAATTCTAAAGTTGAGACAAAGCAAAATAGTAAAGTCAAAATGAAATAAAATACTCATTTGGGATTTTCTTCATAAAAAACATCAAAATTAAAATCTCTACAAAAATGTTTCAGTTTCAACAAGTGGGTAAGTTTCAGCAAAAATCCTGGTTTGTCAACATTTCTGATACCTCTAATTATTTATTTGAATATTGAATAATTTGCATGTCAGTCGTGATCAATTGTTATAACATCCTATGGACAAGATATTGATGTATCACCTAAAACGCTCTGGATCTCTTTGCAATATTCACAAGCCACACTAACACAAAATCAGATATACTTCCTCTGTGCCACCATCATCACAGGTTTTATCAAAGTCAGTGGGAATCTTTCCATGGACATCAGTCAGCATTGGATTAGAGCTATATCCAACAGCCCTTAGATGGGTGTGCATGCTCACAATACTTCTCAACAATGGGAGCTGGATGTATCCATCTGGGTCCATCCTATGTGTGTATCTAAAGCCAGATAAAATATAGAACGTGTGATATTACACATACACTGCTACCTCGATATAACGTGACCCAATATAACACAAATTCGGATATAACGCGGTAAAGCAGTGCTCCGGGGGTGGGAGGGGCACTGCACACTTTGGTGGATCAAAGCAAGTTCAATATAACACGGTTTCACCTATAACACAGTAAGATTTTTTGGCTCTTGAGGACAGCGTTATATTGGGGTAGAGGTGTACATATATTTATAGACCTACATTTTCAAAATCTACTAGTGATCTGAATGCCTCACTTTGAGTACCCTGAACCTGAAACAAGCATGATTTCTCAGTGGTTAGCACTTTGTAAGAGAGTCAGGCCTTTTTCAACTTAGTTACCCAAATTCATTAGTCACTTCTGAAGATTCAGCCCTCTATTCAGTGAAGTAGAGATGAATGTGTAACTTGCAAATGAAATAAGGAAGAGAGCTCATTGAGACCCTCCCTGAATAAAGGGAAACAATTATGCTGCTACCTAGTTGGTACTCCATTTAAACTCTTCCAGAAGTTAGTACTTTGTCTGGGAACAAAAATTCTACATAAATAAGTAAAACAAATGTAGCAACATGGTGACAGATGTCTTAGCATAATATATTTGTCTATTGCATGATGTCAAAACAGCTGTTAAAACAAACTAACTGCTCAATGTAAAATAAAGCTTTTCACCTGGAGAAGTAATTGGAAGATTATTTTGAAAATCAGCATATGTAACAAGTTATCTCAAAAAGATTTCTGCAGATATATTTTAGTTAGACTACTGTTATTGATACAGTATGAAGAAATAACTGCACTGCACAGGAGAGATAGTCCTAATCACTATACTAGCTAGACAACAATACATGACCTTCTAAAAAGAGAAGAGGGCATGTTCATGACCAGTGATGTGCAATTTGAAAATAATTATCCATGCATAGTGTTAAATACATATGTGTATGTCCGCACATGCACAAACCACAGCAACTTGGGGAAAATGTTTGAAACTTAATACGATATCAATATAAAATAATGCACATTTTTATTCATTTTTAAAATCTGGAGTCCATAATTTTGCAATACTATCAGATGCAAAAAACAAAAAAAAAAGTAATGGGAACAGAAAGAAAACACCTACTTATCTGTTTAATTTCTTCATTGAAATGACAGACATTAACATTTTTTTGTCCTGAACACAGAAAAGGTGTGTATAATTTTATATATTAGCATCTTTGTGGAAATCAGTCTGAGGTTATTCAGACATATCTTGTATTTGTCACTCATAGTTTGGTACATTTCTACAAATTTAAGTCGATTATTATATTAACACAGTATTCTGTATTTTACATTTGAGGACAATGATACCTTTAACAAATATTGTAGCCTTACAACAATTTTGTGGTGCATAATATTCTTATTATAATGGGTCACAAAGATGTTAAAGCTCTAATTTTAAGAAATGTCCTCTCATTTTAGGTACCAAAGCTACTACTATGTCAAACTGGACAACTCAAAATAGAAGGACCCAAAATTTGTATGCATTTCAAAAAAATTTTTGATGTACTTGACTTAACTAAATTCACATACAAAAACAGGCCAGATCCAGTAATTTAGTACGGCTCCATGGACTTAAATGGAGCAAAGCTGATTTGCATCAGCTGAGGATCTGGCCCATAGTCTCTGGCAGAGTTAGAAGTAGAAATCAAGACTGCTGATTCTCATTATGCCATTTGGGATATCTGCTTTCACACTGATCCCTATCAGTAAGAAATATTTTGGGGAAATGCTATGGACTGTTATATGGAGGTCAGACTAGATGATCACAATGGTCCTTTCTGGCCTTGGCATCTATGAAAGTACAAGGACAAAAAGTGAAATTCAGAAATCTAGTAAATAGTAGGGAATGGTTGGGAAACAGAAATTTCTTAACTCTTAAAAACTACTGGAGGATGTTATCACTAGAATAGGATGTGATGAACTCAGCAGACTTTCATACACCTGCAGTGAAGTGTCTATTGATCCATGAACACAGCTTGATAGTTTATGGCTCATATCACTAACAACTTAAATAAAATTCCAGTTTCCCTCTAAGTTATTTACTAAGAATTTTTTTTTAAACAATAGATGTTTGCAAAAGTGTTGTCAATGCAAAATCAACTTCCATAAAATGACACTATTGGAGTTGTTACAGTGTAACCCTAACATAGTCCCATTTATAAGAATGCAAGATATTACATTAGTTTTTCTCTCCTAAAGATAAGGTTTTTAAAGATTGGCACAGGACTCGTTGGCTGGTTTGACTTGATGCACATTGACATCTACCAGTCAATATATTAGTCTCAATCAGGTATTAAGAAGTCGAGAGATAGTCAATTGCTGTTGGTGAAGCAAGAAAAACTAATTTTGTTTCCATAGACCAAGATCTGACATAGTACATGGCTAAGGATGTAGTGAAGGCATTAGAGCTACCACTGAGATATTTGTACAATGGACTTAACATAGAAGATGCCCTGTCTGGGGCACCTTGGTCAAGATTCTGCAAATTGTGAAGGCATATCCTGAATGAAAAGATGTGCAAAGCACTTAAACAAAATAAAGATAAGAAAGCCACTCTAAAGCCAAAGTGAAGAGAAAGGTGAAGATTTATAGATTATAAGAAAAATGGCCAAATGTATAGCCAAGAGGAAAGCAGAAAAAGGTCAAGCATAACACTAAAGGAAAGCAAAAAAGCCAGTCTACAGCCAATAAGAAAAATGACTTCACCATCCATTGAGCAGTGGGGTCTGTTGTCTGGCTTGTAGGAAAAGGCATGTGGAAATAAATAAGTACCAGATTTTGTCATGCTCTGGTGTGGGCATTACCCTAGTCACTCCATTCTCAGGGTGCTGGGAAAGAACATTTCCAGATAGGCCAAGGTGAGGTGGGAGGGCTGGGGCAAACATGAAGTGAGGGTTAGGCTGCAATGTCACAACTCATTAAGGAAGCTTGGGGTGAATGTTCAGTTCAGCTACTCCACAGGAAAGGGATGCAGTAATCAGGTAAAATGGACTGGGAAAGGATTTAAAGGAGGTCTTCTTTAAAGGATAAGACATAGAAGGGTTTGGGGCTCCTATGACTGGTATGGAAGGGAACCATCCCCTCCCCATCTTATTAGCCCCCGCCATGTTAATTGAGGGGAAAGTTGGTAAGGTCTCAGGAGTGGGTTGGCTGGGGACCAGGATGGATAAAGAGGGAGAACTGACAGCAGCTTCCCCACATATATGTAAATGATTATGGAATGACCTGAACTAGACACTTATCTCTCAGGTACTCCCTGACATTAGGAATAAAGTTGCAGCCTAATCAACCCACATCCATGTCTCCTGTCCTTCTGGCATAGCCCAGACAATGTAAAAGGACAAGCCTAAAACAGAAGGCAAGAAAAAGAAAGAATCTGAATAGAGAGTAAGCTGAATATAAAACAAAATAATCCTTTTAGCAGAGGGAGAGTTTCAGGTCCTCTACCCTGTCCTCAGTGTAAAGTTAATAACTGCACTTTGGATTTTTCAGTATTAATTGATGTTGTCAGGTGAGAGCTTCAAAAGTGTAAATGGTCCAAGATTTGGGAAAGATATTTCTGAAAGTAAAAAGGACGTGCTGAAAAGAAATGTATGAAGTGACAACACTTTAGGTCCCACTACTACATCCAACAGCAGTGCTTATTATCTGTGTATCTTTTGGGTTATTACTAGAGCTGGTTGAAATATTTAAACATTTTCAGAGAAAATACATTGCTGCTGTTTTTAAACCAGCTGGTAGAGCTAGTCAGTTCAACAGCTTGGTAATGAAAAATTCTCAACGCTTTTGTTGCCAGTTTTTAGTTATTACTACTATTAATAAGCAGTTACTCCTGTTGCAACCATGTATGCCACCCATGCTCCTTGCTGCACTACAACACAGCCTAAGCAACCAGTCTTTTCACCTATTGTAGTACTAGGTATGGATTCTCCCTTTGGGATTCTCCCATTCATGTAGCCCAAGGCATATTTCTTTTGTAGGAAACATCAGTATTCAGATAAAACCAGGTTTGTAACCTGCTGGTTTACTTAAATAAAGAAAGCTAGTTAACCTTTAGCTAAACAATGTGTGATACACCATGGCCAGAGAGCAGCAGGAGAGTGTTAGCAAGGAGCCTTATTCCCTGAAAGGGGAGGAAGGTTTGCTATAGATCAACTAGAGCACCTGAAGCCAATTAGAGCACCAGCAGTCAGTCATGTGATTAAAAAAAAAACCTGCTTCAGTCAGACAGTGTGGGAGTTGGAGCAGAGAGCAGTTTGAAGGAGTTGGAGAAGAGAACAGTTTTGAAGAGAGACAAAAGGAAAGTTTGGAGGAGTGCTGCGGTGGGCTGAGAAATCCAAAAGAAACCCTAGGTAAGGGGAACCTGGGTTGTGTAGGAGGGCAAGAAGCCCCTTCACAAGCTGAAGGGCAGGAGAGGGAAGTAGCCCAGGGGAAGGAACCGCTACGTCAAGTGGTTCACCATAAACCTCAGGGCCCCTGGATTGGGACCAGGAGAAGAGGGCAGGCCCAGGTCCCTCCCTCTCCACTCCCCTCCTCAAGGACACTAGTGGGGTAATTAAAATACCGGTTCAGAGGCAAGCAATGGCGCCCTGAACCTTCCCCAAAGAAGGGAAAGTTGTGAGACCCAGCATAACAGTACTGGCAATTTGCCACAAATGAAATATGTTTCCGTGAAAGCTCAATCTGCATCTCCATAATTTAAGCCTCTCATTCTTGTGCTCACCTGATCCCTTAGCTGACAATGCTGCCATGGTGGGTGGGGTAATATCTTTTTATTGGACCAACTTCTGTTGAAGAGAGAGACAAGCTTTTGAGCCACACAGAGCTCTTTCTGAAACTGATCCAATAAAAAAAATTACCTCACCCATCTTGTCTTTCTAATATCCTGGGACTGACATGGCTACAGCTGCACTGCATACAATGCTTGCCACAACATTCTGCCCCCTGTACTGAATTCCCCAGCTTGATTTATGGTTTGCAGTTTAATTTGTTTATTGTTGGTTGTAACATAAGATTTAATATCTGTATGACTCATCTCCAGAGTTATCTATACCTCTGAGGTCATTCTGACATTTTTATTATTATTTGTATTACAATAGAACCTACAGGGCTCAGTTGAGATTGAGATTCTAACCTCTGAGAGACAGACTTTGCTCTGAAAAGCTTAAAATCCAAAAGGATAAGAGAAGAGGCACAAAGAGATGAAGTGGATTCACACAGCAGCTTAAGGACAGAACTAGAAAGAATCCCCAGGTCTCCTTGACTACCAGTCCAGAGTCCTAGCCACAAGACTATGTTACCTCACATCAACACAACTTTTGCAATTAGATCTTCACGTTGAGTAAGGCCATATGGAGAGTGTTAATGAGCTACTACTTTATCACCCGCTCTGACACCTCTGAGGATATTTGAGGTGTGATATTTATGGATGAAACTTGATAAAGTGCTGCTTGATAAAGATTATTATTTACACAGGGATTATTTCTCTGAATAATATTACTGTAGATTTCAGATGGGCAGATCAGGCACTAAACTAAAGAACACCATACAAATACCTGACAATTGGAGGGAGATGACAGGGTATTTCCTTCCTGACATTTTTTGTTCCCTACCTAGGGTTGCCACCTTTCAGGTACAGAAAAACTGACTGCTGGCCACCTCTCAACCACCACCAACAACAAAAAGGGTCCTAGTGGCAACTATAGCTAGTTATTACTAAAATGTTTTAGAGGACCATTTTACACACACATTCCACACACCCCAGACATGTATTTTTATTTTATAGTTTTTCTTACCTTAACCTAACACAGCACCACAGTTCAGACCATCAGGCGTATGAATTGTAGAGCACTGGTCACCTTGGTTACCATAAAAACTGCTCAGACTCTCTTCTTTTAGTGTCCACTCCATATAATTTATTCAAGTCACTTCTACCAACACCTATATAGTGCAATGTAACAATTCTAGCTCCTATTATCTTTAGCCCTTGTTCATTATAGCCCTAGGAGAAAAGGAACTCCCTCCCTCGGGAGATCCTTCAGTATGAACACTGCAAGCCCTGTCCTCCTCTCCTGCTAACACTTCCTTTTTATCAAGATAGTCAGCTGATGGGCCAATTAGTTCCTTAACTCACCCAACCTCCCTCCCTGATTAACAAATTCCTCAGTCAGGGGTTGCTGGGGAAACCAATTGAAACAACAGTGGTCAGCACTCTGATCAATCTATTAGGCCTCAGCACTCTGTCACAAGCACTTTAATGTGTCCCAAATGGAAAAAACAACAACAGAACGTCATTTTAAATCTTTTAACCAGCAAGGCAGTGCAAAAATTGGGCAAGCTACTTAAAAACTATTCAGGAGGCAACCCTACCCTCATTTCTCAATCCTAAATATATAATACTAAAGCAGGGATTGGCAACCTTTGGCACACAGCTTGCCAGGGTAAGTACCCTGGCGGGCCGGGCCAATTTGTTTACCTACCACGTTCGTAGGTTCAGCCAATCACAGCTCCCGCTGGTCGTGGTTTGCCACTCCAGGCCAATGGGGGCTGAGGGAAGCAGTGGCAGCCAGCACATCGCTCAGCCTGCGCCGCTTCCCACAGCGCCCATTGGCCTGGAATGGCAAACTGCAGCCAGTGGGAGCCACAATTGGCTGAACCTGCAGATGTAGCAGATAAACAAACAGGCCCTGCCTGCCATGGGCTTACCCTGGTGAGCCGCATGCCAAAGGTTACCAATCCCTGTACTAACGTGATTGGCTTAAGGTGGCACAATAAAATCTGTGGCAGGAAAGAAAACTGACCCCAGGTATCACAAGTCCCAGGCTTTTGCCTAACCACTGGATCATCCCTTTACTACAGCTGGATGAAAAAACAATGAGAATTTATTTTGTCATTAAAGCAAACAGCTGTGACTCTCAACATTCACAGGGAGAAGATCTGCTCACAAAGATGGCACCACTTTTTACAGTCACTTTTCAGACTAGAACCACACATTAAAATTATCATTACAGTGAAAGCCATTAAGAGTCAACATTAACTAAACAATGCCATACAGTTAACACTGATAGCAGTGTTCCTGCTAATGTTTTCCATCCATGTGCAGAATAAATTTTATGTGCACCATATTGAGGTCATGTGCAGCTGTGCACCACCAGTAGAAAGAAAAAACCTAGATATAATATATATATATATTTTAAAAGTTACCATAGGGATAATTACTCCAGCCAGGACAGGTTAGGCATTTTAGAACTCACTACTCAAAGAATTAAATTTAAGGATAAGAGAGAAGTAAAAATTATGAAATGCATATGTAAGCAGAGTCAGGATGAGCTCTACTCTGACATCTGATGGTGAATTGTGGCAAGTTGTGGAAAAGAACTTCAGGGGCTGGTCTTGTTTGCATAGGCACACCTACCCCGCATAGCATGAGCCCACAGCCACCCAAATGGTCACTTTGGCTGCTGTGGGATCCCCAGTTTCACGGTCATTGGGGCAGGAAGAATAAAGTGGTGTTACCTTGATTATGTGAATCAAGGCCAGTGGAACTGTTTTATGGCAGAGGGACTCACCATCAACTATGTAGCACTCGCTAGACAAGGGACATGGGTTCCAAAACCCAGTGAATTGAGAGAGAGGCTGGGGACAAGTATTTGTACCTGATAGTATAGGCTGCCTTTGAGGGCCTGAAATGCCAATTGCACCTCTGCTTCTCTCCACTGTTAAATAGCAAAGCTAATTTTGATTCTGTTAAGAGTCTAGTTACAGGCTGCTGTACCGAATTCACTTTGGGCCAATGGTGCGCCAGCACTGAGGCTCCCCTACTACAACCTGAAATCACTAAAGAGCTAAAATTACTAAGAGCTGAGATCACTGAATGCTGTGTTAACTAGTGGGGGAACCTGCAGATATATTGCTAAGTGGATGGCAGAGCAGAGCAGTTTGTGAGATGGTGAGTGAAGAGGAGCCGGGCAGTTTGCAGGACGGTTGAAGAGGCCCATGGGTTGGCGAGTGGAGTGAAGCGGGGCAGAGAAGGGCAGTTCATGGGATGGCTGGAATAGCTCATGGGACAGCTGGTGGAGTGGAGCGGGGAGAGCTAGGACAGCCAGCCTCTGACCACGTAAGGTGCCCCTTAACACCCCACGTGCCCCTTCCCCCCCCATTTCCACCCAGGCTGGCGGGGGTGTAAAATTCTGCAGATAAACTTTTGAACTCTGCCCCTGGTCAGTGCAGCCCCAGAGACTTTCGGGTTGTTGGACGTTTGAGTGATTTGGGTGTTGCTGAACTCTAGAGACTTTTGGGGTGTTGGACTTCTGGGGAAAATCTTGAGCCCTGTCGTGTCCCCACCCCACTCTGTGGAGATGGAGTGCAAGAGGGGAGGGGGACACCTTGACATCAGTGCCCCTTCCCCCCACCCCAGTGTGCACAGCAACCAGGAGGCTCCCGGGAGCAGCTGTCTAGGGCTCCAAGGCATAGGGCAGGAGCAGCATGGCAGTGGCCAGGAGGGACACCTGAAGTGCACTGCACTTGATAGCCTTCTGGGTGGCCGCTTGGCTGTGCAACTTAAAGGGAACTTAGACTGATTGACAGCTTCTATTCCATACAGCACAGAGTAGGGAGGAATTGTAGCCACTGTGCAATTGCCTGCTTAAAAAATATTGTCTTTTAACTGATGTCCACTCTAAGTCATTCTTTATTTTACTACTTAAGATACAGATGTAAGTGAAATTGATTAAAGCACAACTCCCTGTTATAATATAAATGAAGGCATAAGATGCAGTGCATACTGTTGTATGCACTTTTATTATGCTATGTTATTAATTAGTTTATCATAACGTTTGCTTTGTAGGAAAACTGAACCAGTTCCTAAATGGCATCACTCAAATTCTATAAGAAATTTTATTGATCCAGACCAATGTTTCATACTATTGAACTGCTTTTGTGCCTCACATAATTAAAGCTTCTTTAGATTCTGGACACATCTTCAAAGCCAATATAATTTACTTTCTAAATGAGTATTGATTTGATCATTTTGTTTACTTAAGCGAAGCAATGTAAACAATATTACAGGCATTGTAATCCTTTTTGTGCAGCCAAGAGAGACTGAACTGGATAAACATCAAACAACTCAGCATGTAGGTGTGACTGGAAATCTCAAGTTAAAGTTACCCAACCTATCTGACTTACCTCCATCTATAGCTGGACAGGAATTTTTCACCAAAATTTTTTCTTTGGGTAATACTCATTGTTAAAAAGTAAGTATTATGTTGAAACATGCTTTTTTCAACAAACTTTGGCCAAAACACATTCAAAGATCTGACAGAAACTTGCCTGGTTTCCTGTCAGTTCACATGGTGGGTTGCTGGGAAGACACATTTTCCAGGGTTGGTGGCATAATGAAAAATTTCAGAAATTTCTTTCTGTGGAAAATTTTGAAATGTCACATTTTTGTTCCACGTTATAGAATCATAGGGCTGGAAGGGACCTCAAGAGGTCTTCTAGTCCAGTCCCCTGCACTGCAGGCAGGACTAAATATTATCTAGACTATCCCTGATAATCTCAGACTAGACCGGCAACTCACCCCACTCTATGGGGACCCTTTGTAAATATTCAGATTGACTTTATAAGCATGCCAAAATGCTGCTCTTATAAATATATGTTAGTTTTAGTAATGTATTTCCTTGTAAAAGGCAAATGCCAAAACTGTTGTAAAACTTTGGCATACTTGTGAGTAACAACAGTGAATGTGAACCTAATTTTACTGGACAAATTATAACTAAGTCATGTGCAGCTTCACAGATCCAGTATGGCCAAATGCCCTTAGAAGGCCACTTCCAATTTCTACCAGGGCACCCAGTGCAACTATCGACAGTGCCCTGCTGGTGTTGACTCAGATGAACATCATTTAATAGATGACACAATGCTTAATTATTGCCAGACACTAATGAAATGTGTTAGGTCTTTTTATATGCAGTAGCTCTGCTGCTCGCTGAAACCAGAAAAATGGGTCTACACGAAGGTCCACCAGTGAGGAACTGCCCTGGCCCCATGCTGAAAGACCCTCATCAAATCCTGTTAATTACCAACACCACTGTGAAGTGCCAAGAATTGACTACCTGCCCATGTTTCTCACTGTAATGGCTCTCCGACTGATGATCGGTCTATCTTTCCTTCTAGTGTTTTTACTCCTTCTGGACGACAGGAGTGAAGGACAAGGTAAAAGAACTGGTAACTTTTCCTTTGTCTGCTGACAAACCCACTGAGCCTTTCTAAGAAAACAGCCTCTCCACTTGAGGACATAATAAAGCCTCAAAACAAGCAAGGTGATTGTGCTAGTAACCTCTCCCTTGCGGCCTCATTGCTGGACAGCTAAGTGAATTAAGACTACGAAATCTCGAAGAATAGCTTGCGGAAGCTAGCCAAAACTATCTGAAAAAAAATGAACTTGGGGTGGGGATGGAAAAGTAATATTTTTCTAAATCTTAGCCAATCAGTAGCCTCACTAGTAACAACCAAGTATATATCCACAGGACTTGCCTGGCCACGGGAATATTTTCCTGCATAAAGGCTATTCCAGTAACCAACAATATAGCCTGTACCCTGTTGTAGTATTCTCCCTCCCATATGACGAATCTAAGGGGTTCAAATGGACCATACTTAATCCCAGGCAGGGTAAATTTGATTAAATGCTACCCTGGGAACCGTGAAGTCTCCCTGCCTTTATCCCACTTCTAGAGCACTGCTACCTGCCCTATTGCTCCTAAGGGGTTGCCCTTGGGTTAGTACAGCAGCAGACTTAGGGTGCATCCTCCTGCCAAAGGAGGGTCTTAGTTGGCTCCTTGTAGGATGGGAAAAATAGTGCCACTTCTGTTTGGAATATTTACAAAAATCAACAGCATGATAAAAAATTGGACCAGTTGGCCCAGGCCACAGGCTTATTTCCGGGGCACTGGTGAGCAGTATCCGGGCTGGAGTGGGAAAGTTGTATGTTGTCTCCACTCTTAGTTCTCTAACCCATGATTTACTGAAAAAATGCTTTTAAGCATCACTGAAGCAGAGAAGGTATTGCAGTGAGATCTGGCTTGTTCTCGGTATGGGATTTTCTGCACGACCAGCTAATGGCCGTTCAGAGAAATCTTGGACACCAGGCTTGGCCCGCCGCCCTTATGGATGCTTCAGGCGTACCATCTGATTTGTGGCCCTAGAGGCACACTTGAAAATTTTCTGACTGGAAATGCTGGTGCTCACAGTGCTCCTTCCAGGCCTATGGGCCTGTAAAAGGAGTGTGGGTCCCCACCTATCGAATCCTTCCAGGCCCCCGGGGCGGTTGCTTGTGGGACTGGGTGGCTCACCAAGATATGTGGGGAATCAAGCCCCCGCACAGCCCTAACCGCTTCTTAATCAGTGCCCCAGCAATAGCCCCTGACCTCTGGATAGGAGTGGGAAACCTATGGACTTACTGGCCCTTAGAACCTCCCCAGCTTCAATGCATTAGGAAACTCGAGCCTGGGGAAGTCATCACGGTCCATCAGCATGTGTGTTGGGAAGGCAACAGACACATTACAACCCTTGGCTCTCAGACCCTCCTGCAGGCCAATAATAGCTGTATCTATCTCAACACATCCATCCTATCAGACGTAGCTTTCAAGTTAGTCACAGCCTCCGGTTCTCATGATATATATTGGCCTTCAGAAAGATCATACAGAGCTACACTGGAATTCCAAATTCCCTTTGACTGGACCTCTGTAGTACCCGATCGTTTTCACTCCCTATTATCCCTTTTACCAGAAAATCTCTCTGTTGCAAAACCAACTCTATCTCCTTGAAAACGTGTATCAAACCGAACTAAATGCCTTCCAAACTGCCCATATCACCTCCTCTCTCTGTGTAGAAACTGATGTCCTATGCCAGGTCACAAAAGTCCTCCATCCCTCACAGAATCCATGGTACCTCTGGGCATTATTGGGAGGGGGACTGCTAATAAATTAGCTGTTTGGTTATTGCTGCTGCCGATCGTGTTGCCAGCACAGCCCCTGCTTAAAATCAACCCCGCCTGCCCCTCCACAACCGGTGGCCTTAGCCCCTATGATGGAATTGGCCCCTCCGTTGATGAATCATACCCCAGACCATCCACTATATATATCCCTAGAGTTTCCCCATGAAGAGGAAGAAGCCCCTCACTTGGAAATCCAAGATCGAATGAATATTCAAATTTAGGAGTCTGGTGCCATAGAGAGGCACCAAAAGGAGGAAATGATAGGGAAAATGAAATCCCCTCCACAACAGGGGCTTTTCTGTTGCCCCCCAGAGCAGAGACTTTTCAGTTGTCAGGATTTTGCAGGCCAAACCCTTGGCTGTATTAACCCTAACTTCCCTAAAACTTGTTTACACAGAGATACTGTCTGGAAAAGTACTAGCTGGGGGAAAGGAGGGGGCCCTGGGGGAGCCATTGCAGCTTTGCAAGCTATATTGTAGCAATAAGTGCTTGCTTCGACTCCCCCTGGTAAGGGCAGCCTCCCCCAGGTATGGGTTAGTTTCCCCCTGGTAAGGGTAGCCTCCCCCAGGTACGGGTAAGAATCCCCCTGGTAAGGGTTAGTTTCCCCTGGTAAGGGTTAGTTTCCCCCTGAGAAGGGTATATCTTTTAGCCATGGAGAAAAGACATTTTGATTTATATACCGGATTGGCACTGGACCGGGTTAAAAACGCCCCCGCTGCCGGCTTTGATGCCCCGGCCGGCAGTGTTAAATATGTTAGGGGAGTGATTAGAGTCACTGGACCAATGGATAAGACTGGAGGGATAGAAATGAAGTCTCAAGAGATTGAGGTTGAAGACCAGGTCCTTCCAGGCCATGAGAGTGTGGAGGAAGAGGAGAAATTTGGTAAGGACCGAGGTGAGGAGATTTTATCGATTTTACCAATGGTTTTTACTGGGAGCACTTTTAGTAATTTATTGATGGACAAGATCTATCTAGATTTTAAATATTTGAGTAATTTTGATGATCCATATATTAGGGAGCCTGTGGATTTTAATTGTGATTCACAAAAGTATTTTAATTTGTCCAGGCTGAAAAAGGGTTTTAGTAAAGATATGGAACATGGGATGGATGATAAAATTAATATTTCAGAGAGTAGCTCTGTGAAAAATGGGGTTTTCTATTTAGAATACCCAGTAGACAAATTTAATTGTCCAATTTGTCAACAGATTTTAGCATCATTTGGGAAATGGGCTAAGCATATTAATGTGGTGCATCATAGTAAGGCCATACGGGTATTGTGCAGTAAATGTGGGAAATCTTCTCAGTTTCATAATATCGCTTGCCACCACCCCAAGTGTGCGCCCAGGGAGGTGGATACCCCGTTAAAGGGTCATGCCTGTTCTGTTTGTGGGCTTGCGTTCCATACTCAGTCGGGTCTCAGCCAGCACTGTAGGCATAGACACCCAATTGTTAGAAATGAACAGAGAAAGGAGGCTATGGTTGCCAAGAGAAAGGTGAAAGAAGGAGCATCGCGTATGCGGATATGGACGAATGAGGAAATGGAGCAACTTATAGATTTAGAGAGGAAGTATGCAGGGAAAAGGAATATTAATAAATGCATAGAACTTGAGCTGAAGACCAAAACTAATAAGCAAATATCTGATAAAAGACGGGAATTAGCAAAGAAAAGGACAGTGATGGATAAGGATATGGATGGAGGAACTGAGGTTAGAGACATTATAGATAATATATTAGAAGTTCCTCCTCCAAAGGAAAAGATTTTACCATTAAAAAGTCACTCAGAATTAGATCAAGTAGGTCAAATTTGTAAAAGGGGGAGAAAGAGTAACGATGGAAAGGAGATAATTAATAGTTTGGTAGGAATAGAAAAATTATTGAAGGAAGGATCAACTAAAGCCCTGGGGTGGGCTAAGTTAGAAAAAGTATGTGTCTCATTAGTAGAAAGAGAAGAGAGTGATAAGGATAAACAAGTAAAGATTGGGGAGAAAGGGAAAGGAAAGAGAGGAAGGAAGACTCAATCTAGTTCACTTAGGAAATATGCTGCAAAAAAGGCAAAATATAAGTTTTATCAGATATTATATAATAAAGATAGAAGAAGGTTGGCACGAGTTATCATGGGTGAACCGGATAAGGTAAAGTGTGGGATCCCCATGGAGGAAATAGAAAGATATTATGTAGGGATTTTAGGGGAAACTGGACATGGAAGCATAGCAGGGTGGCCTTCATCCACAGAGAAGACAGATAATGATTTATTACTGAGTCCGATCTCTGTGGATGAAGTTAGGAATGTTTTAAGGGAAATTAAAAAAGATAGTGCCCCAGCCCAGATAAAATCAAAGTAGGGGATCTATGGGATATTTTTAACTTAGACTCCTTAATACTCACAAAAATTTTTAATATGTGTTTTTTAGAGGGACAGGTCCCTAATGATTTTAAAGAAAATAGGACAATTTTAATACCAAAAACACAGGATGAGGAGGAGTTAAAAAAGCTGACCTCCTGGAGGCCGCTAACGATTGGATCGATATGGATTAGAACTTATACAAAGATTTTAGCTAAAAGATTATCGGAGGCAGTTAAAATATGTAATAGACAAAAAGGATTTATAGCTGCCTCCGGATGTGAGGAAAATATCTCAATTTTAGATGATTTAATGAAAGGAGCTAAACGCAATGGTGATGAGATAGCCATAGTGTTTGTGGATTTGGCTAAAGCGTTCGATTCAGTAGGACATGGGCATATAATAGCGGGGTTAAAAAGATTTGGCGTAGACCAACATTTTATTGGAATTATTAGGGATCTTTATGAGAATTGCACAGCAAGGGTGTGGGTGGGGGAATTTTATTCTGAGTCTACTTTAATTAAAAAAGGGGTAAAGCAAGGTGATCCTCTGTCCCCTATTTTATTTAATATTGCCATGGATCCGCTTTTAACGACAATGGAATTTGAGGGGAGTGGTTTTTATGTTCAAGATAGTAAAGTCACATCGTTGGCTTTTGCGGACGAAGTGGCGATTTTAAGTAATTCTTATGTAGGGATGAAGAGAAATCTGGGCATTTTAGAGAGATTTTGTAATAGTACCAATCTTCAGGTGAATGTGAAAAAGACTAAAGGTTTTCACATTTTTACTAAATATAAGACCTATATAGTGAACCCTAAGGAAAAATGGAAAATAGGAAAGGAAGAGATCGAATATGTCCAACCAGGGGAATTTGAGAAATATTTGGGTGCTAGGATAGATCTGTGGATAGGTGTGGGTGGACCTCCGTTAAAGGAGAAGATGAAAGAATGGAGTAAGAGTTTAATGGAAGCTCCTTTAAAACCAGCTCAAAAGTTATTAATCCTGCAGACTTATATTTTACTGAGATTATTTTATAACTTGCTTTTAATGGAGCCTTCTTTTAACCTTTTAGACGACTTTGATGTTTTAGTTATAAAAATAGTGAAGGAGATTTTACATTTACCGCAGTGTACTGCCGATGGGTTATTTTATTCTAGAGGGAGAGATGGAGGGTTAGCCCTTACGAAATTTAATATACAAATCCCCAATATGTTAATTAGTAAATGGAGGCGGCATATCGTCTCTAGAGACAATTGGGTAGATTTATCATATTTGTATGCCGGAGAAAATCTTGTTGATAAAATATTGGAATATAGTGCAGTAACTCCTCATCCTAGAAAGTGGAGAGAAGAGGAGTTCTTAAGATGGTCCAAATTAAGATGTCAAGGTATAGGGATTAGATATTTTAAAAATGATAGCATTAGTAACTTGTTTTTTAGAAATTCAGATAAGATTAAATCCGCAGCATATATAGCGGCATTGCAACTAAGGGCTAATATATATCCTACAAAGGAAACATTGGCGAGAGGTAGGGGTGGAATGAATGCCCTATGTAGATGGTGTGGTAAAGTTAAGGAGACTGCTCCACACATCTCGGGCCAATGTTATAAAACGAAGGACATAAGAATTAAGCGACATAATAGAGTAGTCTCGGCGGTAGTTGACAAGGTGGGTAAACTAGGTTGGAAGGCAATGGTTGAGCCTCATTTAAGAAATAGGAAAAGGGAATTAAGGAAACCAGATATTATTTTTGTAAAGGGAGATACAGCAGTGGTAGTCGATGTCACAGTGCGGTGGGAGGATAATGATGGGAGTTTGGAATGGGCTCACGAAGAAAAGGTAGTCTATTACCTTGAATTGGAGGATGAGATCAAAAAATTAATGGGAGGTAAAAATATCCATTTCTTTGGGTTTGTAGTTGGGGCGCGTGGCAAGTGGAGTGAGGGAAATGATGAGTTATTAAAGATTTTAGGTATTGACAGAGGGAAAAATTTTAAAGAAAATATATGTAGACTCGTTTTATACTCAACAGTTGACATGCTGGCTATGTTCAGTGACTGGTAAAGATCCCGGAGTCCCCATTCCGTGTATTTTGCCGAAACTAAATTTTAGCTATGTTTGTTTCCATGACTAAATTTAGTGCTATTTACTATCTGTCCTTTTAGAAGATGGTTTATATATATATATATATATATATATATATGTATAAAATAGATTGATTTTGTTTATATTTTTAAATTATTAATTGCTATATAGCTAACTTTAATTTTTACCGGATATGGATGCGGACTGGCCGCAGAGTAACCAGGAAAGGGCAGGTAGTCACGCCTGTACATGAATAACCGCAAGTTAAAGGTCACGGAACATTTAGGCCCACATGACCACCTAACAAGGGAAACAGGATGGTTATGGCAGAGTGCTACTGAATTTGCAATAGCTGAACCATATAAGGAAATTATCAATTGTGTGTTGCTATGGCTGGCAGAATTAGCAATGTAAGTGCCAAATAAGGATGTATTGGATGTATTGCTGAGTGACGCTTTGCAGTTTTCAGCTTTAAAAGCTTAGTAAAATTTGTAATATGCAGCGCAGCCAACCCTCTGCGTAGGGAACCGCTGCTCTCCCTGTGTGCACACTTGTAATCAATAAAAGAGCCTTGGGCTGTCTGATCTAAAATCAACGTGTGGTCGATTTTCCACAACATTGGCTTGGTCTGTATAATATCTTATACAGCAATCTAATTCTGTTAAAAGTCAAAAGATGAGATGCTGTGCTGATTTGACACTCCACTGTTTATGGCAATGGGCTTGTACAGGCTCTAAATCAGCTCAGATTTCTGCTGACATTGCTTTATTTTACAGTACCTACAGTGCGCATTAAGAGCCAAATTGTGCCCTGACATACTGGACGGTAGAAAAAGAGAGAGGAAATATCTATCCCTAAACTGTTTTGAAAGATTTAAAAATTCCATGATGTTTTAGGTTCATTAACCAAAACTGATTCAGCATATCACAGTAGCTGTTCTCACTAACTGTTATGGTACTACAAGAACCACATCTACATAAAAATGAACAATTCCAGGATAGCTTTTTTCTAGTGCATGAGATATTAAAAGGTTTATTTTCAAGGTCAAATGACCATCATAGCTCTCTCCACTTAGAGTTATTCAGCAAACACTCACATGCATGCTTAATTTTATGCACACGAATAGGCCCATACAGAAGTAAATGGCACTGTTCACATGTATGAAGTTAAGCATGTGTGAGAGCATTTGCAGCATTGGAGCTTTAGGGACATCTATCGCGCATCCATGGCTTTCCATGGGTGAAATGCAGTGCAAACATTGACCCCCCCCACACACAAGAGATTCATGTGCATATATGCATACACGAATCTATGTATCTAATTTGCAAACCCAAATGCCAGAGCAAGACATACAGTGTGAATCACTGCGCATGCAACTGACTAGTTGCCTGTCTAACTGGCTGATTGCAAATGCAATTACAGAGAAATACACAAGCAAATTATGTGTTTAAAACGTTTATAAATGCATTTATGCATGCATTTGAGAGTGCAAATTTTGAAACGCCAGTCCTTAATTTCATTCTTACAGTATAATACATAAGCAACAAAATAGAGTAAGATATTTCATTTAGGGTTAGTGCAAAGGAGCAACTGGGAATGTCATTTGCTCATTTCTGACAGTAATTCACTACACATGGGGGAATGAGAATTATTGTTAATTTGGCAGTTGAAGAACATGCAGCATATATTCAGCTACCAACAGTGTCTTGTTCATTGTTCAGCAGCTGAAGATACAAAGGTGGAAGATTTTTGAATCACAATATGCAGCATCTCTTTAGTTAAAACTCTATTTACTGGAGGAGACCTTTTCAGGCCAAAATTATAGTCAAAGTCTATATCGCTCACTATGACTTGTTCTATTGTTTGTATGATGACAAAGGAGAGAATACCCATGGCCACACTCAATTACACCATTGGTAAAGTATGCCAAGAGGCAAGTGTGTGCTGTGCAGTCACAAATGTTGAACATTGTATTGGCAAAATGTTGCAAATTAGCCTTTGCATAAAAGAAAACTATCTGGTGAAGTAGGCTAAGAACAGGACTTGAACTAACAGATCTTGAATTGTTTCTGTCAATGAATAGCTATAATAATACCATGTACTTATATAACAGTTTTCAAATATTATTCAGTTAGGCACAATTGGGTATTATCTCCATTTTGCATATCAGAGAACTGAAGATATGGAGAAGTTCAAGGTACATAGCAGGTCATTATCAGCAGAGTGATTAAAACCCAGATCTTCTGCTTTCCATGTGGATGCTTAATCCACTATCCCACAATATCTGTGACTGTTTTAATAATCTGCAAAATGTGGTTAATAATATTTATATATCAGCAGTTGTGGACTCTTTCAAACCTTTAGATTTCGTTTCCTTAATTTCACAGATGATTAAACTGAGAAACATAAGCTAGGTGTCATCTCCAAGGTCACAAGAAGTCAGCATCAAAACTTGGGTACTTTTGCACCCTATCACTGTACTTCTCCGACCAGTCATTTAGAGGCAGCTTTGCAAAAGTATTTAGGAGTCTAAAAAAAGCAGATAGACAGATAATGAGATTTTCAAAAAGATCCTAAACAGGTTAGGATCCTAACTCCTATTGAAATCAATGTGAGTAATGAACCCAATTTATTTAGGCACTTCTCAAAATCCCACTAGGTGCCTAATCTGCATCACTAGTTACCTGAATAATTTTGAAGATCTGGCCCTTATTTACTTTCTTTGATCCTCAGTTCCAGAGCTGCTAGCACAATTGTATTTGCATGCACAAATGAGGTAGCTAGTCTTATCTCATTTGCAGGTACCACTGCAGTTACATAGGCAACACAAAGATTTTTGGGGAGCCAAAAAGGGAGTGATTCAAAAGTCTAATGTTTATTATATCCTCAGCTTTTGAAAGATGGGTTATGAATATCTGGTCATAAGAGTAGCACAAAAGCCCACCTTTGCCACTTAATGAGCTTGCTAGGCTATAAAGTGCATCCATAATAACATTAAACACTATAAATCAAATCCTAAGAAGTTATGAAGATCTATAAGCATTTGAAATTCCCATTAGATTCCATGGGAGCTTCAGATGCTAAGCATCTATCAAGATTTGGCTAGGTGCAGGGGAGAGCTTGGGGACTACTCTCAAAGCAGCCAATATTATCTCATGACAAAAATTATTTTCCTACATTTGTTTAGAATTCAGAAGCTTACGATGCCCAGTTTTAAATGGTATCTTCAGAGCTTGGTGATGCGCACTGACCTAGTCACAGTTTGGCATGCAAGAACAGAAGAATTAGATCTAATGTGACAAGACTCCATTACTTCTATACTCCGAGCACTTGACAAGCAGCTGCAGGAAGAGCTTGGGAACCATTTTCATCCAAATCCAAATGCCAGTAAAGGAATGATGCTACTATTTAAATAGAACTTAAATATTTCAAATTCACAGATTCAAATTCACATAAAGATGAATCATGACTATTACCACCCCTAAGGGACCTTAATAGGCTTTGGTTGCTTTTTCTCCTGAGGTGAAGAAGAAAAGATCAAAATAGAGATTTCTCTCCATCAGACACGCAGAGAAATTGTTCTTTGACCCTTAATAATGATTCTGACAGCTATTTAATGTCAGTGACTGGGAGATGTGCACTGAGAGTTTATCTAAAATGTTTGACAAGTGCTCTTTGTTTGTGTTGGATTTTTTGAGGGGGTCAGACGGTTACAAGAAGAGGGTGGGTACACAAGAGTAAAATTATTGCACTCGATATTATGTTATAAAATGGGCAGGACTGAGAAGTGCATTAATTGGCCTAAAGGGAATGTGACTGGAGGTGTTAACAAACCATAACTACTAGCTTAGAAAGGGAGGAAGCAGGCTTCAGAGCTGGGATGGCCTGACAAAGGGATCTTATGTCAGAGGCAGAGAAGACGTAGGCTATCCAGCAACCCTGAACATGCAGCGCTGAGAGCAGCCATACCTGAGCTTTCTTTTCTTAGGGTTCATTTATCTGTAAGTCAAACCCCAGGAAAGGAACTGAGTTTGACTTTATGCAGGATGCCTTAGATCAGGGGAAAAGCCACCTGCTCACAAAGAGATTGGCTATGCTGGTGGTTAAGACACAAGAGCATGAGTGAAAAAGTGAAGGGTTCTGCTCCTGGCACTGCTACATACTCACTGTACAGCTTTAGCAAGTTGCTTCAGGTAAAATTTGCAAAAGCACTGAAATGACTTAGGTACTCAAGTCCCACTTTCAAAAGCTATATATACGCACTTAGGAACCTCAGTCTCATGGACAGTCAATGGACTTAGGCTCTTTACTGCATAACTCACTTTTCAAAATGGGCCTTAAGCACCCAAGCAACTTGGGGCTTGTCTATACAGCAATTTAGTGTGAGGAAAGCTGGCGTAATAAGTCTACAGCACGGTAGCCTGGTGAACATTAAGTCTCCATGTGGACCCTGATGCCACACTGCTGGAAGTCTGTTGACATCATTGAGTATGCAGAATGCCACCAGACATTTAATTAACCATAAATACCTTTATTAAATCCAAAGGCCAAATTATATTTATATAGTTGTTCTAAACATGTCTGAAAGCTTAATCAATAAGCAATTACTACACCCACAATAACATAATCATAAATATTTGATCAGAATACTTACAAAAGAATCAATTCCAGGTATAACCCTCTCATCATGGCTTGCTCCAGCATGATCATATAGCACCTGAAAATACCCCTAGCAAACCTGGTTCTTTTATACTGCGCAATACACAAGTGAAGTCATGTTAATTGTTACTGTTTTACCAGTTTAGATTGACCCTTTTCATACACATGCTATCATTGTAAGATAACACTGATATGTAAAAGGTTATTATTAGTTTATCACAACTTTGCTTTGTCTGCTAGAACCAGTTTGTTATCATCTCCTATAAAACTGTTTATTTCCTGGAAGCCATCTTCTTATCTCATTAGCCTTGTTGCAAGCTTAGCATCGTCCCAAAGCTTGTCTTGCTAGATGATGCCACATTTCTTCTAGCTTTTGAACTTATTATTTTCGAGACCTTACCACATTTGCTAACTACCTACATTTTGCATAGGCTGCAAAGCTCGCATACTGTCTTAATTATGCTAAACTTTAACCCTCTATATATCTATTTAATCCTAGACATGCACTGAAAGTTCCATAGAATGTTTTGATCTTCTGCAGCTTCAAGCAATGGTAGGTCAAAGTGCCCTGTTGAACTGTTAGTGTGCAGCAACATGGTCCACTTGGCCAGTTAGTGCTCACCAGGCTAGAGCACTGTAGGTTTACACCCCAGATTGCTGCACACTAAATTGCTGTATAGACATACCCACAGGCGCTCTTGAAAATGTTATCCTGAATCCTTCTGTCTCTCAGTTTCCACAGTTGTAAAATGGGGCTAACCAATATTACCCTATCTCAGCGTCATGTCGTCAAGCTATAGTCATTAATGGAAGCTTGTATGGAACTGAAAAGTCAATTAAGTCAAAACAAAACACTTGACCTTATCAAAATTAAATATTTTGGAATATTTCATTTTTCAACACATTCTGAGATTTGGACTTTCGTCCCCAATTCAGAGTGAAACAAAATTTTGTCATTTACCATAGTACAGAAATTTCATTTTTCAGCCAATTTTACCTTTAACTTTGTGTTTGCAATGCTAAGGTGAGAAATGTTCCCAGTTAAGCTTTCTAAATATAAAACTTAACTTGACAGTGGACAGGCTGCTTCTATAGCGCTGCAACATGGGTGGGCAGGTGAGGGACAAGTGTAGAAAGGCCTCCGAAGTTTGGGTGCTTGCAATCACCAACACTTCATGCTTTGAGAAATGTCAAAGGAAAACTCTATATTGCTGCTCCAATCTGGCCATCATAGTCTGCAGTCCTTCAAAACTGAATTCTGCTTTATTACAATATTTCACTTTCACAAGAGAAACTACTTTGGAAGCATCCAAACAATTTAAACAAGTAAATGTCAGCAGACAAACTATTTCAGAAGCACTGTTAAGTGTGACAATCAAGCTAGGGGGAGATGTATGCGGAGGGGAATTAGTACAGAGTTTAGGGCCTACGTTTTCAAAATTGACTGAGGATTTTAGATGCTCAATCTGAGCCACCTTCAAGTGGCTTGATTTTCAAAGGGGGGTGCTCAACACTTTAGAGAATAAGGACCTTTCCAGTTTACAACATGTAATTAGGCTAGGAAACTCATTGTTGTGAGTAGCAAGATCGAAAGACAGACTGGATATTTATATGGCTAAAAAGAATATCCAGAGTTATAATCATTAATGCTAACAAACGAGTACTTGAAGGGAGATAAAACTTCATGTTTCAGGGCTTAAACCAGAATCCAAGTATAAGAGATCAGGGTGAGAATGTCAATGGGGAGAAATTACCTCCTATATGCCTGTAATGCGGTTTCTTGAATCTTCTTCTGAAGCATCTGGTGTTGGATACTGTCAGAGAAAGGATACTGGACCAGTTGTACCACAGGTGAATAATAAACTATGTGACTCAAACTGGGGACCTAAATCCCTAGTCACTTTTGAAAATGTAGGACGTGATCTCTAGGGAAAAAGTAAGCCCCTGAGTTCCTGCCCCAGGAGGATAGCACCCAGCCCCTCTCTTGCTGTTCCCCCTCCCCATAGCCTCAGCTCACCCCGCTGTCAGCACAATGCTCTGAGCGGTGGGCTGCAAGCACCTGGGGCAGCGCAGCTGCAGAGCCGGGGCCTGACCTGGTGCTCTGTACTGCACAGAGGCGACAGCGAGGCTGGCTCCAGCTGGGCTGCTCGGCTATAGTGCTGCCAGATACTGGTGGTCCAGGCAGTACAGTAAGGGAGCAGGGAGCGGGGGTGGGGTTGGATAGAGGGCAGGGGAGTTCAGGGTGGTGGTCAGGAGGCGGGGATGTGGGTAGCTGTCGGGGCAGTCAGAGGGCAGGGAACAGGGGGCATGAATGGGAGCAGAGTCCCAGGGAGCAGTCAGGAAGGAGAGGGGGGATCAAATGGGATGGCAGGGGGCAATCAGGGGCAAGAATTCCAGGGGCAGTCAGGGGACAGGGAGAAGGGGTGGTTGGATGGGGCAGCGGTCCCAGGGGTGCAGTCAGGAATGAGGGGGGGTTGGATGAGGTGGCAGGGGGCAAACGGGCAGGGGTCCCGGGGGCTGTCAGAGGACAGGGAATGGGGGGGTTGGATGGGGCAGGAGTCCCGGGGGGCCGTCAGGGGGTGAGAAGTAGGAAGGGTCGGATATGAGGCAGGACCGGGCTACAGCCGGCTGTTTGGGGAGGCACAGCCTTCCCTATCTAGCTCTCCATACAATTTTGGAAACCCGATGTGGCCCTCAGGCCAGAAAGTTTGCCCACCCCTGGTTTAGAGAGAGTTTAGCAAAATATGCAGCACTCAGTAATTACTATTAAAAATTTAGGCCTAACTTGGTTTTGCTGCTAAAGTCTCTAGCACAGTGGCTCTCAACCTTTGCAGACTACTGAACCCCTTTCAGGAGTCTGATTTGTCTTGCATATCCACACTTAAAAATTACTTGCTTAAATAATCAGAGATAAAAATACAGAAGTGTCACAACACACTATTACTGAAAATTGCTCATTTTTACAATAAATCATTTGGAATATAAATATTGTACTTCCATTTCAGTGTATAGTACAGTAAGTTTTGTTATCCAGTATGTTGGGGGAATGGGGGCTGCCAGTTAGTCAAAAATTCCGGTTA
This sequence comes from Gopherus flavomarginatus, assembly GCF_025201925.1. NCBI lineage: Eukaryota > Metazoa > Chordata > Testudines > Testudinidae > Gopherus > Gopherus flavomarginatus. The sequence goes on from NC_066618.1 coordinate 111,018,895, forward strand.
ACTAAGAGTTATACTTACCAATGGAGAGAGGGAGTTTGGGTGTGGGAGGCGGCTCAGGACTAGGTGTTGGGGCATGGGAGGGGTTTGGGGCATGGGCTCAGGGCAGGGGGTTGGGATATGGGGGGCGCTCATGGCAGGGGGTTGCGGTGTGGGAGGGGTTGCAGGGTGCCAGAGCCAGGCGGTGCTCACCTCAGTTGTCTCCCTGAAAACAGTGACATGTCCCTGTTGCTCCTAGGAAGAGGTGTGGCCAGGGGGCTCTATGCGCTGCCCCCGCCCACAGCTGCCGTCCCCCCCCCCCACAGTTCCTATTGGCTACGGTACCTAGCCAATGGGAGCTGTGGAGCCAGCATTCAGGGTGGGGTGGGGGCAGTGCACGGAGCCCCCATTGCTGATCCTCCACCTAGGAGCAGCAGAGACATGTTGCTGCTTGTGGGGAGCCACCCAAAGTGAGCACCACCTGGATCTAGCACCTCAAAATGCCAGTTTCTAAAGCTTTTCAGTTGATAAAGTGCCAGGTAACACAGCTTTTACTTGATATAGTGTGGTATAAACAATGTTACTGAATTAAAAGTAAGGAACTCACTTGGCATTCACTGCTTTTAAAAACAATTTACTCCAAACTTTTTTTTTTCATTATATTTTTAAATAATATTTGCCCGGAGCTATTGTTTAAACATAAGACACTTCAATGTGTGAGTTATGGGCTAATCATTCACACTGTATGCATATAATGGTACTTGACCTGTGGCCTTGTACCTCACAAGAAATAAGATATGCATTACATTATAGCATAACTCACACCTTGTCATATCTATGGAGGATTGTGAGAGACTGAATTCAAATATATTATGGTATTGGGCAAGAGAATGACAGGTGAAATATAACGATGAAAATATGTAATAAGAACAATGATCTGGCTTTGTCTGATGTGTTGGTGGGCTAGTGACATTTTGCATTGCAGATGGTTTAGGGGAAAGGAGAAAAATGAGAAGGCTTAGATGGAGTGAGGAAAGAAATTGGGATGTCAAATACAGTTCTCAAGTGAACAGTAATTTATTAGTGAAAACACAAAAATGCAGTTGTTAAAAATAACCACCACTTAAAATGCACATAGTACAATTCTCTTGCTGAATGTGTATTACAAACAAGACCTGAAAAATACCACTAAAAACTAGAATCTCTGCTCCCTTTACATCATCTAAGCATCATTATAAATCAAATGTCTTTTCATAAACGTAACTAACACAAAGGATCCTGGGTGGAAAGTGGATGGAGCCTTCGCTTTACCTCCTCCTCTTGGCCCAGAGAATGGGCATCCTATTATGTGTTTCCCATTCTGATAGAAAAGGAAGGTGATAGATCATACTAAACTGCAGCATGTATGTCAGTATGTCGACAGTGAGGAGACAAAAATATAAAAAAAACACCTGGAGATGATAAAATGAATCAGGATGTACATTGTGACATAGTTTGCCAATGTGACTGCACTGGTAATAGTCTTTTACCTCTAGTTTATAGTTCTTATACCATGCTTATGGGCATGATATAAGAACCTAGATAGGTTGCATTTTTATGTGATGGCTGTCCACTGAAATTTTTTAATTAAACTGACAGGCCATATCTACACTGGTGTCAGTGTATAGAGTAAGGCCTTGGCTATACTTGCAAGTTAAAGCACATTAAATCAGCCCTGGGCGCCCTAACTCCTGAGGTGTCCACACTGGCAAGGCACTTGGAGCACCTGGAGTCTGCAGCTGGAGCGCCTCCGGTAATCCACCTCCACAAGAAGCTTAAAGCATGCTGTGCCCTGGCTGAAATGCCGGGGTGTCAGTGTAGATGATGTGTTGCTTTACTGCACTGGGATTGGCCTCCAGAAATGTCCCATAATCCCTTGAAGTCAAGTGGCCACTCTTGTCATTGTTTTTATCTCGGCTGCATGCATGGGGATATCCCCTTTCAAAGCTTCCTTTCTCACAGCTGGCATGCTTATCTGTTCTGGGACAAAGCAAACCATTACTGTGGAATGCTGCTGCCACCGAGGAAGGCATTTGTGTGTGGAGGAGGGCTGATGTTGGGGTTTCCCCTTGCTGCTGTCTGAACTTACAAGACAGCATGCTCACACACTCTCTGCCCCCCAAAACAACTGTCTCTCCCCTCACATACACACAACACACTCCCTGTCACAATCCATCCCCCCCATTTGAAAAGCACGCTGCAGCCACTTGCACTCTGGGATAGCTACCACAATGCACTGCTCTCTGTGGTGTTGCAAGAGCTGCTAATGGGGCCACATCACTGCGCTTGCTGCTGACAGTGTAAGCACGTGGCAGTGCTTTCCCCACTGCGGTTTCCAAGGGCTGGTTTAACTCCCAGCGCTCTATATCTGCAAGTGTAGCCATCACCTACATCTAACTACACGCTGCAGTGAAAAGCAGTCTGCATCCATGCTGTGGTGGGTAGCCATATGTGGCAGTGAATGGCTCCAGCAGAAGCAAGACAGTGGGAAAAGAGTCCGGCAACAGGACACTACACTGCTGACAATAAAGAAGGCACTGCTTGGGTGTGGAGATAGCCATGCAGGGCACATATTATAAGGTTCTGGCATGTTTTTACTTGCCTAAGTAGTGTCTCACCATTTACACTGCTAATATTTATACTCTCGCTAGGGAGGCATGTAGTGAATGTACTCTGCACACCTTCAGAAGGGTAGACAGCTATAGTCTCTGTCCATTTTCTAATGCGCAAATGTCCACACCACTAAGCCACCACTACAGAGCAACCTTATTAGGAATTTGAGCAGAGGGCAAAGGCTGATTGGTCTGAAGAGTCAATTGCTCTCTGAACCCTAAAGAATGGCCCCTCCAGCACAGAGTTGGTTGTTTACAAAAATTCAAGGCAAAGACTTTCAAGAGGCTAATGATTTTTGATGCCTCAATTATGGGGACTCAATTCTTGACTCCTTATAATGGTGAGATTTTCAGAAAGTGAGAGCTCACCACTTTCTGAAAATCGGGACCCTTAAAAATTTCTCTATTTGTCACTGTTTTCACTAGTCCTAGTTCATGGGGCTTTCTGTGAAAAATTTCTACTTTGTTGTTGAAAACTTGAAACAGAAAACAGTTTATAGCCCAAACCCAACTTTTCATTTTTTTGTTGATTTTTTTTTAAGATATCAGGAATTTCACACAACTTTTTGCATCTGCAAAATCCCAATTTTATGGCAATTTTTTTTTATAGAAAATGGTTAACTTGCCCTAGCCAGAAAGTTCAGATAATGTACTAACAGCATGCACAGTGGCCAGGTGCATAAAATTAATTTTTTTGCCACTGATTCTTTTGTTATATTTCCAGAAATAAAGAGGGAAAACAAGATAGGTAGCAATAGCTGGTAGACAAGAAGGCAGGGCATGGAAGGTTTCTTCATTCTTGCTGAAAAAATGATACTGTGTAGCCTAATATTATATTGCTATACTAAATATCTTTATGGAGAGTACCCCTATATTCTTGGAGATTTCAGAAGAATTTGGTTTGGTTTCATATGTCAGCTAGAATGTTAGTCTTTAAGGCAACCTCCATAACAAGTGTGTTAGAATCCTCCATATTAGCTATAGTCTTGAATAAAGTTTATGGTAAAATGCATGGACCCAAACTGCACTTTAAAGTTGCTTATTCCAATAGACTAGGACCTCATCTAAATAAATTCTGCCAACCTCTGGCTCATTTTTTCGGTTATAGCACAAAATAGCCTGATTCAAAGCAATTCAGTGAAGTACCAGAATCAAGAATTTTTTCAGCTGTCTCCCTTGGAACTGCTTCTCTCTCAAAATCCAAATCAAAGACACAAGCAGACTATACTTCCCCTCCTTACAAACCCATCATGTTACTTTGTAGTCTAAGAACTCATCATGTTACATATGGTCTCATTAGATATCTTTAAACTGTGACAACAGACAGTAATTAAAAGGATCCCAAACAGAATTAAGCAGCAATATGGAGGAAGGGTGTAGATAGCAGAGGACTGCATAGTTTCATGGTGCTTTTATGTATATTCTCAAATCACTACTTAATATTTTTACATCACATGCTTATTCTGGTGTCATAGCTTAGTGACTTCAGATGATGACAGGATGAACGTTAGGATAACAGTATTGGGTATAATTGTGGGGAAGATTTCCAGACTATGTCAACCTGTGCATACCATGCTCACACAATCACACATCAGCTAGATGTTCTGAGTAAAAATACATCAGGAAATATGAGAAAAGATCTAGATAAAATTAATCTTATTTACATAAACAGTGTCATGGAAATATTTATATTTGTTTATAATGTGTATATAATTGTTTCCCTCCCAAATCTTGGAAGATTTCCTTCTGCTCACTCCCCTCACAAATGATTACTGCCATTTTGTAACATTTTACTCAATTATTCTTTTAAATACATTATTTTAGAATCATAAATAATGTAAGAAATGATTTCCTAATCTGTTGTCCTATTTAGATTTTCTTTCCCCTCCTCAACCAACTGTATAATTCTAACTCTGAAAAAGATTTAGATGTAATCCCGTTTACAAACCATTTGTAGTCTCTTTCTTGACTGGATGATCAGTCAAGCTTTGCTGTCACATGATGGGCATAAGATAATACACTGAACAGAATAAACTCAACTCAAGCTCATTTAAAATGTAAAAGCTTAAATATTTTGTGAAAGCAAAGTTCACAGTGTACATTCTGTGGTAATATTCCAAAAATATATTGTGTTGATAAGCTACATCCATCATCTGATAAGGGAACAGAAACATTATCGCATGACTTAAAAAATCAGAAAATTAACCAACATGGTGTACAAATTTAAAGTTCAAATAACTATTTACAGCAAGGTGGCTGGAAAACAAGAATCCCATTTGATGAAAAAAATTGAACTTTTGGGATTTCTTTTCATTCCAGTGTGGGAAAAAAACAGACTTTGAATTCTTTTTGCACACAAACATTTGAGATTTAGAGAGAGCCAGTAGCTATAGTCAATTTCTCTCAGTCTCTCCTGTTGGAGCTGTTCCACTTTGTATAAGTAATCAAATCCTCATTGGGCCAGAATGAATGTGAATAAAATATATTTCTGTTCACTAACATTTTACAAAAAAGAAAAAGGGGAGCAATTTGTTGAATAAGTTATTCACTATGAACTATTTATTAGGCTTTCACTGACAGACATGACAACCAATAATAACATGACTGAATTGCCTATGCAACTAAGGGCAGAATTTGACTCGTAATAGTTAATAGAAAGTTTTAAATTCCCACACAATGTGCTTCTCTGGTCTTGTCATATATCTATTAGTGCAGTCTGATAACTTGAATAAAAGTTCTTTTATTCTGAGACAAATGCACAATTCATGTTGAGTGATGTCCTAAATTAGGCTTTGTGAAATTACCCATTGTAGGAAGGCCATGCACATTCATAAGTGTTCACAGGATCAGGTACTTATATTTCAAGAGCTTGATCCAAAACCCACTGAAGATCATGGAAAGACATACATTGACTTCAATGGGCTTTGGATCAGGACTAACCATGACATTGATAGAGACAAGGTGGATGAGATAATATCTTTTTTGGACCAACTTCTACTGGTGAAAGAGACAGGCTTGTGAGATCCACAGGGCTCTTCTTCAACAACAGCAGTTGGTCCAGTAAAAGATATTACCTTACTCACCTTGCCTCTCTCATAGCCTGGGACCAACACGATTACAACAACAGTACAAAAAACAAGGTATTGTAAGATTTCTTTGGGGGAATATATTAAATAACAGTGCACTTCCTATTTGCAAAAAAAAAAATAGTAGGACTTGGAAATCTTTTGGGTCTGGGGAGGAAAAGATGGACATTGCTAACAAAAAAAAATGACATTCTTGTTATTTTGTAATCAAAGGAACAGAAATAAATTACAACCAAAGATCTCTAACATAATGTAAACATTAATAAGCAAATACGGAGAGGAAGGAATATATTACATATGCTATATAGTGGTTTTTAAAAAAACTGGGAGTCAGAAGCACTGAATTATGGAATTAAAAATAAATAAAAGGGCAAGCTAATTCATGGACTACTCTTTGATAAATGCTAGAATTGTTTATCAGTGGGTTGGTATCTGCTAGGACTCTGATTGGAAACAGCTTAAAACAGTTCCCTCAAACAAAAATGAAAGTTCAGGAAATTGTTGCAATTTTGATATACACATTTGTTCATCATGGAAATTCCATTCTCACATGACGAATTTAATTTTTTTTAAAGACATATAAGCTCCAAATCATATAAGATTTGAATTTCAATAATAAAGAATACGTCCTTTGGTTCTTCAAAATCAAAAGCAGAAAGGGAGAGTTTGTGGGTACTTCACAAAGAGATCCTAGGAATTCACCGTCTAATCTGGTAAGCAGGTAAGGTGTTCCACAAAGTTCCTGATTAAAATCTTTCTCTGGGTTTAGCAAAGTAATAGGATCATATCACATTTAGAGGCACAATAGAGGACTTTGAGGTAGGTTTTACCACCTGTGTTTTGAATGTGATAGAGCATGAATTTTTCCCATTACTGTAAATTGGCTCTATTTACTGTACCTTTTGTGCCTCCGGGCATGCCTACACTACAAACTTTTGCAGACACAAGTTATATTAGTATAAAACCATCACAATTAGTATATTGTTTGTGTGAGTGCACTCTTGGCTTCCTTCATCAACCTGAATGCACTCACCAAAAGTGTTTGTTTCAATGCACAGTGCACCATGAGTAGGTATCCCAGTGTGCAGTTCACCACCGTACAGCAAGCTGCCTTTTAGGAAGTTTTGGCAATAGTGTGGGGCAGAAACAAGTCATGCAAGGGTGACTGGGACCACAGGGTCAAGGTCCAATCCAGGGCCGGCTCCAGGCACCAGCATTCCAAGCAAGTGCTTGGGGCAGTAATCTGCAAGGGGCGGCAGTCTGTGTGTGTTTGCCACTAAGCAGCGCGCTGAATTGCCACCGCAGACGGCAGTCTGTGTGCCGTTAGGGTGTCACACATATTTCCGTGGAGGTGGCAAAGACAGAAGCTGCTGAAGACTGAAGCTGCTGCTGAATTGCTGCCATCGCAGAAATGTGCGTACCACCCTAACGGCACATGGACTGCCCCCGCCGTCTGTGGCAGCAATTCGTCGTGCTGCTTGGGGGGGCAAAAACAGTAAAGCCGGCCCTATTCCAATCATGCTACTTTCTCTACCCCGTAATGTCAATTTTGTCCCATAATTTTCATGCCTATTTTGAAAATTCCACAAAGCCATGCGAGACTTGTCACTGTCCACCATCTCTGACAGAATCATGGATCCTGAACAGCTTTGCACAATTGTCATGAGCATTGCAAGCAATCCTCCAGTATTTGGAGAGCCACAAGAACAGCCACGGGGGACATGACAATTTCCTGGAGGGCAGATTGCTGTGAGGCATAGCAAGAACCAATTCAAGATTGTTGGTAGCATTCACAGAGCAGCTACAGATAGTAAAGTGCTGCTTCTGGACCTGATAAACTAGCACTGACTGATAGAATCCTATCATAATGCCACGGCCGGCTCCAGGCACCAGCACAGCAAGCAGGTGCTTGGAGCAGCCAACGGAAAGGGGCAGCACGTACGGCTCTCTGGTGGCAATTCAGCAGCGGGTCCCTCAGTCCCTCTTGGAGGGAAGGACCTGCTGACAAATTGACGTCGAAGAATGAAGCAGCAGCAGTAGAGCTGCCACTGAAGTACTGCCGATTGCAGGTGGGGGGGTTGTTTGTTTGTTTGTTTTTTGCCCCTTTGGGTGGCAAAAAGGCTGGAGCCGGCCCTGCATAATGCACACGTGGAATGAAGAAAAGTGGCTGCAGAACCTTCAGATGTGCAAAGCCATATTCCTGGATCTGTGTGCTGAGTTTTCCCCAGTCCTACAATTCAGGGACACCTGAATGAGAGCCTCACTGACAGTGGGAGAAGAGAATGGCAATTGCACTGTGGAAACTTGCAACACTGGGTTGCTACTGGGCAGTGGGAAATCATTTTGGAGTTGGAAAATCCACTGTAGAGGCTGTTGTCTTACTAGTGTGCAGATCCATTAATCATCTCCTGCTATGTAGCTCTGTGACTCTCAGCAATGTGCAGGACATAATGGATAGATTTTCAGCAATGGGGTTCCTAAATTGTGGTGGAGCAATAGATGTCACACATATCCCTACTTTGGCACCAGACCACATTGCAATAGAGTGCATCAACAGAAAGTTACAAAAGCACTGGTAGATCACCAAGGATGCTTCACTGATATCAGTGTTGGCTGGTCAGGGAAGGTGCATGACACACACATCTTTAAGAACACAGGACTGTTCAGAAAGCTACAAGCAGGGACTTTCTCTCCCTACTGACAATTATCATTGGTGATATTAAAATACCAATAGTGATCCTAGGGGACGCAGCCTACCCTTTATTCTTCTGGCTCATAAGATGTACACCAGCCACCTCAACAGCACCAAGAAAAGATTCAGCTACCAGCTCAGCAGGTGCAGAATGACAGTTGAACTTATTTTTGGTAGATTGATGGGACACTGTCATTCTTTACTCACAAAATTGGACCTCAGTGAGAAAAATATCCCAAGGGTTATAGCTGCCCGCTGTATCCTGCATAATGACTGTGAAGCAGAGGAGGAAAAGTTGCTACCGGGGTGAAAGGAAGAGGTGGAGCGGCCATCTGCCAAGTCTGAACAGCCGGTCACAAGGTTATATCAGAAGAGCTCAGTGTGGAGCTATACGGCTCAGGGAGGTCTTGAATAAGCACTTTAACAATGATCCACAGTAATGCATTGTGGTGGACTGTGCTTTACCAGGCCCTGCAGTTTGAGGGCCTGTTAGGAACTTTGTGGTGCTTGGTGCATATCTATGAATATAACGCTGACAATGTACCTATTAATTTTGTAGTGCTTAGTGACATTTGATTATTACGCTGTGTTTGTCACTGATCCTGTGAATTGTATCACTGTCATAAACAGATAGCTAAGGGTTAATGTCTCTTTCACCTGAAGCACCTGACCAGAGGACCAATCAGGAAACCGGATTTTTTCAACTTTGGGTGGAGGGAATTTTGTGTCTAAGGTCTTTGTTTTCTGGCTGCCTGCTTTTTCTGAGCTTTGGAGAAGTAGTTCTATTTTTCTAGTCTTCTGTTTCCAAGTGTAAGGACAAAGAGATCAGATAGTAAGTTATATGGTTTCTTTTCTTTGGTATTTGCATGAATATAAGTGCTGGAGTGCTTTGATTTGTATTCTTTTTGAATAAGGCTGTTTATTCAATATTCTTTTAAGCAATTGACCCTGTGTTGTATCATCTTAATACAGAGAGAATATTTGTACTTATTTTTCTTTCTTTTTATATAAAGCTTTCTTTTAAGACCTGTTGGAGTTTTTCTTTACTTCAGGGAAATTGAGTCTGTACTCACCAGGAAATTGGTGGGAGGAAGAAATCGGGGAGATCTGTGTGTTGGAGTGCTAGCCTGATGTTGCATTCCCTCTGGGGGAATAGGAAAGTACTTTTTGTTTCCAGGATTGGGAACAGAGAGGGGGAGTCTCTCTGTGTAGTTTCACAGAGCTTGTGTCTGTGTATCTCTCCAGGAGCACCTGGAGGGGGGAAGGGAAAAAGTATTATTTCCCTTGGTTGTGAGACTCAAGGGATTTGGGTCTTGGGGTCCCCAGGGAAGGTTTTTCAGAGGGACCAGAGTGCCCCAAAACACTCTAATTTTTTGGGTGGTGGCAGCAGGTACCAGGTCCAAGCTGGTAACTAAGCTTGGAGGTTTTCATGCTAACCCCCATATTTTGGACGCTAAGGTCCAAATCTGGGACTAAGGTTATTACATGGTGTGCAGCTGGTGGGACTAGAATCCAGAAGCCAGTAGGAATATTATATTTTTCTTTTCTCTGCTAAGGGCTTTTTAGCAGAGAGAAACAGTTGGTTTTAAAAGGGAACCAGAGAGAATTTTTTTTTCTGCTCTCTCTCGCAGTTTGTGGCTTGCATGTTAAGGGTCTTTTGTCATGCAATAGCCCTCCCATTAGGAGGCAAGTACCGGCACTTATATGCATGCAAATAAAGTGGTTTTTCTGGTTTCCCTTCATTGAACATTAGCTAGAGAGAGAAAAAGAAAAAAGCACTGTTGCTAGGCAGACTCCAGGAGGGAACAGAGCCTGCAGTTCAGAAGATAAACACCGGAGGGCACCCCAACACAAGAAAACAGGAACCATGACTTCTAAGGCAAAAATTAAGGCCGAAGAGCAATTCAAAGAAGCTGAACACAGGCGACAACTGGAAATAAAACAAAAAGAGATGGAGATGAAAGAAAGAGAAGAACAGATCAAAGAGGCAGCCTACCAAAGAGAACAGGCAGCCAAAGAGGCAGCCAAGGAGGCAGCACACAAAAGAAAACTAGAAGAAGAAGAGGTGGCCTACCGAAGGAAACAAGCAGAAGAAGAGTTGGCCCACAGAAGGAAGCAAGAAGAAGAAGAGGTGGCCTACCGAAGGAAACAAGCAGAAGAAGAGTCGGCCCACCACCGAGAAATGGAAAAACAACAAAAAGAGAATGAAGAGAAGGAAAAACAGAGAAAACATGAACTGGAGTTGGCAAAAGCTGGGCTGCCTGTGCCAGCCAACCCTAACAACCCGGCGCCAAATATTGCTCCACAGCCCAGGAAATTTCCCACCTACAAGGCAGGTGATGACACCGAGGCCTTCTTGGAAAATTTTGAAAGAGCCTGTCTTGGGTACAGCATTCCCGAAGACCAGTACATGGTAGAATTGAGGTCACAGCTCAGTGGACCTTTAGCAGAGGTGGCAGCTGAAATGCCTAAGCACCAAATGAATGACTATAAACTTTTTCTAACCAAGGCCAGATACAGGATGGGGATAACCCCAGATCATGCCCGTCGGCGCTTCAGAACCCAAAAGTGGAAACCAGAGGTGTCATTTCCCAAACACGCCTACTACATTGCAAAAAACTATGAGGCCTGGCTAACAGGAAACAACATTCAAACCTTGGAAGAACTGAACCTCCTCATACAAATGGAGCAGTTCTTGGATGGTGTTCCTGAAGACATCACACGGTACATACAAGATGGAAACCCCAAGAATATCGCTGAGGCGGGGGAGATTGGAGCCAAATGGATGGAACTGGCAGAAAGCAAGAAAGCTACTGTCAAGGGGAACGATTACCCCAGGGGGCACACAGACCATAAACCCTACAACCGAGGACAGCCAAAGACCCCACATACCACCCAAGTAAAGCCACAGATACCCTACCCTTCAACCTCACCAGTCTCCAGTAACTCACCTCGGCCCAGTGACCCATCAGATGGAAGATGCTTTAAGTGTAATGAACTGGGACATATCAAGGCCAAGTGTCCCAAGAACACCATGCGAGTGCAATTCATTACACCACCATCACACCAAAGATCCCCAGGCCCGGATGCCTCTCAAATACCCTTGGAGCGAAGGGAAAATTTGAGAGTGGGCGGAAAGAAGGTTACTGCGTGGAGAGACACGGGGGCACAAGTGTCAGCTATCCACCAATCCTTCGTTGACCCCAAATTCATCAACCCAAAGGCCAAAGTTACAATTTACCCCTTCATGTCACAAGCTGTAGACTTGCCTACAGCTCAACTGCCTGTCCAGTACAAAGGCTGGTCAGGAATGTGGACTTTTGCAGTCTATGACAATTATCCTATCCCCATGCTACTGGGGGAAGACTTGGCCAACCAGGTGAGGCGGGCCAAGAGAGTGGGAATGGTTACACGTAGCCAAACCAGGCAAGCTTCCAGACCCATTCCTGTTCCTGAGCCGTCCACAGAGGCCCCGTCTGTGTTACCAGAGACCCAGACAGAGGTAGTGGACCCGGATTCCATGCCTACCACTGAAACAGCCACAGCATCTCCAGTCCCAGGCCCGGAACTGGAACAGCAACCAGCACCAGCAAGTGCAACTACATCTTCAAACTCAACGCCAGAGGGCGCCAGCGAGCCAAAACTGGCAGAAGCAACAGACAGCCATACCCAAAAGGCTCAGCCAGAGCCTGAAATACCCTCAGGTGCACCAGCGGAGAGCGGTTCACCAGCAACGGAAACAACCCCATCACCTACATCGCTTCCAGAGGGACCAAGCCCAAGTCCACAGTCTAAGGAAGAACTGGTGACCCCAGCCTCAAGGGAACAGTTCCAGACTGAGCAGGAAGCAGATGACAGCCTTCAAAAAGCTTGGGCGGCGGCACGGAGCACCCCACCGCCTCTCAGCTCTTCTAATCGATCCCGGTTTGTTATAGACCAAGGACTTTTATACAAGGAAATTCTTTCTGGTGGACACCGGGAAGAATGGCAGCCGCAAAAACAGTTGGTGGTTCCAACTAAGTACCGGGGAAAGCTCTTAAGCTTAGCCCATGATCATCCCAGTGGCCATGCTGGGGTGAACCGAACCAAGGACCGGTTGGGGAAGTCCTTCCACTGGGAGGGGATGGGCAAGGACGTTGCCAAGTATATCCGGTCTTGTGAGGTATGCCAAAGAGTGGGTAAGCCTCAAGACCAGGTCAAGGCCCCTCTCCAGCCACTCCCCATAATTGAGGTCCCATTTCAGCGAGTAGCTGTGGATATTCTGGGCCCTTTCCCAAAAAAGACGCCCAGAGGAAAGCAGTACGTACTGACTTTAGTGGACTTTGCTACCCGATGGCCAGAAGCAGTCGCTCTAGGCAACACCAGGGCTAACACTGTGTGCCTGGCCCTAACAGACATCTTTGCCAGGGTAGGTTGGCCCTCTGACATCCTTACAGATTCAGGGTCTAATTTCCTGGCAGGGACCATGGAAAAACTGTGGGAAACTCATGGGGTGAATCACTTGGTTGCCACCCCATACCACCATCAAACCAATGGCCTGGTGGAAAGGTTCAATGGAACTTTGGGGGCCATGATACGAAAATTCATCAACGAATTCTCCAATAATTGGAACCTAGTGTTGCAGCAGTTGCTGTTTGCCTACAGGGCTGTACCACATCCCAGTTTAGGGTTTTCACCATTTGAACTTGTGTATGGTCACGAGGTTAAGGGGCCATTACAGTTGGTGAAGCAGCAATGGGAGGGGTTTACGCCTTCTCCAGGAACTAACATTCTGGACTTTGTAAGCAACCTACAAAACACCCTCCGACACTCTTTAGCCCTTGCTAAAGAGAACCTAAAGGATGCTCAAGAAGAGCAAAAGGCCTGGTATGACAGACATGCCAGAGATCGGTCCTTCAAGGTAGGAGACCAGGTTATGGTCTTGAAGGCGCAACAGGCCCATAAGATGGAAGCATCATGGGAAGGGCCATTCACGGTCCAAGAGCGCCTGGGAGCTGTAAACTACCTCATAGCATTTCCCAATTCCTCACTAAAGCCTAAAGTGTACCATGTTAATTCTCTCAAGCCTTTCTATTCCAGAGACTTACAGGTTTGTCAGTTTACAGTCCAGGGAGAGGACGCTGAGTGGCCTGACGGTGTCTACTACGACGGGAAAAAAAGACGGTGGCGTGGAAGAGGTGAACCTCTCAACCACTCTGGAACGTCTGCAGCGGCAGCAAATCAAGGAGCTGTGCACCAGCTTCGCCCCATTGTTCTCAGCCACCCCAGGACGGACTGAACGGGCATACCACTCCATTGATACAGGTAATGCTCACCCAATCAGAACCCCACCTTACCGAGTGTCTCCTCATGCCCAAGCTGCTATAGAACGGGAGATCCAGAACATGCTACAGATGGGTATAATCCGCCCATCTACCAGTGCATGGGCATCTCCAGTGGTTCTGGTACCCAAACCAGATGGGGAAATACGCTTTTGTGTGGACTACCGTAAGCTAAATGCGGTAACTCGTCCGGACAACTATCCAATGCCACGTACCGATGAGCTATTGGAAAAGTTGGGACGTGCCCAGTTCATCTCTACAATAGACTTAACCAAGGGGTACTGGCAAGTACCGCTAGATGAACCTGCCAAGGAGAGGTCAGCATTCGTCACCCATGCGGGGGTGTATGAATTCAATGTCCTTCCTTTCGGCCTTCGAAATGCACCCGCCACCTTCCAGAGGCTGGTATATGGTCTACTAGCTGGACTGGGAGAATTTGCAGTTGCCTACCTCGATGATGTGGCCATTTTTTCAGACTCCTGGCCCGAACACCTACTACACCTGGAAAAGGTCTTTCAGCGCATCAGGCAGGCAGTACTAACTGTTAAGGCCAAAAAGTGTCAAATAGGCCAAAACAGAGTGACTTACCTGGGGCACCAGGTGGGTCGAGGAACCATAAACCCCCTACAGGCCAAGGTGGATGCTATCCAAAATTGGCCTGTCCCAAAGTCAAAGAAGCAGGTCCAATCCTTCTTAGGCTTGGCCAGATACTACAGGCGATTTGTACCACACTACAGCCAAATCGCTGCCCCACTAACCGACCTGACCAAAAAAACCCAGCCAAATGCAGTTAAGTGGACTGATAAGTGTCAAAAGGCCTTTACCCAACTTAAGGCAACGCTCATGTCTGACCCTGTGCTCAGGGCCCCGGACTTTGACAAGCCATTCCTAGTAACCACGGATGCATCTGAGCGTGGTATAGGAGCGGTGCTCATGCAGGAAGCAACAGATCACAACTTCCATCCTGTCGTGTTTCTCAGCAAGAAACTGTCTGAGAGGGAAAGTCACTGGTCAGTCAGTGAAAAGGAATGCTATGCCATTGTGTACGCCCTGGAAAAGCTACGCCCATATGTTTGGGGACGGCGGTTCCAACTACAAACTGACCATGCTGCACTAAAGTGGCTTCATACTGCCAAGGGGAACAACAAGAAACTTCTTCGTTGGAGTTTAGCTCTCCAAAATTTTGATTTTAAAATTCAGCACATCACAGGAGCTTCTAACAAAGTCGCTGATGCACTCTCCCGTGAGAGTTTCCCAGAATTCAGTAGTTAAAAAGTGTTCTTAAAATGTAGAAGTCTGTTAGTTATATACTTAGGAGTATAGGTAAAGGTGTATGTGTTGTATTAATCTGTTTATTTTCAAGTTCTAGAAGGAAATCGCCGCCAGTGAGCTTCCCCACTGTCTGCAATTTGGGGGGCGTGTCATAAACAGATAGCTAAGGGTTAATGTCTCTTTCACCTGAAGCACCTGACCAGAGGACCAATCAGGAAACCAGATTTTTTCAACTTTGGGTGGAGGGAATTTTGTGTCTAAGGTCTTTGTTTTCTGGCTGCCTGCTTTTTCTGAGCTTTGGAGAAGTAGTTCTATTTTTCTAGTCTTCTGTTTCCAAGTGTAAGGACAAAGAGATCAGATAGTAAGTTATATGGTTTCTTTTCTTTGGTATTTGCATGAATATAAGTGCTGGAGTGCTTTGATTTGTATTCTTTTTGAATAAGGCTGTTTATTCAATATTCTTTTAAGCAATTGACCCTGTGTTGTATCATCTTAATACAGAGAGAATATTTGTACTTATTTTTCTTTCTTTTTATATAAAGCTTTCTTTTAAGACCTGTTGGAGTTTTTCTTTACTTCAGGGAAATTGAGTCTGTACTCACCAGGAAATTGGTGGGAGGAAGAAATCGGGGAGATCTGTGTGTTGGAGTGCTAGCCTGATGTTGCATTCCCTCTGGGGGAATAGGAAAGTACTTTTTGTTTCCAGGATTGGGAACAGAGAGGGGGAGTCTCTCTGTGTAGTTTCACAGAGCTTGTGTCTGTGTATCTCTCCAGGAGCACCTGGAGGGGGGAAGGGAAAAAGTATTATTTCCCTTGGTTGTGAGACTCAAGGGATTTGGGTCTTGGGGTCCCCAGGGAAGGTTTTTCAGAGGGACCAGAGTGCCCCAAAACACTCTAATTTTTTGGGTGGTGGCAGCAGGTACCAGGTCCAAGCTGGTAACTAAGCTTGGAGGTTTTCATGCTAACCCCCATATTTTGGACGCTAAGGTCCAAATCTGGGACTAAGGTTATTACAATCACAGTGTACAATAACAAGTAAGTGGGTGCTTACACTATTGCCAGGTATTCTGAAGACTATACTGGGAACTAATAAAGATTAATTATTTTCCTAACAACAGAGTTTTATTCAGTAACAAGAACACTTCAAAAATTCTGTGCAAGTTAAAAGCAAATACATTGAAAACTTAATACATTTATGGGACACAGTTTAAAGAAGGGGATGTAACATTTTCATCCATTTTAGGTATATACATATCAACCACGGCTCCAGTGCCATAACAAGGGCGAAGCAAGAGAGGCACTTGCCTCAGGTGTGCAAAGCTGAAGGGTGCAGAAAAAGTGACATCAGTGCGTTTGTCTGCAGACACAACAACCGTCATTCAAGTAATCGAGTTCTAGTATTCCCAGTGAGCACATACTTATTATACATTAGGTCTTCTCGGATCCACTTAAGACCCACCAAATGGTGAGTGCCTTTGTTTATCATTCCTTATGGAGATAATAGATTGGGAATCTGCAATCTCTATAATATATTAATGTTGTTTAATGATTAGATGAATACATTTATTTATGCATTTTTAATTTTTATTCCAGTCTATTGAACAAGACTCTGCATTATGAATAGTATGAATTCTAAATGTCCGAGTGGGGCAGAGTACCGTAAAAGACAAAAACATGCTACGGTAGAAAATGAAAATATGTCAATGACAATGGGGAAATGGCTAGTGAAAAATGCATCAAATGATGGGAATACACTAATAGCTGATGTCTCTGATGTCATAAGTTTGGCACCGCTATCCAGTAGTAACAATGAAAATTATACAACTTCAGAAATTATTCTTGGTATCAACCAGCAGTGGGATTGTGAGGTTACAATTTCACCTTCAGTATCAATTACTGACAATGATGAGACACTCGACACCTTCAATATGATGACTAAAACTAATGTGAACGGTCGCAATCAGCAACATAATTCCTCTGCAAGGCAAATCATTGAAATCAATTTTAACGACCTACCATCTTGGGCCTGTATAAACGATAAAATAAGATGCCACCTTATTGAACATGGACCTGACCAGAGAAAATCTGCAGATTTCCATGAATCAACATTGGAAGATGGAAGAAAATTTTCAGGAGACTGTTTTTTTAAAAAGCTTTTTAATGGTGAAACTGTAGAGCGTAATTGGCTTATTTAGTCAGAAACCAGTAAGTCTCTTTTTTGTTTTCCATGCATGTTATTCGGTC
This sequence comes from Gopherus flavomarginatus, assembly GCF_025201925.1. NCBI lineage: Eukaryota > Metazoa > Chordata > Testudines > Testudinidae > Gopherus > Gopherus flavomarginatus. The sequence continues at coordinate 111,036,137 of NC_066618.1, forward strand.
AGTGCTTTACAAAACCTAATATTGCAAATCAGAAAGTAGGATTTAATGATTGGAAAAATTTAAACTGTGTTCTGGAACATGAAAATTCAACCAATCATTGTGAAAATTTCTGTAAATAGAAATCCTTACAAAAGAGATTACTAAGCAGAGAATGTGTTGATGATACACTACAAAAAGCTGTTGAAACTGATAAACAAAAATGGAGATGAATTCTAAAAATAATTCTTGATGCCATGATGTTTTGCACCAAAAACAATTTACCACTTAGAGGATCATGTAGCAGTACAGAAAACCTTAATTCAGGAATATTTCTTAATCTATTGGAATTTATAAGTCATTATGATGTTCAACTAAAACAGCATATCATAAATCACAAAAAAAGGTTTAGTGAGTTATTTTTCACCTGCTATACAAAATGAATTTATTGGCTTACTCGCAAATCAAGTTTGTAATGAAATTATATCCAAAATTTAAAAAGCTAAGTATTATTCTATCCTTCTGGATTGCACATCAGACATATCTCATCAAGATCAAATGTCCCAGATTGTGAGAGACATGAGAATCGATAACAGAATTGTATCTATAGAAGAAAGTTTCATAGACTTCACTGAAACCAAAGGAAAAACAGGAAGTGGATTAGCCGAAGAAATAATAAAGAAGCTCGAAAATTATGGGCTTGATCTTCAAAACGCGAGAGGCCAAGGCTATGATAATGGTGCAAATATGTCAAGTGTGTACAAAGGCATCAAAGCTGTCATTTTGCAAAAAAAAGATTAGCAAATTTTGTACCATGTTTAGCCCACTGTCTAAATTTAGTCAGAGTATGTGTGACTTCCATAGATTCTACTATGGTTTCATTCTTTGCCACTGTACAAAAGTTATACACATTTTTTCTCATTCAACCAGTTGCTGGGATATTTTAATGGGTATGTTAAAAAAGTATCACTAAAAGGTCATGCTGATACTAGATGGTCATCAAGATCTGATGCAACTGAAGCCTTAAATTTGCAGATTACAGAAGTGACCAAGGCTCTAAAAAATGTCGCTGTTGCATGGAAATGTCCGGAAGCAGTATCAACAGCTAATAACCTTCTTAAAAAAATTAATTATGAATTTTTGTGCACATTATCCATATGGCGCAATATCCTAACTCATATTGATGAGAGAATAAAGCCCTACAAGCAAAAGGCATCACTGTTTCTCAGGCTTGTAAAATGATCAACGGATTACGAAACATTTTACAAGAGATGCGTGAAAGCGATAACTATAACGATATGGTCAATATTTTTACAGATTGAATCCAGAAAGCGAAAAGTAAAAAGGCAGCAACTTTATGAGCATGCAGACGAATCTTCTAATTTATCCGCTGAACAATCTTTCAAAGTACAAATAAAAACCGTATTTGACACCATAATAGTTGAGTTAAATTGGAGATATAAAACTTTAAATGAGATATCTTCTGATTTCAATTTTCTTTCGAGTGATTCGCTTGTTAAAATGGACACTACTAATCTTCAAAAAGCAGCAGTGGATTTAAGTCTTTAAGTCTCAAATATGACAGTGATTTGAATGCCTCAGAAATTTCATCAGAGATTCAGAGTTTTAAACATCAGGCCTTAACGTTGTGTGTTTCATGCACAACTAGTTTGGACCTTATCCAGTTAATTCATGAATATAATTTGGTCAAATCTTATCCAAATTTAGAAATTGCATTAAGAATATTTCTCTGCTTGCCAGTAACTGTGGCTTCTTGCGAAAGAAGCTTCAGTAAGCTTCAATTAATAAAAAACTACCTTAGAACAACCACGGGTCAGGAGAGATTAATAAATATGTCCGTCTTGTCAATAGAACATGAAGAAGCAAATAATATTAATTTTGATGCAATTATCGATGAATTTGCCTCATTAAAAGCTCAAAAAGTACAATTTTGAAAAATAATCGTTAATCATATCTGATATGGTTCTACAGCTAGATTTTATTTGTGATTATTTAAATAGCCTGTTACATGCACTATGATGCATACTTTATATGTATTAGTTGATTTTGTGCGCAAAACTTATGATTAAAATAAACAAACACTCTATTATCATTATTATTCTTATTTACTTTTTTTTTTAACGAAGTAACTGCTATAAAATTACATGGGGAGGCACAATTTTATATTTTTGCCTCAGGCACAAAAATAGCTAGTTACAGCTCTGCACAGCTCTTCCAAGTCAGTATATGTGAAGCTGTAGTTGTCTTTAATTTCCCCGGGTGTAGAGAGGCAGGGGTAGAGATGCAGTCCATGATGCCATGTTAAGGAGGGACATAGAGAGGTGCTGCAGTGGCATTCTCCATGGACTTCAAAGGGAGGTGAGCCCTGAACTCTTGAACCTGGAAGTCCACAAGAGTCTTGCAACATCTGTGCATGGTGCCAGAGAAGCCCCATTTTGTCCTGTTGCATTTCCCTCTCCTTTTCCTGAAACTTTCTCCTATTTGTCAGTCCTCTCTATACAGTCTGCAGTGTTCATCCTCCAGACCCTCTGTTCATGGTCTGATGTAGCACTGGCTTGCAGGATCTCACTGAGCATGTCAACCAAAGTCCTCTTCTTTCTCCTTCTAATTGGGTTTAGGCATACTACAGTTGTGAAGAGGGAACCCTCAAGGCTGCAATGACAGCAGCTACAGATAAAACACACAGAGGTACTGTTGTCAATACAGTCACAATTGAAAGTGAAAATTAAGGTTCAGAACTCCTTTCCCTTGCTCCCCTGAAGTTTTAAACAAGACACGCCTTTTGAAATTTCTGTTTCAGAATGCGCTTGTACAACACCTCTCACAGCACAAACCATGGTTAGTATGACCCACCAGGGTTAAGGGAAAAGAAGAGAGAATTGCTTGGTTACATGAAACTATGAGTATAGGACAATGGCACTGAATACCAGCACCATTTTCCATATGCAATGGTGATTTTGGCTGGTGTCTTGCTCCTGAGGGTAACAAAGGCACAGAGACCATGGCTGACACTGGCATCCTGAAGCTGCCCATCTATGTGGGTTGTCTGTTTGCTGCAATGGTGCCTGCTGAAATTATCACTGACTGGTGTGACAAAGTGTCTCACTGCGAGGAAGAAATAAAGCTGCCACCCTCTCTGTTCCAAGACTTCATCGCTCCCTCCCCATTGTCATCGTTAGGTGGAGGACATCTCCCCCAATTGCTTGTTTGATAGCTTTTTTTACCTTCTGTGTCCATGCACTTCCACTGTTTCTGGCTTTGCCTTGCTCAATTTACACTGGGGACACAGTCAAGCAAGTGAAACAATATTTCTTTGTCTGGGACAGGTAGAGTTTATGCACTGCTTGCCAAAGACCTTTTTGAAACATATTTCCAGTACACATCTATAATTCTTTATATATCACCCAATAATTTTAATGATTGGAGTGTTACCAGTTTGCATATGATAGTGCACAAAATAGTGTTTAGATACAGGTTATGATAACAGTGAGTTAGGGCAATGGATATGTCAGGCCTGATGTGAGTTATTGTATGGTATGCCCTCTGCAAGTTGGCATTGAGGGACTCCCTGGGTCACAATCACCAGAGCCCAAGGAGCAACTCTGCCTGAAGCACTGACTCAAATCAGCTATATCAAAAAGTTGATGTTATCTGTGAAACTTGAACCTACATTGTCTTACGTCTTTCTCTGGCTCCTTAAACTATATTGGACTTCCTGGCACACTGGGTACAAGTAGGTCTATGGGAGTCCAACTTAAACTTAAGTTGGTGAAAATTAGATTTCTTTCCACTACCTTGTACATTACTCCTGAATGTGAAATCATGGTAATGAAACCAGTGGGGAATTTAAAAATAAATATGTGAATACTTTCTCTGGGAGACTTTGTTATCCACTCTTCTTTTCTGAAGGAAGGAAAGGATTTTGTTTTTAGTGCCGGGCAGATTTAAATTGATATTAATATTGAAAATGTAGACAGTTTTGTTTCGCTACTGTTTTGTTTTGCTTCCTTATTTTTTAAAAAAAGATGGTCCCAACTTACGGGTTACTTGTATTTTCAAAAGTCTGAGGGGTGTATAATTTCCCCTCCCATCAACCCCCTTTAACATTAATCAAAGTTAGATGGATGCACTGTAGGCAGTCACTGGTTTAAACTTGGGCATTCTAGTAAGTTTCAAATTGGTGACATTGCCTGGAAGGGAAGAAAATCCGGTTGGCTTTGAAAAGTTTTCCAGTCAGTAAATGTCAGACTCTGTAAGCCACACATTTGGCTCTGCCACAACTGCAGACTGTGAGAGCCCTGAAAAATTCAACAACTGTGGGGTTTCCACAGCCTTGCACAAAATCTAGCTGAATGTCACCACAGACTTTGCTATAATACATATGATACAGCTTTGTAAAGCCAGGGTTTCAGTTTGGATTTGCATCTCAGTGGATTTATTCTTGACAGAAATACAAACCTTAAGGAGATTCCATTTTTTATTATTTTGTTGGGAAAGTTTGCTTTTTTAACTCTCTCTCTCTCTCTCTATTTCTCTGCTGTTTTCCCTCTGGGCACTTGCATCTCTGCTGCAAAGCAAGCTTTTTCCTCCTACAGTGGATTTGTTGTTCAGAGATAAGCAGAGATGTTCCTGTAAGGCAGGAAAAATAAATGTTTCTAGTGGATGAGTTCTATTATCTGCCAAATGGCCCTTGAAAATTAATGAAAAGTCCTCACACTGGATCATTTTCCTTAAATGTAAAATCATCTATAGAATTTTTATATCTGCTCAAACATAAATTTGATTTTATGACCAGAATTCTTTTCAGGTCCTTGAATTAAGGTTACACAAGATTTCATTGCTGCTTTTCCCAGTATAGTAAATTGTCACTTTAGCCTTGCAAAAAAAATCTGAGTTTTTATCTGTATTGCAGTAAACTTCTGTAAGTTATTTCCTTTACTTTCATTATGTACCACAGTAACAATAGAGTGTGATGGCTTGTGTATCTTCCTCAGGATCAGTGGAGATGCGTGGATTACTCTAAATAATTGTCAAGCTGTTTTCATGGACAGGCATGTTTGTCATTGTCACATAAGTGTTATTCAACTGGAGCAACAATGAAATTTAGTTACCAAACAAGCTAACAGTAGGTGAGTTTTCCTTATGGAAACTCCTGACAATTCTAGCTAGCATCTGTTTCCTGTTCAAAGACAACACCTGTCATACCTAAAAGTAGTGTTGCTACTATGCATTCAGACAAAACAAAAGTGATGGGTCATCTTAGCCTTATTAACCTGGTAAAATAAGATTGTATTTACTCTCATTATATGACAATAGTACCCTGATCACAAGGTTCCTCCAACTCATGGTGCACCTCTTCTTGCCTTCTTCCCTAAAGCTTTTCAAACCCTAACTTAATGATGAAAGACACTTGTTTTAAAACTCTCACATTCAGACTGAGGGCACTAGAAGAACGTGTACATTATGCCAGTGTGCACCCTAGGCCATCATCACTAAAACATGATAATTCAGAAGAAAGCAGCACAGGAGTTGCAGCATTTTTCTCATCCATTTTGGCTCAGCTATGCTTGCAGGTACATTTGAGGGCATGGAGCCAGGGTCTGACCCATACCTCACTCCTTTCTCCCAACTTGCAAAAGGAGACACCCAAAGCTCCTGCCCTCCCAACCAAAGCTTGGAACCATGACGAAGGAAATCCATACAGACTAGTGAGTTTGGGGGTCTTGCTCCCCAGTGCGTCCCTCTGCAGCTGTGGAGGGGCGTGGAAAAACTCTCATATGAAGAGAGGTTGAAAATATGGGGATTGTTTACCTTAGAAAGAAGACAAATAATAGGAAACATGATAAAGTATATAATGAATGGCATCAGGAAGATGGGGTAAACAGAAACTGCCAATATTTCTCATAACACAAGAACAAGAGGTCATGCAATGAAATTAAAAGGAGGGAAGATCCAAATTTGATTAAAAAATCCTTTCTGCACATACCATGTGGTGTTCATTGCCACAGGATGTCTTTAAGCATTTAGAAAGATTCAAAACAAGACTGGACATGGACTAATCTGAGGAACTGTCCTAGGCTGAGGTATCACTAGAGGAGATTTTGGAACAAATTGATAAATTAAACAGCAATAAGTCACCAGGACGAGATGGTATTCACCCAGGCGTTCTGAAGGAACTCAAATGTGAAATTGCAGAACTACTAACTGGAGATCTTGGAGTCATTGTGGATAGTCCTCTGAAAACATCCACTCAATGTGCAGCATCAGTCAAAAAAGCGAACAGAATGCTGGGAATAATTAAGAAAGGGATATATAATAGACAGAAAATATCATGTTGCTCCTACATAAATCCATGGTATGCCCACATCTTGAATACTGTGTGTGGATGTGGTCGCCCCATCTCAAAAAAGATATATTGGAATTGGAAAAGTTTCAGAAAAGGTCAACAAGAATTATTAGAGGTATGGAACGGCTTCCATCTGAGGAGAGATTAATAAGACTGGGACTTTTCAGCTTGGAAAAGAGGCAGCTAAAGGAAGATATTATTGAGGTCTATAAAATCATGACTGGTATAGAGAAAGTAGATAAGAAAGTGTTGTTCACTATTTCTCATAAAACAAAAACTAGGGATCACCAAATGAAATTAATAGACAGGAAGTTTAAAAAAATAAAAGGAAGTATTTCTTCACACAACACACAGTCAACCTGTGGAACTCTTTGCCAGAGAATGCTGTGAAGGCCAAGACCATAACAGGGTTCAAAAAAGAACTAGATAAATTCATGGAGGATAGGTCCATCAATGTCTATTAGCCAGGATGGGCAGGAATGGTGTCCCTAGCCTCTGTTTGCCAGAAGCTTGGAATGAATGGCAGGGAATGGATCACTTGATGATTACCAGTTCTGTTCATTCCCCTGGGGTACCTGGTACTGGCACTGTCGGAAGACAGGATACTGGGCTAGATAGACCTTTGGTCTGATTGGGTAGGGCCATTCTTATTTTCTGATGGTCTTATGGATATGAAGACTATCCAGAGTTGTTATATTTAATGGTAATTTAAATTTGGAAGATAAACTGAACTGCACACTTTTAAAGCAGTGTACCCTGCTCACACAGACTGTAGCCAGGTGAGCCCCACTTTACTTTCCCCTAACTAGACTTCAATAAATCTGCTTGCACAAATCAAGACAATGAGAAACCAAAACAACCTACTCAAAAGAAGGTTCTCTTTTAATGAAGCTCCAGGGAAGGAACACTCGAAATAATGGTTCACAGGCCCTTACCTCAGGACCCCAGATCAGAGCTCCCAAACTTAAAGTCCAAAACAGAGTGTTTATCCCAGGTCAGGCTAACCTTCCAGAGCTGGAGAAGGCTCTCACACGCCCACACACATGCCCCTGTCACCTGGCAAACTGGACAGCTTCTAGTCTCCTCCCTTCTGCTCGGCTAGCTTCCTGTTTAAATAGGTCAGTCCTTGGGCAGAACAAGGCATCCTCTTGATTATATGAGCTCCTGACTGATCCTTAAAGGGATAGTTCATTCCTTCCCAATGCTTCCAGCTTTAAACCAGTCTTGAGGTTTTTAGAAGAAAACTTAATCTGAAAGTGATTATCCCATATCCATCTAATGCCTGCACCTTCCTCTGAAGAAGCTGGTGTGTGCTACAGTCAGAGACAGCATACTTGACTAGATGGATCATTGATCTGTTCCAGTATGGCATTTCTTATGTTTTCTTGCGAACAGCCAGGACTTAATAGGTATCAAGTATTTTGGAGCAAGTATGAGTAAGCCTCCCAGCCTGGGTCAACAGACTCACATTAGCAGGGCTTACGATTGCGTTCTAAAAATAGCTGTATAGACAGCAATTTAAAGTCGCAGCTCAGGCTGGAAGCCTTCAGAGGGGGGAAAAAATCATTCCAATGGAAAATTTCCAATCAGCTCTAAAAAGAATAAAAATAATGAACAGGAAAGGAAAAGTCAAAACATTAAATTACAGAGGGATAAAGTATCTGTTGCAAGATTTTGTAAATGCAAACTAAAGTATTATTAAATTACACAATTCACAGTCAATCTGGTACCTCTGATTCTAGAACAATCATAAGCACCACATTTTGCTTAGATATACACATTTGTGATCAAAGCCCAACACAAAGCTTCATGTAAAAAAATACTGTGACCTATAGTGCAGCTGTACTGGCAAAGTCTGAATCCTGTGCCTACAACAGCACATTTTAGCTGTTAGATGTGAGAAAGTACTTGCTGTGCAAAATGCAATCACTCTGAATTCTTCCGCAGTTCTAATTTTCTCAGCAGGTATGGATATCAGTCAGTGCTTCATCAGGAAATGCTTTGGTTTAGGCTCAAAAGCACAAAAAAACCCAAAAAAAACAGCCTATATATACCCAGACAATGTTTTCTTACTATCTTACTTTACAGGTAGTGTATATGTGTGCATTGACCAACAAACAAATAATTCCAGTTACATATGGGAAAACATAGCATATTTATACGTCATCGATCATGTGAAATGTTGTGCATTCTGATATGCTGTATGTATTGTCTCTGCTTCTTGCAATGCAAATAAGGTATTTGCTACCTACTTTTTATTATTTTAAATCATCAGCTAGACCAGTTTTTTCTCCTGAAAACCAACTGATTAAGTTAGTGAAGTGCAAATATTTCTGCCCCAAGTTTATTTAACCAGATAACTAGGAGAAGATATCTTGAGTATAACAATAATCTGTGGTCCCTTTCGTCCCTTTCATTAAGGAATATACATTAATCCTAAACTTCATTTTCTAGCTCAGTCACATCTATTACCTTGAGAGGCTATAAACCAGAAAATGGTAACCAGAAAAAACCCAGTTCAGATACAATAACAACCAATTCAGATGTTCACCTGGCAAACATTGATATGAAGCTCAAAATATCTCAGCTTCACTTCCGCTTTCTTTCTCACTTCCCCCCAATATTTGTGTGCATCTCACAGTTCCTGGGTCTGCTTGAGACCAAAAGAAAATACGAAAATACCTCAGAAAGGCTTTTCTTGAAATATTAACATCCTGACTAGAAGCTGGGAATCTTGTGGGGAAGGTTGGCATTATAAAAGAGACAAAATACATCAAATGAACTATTTATTGGAAATGATTTGTGCAGCTTTAGATGTTCAGAAAAGATACCATTTTCCCAACAATAATCACAAGCAGATTCAGGGGAAGCAGTTCAGTTGTATTTGCATAAGAACTTGTTTCCTCAAAAGATCCTATAAGTTCTTTTCTTTAAGGTATGGCCAGAAAAGATATTGTAAAATATCATCATATTGGAGAGCTCAGAGAAGGATCCTCCCACCACCACCTTCAATTGACTAGCATCTAAAATTTGCCTGTTGTGTTGCTAAGCAACCTGTTCATAGTCAGAGACAGAGAAATGCAACTGTAGGTCAGGAGGCCCCTTTTCCTTAACTATCTTTTCATTTATCTGTGGCAAACACAAAACTGACCTGAATCCTCCATTCCCCCTACTATTTAAATCTCAAAGGAACATCTTCACCAATGATCACGTCCTATGAATAACCAATAGTAATTCAAACATAATGAAGACAGGGAAACATGTATGCATTATTCATTCCCAGCACGTAGTGTAGCGCCAGGTAACTTTGCCGAGTCCTTTAAGCTTTACTTATTACCCAATTAGGAAATATAACTCCTTCCTGGCTTGACAGAATTTCTCCTCACAGAAACTAAATAAAGACAAAAAGCTATTCTGTGTCATCCATATTTTTCTCTCTGTGGCCTAGATGTGACGTGAGCTATATGTCCCTTCAGGAGAGCAAGGGGGGAAAAGAACCTCCCCCTCACACCTCTGGAGGGAATACCTGACAGAAACAGAGGAGTACATCTACAAACAACAGATAGGGACAGATTTTTCTCCTGCTATTAGCAAAGCTGAGAAGTAGACTGGGAAAGAGGCAGTGTGTCATGAGTTCTGCCCTGCCTTCTCCTGCCCCTGGTATAACCCCCTCTCAGCCCCTCCCCCCCAACTTACCCCATATGAGGAAAAGACAGAGCAGATGACATAGTGCTAGATAAGCCAGCTTTCTGCAACCAGAGGAATGCCCCCTTTAGCAGGGGATCCCCAGCTAACCCTTTAAGGGCCACTTTCTTTCTGGTTTGCCCTGATGAAATGGCACAGAGTAGATGAAGGTATGACCAAGAACCTGGCCCATTGTATTTAAATCCTATCAAACAAATCCTGAAAACACACTTTAGACAGAATTCATTATTTGGTCATTACTGACAGAAGCTGAGCAAAAAAACTAATATTTATTTCTTCATCAAGTCTCACAAAATCATACCTGGAAATCAAGTTGACTTTCAATGTATAGGTGCTTAGTGAAACTAATAATGTATGGAAATGGAGGAAGTCACTCATGGATAACACAAGGGTCAAGATGAATGTAAAGAACTGAAAAAATACAAGGCAATGCATCTAGGCAAAAATAACACAAAACAAACAATGGCAAAGCCATACTTGGAAAGCAATTGTATGATGAGACCTAGAGTGATGAGGCTAGATTGTGCTGTTAGGCAAAGCCCTGAGTAAGCAATGGTACATAAGCCACACCACCCCAGCAGTAGCTTTGAGAGTCACTGTGTCTTAGAGACACCTCTCTGAGATGCAATTACCTATTTGCTTTCTCCTTGTTCTTATAGGACAGGAGTGATAGTTTGCTGCTGGTCTATAGTACCAGGAAAGTATAACCCCTCCCTCTGATCCATCTGCATTGCCTGGACACTGTACAGCACAAATCCCAGCTTTCTTCTCACCTCTACAAACCCACCAGTTCCAGGGCAGAGTAAGTGGGCAGCCCATACAGGAGTGTAAGGGGTGTTTTCACTACCCCATGACAACATGTAGCACAAGCCACAATCATAGGCCTGGGCTATACCTACAACTAAAAATTCACACCTCTGAGAGATGTAATTAAACTGATCCAAGCCTCAGTGTAGCCAGCGCTAAGTTGACAGAAGAATTCTTCTGTTGACCTAGCTACTGCCTCTCCAAGAGGTGGATTTACTAAAGTAATGAAAGATGCCCTTCCATCACCGTAATAAGTGTCTATGCTACAGTGCTATAGTGGTGCAGCTGCACTGCTGTAGCACTTCTAAGGTAGACATACCCATACTCACACTTAGTGTACAGCAAATAATTTCTCAGCTCATAGAGCTATATGGCTGTAAAAAACCCACACTACGATTTGGGGCTGTATATGTTAAGGCATCACAACAGAAGTCAAGATACAGATTGGAAACACTATATGGCACTGGTAAGGCTGCACCTAAATACTGTATACAGCACTGGGCAAGTGTGAGGTCATCATTTTGAAATTTGTGTATCATTTGCAATTACATTGTCCAACCTTATCCCTCTTCCTGAACAAACAGATGTATGCAGGGTATGGTGGTATCAGAGGAAAATGCTTTGAAAATGCCACCATTTGGTGAATTCTGGAGCATTTCAAAGAACAACAAAACACTCTTCAAAAGTATATTTGTGATTCAGGGACTAAAGTCACCCTCGCTGAGAAGAATTAGCAAAACTTAGCTAAGAGGTTGGGCTCCTTTGGAGGCAAGGAGATCTTTCCCCCATCCTTCATCACTTCGCTTTAATCCATGGATATCTGAAGTGAGTGGAACCTCATTATTTTAACACACATTAGTTCTGATAACTTTTTTAAAATTATAATTTTAAGTAAAAAAACAATCAAGAATGACCACATTACTGATTGCTAAAAAAAAATATTATAACCATCTTAAATCCATTCACCAATGCTGCCACATCACATGCACAGCTAGATTCTCGTTCCCATTCCCTTTCCTCAGGGCCCAGTCAAAATGCCCGGTGACTTCAGTGACCTTTTACTCAGACCTTCAAAGCTTCCCTTCCCCTCATCACCTGATATCTTCCATCACCTAGGCCTGGGGTTAAAAATTAGATCAACCTAGCTATGTCACTTGGGGTTGTGAAAAATGTCACACCCTACTGTAGCAGGGTGGTCAACCTGCTCCTGCTCTGAAGGGCTCAAAGCAGCCCTGGAGAGGGCTGTGGTGGAGAAATCCTAGGCTGATTGGGGGAAGCAGCCACAGGTGGGGCCACACCCCAATCAGGCCACAGCTGGCCCTATAAGAGGATTGAGGGCCCAAGACTGGAACAGACACTTTCTCTAGCTTCAGAAAGAGAAGGACCTGGCTGCCTGGGAAGCTGAGAAGGGTATCTTGGATGGAATAGTTGCTGGGGAAGGGCAGAGGGAGCTGGGGAGGTCCATTCTAGCAAAGCCCCAGGCTGCAGGCCATGCTGCACGCTCACAAAGGGGTACTAGGGATGTGAAGACGCAGCCCAGATATAGGCAGAGGCAGCTGGTCCAATTCCCCTTGCCAATGATGAGTGGTTTACAAACTGCAGTCTGCCCCAGGGAGCAGAGGCTAGATGATGACTAGCAGTAACCACTGAGGCAAGGTAGGTTTAGATGTTTGGGGGTTCCCCTGGGAGGGGAGACCCAGAGCGAGGGGGTACTGTAGTGAGCAGAACCCTTAGGCAAAAGGCACTTGGGTCTGGGAGGGACATGGGGCCAGTGGCAGGTGATACATCATCCTGCAGAGGGCGCTCTAGGCTGGAAAGAGCTAATTCCCTGGATGACCAGCAGGAGGCATCGTGCTGGTGAGTCGTCGACCCACCACATGTACGTACCATACTCAGGCTGACCTAACCCTCAGTGCAGATGAAGCTAAGTCAATGAAAGAATTCTTGCATCAACCTAGTGACCACTTCTCAGAGAAGTAGATTAATTATGTTGACAGAAAAACCCTTTCTGTCATTGTAGGGAGAATCTATACTACAGCATTACAGTGGCACAGCTGCAGCACCATAGCTGTAGCAGCCGAAGTGTGTAGACATAATCTCAATGATGTGCTGCAAGAATATTTTAACAAGAGGCTCCCACAGAAATTTCCCAGTCATCTGAGGTAAATATCACAAAATAACCAAAGGAGTACTTTCTAGAAGATAGGAAGGGGCAACAGATGGGAGAATGTATTTGTTTTCCCATTTCAGCAAAAACACTTTCTAAAACAATCCAGGAAGAAGACAGTTTAGTTGCCAAATTATGCTAATACCAACCAAACGTGCTAGGCAAAATTATTCTTTGTTTCTGAAAAATACACTGAGTAGAATGCAACATAGGTTAATGTTCAGGTTGTGTTATTTGGGGGGATGGTGTGTGTGTGTGCATGTGCGCACACAAATCTATCTTCAGTCAGGGAACCTTTTTTTTTATTTAATATCTAACATTTTGTGGAATCTGGCTCATTCCAAAGGCAAAGAAAAACACTCTTGAGAAGTATTTTTACCAGTGCCAGGGATAAGTCATCTCAGGTAAGGATGATTTGACAGTATACAGACAGGAGTGAATTCTATCAGAGGCAGGGAAACCATGTGATAACATTTCATTACCCTTGCATTCAATACTAAGGTGAACTGTAAGCTGAAACCAACCAAAATAAATCAGTTTTGTAAACCCCCTTTGTTTGCTAAACACCTAGGCAGTGTAGGTGTATCTATGAAAATATGGTCTGCTCCTGAAGTCTTCTCCCTTGTAGAATCATACAATATCAGGGTTGACGGGGACCTCAGGAGGTCATCTAGTCCAATCCCCTGCTCAAAGCAGGACCAATTCCCAATTAAATCATCCCAGCTAGGGATTTGTCAAGCCTGACCTTAAAAACCTCTAAGGAAGGAAAGTCTACTACCTCCCTAGGTAACACATTCCAGTGCTTCACCACCCTCCTAGTGAAAAAGTTTTTCCTAATATCCAACCTAAACCTCCCCCACTGCAACTTGAGACCATTACTCCTTGTTCTGTCATCTGGTACCATTGAGAACAGTCTAGATCCATCCTCTTTGGAACCCCCTTTCAGGCAGTTGAAAGCAGCTATCAACCCCCCCACCTCATTCTTCTCTTCTGCAGACTAAACAATCTCAGTTCCCTCAGCCTCTCCTCATAAGTTAGTTTGAATCATGACTAGATATCACGGGAAAGATCATTCAAACCCTGCAATACATGTAGACTAGATAGGAAGGAGAGAAAGAGAGAAGTGTGTGTGGTGGGGGAGCTCAGTAAGTCACTTATTCCAGTCCCCTGCATTGAGGCAGGACTAAGTATCAACTAGAGACCATCCCTGACAGGTGCTTGACTAACCTGTTCTTAAAAAAACTCCAAGGACATTCTGCAATCTCCCTAGGTAATTTGTTCCAGTGCTTAACTACCCTTACAGTTAGGAAGTTTTCCTAACACATAACCTAAATCTCCCTTGCAGCAATTTAAGCCTATTACTTGATCTCCTGTCCTCAGTGGATGATGTGAACAATTTATCACCATCCACTTTATAATATTCTTTTTCATACTTAAAGACCGTTCTCATGTCTCTCCACAGTCTTCTCTTCTCCAGACAAAACGATCCCAATTTTTTCAATCTTTTCTCATAGGTCATGTTTTCTAAACCTTTATTCATTTTTGTTGCTCTTCTCTGAACTTTCTCCAATTTGTCCACATCTTTCCCAAAGTGTAGTGCCCAGAACTGGACTCAATACTGCACCTGAAGCCTGATCAGTGGTGAGCAGAGTGGAAGAATTACTTCTCGTGTCTTGCTTTTAACACTCCCACTAATACATCCCAGAATGTTTGCTTTTTTTGCAACACTATTACATTGTTGGCTCATATTTCCTTTGTCATCCACTGTGACTCACGGATTATTTTCCGCAGTACTCCTCCGCAGGTAGTCATAGTAATTTCATTTTCTTCAGTATACTGCCTACCTCAGAACTGACCCCAGAAGCTGGAAACCTCCTATTATGCTCAAACCTCCACAAGTGCATTTCTAAAATATGCAGCCATATTAATAGCAAGGTGAATTTCAATAACAAGGCAAAACCACCCATTTAAACAAAACTATTTCATTCTGCTCCATTACACAAACACACCATGTTATTATGCATGAGATGTTTGGCAGATTATCATCTAATGCAAGAAGAGACTATCATATGGCACAATGTATACAAAAGCATGCAGCATTCTCCCCAATACTTAAATGATGGGTTGCCCGATATATTAAATGCCCATTATCTTACCTCCTTCAAAAAAAATGCTATTGCAAAAGATGACTCATTTTTGTGCAGACTGAGTGAATAAGCTTGTAAATTGTTGTTTTTCAAAAGCTGGAACTAGTTCCAACTCTGTGTATGCATGACTTACTCTTTCACTGCTAAATTATGACAATATTTGTATGTAAAGTACAGCTGTACTCATTAGAGTCTAATAGTCTAATGTGGGAAAGCTTTTAGGAACAAGGTATTATTTAGTCTGAGCTGGCAAGAATGTGTCATTTTTACGATAGAAAATACCATGATGTTAGTCTACGATTGCATCCTGTATGTTTCAGTGCATTCTTGCTCTGTGTGTGAATAAACAATATAGGGATTTACCATGAACAAATAGGTATTTAATATGTTTTGTACTTTAAAGACTTTGCTCACTCTACTCAAAAGAAGGCACAATAGCTGGGGGATATTTCTTTCCTCTTGAAATTAATATGAGATCCTGTAAAACTTGGATTAGGATGCATCTTTCTAACTTCATTACTTTTCAGATCTGTTTGGGCCTCTCTCTAACAGGGAGAAGTAGTACTGATAAAAAGGGTGAGAAGAGGAGCCATTCTGCAGCGGGGACTTCAACCTACACAGTTGCTGATCATCATCTTCACATACTGAGCACACTCAACAACTCCTACTGACTTTCACTGTAAGATGAGGGCTTTCACACATATCACAGCAAAGTGTCTCGGAGGGGATGTTCAGCACCTCACAACATTAGCTCCTTTGTTAACTGTAATACTATAAAAAAGCCTGCAGACAAAACCCAGAGCATCCACACTTCAGGTTTTTGAGCCCATACAACCAGAGATCAAATACAATAGTTGCTAAGATATTGCCAAAGCAGAGCTGTGTGAAATGCTAGCCATCGTATTGAAAGAACAAATACTTTAAGTGTGCCCCTTTTTTCATATAATCAGGTAGGATTCTGTGAAAATGGAGCAGTACGTATAAGATTTTCCCTGCACAAAAATAAATAAATAAATACCCCTGGTTGACTGTGGGTCAGCAGTTTGCTCTCTGTCAGGTAGAGCAGTGAGATTTCTGTCTGTGAAGAATACCATGATAATATGTCATTTCCACACCATATAATTAGTATTAGCAGTACTGGTTTGAAAATCTACAGGTCTGCAAGTGTGATTACTTCCAATTTTACAAAAGGAGAGCACAGGCAGATCATGGTCTGAGAAAGATCAGAGATATCCAGAAACATCAAGGTTAATACCCTAACATATACAACATGGAAATCGGTTGTTTACTCCTCTATTTGTTTTTACTTTAAATTACCTTAACCAAATGATAGTAATACTACATCCAAAGGGCAACAGAGAATCTGTTCTATGGTGCCTGTGTCACAGTTACAGACCTAATGTTTCTGTTATATGATCAAGATCTAAATAATAAATGAAACTAGCATGTGTTTACATCACTGCCTTGTTCAATCTCCCCTTCAGTACTCAGCCGCAGAAGTGACTGGTGTTTATTGTCATAGTTAAACCTCCTGATTTTAAGCAGCTAGGTAAGTGGATGAATTTCAGTCAGTTTGTGGCCTGCACTTGTATATTTACAACGTAACCCTGTTAAATCTTCCTAGTTACTCATGTTCTTTACAGATTTATATTTGGAAAACAGCACCCTAACAAAGATCACTCCATAGTTTTGTTTTACTGAAGCATCTGAGCAATTCCACATATAGCAAAAAGATCCTGAAGAAGTAGCAGCAGGGACAGAGGTTATTGTATATACAGAAGAGAGATACATGTCTCCAAAAAAGACATTGTGACCAAGGGCCAACAGCCAGATGTGAAAATCGAAGCCTAGTAGCTCTACTATAGTTTCTTCGATACTGTCATGCACAACACACTGTTTGCTGCTTTAATTGCTTTGAAAAACTCCAGTAATATCATCAGGAAAAAATACAAAATAATTTGGTACCTGCCATCATGGAGCTTTTGACATTTTTCAGAAGCCCCCTTTGTCCATATGTGAGAACAGAAATGAGTTTCCTCCCAACATTTAAGTCTATCATACTTCTCAGTTTTCTACTAGGCATGTAGTCTCATCATTTCTCAGCATCTCAGCTGCAACTGAGCTCATGATATCTCCCCAGCTCCATGGTGTTTACTGTCATTCATAAAGCAAGCTTAAACTGGCATCTCATAGCCTAGTGCCCTGCATTTCTCAGGGATGTCTCTTTTGTTATTTTTCCTGCCAGGAATCCTTTAAGGGCCTGATGCAAATCTCTCTGAAGTAAATGCAAGTTTTTCCATTGATTTCAATGGGCTTTGGACCAGGTCCTAAACCAGCAGCTCTAACATATGAAGGATGCTGCTGCAGCAGCTGCCACTGGCAAGAGTACTAGGAAAATCAGAGGAGGAAGAGAAGTGGGCACAGGCCACAAAATTCATCAGCCACTTTGATTTTGTCTGAAACTTTTTACAATTTTTAAAGAAATTTCTTAGTAACCAAGATGACTGTATGTCAGCAGGAAATGTCACCACCTTGAGGTCCTCTAGCCTCCCTAAATCATTAATAAATACATAGAACGCCTCTGTTCCTGTACCAGTCTCCAGGGGACTCCACTTTTGATGGTTTTTCCTCTCCGTTCTGGCCTATGTAACTCAACTGCTTTCTTACTTTAGATCCCTTTTTGTCCTCCCAGCTTTCCTCTCACTCCAGCGCTCCTGAGCCTATCAATCTGTTATTATTAATAGTTCTTCGCCTATTTCTCAACATCAGCCAGTCACCGTCAAGACCCGGTATAATAGGCGAGAGCAGGCAAAGCCTCCCCTGGCATAGCTACAGCTGCCAGCTGTGGATCCCGGGAAGTTTTTGCTTATTATGCACCATGCAGGTTCTGGGATGGCTGAGGAGGCAGTATGTGTTACTCAGCTTCCTGGGTTCATCAGTAATTTCCCTGGAGTCTCCCTGGAGTCCAGGGAGATTACTGATGAACCCAGGAAGCTGAGTAGCACATGCCGCCTCCTCAGCCACCTCGGAACATGTGTGGGGCATATAAAAAGCTGAACATCTTCCAGAAGAGACAAGAGCTTTTCCCATGGAGAGCTTGGGGTCTCAGGAGGGGAGGCGCAGCGTGGTGGGTGGGTGGGGGGTTCTGGCTGGCCCAGGGCTCCTCCAGCAGCAGGAGAAGGCAGGGGAGGCCTTGGACAGAAGGGGTGGGGCGTGGGGGGCTAGCATCCCCAAAGTGGGGCTTCACCCACCACCACCCATGCCTGGAATGCTATGCAATCTATGGCTCTGATCCTTTACAACGGAAGTAAATGGAAGCTATGACACTGGCTTCAACTGGCACAGAATCAAGTTCAATCTTAGCAGGAGTGCCGCTTCAGTGCAGTCACTGGGTTATGTCTAAGTTAAGTGTTTTTGCAAAGTTTAAGTTCATTTTTAAAGTTCATACGATTTGAATTCGACATAGCGGTTGAAGAGATAGATAAGAGTGGAACGGTCTCAAACTAGTACTAAATCAGGAGCTGGCATATCATAAAATAACAGCAATCAACTCTAATTAAGCTCTGCTGAAACATGAAAGTCCTCAAAAGTTAGTTGACAGTTTTTGATTGTTTGTTTGTTTGTGTTTTTAAGGCTGGTTTGGTTTCCCAACAGGGAGTCTGCTTGCCACAGAAATATGCCCCCAGTGAAGGTCAGATTGTTGAAGAAAAACTGTACTGGCGTCTTATGTTTAAAATATGAAAAAAGTCATCTTTGGGGCTAAAGACAGCCAGCAACAAGAGTTGGAATAGATCCAGCACATCCAAAGACATTAAATTCCTTCCTGGGACTAAAAAAGTTCTTGTCATATTTTCAGAATTAAAACAGCCTACTAGGGATGTGTTGGCTCTGTTGGCCTTTTTCTCCTCAGTCAGATTAGCCTCTCACAGTCATATAAGGTCAATCTAGTTCCCCTTTCTTTCCAAACCCCAAAGCTACCTAACTCTCTGTGGTAGTTCTCAAGGATTCAGACAAGCACAGCATGAGGACCTCATCTGAGTTTTCTCTTTAATATCCACCTACATGGTCCTCAGCACTGTAGAATCTGAGTGTCTCTCAATCATTAATCACAACACCCATGTAGAGTAAGGAAGTATGATCTCCATTTTATGGATGGGGACTGAGGCACAAGGCAAATTAAGTGAGTTGTCCAGTGATATATTGATGGGCTGAATATGAAGACAAAGGGGTTGCACAAATGCCACTAAGGGCATGGCTACACTTGCAGATGTAGAGCGCTTTGAGTTAAACCAGCCTTCGTAGAGCGCAGTAGGGAATGCACTGCAATCTGTCCACACTGACAGCTGCAAGCGCACTGGCATGACCACATTAGCAGCTCTTGCAATGGCCCCAGAGAGCAGAGCATTGTGGTAGCTATCCTAGCATGCAAGTGGCTGCAAAGTGCTTTTCAAATGGGGAGTGGTAGAGTGTGACAGGGGGTGTGTTGTGTGTATGTGGGGAGAGAGAGAGTGAGTTTTGGGGGGGGCTGAGAGCATGTCAGCATGCTGTCTTGCACGTTCAGACAGCAGCAGACCTCCCTGCTTCCTCACCTCTCTCTCTCATACACAGCATTCCACAATAATGGTTGTTTTCTCTCGAGTAGATAAGCATGCTGGCTGTCAGAAGTGGAGCTTTCAAGGGCATATCAGCGTGCCTGCAGTGATTCCAAAACAATGACAAGAGTGGCCACTTGACTTAAGGGGATTATGGGACATTTCCAGAGGCTGATCAGAGCACAGTAATGCAACACCTTGTTCACACTGACACCCGGGCATTTCAGCCAATGCGCACCAAGCATTAATCTTCTTGCCGAGATGGAGTACCAGAAGCACTCTAGCCCTAGAGTCAGAGTGCTCTACGTGCCTTGCCAGTGTGGATGGAGCTAGGGCGCCCAGGGTTGCTTTAATGCGCTCTAACTCACAAGTGTAGCCAACACCTTAGAGCAGTGCTTCTCAAAGCCAGTCCACCACTTGTTCAGGGAAAGCCCCTGATGGGCTGGGCCAGTTTGTTTACCTGCCCCATCCACAAGTTCAACCGATCACAGCTCCCACTGATGGCAGTTCACTGCTCCAGGCCAATGCGGATTGCAGGAAGGGTGGCCAGGACAAACCAGCCCAGACCACTAGGGGCTTTCCCTGAACAAGTGGCGGCCCAACTTTTAGAAGCACTGCCTTAGAGTATATTTACACTTTGAGTTGGAGATGTAACTCCCAGCTTAAGGAAACATACCCTGCTAGCTCTGATCAAATTACCATGCTTAAGACTAAGGGTGTGGCTACAATGGTACGAGCAGTGGGAGGATCTAGCCCCTCTAAATATGAGCCTAGTGTCTTGGATGGGCATGTACTTGGTGTGGCTAGCCATTCCCACCATTGAAACTACACTCAATTTTTAGCAAGCTAGCTTGATCAAAGCTAACACGGATATGTTTCCTCAAGCTGGAATTTACAGCTCCAGCTTGAACTGCAGACATACCCTAAGGCAGGACATACTAAAGCTTACAGCGGTAAAAAATAAGATCAGAACCTCTATTACTGGTGATAACGCAGGAGATGGAAAGAAACCCCTGCTTCTAGCTCCTGGACCCCGGGGTTGAGGTTCCAGGGCTGGTACTTAGAAAAAAAATCTCCTAACCTGCAAGCAGAACAAATCTGATATTGAATTGCTGGAAAGAAAAAGAATAACATCAATTTCATATTATAAAGTCATTTTTCAGGGTAGAATAATAAAATAAAGGGTACAGAATGAATTGTAAAGGACACCCTTTGCTCTATTGAAGCTCGTGTGGAAAAGGTCCCAATTTTTTTAACAGACTGAAAGAAAACCTCAAATCTGAATACCTCCAAACTTACAGAATGTTTGGTACTAAAAGAAAAAAAAATACTACTCAATTCCTCTTCTAATATATACAAATCCATAAATATTATATTAAATGGACACATTTGGCCCAAGACTCCTCCAAGACCAAAACCCTCACGTGCTCAGTATTGTACAAACACTGATGAATTCCTGTCCTGATTGCTTCATTTTTCCAAAACCTACGAATAATAGAAGTTTCACTTCCTTTTTTTTTTTAATTCCACTGGTAACTGTTAAAAAATTATAACAACAGTTTCCCTGCAGTGTCTGCAAACTAAATATTGCAGCATTGCACTGTTACATGAGAAACAACTGAAATTGACTGGAAATAAATTATAAACAACGTGTAATTGAAAAGGCTTTTTCTTTCTCTTTCTCTCTTTTTTGGTCCTATTGTGCAAGCTGAAACGTGTAACATACATTTATTAGTCTTTATAGGCTAAAGCTATTATTTGTAATATGGATAAGCAACTTCTAGTTTAGTTTATGATTTTGAACATGGCAATGTACCTTTAAATGACTGTCAAGTTCTGTTTTGTCTCCTCCCCCTTCCTATTAAAGACAGTCAAATTAGGAATGAATCCTCACGGAGGAGAAGTTAAGAAATTAGTGATTAAACTAATTACTGTATTTTAGGAGCTTCATTGACATATATATGGAGCATCTTTAGAATTATCAGTGATTCAGTGCTTCTTAAACCCATTGAGAAGCACACAACCTTCTTTCTGCTTCTGGAGCTTGACAGTTATGTGGCTAATTGTGAATGTTTAAAGCAGGGGTGGGCAAAATTTTTGGCATGAGGGCCACATCAGATTTCATAAATTGTATGGCGGACCAGTTAGGGGAGGGGGTCATAGCCCGGCCCCCACCTCCTATATGCCCCCCCCGGGACTCCTGCCCCATCCAACCTCCCCATTCCCTGACAGCCCCCCACCCAGGACCTCTGCCCCATCCAACCACCCCTTCCTCCCTGTCCCCTGACTGCCCCTGGAACTCCTGCCCCTGACTGCCCCCTGTCACCCCACCCAATCCACCCCTTCTTCCTGACTGCCCCCATTCAATCCCCTGTCCTCCCCAACCACCCTGTCCCCTATCCAGATCCCTGCCCCCTGACTACCACCCCAAACTCCCATCCCCCTATCAACCCCTCCTGCTCCCTGCCCCCTTACCACGCTGCCTGGAGCACCGGTGGCTGTGGTGCTACAGCTATGCTGCCTGGCTGAAGCTGAGCCATGCCACCGCCACGCAGCACAGAGACCGGGTCAGACCAGGCTCTGCAGCTGAGCTGCCCCAGGAGCTCACAGCCTCATCACCCAGAGCATTGCGCTAGCGACAGAGCAAGCAAGCGAGGCTGCAGGGGAAGGGGGACAGCAAGGGAAGGGCCGGGGACTAGCCTCTAGGGCCAGGAGCTTGGGGGCTGGGCAGGACAGTCCCATGGACCGCATGTGGCCCACGGGCTGTAGTTTGCCCACCTCTGGTTTAGAGCAACTATTCAGAGTGGCCATTATGAGGCATATAGCAAGGAGGTAAGAGTTTGTGTAAACAGGAAAAAATGACATTTTTGCATTCACCCTGCTCATGTCATCCAGAGTCTCTATCATCTTTCAACTGTTAATGTTATAAATGCAACCTCTAAGTCAGCCATTCACTCCGTTGAACCAACAAAAACTCAGGACTGTTTACTTTCAACTATTATAGACCCATGGGTGGCACATGAACTGCTGGCTGGGGGAGGTGAGCCCCCAACTCCGCACCTTCCACGCACCAGGAACTCAGAGCCCCCTACTGCGACTGCCATCCCCATCCCAGGCTGGCTAGTGCCCACAGCCCCCCCTGCCCCGGTGTGCCATAAGGGAGAGCATGTGGTGCCCCCACAGCCCTGGGAATGTGGGCTCCATGGCCCCAACCCCTGGAGCCCAGCAGCTCCACTGAAGCGGGACCCTGGGGGAAAAGTGTGGGCTGGGCCACATCTAGCTGTTTGGGGAGAGTTAGCCTCACCCAGCCTCCCCTACCCACCGCCCATGTATAGACCTGATATTAAACTTCTACAGGTGCTTCCCCCAGACAGCAGCTTAGCTTTCCACAGCTCCCACTGGCTAGGAATGGTGAACCGTGGCCACTGGGAGCTGTGAGCTGCCGTACCTGCGGACGCTCAGGTAAACAAAGTGTCTCACAGCCCACCAGGGGCTTACTCAGAACAAGCCATGAACCAAGTTTGTGAACCCCTGGGCTAGGGTAATTAAACCCAATATCTCACTCCTAAGGGTAACACAGGATGAAAGGGTGTATCTCCCGTATGCATGTGGCTTCAGGCAGACTCCATATGCTGCTCGTGTGAGTGTCACTTCAGAAATAATTGTCGGGTGGTAAGGCAAAGTTTCCTACAGTGGGGGGGAGAAACAAGGCAGCTCTGCCAAGAAACCTTCAGCAGAGGATTGCAAAATACCTACAGGAAAGTTTCCTAGAGATCTCTATGGAGGATTACTGGGACATTCTGGTGTACATTAACAAACTTTTTTGCCAGGCCCCCACTGAGTAGACACACAGACTCTGTTAATTTCTGTCCCTTATCCCTCCTCTACCCCATAACAAAGTAAATGAGAGCTCAATCTCCACACACTGTGCAGTATCAAAGCAAAGATGAGCACTTACTGGAGCTCCCCTCTCCTGCATCATGTGCACCAGAGCAGAATGCTAGGACTTGCTAGACCCCTCTGGATTCAAAAAGAGGTCTTGACTCAACACACCACTGGAGGACCCTGTCATGTGCTCTGCATTGTCCTCCAGCTGCACATCCTCCTCTACCACTTTGTCATCGGGGTTGAGTCTGCTGGCTGCTGCCTCCAGTCCTTCTGAAATATGCACAGGGCTGTTGGCAGTGGAGGAGGGGTCGCCACTGAGGATGGCATGCAGCTCCCTGTAGAAGCGACATGTCTTCAGTGCCACATCTGAGCAATGGTTGGCTTCTCTTGCCTTGTGGTGCACCTGCCTCAACTCCTTGATCTTAGCATGGCACTGCTGCATGTCCTTGTTGTGCTCCTTCTTCTGCATGCCACTAGCAATCAGCCTGTAGGTATCAACGTTCCTATGCCTGGACCAAAGCTCCAACTGCACAGCCTCCTCTCCCCAGCAGATCCAACAGCTGCGGTGTACTCCATGAGGGAGGATGTCTACTGTGGAAAGCCGACATGATCAGCTGGGAAGATGTTGTGTGAACTGTGTACGATGAATAAAACAAAAACAGGGATTTCAAAAATTCCCAGGCCTTTAAATGGGGGAGGCCACATACCTGAGTACCTTCAGTGTAGCGAAGTTCAAACTGCTGACCAGGGCATTCATAATAGGCATTGTGGAACACCTCCTGGAGGCCAATTAGGGTGACATAATCAAGTGCAGTGTCTACACTAATGCTGCATCACTCTGACTACATCACATAAAGCCCTATGACTCTTGTTGAGGTGGTTTTATTATGTCGATGTAGCAGGGGAGTTACACTGGCAGGAAGAGCATTTCAGTGTGTACACCGCCACTGTGTTGTCGACAGAAGGTGACTTTTGTCCATAGAACTGTGTAGTGTAGACAAGGCCTTAGTTTGTAGTTTACTACAACAGCAGGTAAGACTCAGGTACTCAATAAGGGCTAGATCAAGCAATTTACAAACAGCTCAGGTAGATTACTGCACTGCCCCAGAAGAAGCATTGGGAGACAGACTGTGCTTTAGTAGACCTGCTCACTCTCATAGGGGCTGATCAATCTGCACCATCCACTAGGACAGCCTAGATTTCTGGCTGTATTGCACCAGCCCAACGCCAGGGGCCAGTGGGGAGGGACCAGGGCCATGGCCCCACTTCCTACCTCACTCATTTTGGGCAGTTTACTCACTATGCGCAAGATGGGGTGAGCAGTCCCTGCTCATAGGGGCAGCTATTGAAATTGACCCTTGCACAGGCCATGGAGTGAGTAGGAATTTTCTTGTATCCTCATACTCCCTGTGCAGCTGCACAAATACTGATCACAGTCTGACTCTTAATGGACTTTTTTTCGCTGAATGTTAATTAACTAAACCTAGGCAGTTTCCCTCTGTTTCAACAAAGATCACCAGAGATGTTACCTTTCATGTTGCTTACAACTGGAGAAGGGCTGTATCTCTATTGATCTGGGAACATTCACAGGCTTTTTTTCAGAAACACTTTCAATTAGCCCTTGTTCACAGCTTCAGTTCAGCAAGGAAGGCCAATATACAATACTGTGGAAAGTAATAGTGGGTTCCCAGCTGAATATGTCTGTACGTTCCATATCTTAAATTTTCATACATTACTAGCTACAGAGTATCACTTCTAGGAACGCAGTTATGTGGTGCCTATTCTCCTCTACAAGCAAAAAAGAATCAGCAGCAAATCCTTCTAAGGATTTCTACAACTCTCCATAGTTTCTGCCATTACACAGAGAAATCTGTGGTAGTTGACTCTATCTAACTGACAAGTATTAAAATGCTGAAAAAAATGACGACAAATTCCCATACCTATCTACAGATGAGTTGGAATTAGGACTGCGAAGCTGTGATTTTTAAGAACTATTTCTCTAGAAAGCATTACTATTGGGAGTTATTTAATTGTATCAGCTATTCAGTATATTTAAAGTGAAAAATAAAATTACATTACCATATCTTACAGCATTACAAACACTTTTTAAACTGTACAAGCAACCGTTACATACAAATGAAAAGATGAGCCTATATAACAACACATACATTACATTTTATTGTATCGATAATACCCCTTTGGAGAGTGCTCAGAGTATGAAATGCTTGAAGGGCTGAAAAGATTAGAAATAAAAGATTAAAATAAATGAGAACATGGAGCTTAGAAAAAAGAACTAGCAGAAGAGGAGTTCCATAGAGTGCAAATAGACTTGGAGGCAAATTTTGCAAGCCTTAAGCCAAAATCCCATTGGTTTTAACAGGAGTTCTGCTGGAAAGCTCTGATCCTGAGAAGTGCTGAATGCCTCTTGTGAGATACTCAGCATCCTCAACAGCAATTGACCCATTTGAATGGCAGTTCTCAGTCTACTAAAGAAAATATTGAATTCGTGTGTCTTGAGGGTGCATGGGCAGATTTCTCAGGTCCCTTGTTGAGAGCCACTTTTGATAATCTGACTCGGAAAGTATATTACTGCTTGAATTTAGCACTATCCTGCAGATATAGCACACTGTATTACAATGACTACAGAGTACACATCTACATGCAGTGTTTTTTTTTATTTGCCCAGAAGATTAGTGCTAATTCTTCACACCTTCATTTTATACTCACTTATCACATTTTATTTGTAGAGTTTAGTCATTGGCTTTATTTGTTATCATGCTGTAAGATTTGAAAAAACAATGCTCTCATTACCACCTAAATTATATCATCAAATTTGCTTGTGTACTTTTCGTGTCTTTACTCAGAACTGTAACATATGCGGAAACCACACTGCTTGGGTGGGTTTTTTTGCTGTTGTTTGCTTGTTTGTTGTTTTTTTTTATTTTCCCCAAGTCACTATTACTTTGGAAAAGGCATATCATAAAATGCAAACAGATTTGAATACAGTTATAACAATGTTTTGCATGCAACCTGTTCTAATTATCTACTTGTGTACGTACCTTTGTGTCAGTGGTAGGCGTCTAACAGATGGTGAGTCTGACATACAGTGCTCTGAGTAAAAGCTTATCTTTGGCAAAGAGAAGAAAGGCAGAATTGAGGGGTGATGAACTGGAATACAGTTGTCAACTCTGACTGGCATGTGACATCTTTTTCTGTCCTAAGTTAACTGCCTCATTATTAGGGATCTCTGATTAATTGATTTAGAATTTATTCCTTGGGGTATTCATCTTTGCATGGTGAGACGCACATTATCAAATCTGTCTGATAACTTTTAATTTCAGTGTTTTATTTTAATATGCACGGTGCAGAACAGCTGCATAGGAAACAAATGGAAATTGTAGAAATTCCGTGGAGGCTGTGATAGACCAATTATAATCATTAAGTAGGACACTGGATTGCCCAATTTCTGTATGCCCCTATGGGTTCCACAGCAATGCCCAAGCAGTGTATCTATAATTTGTCAATTTCTAAATATTGCTGAAAAAGCCACTGTAGACTGGTGGATCCAGTCACCAGCCTGGGACAAACAACCTGCCAAGCCCAGTTCAGTATGTAGCCATTACCTCAGAGCCCTGCATATTCTTTAGCACACACACAAAAAATGGAGGGGGAGACATGGAACAATAAACAGTCCAGTTCCCAACCTGGACTGTGTGGGGCCTTCTGGACTCTGGCAGCTTGAAAGTTGGGGCCTTTCTCAAGACAGGGTGGTCCATAAGGCCTGTTTGCCACTGAGTTATGAAGCCTTCTCATGCAGCCACAGGAGAACATAAACCCAGACCTGTCCCTGTCTCAGGGCCCCTCATGAAGCTGAAGCTTTCCATGCTTCTCATTGGGTCACATGATTCGCTAGCTGGGAATCATCTGACCCAATCACTTGATATTGTCCAGCTGGGTCAAATGACTCCCAGTGCCTGCCTGCCAGACTCCTCTCCAGAACCAAGCTTCCCATCTGCCCTTATCTTTAAAGAAGACTGGCCTGTTACCAGGGCCAGTGCAAGGATATTTTGCGTCCTAGGCGAAAATTCCATCTTGCCCCCCCCCAAATGCCAGCTCAGAGGGGCTGGGCTCAGAGCTGGGGGTCAGGGCTGTGGGGGGGATGGGGTCGAGGGGGTTTCCAGCTCAGAGGGACTGGGCTCGGAGCTGGGGGTAAGGGCTGTGGGGGGATGAAGTCGAAGGGGTTTCCAGCTCAGAGGGACTGGGCTCGGAGCTGGGGGTAAGGGCTGTGGGGGGATGGGGTCGAGGGGGTTTCCAGCTCAGAAGGACTAGGCTCAGAGCTGGGGGTCAGGGCTGTGGGGGGGATGGGGTCAGGGGGGTGCCTGGGGGCACTGGGGCAGCTCAGCTCTGCAGGCTGCTGTTCTCTCCAGCTGTCCAGGCACAAGGGGAGCAGGAGCAGGGACCAGCTAAGGACCAAGGGGGCAGGAGCACAGGCACCTGAGGCTGACCCATGGGGAGGCATTTGCTTACCTTGCCCAATGCATGAGCGCTAGGGTCCTCTTTCTTCCTCCGCTCCACCAGACCACCGCTGAGGCTCTTTTCTTCTCCGTGCCCCTCGCTGGGGCTGACGTGGAGGCTGAGCCAGGGGGCAGCCACGGCTTTCCTCCAGAAGCGAAGCCATGGTGTTGTGCCGCTGTCGCAGGGCCCCTGCCACGTGCCCTAAGCAGAGCTGCGCAGCTCTGCCCAGCCGCCGGCGCCCCCGCCGGGCAATGAGAAAAATTGCAGAGGCTGGAGCCCCTGCTCTGGGAGGGAGAGGGATTCTGAGCCTCTGCCTGCAGCTCAGGGATTCCCCTGGGTCAGCGCAGCCACCGTCAGCTCAAACCTCTGTGCTGCCACGGCAGCGCGCTGACCACATGGGTGCCCTGGGCTGCCGGGCTGCCGCAGCAGCTCCCTGACCCTGGGGGCGCCCTGGGCTGCCGGGCTGCCACCCTGACCCCGGGGGTGCCCTGG
The DNA here is from genome assembly GCF_025201925.1 of Gopherus flavomarginatus. Classification (NCBI taxonomy): domain Eukaryota; kingdom Metazoa; phylum Chordata; order Testudines; family Testudinidae; genus Gopherus; species Gopherus flavomarginatus. The sequence goes on from NC_066618.1 coordinate 111,064,793, forward strand.
GCTGCTGGGCTGCCGTGGCGGCGCACTGATCCCGGGGGCGCCCTGGGCTGCCGGGCTGCCACGGCGGCGCACTGATCCCGGGGGCGCCCTGGGCTGCCGGGCTGCCGTGGTGGCTCCCTGACCCCGGGGGCACCCTGGGCTGCTGGGCTGCCGCGGCGGTGCACTGATCCCGGGGGCGCCTTGGGCTTCCGGGCTGCCGCAGCGGCTCCCTGACCCCGGGGGTGCCCTGGGCTGCCGCGGCTGCGTCCTGACCCGGGGGGCGCCCCGTACTGCCGCGGCAGCACACTGATCCCGGAGGCGCCTTGGGCTGCCGCGGCGGTGCGCTGATTCCAGGGGTGCCCTGGGCTGCCGGGCTGCAGTGGCTGCGCGCTGACCCCGGGGGCGCCCTGGGCTGTCCGCTGCAGGCAGCTGCTGACGCGGGCAGCTCAGACTGCCTCTCCAGCAGCAGCGGCTGCAACCATTTAAAAAATTTTTTGAGGGCGCCGCTTTTTGGCGCCCTCAAATCTTGGCGCCCTAGGCAACCGCCTAGTTCACCTAAATGGTTGCACCGGCCCTGCCAGTTACACACCACCTTCCCCCTAAAAGGCAGTACAGTATTTTCTGCCATGTCCCTTCAGAACTAGAGGAAAAGTACTTGCAGCAATAAAACATTTCCAAATGTACCATGTTCTTGTACCACACACTACAGAGGGAGACTTTAATGAAATCAACATTTATCTCAGTGACATATTTGACTTCAACAAAATATTTTCACTATTTCCCACATGTAGACTAGAGTATACCACAGATACGTTCATACATTTAACTACCTACTTGTGAGGAACAGAAATATCAGAATCCTGTAAACGCAGGTAAGAAATCCACGACAGAAGGGTTAAGCAATTTGCCCTAGGCCATAGAGCTGGGACTAGTACCCAGGGTTGCTGATCCCTATGTCTGCAGTCAGTTTTAGAGTTTAGGTCATGCAATTATCTCTCATGTAAGCAATGTAGGGATTCATGAAGGCCCCATGTATAGTCATTAGCTCATATGATCACTCCCACATCTTTACCCAAAGATGATGTGGAAGGTCAAAATCAGGGGGATTGACTGTTGGATCTGTCATGAGAGAGGCATTGGCTGTATCTGACACTTATTCTCTTGCACCTTGTATGCCACCTGGAGATGATATTGAGGTTCCTTAGGATAATGTCCAAACAGGGTGCCTTGAGTTGAGACAATGGCTTGGTGGGTTAAATAGGGGCAAGTGTGGCATGTCTTACACATTAAGGAGCATATTCTGCATGGTGACTTGTTGCCTGATGTCCAGAGGGGCAATGTTGGTCAGGACCAGCAGTCAGGCCACATTGGTTGGTCTCATAGTACATGTCATTATATGTATGGTTTCATTCTGCTGAGAATCTACAGCTATGTGAAAAAAGCTGAGCCACACCAGGAGACAATGTTCCGCGACACAATGGCACAAGGCAAACCCAGCATTTATTACTGTCTTCACATTGAGTCCTCAGGTAGAACCAGCTAATGCACTGATCAGATTGTATGTTGTCTTTATTTTCAGCATGGTCTTGGTAAGATCCAGTGTAACACCTAGGTACACAGGCTTTGGGCCGTGGTCCAGTCTGTGTCCATTCAGGAAGAGATTGAGTTGTTTGTTGGCCTTTGTGTAGTGCAGGTAATAGTAACTGGAAACTGTCTTTTTGATGCAAAGTTTAAGGCTCTGACTAACAAAACGTGCTCTGTTTATAACAAAACTTCAGTACAAATAAATTTTAAAATAAAAGACTACTCCCCTAGCAGACATTATTGATCTATAGTTGGTATTCACTCCCTGTTTACAGTGATTTATTTCATGTTTTGCTGCCCATTCATTTAAAATGAAAATGACCACAGGTTCTATTCAGTGAAAATCAGAATTGTGCTGTTTGGGCACTGAAGTTATGTGGCTGCCACACAGACTAAGTCTGAGCCATTAAAAAATATTTTTCCACATGACACATGTCAATATGTTGTACTGGCTTTGGGAAATATCACCCCAAATAAAGGCAGTCGTATCTTGACCTGCATTGTGTCCATCATGAAAAATGGCTAGATTTAATAATGCACTAATGAGAATAACGAAAGAACAACTTACCATAGACCTACAAGATGACTTTGGGAAAGTTACTTCATCTCTCTGTGCCTGTTTACCTTTCCATCCTTTCTCTGACTTGTCTATTTAGATTATAAGCTTTTGGGGCCAAAGAAGGTCAATTACTACTTTTCTGTATACCCAGATAACTCAATAGGGCTACAGTCTCATTTGGGATCCATAGGCACTTCTATATAAACAGCTATAACAACAACAATATTTATATGCAGAGAGTATTTATTGACAAATAACATCTCCCCTGCAAATGACTGACCTTACAGGTAAATACAGATCTTTAGGCTCCAGCTCCTCAGGGGTATACATACACAATATATTTCACTCATTGTTATGTCAATCTTCTTCTACAGATGGCATGATTAACCTGTAAGACAGATTATCAATTTTCTGGTCTCTTATCTTTTCCCACGCCCTGTAGAGTCTGGGACACTTTTTTTCAAATCAAATATATTTCCAAAACAAATGTAACAGAGGTACAAAATCAAGAAAGGGAAAAGACCTATAAGGTCATCTTGTTCATCTCTGTGCCAGGGCAGGATAGTTCTCTAGTACATTTTAAAGTGTTTTGTACATTCTAGTTATAAATGTGTCTAATGATGGGGCTTCCACCAATTCCCATTGCAAATTCCACATTTTAATAGCTCTCATGGTTCAAATAATTTTCTTGACAGTCTAAATATTCCCTTAACTTCATCTCATTATTCTTACCTATTTCTCATTTTCGTATGCTAAATAATTCCTTTCCTTGCTTGGTGTTTAACCATTCAAATATGTGACTTTTGTCACTTAGCCAGCCTACATTTAACACCTATAATCTTTCAGTGGAATCCAGTCTTTCCAGCTATCTAACCAAGGTATAATTAGACCCTTAGTTACAATTAAATATAACGAATATATCCTTAATCAAAGTCTAGACACACAATAACTGTTATTGACAAACTGTATAATCAATTGTTTAACCACATGTTGGTTCATTATAAAATAATCAATATCAGTCAGTATTATTGCAAAAAAGCCAACAACAACATAGTACAGGGGAAAGGTTCAATATGATACCAGGAAGCCATCTCAAGCAACAGTGTTACCTTTACCTTATACAGGAGGTGGGCTCCTGTAGTTACACATTTCAGCTAAGAGTAGTTATAGGATGATTTTACAAGTTACAAAATTGTTTACACATCACTAAATGCCAATCCATCAGTTTGTCCAAGTTCCTTAACTTGTAGTTCTGTACCTTTACCTTCCTTATCTTTGTTCTGAATACTAGCTTCCCAGGTACTGGTTTGTGAAGGTACCTCCCTAACTAGTATTAAGAGAGAGAATGAATGGATCGTGATTTTGACAAGTGTCCTATATTAGGGATGCCAACTTTCTAATTGCAGAAAATTGAACAGCCATGCCCTGCCCCCTCCCTAAGGCCCCACTCCCTTCTTCCAGGCCCCACCCCTTCTCACTTTATCCCGCCTCCCTCTGTCACTTGCTCTCCCCTACCCTCACTCACTTGCTCATTTTCTCTGGGCTGGGGCAGGGAGTTGGGGTAAGGGAGGGGATGAGGGCTCTGGCTGGCAGTGCAGGCTCTGAGGTGAGGTTGGGGATGAGGGCTTTGGGGTGCAGGAAGGGACTCCATGCTGGGGGGTGGGCCAAGGGGTTCAGAGTGTGGGAGGAGACTCTGGGCTGGGGCAGAGAGCTGGGGTGTGGAGGGTGAGGTCTCTGGCTTGGCATGTGGGCTCTGGGGTGGGGTTGGGGATGAGGGATATGGGGTGCAGGAGTGGGCTCCAGACTGGGTCAGGGGGTTGGGGATGTGAGAGGGGGGAGTGGTGCAGGCTCCAGGTGGAGCTTACCTCATGCGGCACCCAGGAACCAGCCAGCATGTCCCTCCATCTCCTAGGTGGAAAGGGGGCCATGGGGCTCTGCAGGCTGCCCCTGCCCACAGATGCCACCCCCACAGCTCCCATTGGCCAGAGTTCCTGGCCAATGGGATCTGCAGAGCCAGGGCTCGGGGAGGAGGCAGCGTGCAGAGCCCTCATGGCTGCCCGCAGAGCCTCTGTGCCCCCACCATGCCAAAGAACCAGAGGGATATGTTGCTGCTTCCCAGGAGTTGCACTGAGCTGTGTAGGGAGCCCGCCAGCCCTGCGCCAGCCAGACTTCTAATGGCTCGGTCAGCAGTGCTAACTGGAGCTACCAGGGTCCCTTTTCAACCATGTGTTCTGGTAAAAAAACAGACACCTTGCAACCCTATCCTATATGCTTATGTCAAATGCTGAGTTGTACTATGTGACCAGGTGCCTACACCCTGTCTGTTACAACTATACCCCTATTCCATTTTGTTTCTTACAGCTGTCCCCATACTCCATTTTGTTTTTGTTCTCCTCCTGTGGCTGCCCTTCCCTGGCTGTTAAGTTGTTTACCAGGGCCATTGCCCTTCTCAAAGGGAGGGCCCATTAAGTTGTTAAACAAGAGCCATTGCCCTTCTCAAAGGGATGGCCACTTGTGCTGCATGCTAAATGGGACCACTGCCCTGTTCAAAGGGTTAGTCCTGTTATCACCTCGTTGAACCTGGGCTCGGTGTAGGGCAGACAATGTCCAGAGCTGCAAGACCTATTGTGTTTTTAAGATCCTGGGCATGAGTCATAGGCCTCATGTGCTTTTGAGTCACCTATTGCACAGGACTCTGCCCAGACATGTTTCTGTGCTCACCTGCAGTTTTTCCCTGTGCCTCCTCCCCTGTGACAGAGGGAGCCTATCAGGATCACTGGCGGGAAACTGCCTGAGTTTGCCTTTAAAAACAGACATTTTTGAAACAAACATCAGAAAAGTTCCTGCATTGCTGCCTGGTCTGATCAGCCAGGGGTTTTGGGAGGTCGTTTCTCCGCTCTCGTTTTATTTTTGAGCATACCCTCAGTTTTTTAAACCCCACCCCCACGAAGAACGAATTGCTACCTGAGAGATCTCCTGATTATTGAGACTGTATAGAGCCCTCCTTGCTTCTTCTGATGTTGCTGCTGCTTCTCCCTTTGCTGCTGCCTTGGGGACTGGTAAGAATCCCTCTGTGAAACTTTCCCTACTTTTATTTTATTATTTTAGCTGCTGGCTCTGTTTCCCCAGCACACAGACTCAAGCTAAACCTTGGTCTGTGTCTTAAAACCTCTCAAACTCCGCGGCACTTTGCCGCTAAAAATAAGTTTGTGCTGCTGTTAAGCTCTGCTCCTGTGGGCTTTGCCTGGGGCTCCCTGCTTTCAGCTGTATCCATTTCTGCAGCCACCATCCCTTGGCTTCCTTGGGGGCTGCCTTGGGAGCTGTATCCTGGGCACATACCACTCTGCCCTCTGTGACTTCCCCATAGCATAAGGTGCACCATAGGTTTTGTTTTTTTTAGTTTAATAAGTCATAGTTTGTTAAGATTGTAGAGCTTGTAAGTTCACCTGCCTTGTTATAGTTTACTGTTTTGTTGCTCCGTATAGCTGCTTGTTATAGTTTGCTTAGAATTGTGATATTTGTTGTTTTGCCTAGTCGTTGGTTAAGATAGATAAGGTTTTTGCTGCTTAAATTCGTCTTCCCGCTGTCCCGATCTCTCACTGAACTTTCCCGTGTCTGTTTTTCCCCCACTTCAATCTCCCCCTCTGTGTGCTTCTCCGTGTCTCCCTGTTATAACCCTTTGCTGCTTTTTCCCCTGCATCTGCACTCTCTCCGAACTTCCCAACTCCTTGCTGCTCCCCCCCCCCCGCATCTGCATCACCCTCCAAACTTCCAAACCCCTTGCTGCCTCTCCCCTTTGAAACTTCCCAAACCCTTTGCTGCTTTTTTTTCCTTTGTTTTTGGTGTCCGCTTGTTGCTTAAACCTCTCTCTAGCCCTTCTTTACACTTCTCCGCTGCCCCTCCCCTACCGAAGATCACCGTCACGCTGCTCCATTGTCCTTACCCTGCAGGGATTCAGAGTCTCTCGCTACTTCCAGCCGCACTCTCCTCTCATCAGTTGCCACTAATCATTCACTCCCCTCCCGCCTCCTGTTCCTTGACCCAGCCTTTAGGTACACTCTTGCAGATTATCTGCTATCCTAGCCTCACAAATTAAGCCATTACTTTTCTTTTATACCGTTACATTGCATAATTTCACTTATCACCCATATTGTATCATTGCACTGTGATTCACATTTTACTTGTAATTATAACAACCCATTGGTTGCTTCCACTTTTCTGATATACTTTGTATTTGCATTGATACCATTGTGTTACATTGTGTATAAGGCCACTAACCACTTAATACATTCTATCTAAGATTGTTGACCATTTTATATAGAAGCTACCATTTTATTTTGCATTTCTTTTGATATGCTTATTGACTGTACTGTATCCCATTGTGCTGAACCCCACTTACTGTACCCCACTGTTAGAACTCCCTACACTGTTCAATAAGAACCCTCCCCCATCATTGTCTATTGTAAACACCCTATACACCCCATCCCATTGTATTTCATTGTTAAATTCCCACCACTTCCTTTTTCCTTTAATAAAGAAATTAATTGGCACCCCACCTGTGTGGTAATTGCTCCCCAAGATCCCATATACCTGCAGGCAGGGACACACCCCACAAGGTCAGAATAGAGATATAGGGCCAATTAACCTAATAGGCTGCACCTGGAGGAGAGTCAAGGCTGATGAACATTTAATTGATGATGAAGCCCAGCTGGGCAAGGGGCAATCTAAGCTAAAATCAGGAAGTAGAGAGTCAGATGGGGGCTGCAGCAGAGAAGGCATGCAGTCACTCTCTGGGCTGAGAGGGAAAGGAGGAAACCCAGTGGGAGAATAATAGCTCAGAGAGCCTGGCGCTGGGGGAATCATGTATCCAAAAGAGGGTGAAAAAGGAGCCTGATAGATGTGAAGTATGAAGTAGTCCAGGGAAAATGCAGCAATGTTTGACGTATACAGGACAGCTAGTGGTAGTGAAAATTTCTGTTTAGCCCTACACTTACTTATTCACATGTAGAAGTAAGAGCATCCATTCAATCCTTATTTTATCTGTTGCAGCCAACAATAAGAATGTTACTTAGTGCCAATCATAGTGGTGTTTTCTGTGAAGTGGATATTTGTCCACTAGGTACTGGACAGAGACTATCAACAATCTCATACAGAGCACAAACAGCCCTTGAGCCACTTTTTGAATTACTAACCTAGACGTAAAAGTTCTGTATCCTCTGAGCCATCAAGTCGCCACACCTGCTTGCTTTTATGCCTAGTATGACTTTAGTTTGCTCCAAACATTCATTCAAACACTGTCTTGTCAATTTAAACTTTCAGAACCAAGTTAGATGGAATAAAGTCTATTATTTTTGATAGGATCTTTAATTAACAAAGAATATTACACATTTTCCTAGGCCTAAGGATATAGCCCAACCAATATTTGGGCTTTTTATCACATAATCACACAAACTGATAAAAGTTATATTGCCTCCTTGCATGCCAGCCTTATTAAACTTTTATTGCTTCCTACACTATGCCCATGTAAATTTTGCAAGCTGCTGAGAAAAGGCATGTTTCATCTTCTGTATCAATCCAAGAGCAGTACCTTAAACTTCCACTGATTTAAGAAAAGAGCATGTTCCCACTTTACTTTAAAAAAGGTGAATCTGTTTCCAGGTGGCTCAGGAAATAAGTCAAATTGTCCATCACAATATACAAAAAAAAAGAGAGATTCTTTCACATTTTGTAAACCACAAATAATCAAAATACCATATTTATAGTTATCAACAGAGCTTGTCTTCCCATCATGTGAATATTTTCAAGAGTTTGAAATTTTTCACTGTCCTAAATTGGAATGAGAATGTTCAAGAATTGAAAACCTAAAAAATGTTTTTGGTTCAGGTTATAGAATGATACAACCATAGGACTGAAAGGGACCTCAAGAGATCATAGTCCAGTCCCCTGTACTCATGGTAGGACTAAATATTATCTAGACAATCCCTGACAGATGTTTGTCTAATCTGCTCTTAAAAATCTACAATGATGGAGATTCCACAACCTCCCTAGACAATTTATTCCAGTGCTTAACCACTCTGACAGTTAGGAAGTTTTTCCTAATGTCCAACCTAAACCATCCTTGCTGCAATTTGAGCCCATTGCTTCTTGTCCTATCCTCAGAGGTTAAGGACAATTTTTCTCCTTCCTCCTTGTAAGAACTTTTTATATACTGTACTTGAAAACTGTTACCATGTCTCAGTCTTCTCTTTTCCAGACTAAACAAACCCAATTTTTTTCAATCTTCCCTCATAGGTCATGTTTTCTAGACCTTTAATCATTTTTGTTGCTCTTCTCTGGACTTTCTCCAATTTGTCCACATCTTTCCTGAAATGTGGCACCAAGAACTGGACACAATACTCCGGCTGAGGCCTAATCAGCGTGGAGTAGAGCGGAAGAATTACTTGTGTCTTGCTTACAACACTCCTGCTAATACTTCCCAGAATGCTCTTTGCTTTTTTTGCAACAGTATTACACCATTGACTCATATTCAGCTTGTGGTCCACTGTGACCCCGAGATCCCTTTCCACAGTACTCCTTCCTAAGCAGTCATTTCCCATGTTATATGTGCGCAAATGATTGTTCCTTCCTATGTGGAGTATTTTGCATTTGTCCGTATTGAATTTCATCCTATTTACTTCAGACCATTTCTCCAGTTTGTTCAGATCATTTTGAATTATAATCCTATCCTCCAAAGCATTTGCAACCTCTCCCAGCCTGCTATCATCCACAAACTTTATAAGAGTACTCTCTATGCCATTATCTAAATCATTGATGAAGATATTGAATAGAACTGGACCCAGAACTGATCCCTGCTGGACCCCACTCATTATGACCTTCCAGCATGACTGTAAAGCACTGATAACTACTCTCCGGGAATGATTTTCCAACCACTTATTCACCCACCTTATAGTAGCTACACTGAGCTCCAGCTGTACGTCAACTGAAATGTTTCATTTAGATCATTCAAAAAAGTTTGATTTTAACCTCCCCCCATACACACATCCTTTTTAAGCTTTTATTTCCAGTCTAACTAGCTTAGACTTCTAAACAAAAATTCATTTCAAATTCAAAAAGTGGAATTTTTTGTTTTGAAAATGTCAAAATGAAACTTTGACAATATCCAAACTTTTTTCAAGCATTTTTTGATGGAAAAAAGATTTGCTGGAAAATTCCCAAAAGATTTTAGTTAGCATTGATGACATAGCAACCTCAAATATCAGCTTTAGTTATTTTAGGTGAGAACTCAGAGTTATAGCTAAGTTTTGTTAGAAACATACAAACTACCATTAGGGTTACCAGGTGTCCAGTTTTCAACCAGAAAGACAAGTCAAAAGGGGACCTGTGCAGTGTCTGGTCAGATGTGCTGACTGGACACCAAAAGTCTAGTTATCATGGGTGGGGGTGGGGGAGAAGGCAGCAGTCATCAACCCATGCCATCCCCTGCTCATCCAAGGACGCGTCCTCCTATTTGCATCTCATGGGCAGGCAGGTTCTGTGTCTGGGGCCGCAGGTCCCATCCCAGCCCTGTAGCAAAGGGGACCCAGCTACGGGGGGAAAGGGGAGGAGAAGTGTAGAGGATCCAGCAATGAGGAATGGGGAGAAGGGAGAGCAGCAAGTAATGGGGTAGGAGAGGAATGAGCAGGGTGTAGTGCCTGGGAATAGGTGGAGTGGAAATGGGGGCATGGACATGGGCGGGGTCTCAGGGGAAAAGGCAGAGCCTGGGGTAGGGATAGGTGCCTGCACTCCTGCTTTAGTGTTTGGTTTTCAGACATTAGAAAGTTGGCAACCCTAACTACCATTAATGGTGGACAAAAAAGGAATTCTTCAAAATGGAAGAAAGCAGATCCTCCTGCAGGTTTGGTTTGGGGAAATAACTTCCTATTGAAAAAGCAATTTACTCTAACCAGAATGAACATAAAAGTAACCTCACTGACCATCTCCTCTTTTTTGGAATCTTTTGCAGAACCTTCTATCCATTTTTGTTTAAACTTTTTCTTAAGAAAAACTTGATCCTTGTTGAGAAAAACATTCTTAGTATAAACTGAGACACAGGCTCAGATTGTGCCATTAAGAAATAGGCCTCCCAGAACACCCAGATGCAGAGGAGTGTGCTCTTCTCCATAACATTACTTAGAGTGATGTGGCATGATCTTCCTGACAGCAGGTGGGGCCATGGCCCTGTTTACTCCCTCCCCTGAGTTATTTGGCTACTTTCCCAGGAAGTAGTAGCTAAGAAGAGTTCTTGTATTCAAGACAGCACAGGGATCATAACTGTACCTGTCTTTGCAGAGTGGTGAATGGCTCCTTGCACAGTCTTCTGGCCTTGTGCACCCAGGCCATGCCTGTATTGAGTAATAGAGGGAAGAATGGCTAAACTTACATATCCATATGCTAAATGATGACACATTTTGTTGTTTCTGTAACTTGAGCTCATTACACAAACCAGGAACTCTTTGCATCCCTCCATGCACCTTCCCCACTTCATTGCTCATGTAGGCTGAGCCCTGGATGTTATCCATCTTTTTCAGAGCAAATGTCTGTTAAGATTTTTTTTTAAACTAACATACAATGAGAATCTGTGAATTCTATGGTTGGAGTATAGCCCTTAGCAATTTGACAGTTTTATTTCAGAAACATAGTACACCTGCATATGACAAATATAGATAGGAACTTACTTCAAAGTCCATTGTTTTGTGCAGTGTAGATATAGTCATGTCGGTCCCAGGATAGTAGAGAGACAAGCTGGGTGAGGTAATATCTTCCATTGGACCAACTTCTGTTGTGGGAAAGACAAACTTTCAATCTCTGCTTCATGTCTGGGCCACTCTACCTTGAACGTCCCTTAGAATAGTGGTTTTCAACCTGTGGTCCACAGACACCTGAGGGTCTGCAGACTACCTCTAAGATTTCCAAAGCAGTCCATACTTCCATTCAAAATTTTTTAGGTGTCTGCAAATGAAAAAAGGTTGAAAACCACTACCTTACAATATGTGCTAACTACTTACGCTAACCAATCTGTTCCACCTTGCATTTAGCTGTGAAATTTGAAGTATCTTTCCCAGACCTGAAGAAGAGCTCTGTGTAGCTCAAAAGCTTGTCTCTCACCAACAGAAGTTGGTCCAATAAAAAGTATTACCTGACTCACCATGTCTTTCAAATTCCATGACACCTGTAGGAAGGAGTTTTGAATAACCAATATTTTTAAAGTAGGAGTATTTTCCATTCATTTTACACATTCCCTACCTCATGGCAGGGGATCTGTGTGTCCCTCAATTTCTCCTTTACCTACAATACCAGACATTCTCACCTCTCCCCATACCAGGAGTTCTGTGTATCAACATTCAGAAAACTACACTGAGATACAGTCGGAACTGAGATAGAGGATGTTGTTATGTTGGAATGTATTAAAGGCTGCCATCAACCAGTTCTTAAATCTATCGACAATTACAGAGCTGGTTAAAATTGCTAAGCAGACACAAGGAACTCTTTATATGCTCCATTTCCCCTTTCAAGTTTTCCCCAAAATCTATAGGATTACGTGCATGGATGCCTAGAACATTCCCTGAAATACCAGTATTGTTTGGATCTGGTGTTCCAAAGTTGTTGAGACACATGGAGAAAAGCTGCCAAGCTGAGGGTAGGGTCTCAGATTGCTCACTTGTCTTTGCGATAAAATTATTAAAAAGTCCATTTTCTGTACTTTTGCTTTCAGGACTGAGCTTCTGAGATTCCTCCCATAGAGAGGGGGAAAGCAGGCTTCTTTGGCAAACTTAAATATATCAAGTCATGTCCTGGCAAAAACCCCTTGATGATCATACTTTCTTTTTCTGTTCCCTGCAAACTAAGGGTTAAAGCCAGTCTAATTTGGCGCAAGGGAGTGATGGTGGGTTTTGTTATTGTTTTTTTAAAGTTAATCCAGCATCAGTGTGAGATAGCAATACTATGCTTTTTTAACAAAAAGCCATCTTCAGGGATTGGATTTTGACATTCTCATAAGAGGATCTGGCAGCTAGACTTGGTATTGTTTAACCCCTCCAGTTTAATCTCTTGAAATGATATCTGGTAAAAACAAAAGCAATTCAAATGGATTTCCTTTGTACTTGTTTTAATGGCACAAGCAGAGCTCAAAATCAGTTTAGCTCTTTCCTTAGCCTACTAGGCATATAAAGTAGATTTTAAAATACGTATTAATATTACTTCAGCTAAAGGAACAGGGAGAAAATCATCTGTACTGAAATGTATATATGAAAGTAGGATCTCTGGAGAAACAGCTTTAGATTGGGAAGCAGTATAAAAAAATACTACTTAAGGATTATGCCTCTTGCATTGTTAATTCAAGGAGAAATTGGCAGGAATTCTATTGCTAAGACCTTTTCCGTCACCAACATTCAACTGTTTCAAAGGACACAAGATTGACCTTATTCTCGGCTCGCTAATTACAGGTGTCTCACACAGGAATTGTTTATACATATTCTACACCCAATCACATAGTGTTTCAGCTTTCTGTAATGTTCATCTTTCTTGTAAAATATGCTGTATACATATATTATGTGGGATGCTCAGACTTATCAGAATTCCTGTGTTTCACACACTTATTAAAATAGTCTCATGTTGAGCTTCTCTACCTGCTCCTGCCGACTGTGATAATACAAGTAACAATAAACAATTTATCAAAGGGGTAGCCGTGTTAGTCTGGATCTGTAAAAGCAGCAGAGAGTCCTGTGGCACCTTATAAACTAACAGATGTATTGGAGCATGAGCTTTCTTTGCTTCCAATAAACAATTTGTTTTCAGTTTGACAATTAAAAATGCCTTCCTTGAGCCAGCCAGAAGACAAACATAATGAAAAGACACCTCATGTTTATGATACTTTACAACATAATATCTGTGCATCAAAGCCCTTGTCCTGGAGTGTCTATTGGCTGCCAACAGAAAAATGTATTGCTTGAGTACATTAAGTCCTGTTCTTCTATACACCAAATGAAACAAGGTAATCTAAAGTTCAATTTAGCTCAGTTAAATGTTATTTCATGGTAGTCTTGATTTTTCTGAGAAGTAAATTGAATCATTTTCAGGGGAAAAGTCACTTTTTTAAGTCTGATAATCATGTCCAGGGTCAGGATTATAAAAAAACCTCTATCACAACGTAGCAATTGTTAGCCTCTGTAGAAATGTCTGGGTTGGAAGTCATATTGAACAGCTGTCAGTAATAGCTGCCATCTGTGAACCTTGATGGCTTTTTGATGCAACTTCTCAGGACAGTTCCTCCTACTACACCTTCCTCAGCAACTGAGGTGGTTTCACCACTTGAAGCCTCTAATTGCTAGGCTTGGCGTTTTTCATTGTCAGTGACCAGGTGAGTATAGGTTACTTCTGTCAGTAGCATTGTGGGTGACCTCAAGAAACAGATAGCCAGTGTCCTCTCCTTGGCTTTGTTTAGATGTTCTCTGTTCCTCCTCAGGAGTGATTATGGTGCATGTCCTTTGTTCAGATGATATATCTGTTACTTTGGCAAGTGGCCAGCTAATTTCTGTTTGAAATCTAACAGTCTCTCCCATATTCAGTAGAAATATTGGTAATTCTTCTATCTTATATTCCAGGACCCAAGGAGTGGGAAAGGTAGCATTCTATCACTGTGGTGCTTTCTGATCCAGAAGGCATTTTGGCTCCCAGCACATATTAAATTAGACTCATGGATTTTCTAACCTACAGCCAGTTGCGACAAACCCCAAGTGGCTTTTGGGACAAACAGGGATTGCTGAGGTGCAATGATAATCCAGTCCTTCACATGCCCTCAGTATACTCTCTACACTGCTGCAAGCTGAGAACCCTAACAAATGGCCACTTAGCCCAGCTCTAAATCTGCTTTGCACAACCAAAGAAGTGCACATTAAATTTAGGATGTAGCAGGATCTGGTCCAATGAGGTAACCTTTGCATATAACTGGTGCTGTTCAACATACAGCAGTTGTGGCTGTTGTTGAATTGATCTCGAAAAACTCTCATGGGGGCCCCTGCAGGGCCTGGGGTCTGAGAAAAATTGCTCCCACACACACACACCCCCGGGAGGCCCTGGTGCAAAACAAATGTTTTAGACCTGTAGATAAAGGTGAAACAGACAAAATTGTCCAATGGGTTTAGGATGCTAAAAAGATACATAATGAATGTCATAATGAAAACAGAAGAAAAATAAAGAAATGTAGTAGAACTAATATTTGAAAGGCTAGGAGACATACAGTATTATAATAGTGCCTTGGCTATAAAAAATGTGAGCTTGCTAATGCTGCCTATTACTTTCTTCACAGCAGTGGACAATATCAGATCAAAATGCAGTGAAGTTACATATTTAACACTGATGAGGGCTGCTTAACAAAACAGACACACCACCCTGAACCTGAAAGAAATGTTCTTCCTTTGGTTCTTGATCTCAAGTATATGAACAAATAGGATTTGGTTCAGGTGAATTGTTTGACTAAGGTTAATCAACTCTTGATATTTACATCAATATATTTCCTCGGCAGATTTATTAATCCTTATGCAGCACCACCAACTACATCTGCCTGCTCAGAGATGTGTAGGAGTCATGAGTAATCAAACCCCTGACGTACATCATGCTTAAGGATTGTTTCCTGGACTGATTTACAATGAAATCTCAGAAATCTTTACCGATAGCATAAAAATGCAGGAACTTACCTGTATAGCTAGTCATCTTCTGTTTAAGAATGCATCAAAATTATGTCTGGATTTAGTTGCTTTATGCAGGTCATGGAGTTTCAACAATGCTATTTTCTCTAACAAGAGTTAACATGCAGCACCACTTTACTTTAATAACTATGAGACAGCTGAGGGTCATACCACTGATGCCTATATATCCTATATTAAATGCTGTTTAAATCAATGGTGTGAGAAATCTGATGAATTTACCTTGATTGAAATTTCATCTGTGAAGTCTTCACAGACTACTGTTGTAAAAACTTGAAACTTTTTAGAGTATTTTAGGTAATGGATAAGAAAGGAAAATGTTTCTATACAGAGAAATGATCCTCAAAATCTGCCTAAGGATTCCAGCATAAATGCATTAGCAATGAAGATACAAAATTGTAGTAGGGCTAACAAATGCAGATTATTTTAGTTCTGCTGGATAATCACTAGAAAAATCTCAGGCATTCTCTGTCAATCTAGTAAAAACAAATATATATTCATGTAGTATGTGGTCAAGAAAGTGATATGAAAATCAGGGAACTGTGACAGATGTACTGATGAATGAACATAGCTTTATAGCCTCAGCATGGTAGCCAAGAATATTGCCTCATATTCATCTTGTAGGCATTATCAGAGTGCACTGGAATCCCTTCTGCTTATTTAATCTAGGCACAGTATGAATTAATCACATCTAGTCGCAAACCCCCCTCAAACTGACTCTTGGATCCAAAGTTTAATGTATTTACAAGCCTTCCACAAGGCTTGAGAAAGTTTAATGAATATGGATTGAAGCTGATGGCACAGTTAGGAAGCATAACAACTTATCTTCCATCTTTCCTTACTCTGCACAGAAGCTGTCCCTGCCCCAAACAATCTTCCCAAAGGTGGAGGAAATCCCAGCACTTGCTGAGGAAAAGAAAATGAGCCCTGGTCTACACTGGGAGAGGGGTCAACCTAAGATACGCAACTTCAGCTACGCGAATAGCGTAGTGGAAGTCAAGGTATCTTAGGCGATTTACCTGACCATGAGGATGGTGGCAAGTCGACCACTGCCGTTGCCCCGTTGACTCCGCTTCCACCTCTCACGAGCTGGAGTTCCGGAGTCAACAGGGACCGCGTTCAGGGATCGATTTATCCACATCTACACAAGACGTGATAAATTGATCCCTGATAGATCGATCACTACCCACCGATCCAACAGGTAGTGAAGACCTGCCCTGAGATAGGAAGGGAAACAGCTCTCAGTGTTTCTCTCTTAGGAGGTTTTAGGTAATTGAATCTGAACCTTCAGGCAAACCTGCAGCACTTAGTTTCCAAGGCCAGCAAACCAAATTGCAAAATGTTGTTCATGAGCCCCTTTGTTAATTGAACTTCACAGGGTTCACACAGCCCTATTTCTCATTTCCTTATACCTCTACTAACTACAGTGAAAATGACAACAATACCTATTTCTTATACAGAGTTTTTCATCAGCAGATCTCAAAGTGTTTCACAATCTTTAATCATAGAATCATAAATATGCAGAACTAGAAAGGACTTCCAGTTGTCATCAAGTCCAGACTGCTGCGCTGAGGCAGGATCAAGTATACTGAGACTATCCCTGACAAAGATTTATCTAATCTGTTATTAAAACCTTCAATGATGGGGATTCCACAACTTCCCTTGGAAGCCTATACAAAAATTTAACTACCCCAATAGTTAGAAAAATTTTCCTATAATCTAACCTATGTCTCCCTTTGTACAGGTTAAGCCCGTTACTTCTTGTCCTTCCTTCAGTGACATAGAAAACAATAGAACTCCATCTTCTTTATAACAGCCATTAACATATTTGAAGATTGTCTTCAGGTCCCTCCTCTGTCTTCTTTTCTCAAGACTAAACATGCCCAGTTTTGTTAAACTTCCCTCATAGGTCAGGTTTTCTAAACCAGTTATCATTTTCGTTGCTTTCTTCTGGACTCTTTGCAATTTACTGACAGATTTCCTAAAGTGTGGGCCCCAGAATCGGACATAGTACTCCTGCTGTGGCCTCCCCAGTGCCAAGTAGAGTGGAACAATTACCTCTTGTATCTTACATACAACTCTCCTGTTAATACGCCCCCATTGTGTCACATTATTGACTCATTCAATTTATGTTCCATTAAATCCCCAGATCTTTCTCAGAGGTACTACCACCTAGTTAGTTATTCTTCGTTTTGTAGTTGTGCATTTGATTTTTCCTTCCTAAGTAGAATACTTTGTACATTGTCTTTTTTGAATTACATCTTGCTGATTTCGGACAAATTATCCAATATGTCAAGGTTGTCCTGAATCTTAATCACGTCCACAGAAATCCTTTCAACCCCTCCCAGCTTTATGTCATCCATCAATTTTATAAACATACTCTCCAGTTCATTATCCAAGTCATTAATTAAAACATGGAATAGTACCAGAATAGTACCTGTGGGACCGCACTTGATAAGCTTGCCCAGTTTGACAGCAAACCACTGATAACTACACTTTGATTATGGTCTTTAGATCAGTTGTGCGCTCACAGTATAATAATTTCATCTAAGCCACATTTTCCTAGTCTGTTTAAGAGAATGTCATATCTGACTGTCAAAAGCTTTACTAAAACCAAGTTACATCATATCTACTACTCCCCCACATTCAGTAGGCCAGAAACCCTGTCAAATACGTAAAGTAGGTTGGTGTGGCATTATTTGTTCCTGATAAATTGTGTTGTGTATTAGTTCAGAACATCATTATCCTCTAGCTGCTTACAAACTGACTTTTAAAATGTTTTGTCCCAGTATCTTTCCAGGTATCAACATTAGGCTGTGACTAGGTCTATAATTCCCTGGTCCTTTTTGTTCCTCCTTTTTAAGGATAAGTACTAAGTTTGCTGTTCTTCAGTCATCTAGGACCACACTCATCCTCCAGAAGTTATCCAAGATAATCACTAATGGTTCCAAGATTGCTCCAGACAGTTCCTTAAGTACCCGTGGGTGAATTTCAACAGGTCCTGCCAACTTGACTACATCAAACAATAAAATATTCTTTAACTTTTCCTATTTTGTCTTATGTTCCTTCCTCATTGTTGTTAATATTAATTTCGTTGAGCATCTGGTCACTATTACCCTTTTTGGTGAAGACTGAAGCAAAATAGGCATTAAACACCTCAGCTTTCTTGATGTCATTAGTTATCAGCTCCTCTTTCCTGCTAAGCAGAGGACCTACACTTTATTTCCTCCTAATGTATTTAAAGAATCTTTTCTTGATGCCTTTTATATCCCTTGCTAAGTGTAACTCATTTTGTGCCTCAGCCTTTCTGATTTTGTCCCCATATGCTTGTGCTATACTTTTTTTATTCCTCCTTAGCAATTAGTCCCTGTTTCTGTATTTTGTAGGTTTACTTTTTGACTTTAAGGTTATTAAAGAGCTCCTGAGGAAACCATATTGGCCTCTTACTATTATTCCTATCTTCCCTTCACTTTAGGATAGTTTGCAGTTGTGCCTTTAATATTGTCTCCTTAAGAAATTGCTCCCTCTCCTGAATTCCTTTATCCCTTAGATTTTCTTCTTGTGGGATGTAACCTAACAGTTCTCAGAGTTTGTTCAAGTCTGTTTTTTTTTAAAGTACATTGTCCTTATTCTGCTGTCTCCCTCCTTCCCTTCCTTAGAGTCTTGAAATCTATCATTTCATCATCACTTTCATTCAAATTGTCTTCCACTTTCAGATTCAAAACCAATTCCTCCTTGTTGGTCAGAATCAAGTCTAAAATAGCTGTCCTTCTGGTTACTTCCTCCATTTTCTGAAACAAAAAGTTAGCCCCAATACATTGCAAGAACTTTTGGGAAATTTTGTGTTTTGCCACATTACTTTTCCAACAGATGTCTAGCTATTTAAAGTCCCCCATAACTACCAGCTCTTAGGTTTTGGATATTTCTTTTATTCATTCTAGAAATGTCTCATCAACCTCCTCTTCTTGATTTGGTGGTCTATTTTAGACCCCTACCATAATACCACTACTATTTTTCCCCTTTTATCTTTACTCATAGACTTTCAATTGATCTGCCTCTCTCCTCCTTCTGGACCTCAGAACAGGATATTGATGTATAATGCAACATCTCCCACATTTTTTCACTGCCTGTCCTTCCTGAATAAGCTATATGCCTCTATATCATTATTCCAGCAATGAGATTTATCCCACCAACTGTGATGCCAGTTAAGTCATATGTTAGCTCATTTCTTTGTTTATTCCCCATACTCCTTGCATTTGTGTATAGACATTTAAGGTCTAAAGCAGATCCCCCCACTGATTCCTTCTTCTTCTTGTATGAGCAGATTGTAATTTTACATCTACTCCTCTGTTAAGGTTGCCTTTTTTTATGCTTACCCTTTGGGCTTTTGTCGCTTGCCTCCTTTGAACTTAGTTTAAAACCTTCTTCACTAGGCTGGTGAGTTGGTGCACCAAGATATTCTTCCAATTGTGAGAAAAAAATGAGGTCTATCTTACCAAGAACAACATACCATGGTTAAAGAAGCCAAAACCCTCCCATTGACAACATCTGTGCAGCCATGCTTTCATCTCCAAGATACCCAGATCTCTGCCTGGGCCCTTACCTTCAACAGGGAGGATGGAGGAGAACACAACCTGTATCTCCAGCTCCTTCACCCTTCCTCCAGAGTCCTACAGGCACTCCTTATCTGCTTAGGGTCTTACCTGGCAGTATCATTAATGCCCATGATGAGCCTTGACAACCTTTCCGTAACATCTCAGACGTGGGCTCCGGTTAAGCAGTTCATCTTCAGAGCATCATGTTAGGTTGGCAGATGAATACCTACATTCCCCTCAAAAGGGAGTCCTTGACCACCAGTACCCTACATCTCTTCCTCTTTTGTGTGATGGCCATGAGACTCCCAGCCTTCTGGAGGGGATGGCTATTGGGGTCTGGCCCTCTCTTCCTGTTGCCAGTACAGAATACTGGTTCTTGACTGCAATGGACTTGGGTGTTGCATAGGGCATTGTCTACTGTCCAAGAAGGCCAGCAGCCAGTCTCCTACCTGTAAAGCAGCTGGTTCTTCTTTCTCTTCTGATGTCATCATAGTCATCTGTAGTCAGCTATCATCCTACATCCCAGATGTTTCCATATGTATCCTGTTGATGAAGTGCTTGTGCTCCCAGATCCTACACAGATGAGCCATCTCCTCCTGCAGCTCTTACTTGCTTCCTGATGGACTCCACCAATAGACATCTCTTACATCAGATCATTCCCCAATGCCTGGTTTTCATCAGCAGGGATATGCAGGCCACACTCCCAGAAAGTAAAGACTCAGGCCTGGGTAGAAGCCTCCAAGGTCACGGTGCCTGTCTCACAGGGAACTCCCTCAGATGCAGGCAGAAGAAGAGCTAGCAGTTGGCGACATTCTCTTTTCTCCCATTGTGGTGTCTCCTTTGTAGAGTACCTGAAAGTTAAGGAAAGAAAATCCATACCAAATGGATTAGTCATATAAACTGTGACAGATATAACAATGTCCTGCAATGTCCTTGTGAGACCCTTACTGAATTCAGTTTAAGTATCTGTGGGATCCATTGTATTAAATGAATGGTTTATGGATTATTGTGTGCTGGGATTGATGGTAACCTCTCTGGAAGGGGATGTGACATACGGGAAACCTTGGGGTTCAAAGGACTATATTGATCAATGTGCCAGACAAGAATGGACTTTTGGAACAGACATGCTAAGTTATTTTACTGGGGAATATTTAAGTGAAGGTCACTGCATTTCCCATCTTCGATTATGCCAAAACTCAGCCTCTTGATAGTTTGACCTGAGACATGAGCTATTGTCTACTTATCACCTGATCAAAGGTCCAAGCTGTATAAAGGAAAGACTGAATTATTCTAGTCCGTAATCTGAGACAGGTCGGGTTCTGGTCCTGAATCTGAGACAGTTACGAACTGTAAGCACAGAGAAAACTCAGTTTTGTGTTGTGAAGGAATGATGCCTACCAGAATCCAAGGCTGAAGTTGGGGTGACATCTGGTAAGATTTTTAGTATGCATATAGGTTCTTCTATTTTTTAAATGTTTTATCTGTAATGTTTCATCTTATGAATAAATGTGCTTGCTAATAAAGACCTGTGTGGTCACTTATAACTTCAGGCCAATACACCGTTCATAACATCTGGAGAGAAAGCAAAGTACAGGTGCTTGCCTGATAAGGTAGTCTGGTTTGCTGGGAATATCACAGAGTGTGCAGGGAACTGTGCAGCCTGTGGGAGAGAGGAATCTGTTTAGGAGAAGAGAGACATCGGTCTTGGTCCAAGAGAGATGGTGGCTGAGGAGCCAGTAGCCTAGAGTGGGTGCTCTTATAGAGGGAGAATACAGGTGCAGTTGTCCTGAATTTTGGAAAAAAACAATGTTTCTTTTTTCTATTCACAAATAATCCGTAAACCGGCTCATGAGTTCCACGATGGATTTGTTGTTCCAATCAATTCATGTTTTGTTCTAGTATATGTTAGCTGATATATTGCTTGAAAATTTGCACTGTGAATATTTGTTGTACATAATTTTTTATTCAAGCAATTTGATTGCTAAATTAAAGATATTGCTTCTGTTGACTAAATGACTGTAAATTTAATAACAGATGAAGGTTTGAATAAGCTCAACAGAGCTCTGATTATCTCAGACAGAGGGTCAAGAGTACAGAAAGGTACCAGGAGAAAAGCTGGTTAGGAAACTTTAAATTATGTCCTTTCCTTATTTTCCACACAACATCATATTCTGGCTATGCAGTCATCCTCAGCTTTTAAAAATAGCTGAGTTCCTTCCTGTCTGAGGGAGAGAGAAAGAGATAAACCAAGATTTATTGGCTATTTACACCAAACAGTACATTCAATCTCTCATCAGATTCACACAAAGTAATTTGAGTTTGTGTGTAAATGCAAAATCTTACGTGAAAGGGAGTGGTCTCATATCCTTTTCAGTCTTATCTGATCATTTCAGTGCAGGGTTCCATAGACAATTCCAGCACAAGTACATGTTACACATAAAGACATACTTATATACAACCACACAGATCTGCATCAATAAAGACAAGCATGCAAACAAGACCTCGGTTCCATGAAGTGGCTCTAAATTTAGTAAGCTGAACTAAGAAATGCATTAAGGCTCCTAATTCCAAGCTTAGCAGGAAGGTGGCACAAGGCCACACAGAAGGGAGACAATGGCTCAGAGAGATAAGTATGTGGAGAAAGCAGTGATGGGGCTATGCATGGGGGAAGTTACAGGCCTTTGCAGTTAAAGCCTGTAACTTTTGAGAAAAGAAAATCCCTTCTTAAACTTATTATATTAAATGGGTAATAAACAAACAAACAGAGAAAGAAATAGAAAGGGACTCTAAAACAGATTCTCCTTATTCCCTTAATAATAATAAAAAAGAACATTATCGGCATAAAGACTTTTTTTCAGTCAGCCAGCCATAATGTTGAAGTTGGTTGTGGAGGAATGTCTCTACTTTCACAATATGATATAGGACTATATTAGGTATTTCTTCTTACGCTTCAAGATTTAACTATTGCTCTGAGCACCTGAAGACATACATGTGAGGTTTAGGTTGATCACACCTGAGAAGTGCTCTCTACTGTTCAATTTATTTTCATTGAGTAAATCATATAGACTTCTTTGTCTTCATCTCTGCACTTTGGATGTCATCATCAGTAACATGGATACCTAGATAATAATGAGACTCAGATATTGTGGTGACTGGGGCCACTGGGGCAAAGGAGTTGCACTTAAAAATGTCTTTCATTTTGAAAGATTTTGAATGAGATGCTGTCATAAACAGATGGTTAAGGGTTAATGTCTCTTTTACCTGTAAAGGGTTAAGAAGCTCAATAAACCTGGCTGACACCTGACCAGAGGACCAATAGGGGGACAAGATACTTTCAAATCTTGGTGGAGGGAAGTCTTTGTTTGTGCTTTTTTTTTTGTTCATTGTTCACTCTCGGGACTGAAAGGGACAGGACATCATTCCAGGTTTTCCCAATCTTTCTGAATCAGTCTTTCATGTTTCAAAATTGTAAGTAATAGCCAGACAAGGCGGATTAGTCTTATGTTTGTTTTCTCAACTTGTAAAGGTTTCTTTTGCTGGAAGGATTTTTACCTCTGTTTGCTGTAACTTTGAATCTAAGGCTAATGGGGGGGGGTCCCCTCTAGTCTATATGAATCTGAGTACCCTGTAAAGCATTTTCCTTCCTGATTTTACAGAGATATTTTTTACTTTTTCTTTCTTTAATTAAAAGCTTTCTTTTTAAGAACCTGATTGATTTTTCCTTGTTTTAAGATCCAAGGAGTTTGGATCGGTGTGAAGCCTCTCAAGGCAACACAGGGAGGGGAAAGTCTGGGGGGAAAAGGAGAGGGATGGTTAATTCCTCTTTGTTTTAAGATCCAAGGAGTTTGGCTCTGTGTGAAGCCTCTCAAGGCAACCCAGGGAGGGGAAAGTCTGGGGGGAAAAGGAGGGGGATGGTTAATTTCGCCTTGTTTTAAGATCCAAGGGGTTTGGATCTGTGTTCCCCAGGGAAGTTTTTGGGGGAACAGAAAGTGTGCCAGACACTAAATTCTGGCTGGTGGCAGCGTTACCAGATCTAAGCTAGTAATTAAGCTTAGAAGTGTTCATGCAGGTCCCCACTTCTTGTACTCTGAAGTTCAAAGTGGGGGAAAAACCTTGACAGATGCCCTATACTTAAAATGAGGGAAGGTCATATCATTGAATAACTTCTCTAAATCATTGGCAATTTGTCTAAGAATTCAGCTACTCTGGTTAACAATTTTCTATATGTTTTCTCCTTTTCACTCTGATTTTCTGTCCATTCCTATCTTCAGTCACTAAAATTGCCTTCAAAGTTTCCAGCCACCCTTTTGCATGCTTGTATTCTGCATACCTTCTTGCTGCTGAAGTTCCTGGTTGTTCTACCTGTTTATTGATCTATTTCTCTTATCTTTTGGTTTCCTTATCTATTGCTTTATAATGCTGTTTCAGTCAATCATTGGCCTTTACAATGTTAACTTTTTGTTTCAGGGTTCTGAATAGCTTTTCATTTATTATTCATTTTCAAGGTCTCTTTTGCAAGCTTATTTTACCTTCTTTTTGCAGTTTCCTATACTGCATTCCTGATGTGGTTCCATTCTTCATCTATAGCTGTTCTTTATTCAGTGCTTCAAATAAAGGGCACTTAAAGCTGAAAATCCTGCCTGATTTCTTCTTGCTTCAATTTTGTTATGTCTAAAAATGAAAGGGGCTTGTTTTGATCCCCTTCCAATTTTTTCCAGAATGGATCCAGACTGATTTCTACACCCATGTCTGTGCACAGTAGAGCTGGGCTAAATTTTTCAGACAAATATTTTATTTGCCAAAAAAGATAGTTTCAACCAACCTAAAACTATTTTCAAATTCAATATGAATTGGTTAAATAGTTTTGGCCCCAAATTTTTTTGAGCTAGATTCACAAGGGGATTTAGGTGCCATTCACAAACCTATCATGAAAAAAGAAAGTGGTTCCCCACAACCTTTAATACCCAATAGCCCAGTGGTTAGGGCACTTGTGACCCAGGGACCCCTTGGTGCCAATGGGCAGAGATGTATAAGTTTTTACAGAGACCCCTGTTGTGAAATAGATGAATAGTAATTCACCAAATGATGAGATCTCTACTGAGAGCCGGTCATGATAATCATAGCAAAATGTATATACAGATAATATTTAAGCACTTATGTATCTATACTGAAAATTATGTTCTTAAGGTCTTGCTGTTAAGGCAGATCACCAGAAGGTGACGTACTTTCAAAATGTTCCTTTCAGGCATGAGGTAACAGACACCTAACTATCTGGCCATTTGTGTACTGTGTATTGCAGTGGCTCTCAACTTTTCCAGACTACTGCTCCCCTTTCAGGAGTCTGATTTGTCTTGTGTACCCCAAGTTTCATCTCACTTAAAAACTACTTGCTTACAAAATCAGACATAAAAATATGAAAGTGTCACAGCACACTATTACTGAAAAATTGCTGACTTTCTCATTTTACCATAAAATTATAAAATAAATCAATTGAAATATAAACAGTGTACTTACATTTCCGTGTATAGTATATAGCACAGTATAAACAAATCATTGTCTGTATGAAATTTTAGTTTGTACTGACTTTGCTAGTGCTTTTTATGTAGCCTGTTGTAAAACTTGGCAAATATTTAAATGAGTTGATATATCCCCGGAAAACCTCTGCACCCCCAGGGTTATGCATACCACTGGTTGAGAAGCACTGGTGTATTGCATGCCTCACAATGTATGCCTATTTGCTTACTAAGTCAGCTGCGAACTGAGAGTTTGCAAAATCTACACACACAAAAAGAAATCTGCCCTGTTTTACGAATAAAGACAAAGGATGGGACTGATATATCTTGGGTGGCAAAAGGATATATTGAATCCTTCCCTAGGGGGAAAGCTGACAGAATGTCAGTCTCATGATAGGAAGGTCACAGCCAGCCTAGCTGAAAGTGCTGCAAGAATTTGGGGTGAGCATTACTCTCCAAAACATGAGAGAAGTCTAGTCAACTAAGTCTAAGCTGCAGAAAGCATGTTATGATTTTATTTCATATGTAACTATTTGTTTCCTGTACTTCAACTTGCTACTATTTGAAATCTGTGTTAAATAAACGTATATTTTGTTTCATGGTAAACATAGCTAAGAGCTATGTGTTAGGTGAGCAGTGATCTGAGGTGGAACGGGTAAGCTGGGGTGTGCTGCTTTTTTGGAAGCAGCGAACCTTATGAATACTATGAGTGTCTAGTGGAACAGGAGCTGTACACTCCATGGAGATGCCTGAGGATTGAGTTGTGCCAATTGCTAATCTGAAGTATGACAGTGGGGCCTGCAAGTCCTGGAAAGGAGTGTTTGTGCTGCTGGTGAAGATGAAGAGCTGACCCGCATCAGGCACAGAAAAGGCTTCCTAACACTAAAGGTAGGTGGTAATGAAGAGCCTCACAAGCCTGGGAAGTATCCTATTATTCACCTGGAAAATGGGAGACCTGAGTTCAAGTCCTTGCTCCAGAGGTCTCCTATATCCTGTGCTATTGGCTATTCTGGGACAGGTCACTCTGAATCTCTCCTATTGAAATTCTTTCACTTTGTGTAAATAATTAAATATTCATTGAGTCAGAGGGTCAGAATAACTCTATAGCCGGAGTGGTCAGGGCTCTAACTCGGGAAGGGGAACACCTGAGTTCATCTCTGCTCCAGTGAATTATTTATACAAAGTGGAACAGCTTCAGCAGGAAGGATTGAGAGAGAGCTATGCTAGAGTACAACATAGCTATTGGTTAGGGCACTTCCCTGCAATGTCCCATGTTCAAAGCCCTGCTCGAAATCAGAGTGGGGACTTAAATGCAGATCTCCTGCATCCCAGGTGAGTGCTTTAATCACAAGAGTAATAAATGGGGGCAACCTCCTTATCCTCCTCTGAATGGCAATTCCAAATTTCATTTCCTTTTTATAAAAAAAAAAGGAGGGGAGGGGGTTACAATGCCTGAAATGAAAATTAAACATTTCATTTCAGGGAAAACAAACATTTAATTCAACCCAAAATTAAACTTTTTTTCCTTTTTTGTTTGTTTGTTTGTTTGTTTTTGTTTTGCTGAGAAAACCAAACACTTTTTTTTCTGGTAGATTTAAAAAAAAGTGTTTTTTATTTTTTTCAGTTTGGCCAGTGAACCCTCCAAAATACATTATTGACAGAGCTCTAGAATATATTTTAAAATCTCGCAGTTAGGTATGTCATTGATGGAAAACAGTGATATAGATAGTGTGATTTATAGAGTTCCATCAATTGAACTGCATGCATGATTCATTCACCTGCCATTCTTTGTGCTTCCTCCATTTTGTGTCATTACGATACTTAACTGCAAGGACAAGGATGATTATATTTATCATCAATCCCTTCTCAGTCAACTTTTCCTTTGAAATGAAACTCAGGAAACAAGAATTTTCTCCACTTTTCTGATCCCACTCCCAACCTCCATATCACTCCCTTGTGGGCAAGGCCATTTGTCCAGGCTTAAGCTGAATGGTGCCTGGTTTGTTCCCTGTCCAGTACTGACGTAAAACCAGATGTAGTTTTGTCCTGGATCACACATGGAGGATGCTATTTTATGGAGCGGCTGGTGGATTGGGGAAGGGGTTACCAAGAACTGGTGGAGACAACCAAGGGCCCTTGTGCTGCATTTTGGCATGTATTAGTGGCCACCCTACTCCCTTGTCATCCCCATCTATCTCACAATATCCTCCTCTACCTATAGACTTATAGCACTCAGCTCCTTTACTTACCTTCTCTTGAATGCCAGCCCTACCTGGCTCAATGCCAGTTCCTCCACCTTTGAACTCTACTTCCAACAAGATCTTTCACTTGTCTTGCTAGTTACCAGCCTGATACACAAACCTGAAACTTTGAGCAAGAGAAGGTGAGTTATGTTAGTAACCCAGAGCAAGGGGGAAAAGTGGTTCCCCAGGTGATGAATCAAGAGTGGGCATGACTTGCTCTTCTCACCTCTCAGTAGTCATTGGCTTTCCCTCATCCTTGCACAGAACTCCACAGTGTATAGCTCTTAACCTTGGGAAGTTAGTCAAACTGTCTAGTTTCCTAAGGGCTAACCATTACATCATAACCATACCCACATACTATTCTATCTATACAAAAAGTGAGATTGAGAATCAGTTCCCCTTTCACTTACCCATCAAGAACTAGAATAAAATCAAAATTTATTATTTCATGCCTAATATCTGAGGACTTTACTAACACTTAAAAGAAAGAAGAGAAAGGAATGAAAAACAGCTTTTGATAGTGGCCAAAAATTAGGAATGAAAAAGATGAAGAATTTGCACTTCCCTCCAAAAAACAAAAAATCTGGCAAAAAAAAATATTTTTCATTCATTCTACTAGTAGTTCAGGTTCTCCCCTCCTCGTCCCCCTTCCTCCATGGTGTGGTGTAATTTTGTTTTCATTTCATCTTTCTTTTTTTTAATGAAAACTGGGGATATAGAAACAGATCCCCAAATCATGAGTGATGCAGCAAGAATGCATTTCTATATACTTCTCACCCACTTTACGATTCAGAGTACGTCAGACAGCCAGTGAAGCAATGTAGTTTCTCATCAGTTTATCTATCCACTTACCTACCCTGGCCTTATGGGGAATAAGATTTTTTCTTCTTCGCAATTTAATTCAGTATAAAAGGAGCTGATGTACTATTTAACCGTGTATTAAATGTTAATTTGTCTTAGCTACAAAATAATAGCATGTATTATGTTTAACTTATATTCAGTCTTTTATTACAACTGTCTACTATCAATATGTTCTTTTGAGCCATAATAAAAATAATAGATCTTATGTGTTTACCACAAAGAGATAAAGCATTAAATTGAAAATATTCTTCTTACTGACACCACTCTAAAGGAATTTAGAAAATATAGACCTAGCAAATCCAAGTCCCTTTTATGGACTCCATTTTAAATATCTGTTTGAAAAGAGAAACCATAATATTGATAGATCTATGCCTACTTGCTCCAGAACAGATAGGAACAAAAAGATTACGATGCCACACTTGGCTACAGCTTGCAATAATAATTATTGTAATATTGTAGCCATGTTCTTGAATGAAAATATCTGGTTTCAGAGGCCTAATTCTGCTCCTTTTGTTCATCCTAATCTAGATTGTAAACTCATTATTGTATATCTACCTCCAAATTTGTACAGTGCCAGGCACAACAGAATGCCGATCATGAACAGGGTCTGTGAGATTGTGATGGGGCATGAAAATCCCACACTGGAGAGCAAGGGGTTAAGGAAAAGCTCTGGGTCCAGGTGGCCCCACCCAGCCACTCTGCAAAGCCTGGACAAGCTGGAGACAAGGCTTTAACAAGAGGTGCAGATCAGCTCAGAGGCAGGCAGTGAAAGAAAGCAAATGACTGCTCTAAGGAGAAAGTACTGCCCAGGAGCTCACTCCCTGAGACCTGACAACACAGACCTGTGTAAACCTACAAAGGAGAGGCAGGTGACTGAGTGTGACTTGATTGATTTGATTTACTCTGTGAAGTTAAAGGAGACCGGGATAGAAAGTGGTCCAAGGGGGACAGCTTAGGACCTCAACATTTCAAGCGTAGCTGCCCACCATTGGGCCCTGGATATGAGCCTGGTGGAGAGGGCAGGCCAGGCTATTCTACTTACTTCAGGATGCATTACAACACCAGAAGCCTTCCCCTAGGATGAGAACCCAGCTGGAGAAGACCTCAATATCTCAGCCCCTGCCTCCAAAAAAAGTTCCCTGTGCTAAAGGCGAGGATTAGAAACCCTGGGGGTCGGGGTGCTCAAGGAGAGGACTGTGCTTACCATGGGGGGGATGAACTGTCAATCAGTGCATGACCACTAGGCAGAAGTGTTGGTGGTTGTGCATCTTCTACAGAATGTCACCATAATATAAATATTAAACAACAATAATATATTATTCTATTGCCCAGTCCTGCAACCCTCACTCTATCCCACTATCTTCAGAGAAAGTATTCAACAGAATAAGGCTGAAGGATAAATCTCATGCTGTTTTAGACCCCAATCCTGCAACTGACAGTGTATGGGTGGATGCACAGCCCCACTGATGTCTATTATTTGCTGTGTAGATATATCCTTAGGGGTGATTCAGTGCCCATTCAAAGTCAATGGAAAATATTGCCACTCTCTTGAATAGGCATTGGCTCAAGCTCTGAACATGTCTTCAGCCTCCCCACCATAGGCTAAATTCTGTGCTGGTTAGACCCCGGAAAATCACTGGAGTCAGTGGTTTTGCACATATATAACTCTGGAGAAAATTTGGCCCAATATATTAGTAAAGAGTATACATTGGCCCCATATTTCTCAAAATATGTCTGGTATATCATCATGCTAGGTTTATACAGGAATTTTAGAGTAATGCCTGTCACGCTGTGATAGTTTTATTTGATCATCCAGATGTGAAGCAGTTGAACTCTGAAATTGATTATTACTCTGGCAAATTTAAATGTAACCGGTATAGCTGTTCACAGATTAATTAGTGAATCAAACAGGTCTGAGATTTAGGGAATTTGTTAATCTAATTTCATTTAATACATTCAACGTAAGGTCTGAATATATTATGCCTTGTAAAATTGCCTTTTTCACACAAGTTGTTGGTTTTGTGAGCCACAATATCAGTAAACAGCTACCAATTCTCTAATTTTCTCGTTTGGGCCTTTAGAATTATAGATGAGCCATGGAATTTGTGATTGGATTTGTGTTATGGAGACAGTGATATTGGCTCAATAGTTAAGGTTAAAGCACAATTTTCATTTTGACTTCTCTTAAACTGAAATAGTGGCTTACTTCGATAATAGGGGGTCTGTGAATTTTTTAGGGTACTTTGGTCACAAAAATGGTCAAAAACATAACTTTTCAGAAATTTTGCAAGGCACATCTCAACAATTTTAGTATTATGCACAGAAACTATTGGCAACCACCAACTTACAAAATTCACAGACATCTGTGTGAAGTAACTGTCATTTTATTATAGGAGCATGTGATCTGAGATGTAGAGATCAAAGATCAAATGTCATTTGGAAGGGCTCTGGACTGAAGTGAGTTGCAGGCCTCATTCAATTCCAGATTCTAGTTGCTATTGTGTTAGTTACGTAGATGTTTAAATAGAGATAATGTAGTTATTAGCCACAAGCTGTCTGTACCTTAATAAAACCACAATATTAACATTCATTTTGATCTACAAACTCCATTATCTCTTTAGTGATCACCATCCTTTACATATTATAATTATACTTTGGCTGAGTTATGATAGTAGAATAAGAAGGACCAAGAGAGTGTTTGTCACTGTCAGTGATGATAAATTCTTTGAATGGGGTCAGCAAGAGCAAGATGGGGACAATGACCCTGCCTCCTTCTTCCACCAGCTGGTGCAATAGAGTGGGCACAGAGGGAGGAGGACACATCACCATTCCAAAAAGGAATCATGGATGCCACTTCTTAGTACATTCCACCAAGCGCTCCCCTACATGCACATTATCAAACTGTGTAACTGCAGTAGAATTACACGACATGTTCATTAGTGTTTGCAGCGTCAGGCCTTAATTTTCCATAATGAGTATATACTCACACGACAAGCATGTGACAGATATGGACATTTTCTACAATATCCTGGACAAACATTATTGAATTAAGTTAAACCTTACCAAATTAAGTTTTAATAGCTTTGGAGTCCATTGTTCTATAAATACAAAGTTTAAGTATTATTCTGGGATTGTATGCAACTTTGAAACTGGGGAGACATAATTAATGTAAACTTTGGGAAGTGTTATGAGCTGCAGGGGACTATTTGAAACAATGTGCCAGACAAGAATGAACTTTCAAAGTTAAGAGAGGTTTCCCAGGAAATCTCTGGGGGGAGGTGTATGCAAATATATCCCTCCCAGTTATACAAGAACTCAGACTTTTGAAGTTTCCACCTAACAAGTGGACTTTTGTCTGCTTATTACCCTGTTACGTGAGGACATAATCAAATTCCTAAATTATATTAAGGAATGACTCTCAGATTCATGGGTGTGCTTGGTCTGAGCTAACAGCTGTTATGAACTTGTGACTTCTGTTTGAAGGACTGATCACCAGCCAAAGCCTTTGTTGGAGTTGGGATGATTTCTGGTAAACTTATCAGTTAGTTAATTTGTTAGTACTTGTAGTGAGGTGGAGTGGCCCTCCCCAGACACAGAGGAAGACGGTGGCACCACCCCCTCATGGGTGGAGTCCTACCCCCACCTCCACCCCCCCAAATCCTGGGGAGCAGGGGGAAGTATAAAGGCGGTACCCGGAAGCTCAGGGTGGGGTCAGCCACTGGAGAGGACAGATGCTTCCCCGAGCTCTCATGCTGGGAGATGGCAGCAGGCCCACAGAGTGCAGACGACTGGCCCAGGCCTGACCTGACCCCAAGGGAAGCAGACAACTGGCCCGGACCACCCGGACCCCTGAACAACTCGAACCCTCAGGAGACAGATGGCTGGCCCGGACCACCATCTGGCCCAACCCCAGCAGAGCTTCTGCTGGCAACTAAGGGCCCGGAGGAGCACCTTACCTCACTGGATCAGCAGGTACCCAGAGAGGGGGAGTGTGGAAGTGGCCCAGGGGCAGTAGACCCCTGTTTGGCTGCAACACTGGCCAAGGCCGGCTCTAGCTTTTTTGCCACCCCAAACAAAAAATAAATAAATAAAATAGTAAAATAAAATAAAATAAAAAACGGCGGCTGGACTGCTGAATTAAAAGAAAAACAAAACAACCTCCTACTGGCTGCTGGACTGCCAAAGGGGGGGGAAAAAAAAGGCAGCCACAGGGAGCGCATGGAGGGCGGTCAAGGTGGCTCGCAGGGGGGTTAAGGGCGGCGCTGCAGCCTGCTCGCAGCCGGGCAAGAGGGGCTCCTGCCTCCAGCGTTGGGGTGCTTCTCCCGGCCGGGTAGGTGGAGCCCCTGAGGGTTGCAGGAGGTGCTGGCTCAGCTGCTCCTTTAAAGGCGGCTCGGCCGGGCCGGGCTCAGAGTGGCACAGGAGTTGGAGGCTGGTGCAGGTGGTGGGAAGTGGTGTGTCCCGGGGAGCCCGGCGGCATGGTGAGTGGCGGGGATCGCTAGTACCTGCCCCCCAGGCTGGGGTCCATGCAGAATGCGGGGAGTCGGCCGGGGATCCAGAGCTGCAGACCGGGCTGCCAAAGCGGCCGGAATGCGCTGCCCCAAGATTGGCAGGGGGTTAACAAGGAGACGGGTGTTAACAAGGAGACTCACCATCCTGGCACCCCCAAGGAAGCATCACGGTGCCCTTGTTGATCCACAAGCTGGAAACAGAGGTGCAGTTGGCCTGAACTGTGACAACAAGCATCTTAGAAATATGACAGAAAAGATATTCGTTTTTGAGTCAGAGGAAAAGATCAGCTAGTGAAGGAGAAACAGAGCTCAGGAACAGAGCTTCAGTTTGCTGAACTGTAAAATGAAGAATGGACACAGCAGGAAGTAACACAAGGTGGGAGGACAAGAAAGAATAGAGCAGTGGCTAGTCCTACAAGAAGAGGGAAGAGTCGATGGAGATAGCCAGAGTTTGAGCCCCAGGAGGATAGAGGATGACAGGAAGAAGATTGCAAGTGAAAACTAAAAACAAGAGGACTTACAGCCTAAAAGAACAGAAGGGGGTGGCTGGAGATTCACACCAACATCAGGAAGAGGCAGGTCTATGTGAGTGGGGACTCCCTACTAAGAACAGACAGGCCTGTCACAAGAGCTGCTCCAGAGAACAGAAGGGTGTGCTGTCTGCTGGAAGCTCACATATGGGAAGTGGAACTGAGGCTGAGGAAGATCCTAATGAGAGCTGGAAAGAATCCATTGATTGTCCTTCACGTGGAAACAAATGATACAGCTAGAGTCTTGCTGGACACATCAGGGGAGACTTTGCCAGGCTGAGGGAGATGATTAAAGAAATGGAAGCTCAGGTTATCTTCAGTGAGATTCTAGCTTTTCCTAGAGGAGGAGATTGAAGATGAGACAAGATTATGATGATCAAGAGACGGTTCAGTCAGTGGTGCTATAAAGAGGATTCTGGGATGTTTAGCCACTGGGAGGCATTCATAGACAGAGGCCTGTTCTCATGGGATGGACTCTATCTGAATAGGGAGTGAAAAAGACTTCTGGGGTGGAGGTTGGCACAGCTGATTAAAAGAACTTTAAACTAGGAATTCAGGGGAAATGGTTGGGAGATGCTCGTGTAATCTCCATGCCTGACTTGAACACTGAGCAGGAGGAAAATCAAGTGAGAGAGGTTACATCAATGGAGAATGGACAACAAGAGGAAGGATAGTGCCAATGTAAACTATGTGCCTAGTAGGGAGATCTCTCTTTAAGAGATGTATGTAGGGTGGGTAAGAATGAGTTGTGTCTGGTTCATTGTTGCTAGGGAGATGCATAATTACTACTCCACATCCAAATGTTTCTGGAATTGCGTGTGGTAGTTAGGGTAAGCTCAATAGGTTGGCTGTTGCTGAACTCAGACTCCATGAAGGCAAGTAGTCAGGGCAGCTGTTTTGCAAAAGGTCAATGTGCACTGCGTGGGTTGGGAGAAGCTGAGCCCAGGAGCAGAAAGCAGGTTGTTTCCCCTAACTCTGAAGCATTTTACAGCAGGTTAGTGATATTGGTAACCCTCCAACAGAAAAGCCCTAGCAGTGTTAATTGTAGAAAGAGAAAATTGGAAGGGAAAATGATTTCTTCTATTTTAATTCTATACTTTGAATGTTTGATTTTAGCCAAACAGTTTTAGTAAAATTGTCTCAGCTAGTACAATTCACCAGCTTTTCTGTTATTTAAATATGATAATGGGGAAAGAGTCATTTCTATTTTGCTATTCTCGGTTTTGCATTTTCTTGTAACAGGATTTAAAAAAAAATCTAAGTACTTAAGTGGTTACTTTATTGGTTAGCTGACTAGCTAACAGTCTTCATGAATTACAGCTGAACATTTCTACAAGCAAGTAGAGGGAATATGTTGCTTTTGACTGAGCAGACTGTATAGATTTGGTCATCAATGCCTATAACTGAGGCTCAGGTGAACTCAACCTAAGCTTTTAAGAACTTTGAGTTTCTTCTTACTATGTTTCTGTGGGGACTGATGTGTTTAGATTTAATTTGTTTTTCTTTATTTATAAATGTTGTATAAATTTAGTATAGTATAACTGTGAAGATAATGTCTGAAGCTTAAAAAGTAGTCATGTCGTAAAAATTAAGTGATTATTATTAATTATGTTTCTTTATTACAAGGTTTTATAAAGTTGGTACTTAAGAATTAAGTTCATTCCTTTTGTTATTTTAGACTTGATTGTGGAGAGACTGACCCTGTGCAATCCTTGCAGAAAATCCTCTGACTGAATTCTGGGTCTCCAGGTGCTTTTCTATGGGAGTTGGGTTTTTTTAAGGTACTGGAGAAGAGCAATGAAGTAAACTTTAGCCTACCCAAAGGTTACACCAACACCAATGACAGTAATAGTCAAGTACTCAATATTGGCAGTAGAATGACTATACCTAATTGGGTGAGGAATCTGGGTGAAGTTGAGCAAAAAAAATTAAGATGCCAGTATACCAATGCAAGGAACAAAATCAAGGAACTAGTACTACTGGTGCAGGAAGTGAACCCAGATATTATAAGGGGTAACAGAAACATGGTGGAATAGCAATCATGACTGGAAGATAGGTACTGAAGGATATATGTTGTTTAGGAAGTAGAGAAATAAAGGTAAAAGTGGTGAAGTAACATTGTATATTAATGATGAGGTAGACCACAAAGAAATTAGAAGTGATGGAAGGGATAAATCAGAACCTGTTTGAGTCAAAATCCCTTTTGGAGAAGAAAGGTAACAGAGGCTCCACTGAGATAGTTCTTGGGGTCTGCTACAGACCCCAGGATCCAATTTGGAGATGAATAGACACTTCTGTAATATTTTTAATTAAACAAACACTACTGGGAACTGTGTGTTTATGGGAGACTTTAATTTTCCAGGTATGGATTTCCCTACTAATAGTAGGGGCCAGATATTCCTGGATGTGATAGTTGACAGATTTCTTCACGAAATAGTCACCGAACCAACAAGAGGTGATGCCATTTTAGGTTTAGTATTGATGAATAGCAAGGGCCTCACAGAAGAACTTGTTGTAGGGGACAGCCTTGGTTCATGAGCTAATTCAGTTTAAACTAAATGGAAAGATAAACAAAAAGAGTTCTGCAACTAGGATCCTTTATTTCAAAAGAGCAAACTTTAAACAATTAAGGGAATTAGTTAGGAAAGTGGACTGGACTGAAGAACTCAAGGATCTGAATGTGGAGACTTGGAGTTACTGTCAGCCAAAGTTGCAGAACCTTTCTGAAGTCTGCATCCCAAGCAAGGGGAAAAATTTGTAGGAAAGGTTTGCAGACCAAACTGAATAAGCAAGCATCTCAGTTTATTAAGAGAAAGCAGAAAGCCTACAAGGAACAGAAGATGGCAAGGATCAACAGAGGAAACTAACTCTTGGATGTCAAAAAGTGTAGGGGAAAAGTGAAATTTGCCAAAAGCCAAGCAGAGTTGGACCTTGCGAGGGAAATTAAAACCAACAGTAAAGGTTCTATAGCCATATGAATAAAAATAAAATGAGGAAAGAAGTGGAACCACTAAGCACTAGGGATGGGGTAGAGATTAAAGATAAATTAGGCATGTCCCAACACCTAAATGAATGTTTTGCCTCTGTTTTTAATAAGGGTAATCAGGAGCTTAGGGGTAGTAGCAGGGTGGTTAATGGAAACAGGGATATCGAAGTAGCAATTACCATATCCAAAGTGGAAATAAAACTCAAACAGTTTAATGGGACCAAATCGGGGGCACCCGGATAATCTTCTTCCAAGAATATTAAAGGAACTGACACATGAAATTGCAAGCCCAATAGCAAGGATTTTCAATTAATCCATAAATTCAGGGGATGTCCCAATGAGTGGAGAATTGCTAATATAGTACCTATTTTTAAAAATAAAAATTTGAATGTCAGTCAAATTCAATGAATAGTTACAATTCAAAGCTAATTTAAAAACAAAAAAAATCATTTTGAGACAATTAGAAACATTTTGGCTGATTTCAAAACAATTGATGAAATTTTAAAAAGAATCATAGAATCTCAGGGTTGGAAGGGACTTCAGGAAGTCATCTAGTCCAACCCCCTGCTCAAAGCAGGACCAATCCCCAGACCCCTAAATGGCCCCCTTAGAATTGAACTTACAACCCCACGTTTAGCAGGCCAATACTCAAACCACTGAGCTATCCCTCTGTTTCAGTTCAAGTTAAACCAGGTTTTTTTCCTGATGTTTCCATTGAGTCCCTGAACTGAAAAGACCATTATTTTCTCAGTTTCATCTAATTGCTAATCCAAGATTCAATTTGCATTCATTATTGCACAAGACTTTTCCCATAGCAACATCAAGCCATCTTAAACATAAATTATTACAATAAAACAAACACAGTAGCATTCATACAGTCCTATATGCTAAAATCAATATAAAACCATGGAAGCCTAGAATACAGGAGAAATATCAGGAGGGGAAATAACAAATTCTTTAGATCAACAGGACCAGTACAGACTCACAACTAATAGTAACCATGAGATTGTGACGAATTCCATTTCCTTACTCATGCAAAACTCCTTTTAAAGACATTTCTTTAAAATACTGCATTCCACAACATGCAAATTTTATGGAGCTGATCACATTAGTAAACACTACTATAAGAAATAAGACAGAAAATAACATTATGCCATCATATCACTAGATGGTGCGCCTGCATCTTGAA
Source organism: Gopherus flavomarginatus (assembly GCF_025201925.1). NCBI lineage: Eukaryota > Metazoa > Chordata > Testudines > Testudinidae > Gopherus > Gopherus flavomarginatus. The sequence goes on from NC_066618.1 coordinate 111,102,080, forward strand.
TACTATATCCAGTTCTGGTGGCCACATCTCAAAAAGGATATAGTGGAACGTAAAAAGTTTCAGAAAAGGGAACATAGATGATCATTGGTATGGAACAGTTTCCATACAAGGAGAGACTAAAAAGATTAGGGCTGTTCAGTTTAGAGAGAGACAATTAAGGGGGGGTATGATAGAGGTCTATAAAATCATGAATGGTGTGGAAAACAGAAACAGAGAAGTGTTATTTACACTTTTCCCACAATACAAAAACTAGGGAATGAAATCAGTAAGCTTAGTATATTTAATACAAACAAGAGGAAGTACTTTTTCATAAGACACACTTAACCTGAGAAATTCACTGCCCTGGGATGTTGTGATGGCCAAAAGTATAAATGGGTTCAAAAACAACTAGATAAATTAATGGCTATTAGCCAAGATGGTCAGGGGCATAACCCCATGCTTTGGGCGACCCTAAACCTCTGATGGCCAGAAGCTAGGAAGAGAAGACAAGGATGGATCTCTCCAAAATTGTCCTGTTCTGTACATTCCCCCTGAAGCTCTGGTACTGGCCACTATTGGAGACAGGATATTGGGATAGACCAACCATTGGGCTGATCCAGTATGGTAGCTTTTATGTTCTTACAATCAGCAATAAATGTTTGCAAGTTCACTCCCTAATATTTTATTGTGCTTGCATACCATGGTAGTAAGTACCTTGGAAATGCCATAGACAGATTTTTTTAAAGAGTATGTTATTACTTGTATGGGGGAAATTATCCGTCTACCATAGTGCTCCCTCAGGAAAACAAAATTTTCCTTGACAGTTAACATTTATATTGTTCCCCTGGAAAGTACATTTAGTCATGACTCTAACTATTGCTTTTCTCATGGCTTCACTAAAGTTACAGTTATAGATAAGCACAGGGAGTCTAGCTACAGTAAAATCTGAACACTGTACTACTATTTTCCTTGTCATGTAAGAACAATACATTCTCAAATGAAGGAAGTTGTTCTAAGTTACATAACATCAATCTGTGTTCGTAAAAAGAAGATGCAGAGAAGTACCAATTAGCTAAAGGGACAAGGGCAGCTTATTCAGAGCTGGCAGTTGTGATCCTGCAATCTCCTTTAAGTAAATAGAGGCTTCAGTCCTGTCTCTCTCAGAACAAATTCAGGAAAACTAATGCTTTCTTTATGCTATTAGAGGTTCTCATCGGAAGCAGAAAGCTTTAGGTATATCATCTCCCACTGGATCTACTCGTAGATCTATCTTGCTTACCTGTCAGCTGGTTTTCTTTCCAAATTTTGTGCCCGCTATGATATGTTCAGATATTTTGGTTTCACTAGCACTGCAGGTTTCAGAGATGCAAAGGCAACTGAGCATTTTAATTTCAGACAGTTTCTTATGACAGATCTCTTGAAGTGGGAATCAAATGTTTTGCTGCGTGCACTCCTGTTCTGATTGAGTAAGAGAACAGATGATTGCTTAGTTATAAATCTCAAGAGACAAAATGTATAGAAAAAACTATTTAAATTATGATGTGTTATTATAGCCATAGGATGCATTTTGGTGAAATGCACAACTGTCAGATAGGACTAGACATTTGTGAAAAGTTTATTAAATTTAGGATTAAGCTAAAGCACCTAACGACTGAGAGGCTAAAATCATTGTGTGTCATTTAAAAGCTTGGATACTTTAATTAAAACAACGTCCCTGTACATCCTATGATTGTCAATCAGACTCTGCCAGTTGGGATATACTGCAAGGCAAGGAAAGGGAAGGTGGAGAAAGGTTAAGACATGCAACAAGTTGAATATTAGGTAGACTTTACAATGAGCAAATGGACTGCCATGATTAGTCACTGAGAAATTCTTCAGAGAAGGGATTGTGTTATATGATACTTATTTCTTTTCCTTTATGAGTAATTAACTTTCTGTAAAACTTCTCTTCAAAGTCATTGATCACAAACAAGGTGATAAAACATGATCATTTGCATTAGCCAATAACAGGCTGAGATAGATGAGGGCACATGGCCTGCCAGTTCCTATTGGACAGAACCATTGAAGAACTGTTAATAGCAATTAAGAATGCTAGCTGCAAGCACTATCCATTAATGTGACAACAAAAAAGAGATGGCAACTGCTCATCATGGTTTTCACAAGTCTTATCTTAATTACTGAGATTCTTTGATAATGTGAACAATGAAAACCAAAAAAAACACGACATGAGTGTGGAAAATGAGGAAGTTATGTGTATTATCTTTATAAATATCATATGCCCCTTTAGCCCACAGGAGTTAAATCAAAGGAGATTGTTAAGGGAGAAACCCATAGGAAATTCAACAATGGGAAAGATAAGGCTCCTTGAGGATACAATGGCTGGGCCATCAATATGGAACCACTGCCTGTCTGGCTCCATCCAGGCTAGAATGGTTTACTCTTCCCAAGGCTATAGCCTGGCATTTGGCACCAAAATAGAAAAGGGGTAGAAGGTTGGGTGAGCTAGGAGAGGCTGCCCGGCCTGTTTCAGTGAAAAATCTCTGAGTCTGGCAAACACACAAAGAGGGAGAAGTAGAAACAGCAGCAGGGTGTCTTCCTGCCAGAGAGGGAGTTATCTGGGCCGAGGAAAACATACAAAGGTGCAAGTAATGTTCACGTGTGCAGACCTTTGATTATTTTTACCCTTTACTCTATGTGTTTTGCATGTTTGAGGAATGAATAAATAATACTTTGTTTTGAAGATGCTGTTTCTCTGTCACTGCAATAGTTGTGATCACAGGCTACCCAAGGGAAACTTTTACAGGTGGTAAGCCAAATTGGGCCTGTGTCATTAATATGGTCAGGAACCAGCAGGTTGTAGCCCAGGGACCCAGTCTAAGCGTGGCTGGATTCCAGGGTTTCACTCATGGTGAAGTGTAGAAAGCCAGGCTTGTCACCTAAGGGCCTTGACACCCTGGAGCCTTGACAATGAGGTTTTATTAAAAAAAAAAAAAGGGCCCAGACAGCACTCTGGTTGCACACACACTAAGCCACACAGCAGAACTAATTTATAAATGAAAAATTATAATTTCTCCTTCCTCTTTGAGCTTCCAGGAATAATAAAACACCAGCACCCAAATTCCTCCACATACCTTTTTTGGTGTTTTCAAAAGCCTGAGAATGCAGGTGGGCTTTTCAGTATGCCCAGAAAGCCAAGAGATTTGGGTTCTGCCAGATGAAGGTGGAAAGCTGGTTTCAAAGTTGAGAGAGATTCATTGAAAATGTTTTGCCTGTAGCCTCTTCGTGGTTAAATTACAGGGTTTGTCAATCTGGGCATCAGCTAATTTCATCCCCCACAAAACCCACTTCTTTGATTTAGCAACAATACTAATAGCAACAAAAAAAGGAAATGTCCACCAATTAATTTTAAAAAATCCAATTATGGAGCCAAGTCACAGCAGGTCAGTAGACAGAATGTGGGAGATGTCAATCCGTAAGCTTCACAGTTTCATGATACACAGACATTGCAGGAGTGGGGACAATATAACGGCTTAATCCAAAACTACTGAAATTAATTACAATGGGCTTTGGATCAGGCCCTAAACTAGATGGATACTGATAAACTTAAACAGAACAGCTGTGGTCTTTAACAAACAAAGAGGGGTTCTCTCAGGCAGGCAGGACTCAAACTGTTTAGGTTTCTCATTTAAAAGAGGTCTAGTTAGAAAGCTCAGCTACTTTACTACCAGCTCTTAAAAAAACTGCACTCAAATGTATTGGCACTCAGCACTGATCTTGGAGCCCCAGAGATGCTAAATTCAATGCTGATCCACAAATAGTCATTGGTTGCATTACAATACTCATGTAGGTTGCATTACAACAGTCCAGCGCTGAGCTGAAAAAGCACAGATAATAGCGTACAAAAGATCAAGTCACAAAATCCCAGTGAGGGATGGAAGAAGCACTCTTAGCTGCTGTTGTTACCTCAGCATCCCAAATATATTGTACGGTCTCTTGAACCTAGTGTGTATGGGGAGATTTTGGCAAACCAGTAAAGTGCCTGAAACAACTATGGCTTATTGATAAAGCAACCTAGTCAGCAGGCTGTAAAGTGGCCATGCAGCTTGACCAAGGCAGGGGAGGGGGGTTGGGGTGCCACAGAAAGGGCAGCTTGACCCTGTGTCCTTCCTGATAAGAATTGTGTTGAAGTTGCTGATACATGCATTTTAAAAGAGCAGGATGTGCCCCAGGAATGTCTATTGGGGTCTCAAGGCTGCAAACTCTGGAAAAACCCTGGTTAATCAATAATCAGAAGGAGCCTCTTGCTTGACCATTGAAAGTGCTTGCATAACAAGTTTTCTTTAAGGGACACTTCATTCTATTACTAATGTATAAATAAGGAGAAAAAGCTTGAGATAGTTGGACTCGTTTGGGGACTCTTTTTGGACTCCCCCTCTGGATACATCTTGCGGTCCCCACTGGCAGACGGAAGATTTGGCCACTGGAAGCCTGCCGCTGTGTCACTCGAGAGCCACACTCAGCTTTGGTAATTATCAAGGGTTGGGGGTGTTTTTCTAATCTGTTGTGGACGTGCGTAAGTGCTTGAGACTAAATAAAGTTTAGCTTTAAGTGAAAGCACTCTTGTGTTGTCCTGTTTGTCCCTGCCATCTATCATTCGGATGGACATGTCTCCCCTGATTTATTTCCTGACACCACCTCGCACAGGATAAAAGTTACCAAGAGCTTTGGGTTGAAAGAACCCCAGGTTACAAGTGCGATATTAGAATGGGAAATGACTGAGTCTCTGGGTTTTACATAGAGGGTCAGAGATGAAATACTGCTGTCTCTGGCCTCTATAATGCAGTGAAATGGATTAGGTTCTACATCTGGCTCTGCATACTGGCTATGTATTGGGGACATGAGGTGGTTTTGTGAGTGTTTGTAACTCATACTGAAAATACATATGACATAAAGTGGATAGTTGTAAAGTTTTCTGAATTATAATTTGAGGGTGGCAGGAATACGGGGAAGCATTAAAGTTGATTTTGAATGTATGTCACATTTCACTTCAGTGACAGAGAGGGAGCTGGATTCTAGACATTCTACTACTACATCGATACCACTGTTTACAACGTTTTAATCAGTTTCACCTCTGCAAAACTATTGAGGATTCAAGCTTGACTCTCAGTTGGCAGGGCTGAAATTAAGGGAAAGTATTTTCATTTGTAAACTGAGTACACATGCTCTGGGAGTCATTGAGAGGCACCAAGCAAAGAGCCTTTCAATCCCATTTGTACATTTGCATTTAGCACTTAGCAAAGGAGAATTTACTTAGGTTTAAAATTACATTAGTGTTTTGTCTGTTAATATTTAAACTGCATTCATATGCATTTTGAGAGTGGTGATGGTACAAATTTATTTCTACTAAGCAAGGTAGCATCAAAGGATCCTCCATTCAAATTAGAAGCATAATTTGGTTCCAGAGACTGTGAGAGGCAGAATGAAATAGGAGGCATTGTTATACTATCATTGTGTACCGTTCAATACAACCAGAAATACATTTAGATACCATTGCACTGATATAGCTAGAGTTACTCAGAAAATCTGAAGTGCAACTGAATTCTTTTTTTCTCTTTGTTCATAGATTTCAAGGTCAGAAGGGACCACTGCAATCATCTAGCTTGACCTCCCATGTAACATTGGCCATAGAACTTCCCCAGAATAACTCCTAGAGTAGATCTTTTAGAAAAAAAAAATCCAATCTTGATTTTAAAATTGTCAGTGATGCCCTCACTCAAAAAATTTACACTTTATTTCCAGTCTGAATTTGTGTAGTTTTGATTTCCAGACTTTGTATTGTGCTACTGTCTTTCTCTGCTAGATTGAAGAACCCCTTATCAAATATTTGCTGCCCATTCAAGTATTTATGAACTGTAATCAAGTCACTCCTTAACTTTCTCTTTGTTAAGCTAAATATATTGAGCTCTTTGAGTCTACTACTATAAGGCAAACCTTCTCATAGTTCTTCTCAAAACCTTCTCCAGTTTACCATCTTTCTTGAATTGTTGACACCAGAACTGGACACAGTATTCCAGCAATGCCAAATATAGAAATAAAATAACTTCTCTGCTCCTGTTCAGGATTCCCCTGTTTATACATCCAAGGAACACATTGGCCCTTTTAGCTGTAGCATTGCATAGGGAGCTCATATTCAGCTAATTATCCACCCTCCCCTTCCCGCTCCCCCAAATAAACGTCAGAGCCACTGCTTCCAATCACAGAGTCCCTCATCCTGTAAATATGGCCTACATTATTTGTTCCTAGATGTGAAACTTTACATTTAGCCATATTATATGTGTGTTGTTTACCAAACAATCCAGATGAATCTGAATCAGTTACCTCTCCCCTTCATTATTTACCGCTCCAATTTTTGTGTCACCTGCAAACTTTATCAGTGATGATTTTATGTTTTCTTCCAGGTCATTGCTAAAAATGTTAAAAAGCATAGGGCCAAGAACTGATCTCTGCAGCACACCACTAGAAATAGACCCGCTCAATCACTCCCCATTTATAATTACATTTTGATACCTGTTACCCAGCTTTTTAATCAATGTAATATTTTGTGTTAATTTTACATCATTCTAGTTTTTTAATCAAAATGTTGTGTGGTACCAAATCAAACACCTTACAGAAGTCTAAGTCTACATCAAAACTATGACCTTCAGCCAAACTTGTAATGTCATCCAAAAAAAAAAAGATAGGGTTACTCTGACAGGATCTGTTTTCCATAAACTCATGTTGATGGCCATTCATATTTTCCTTCTTTATTTCTTTATTAATTGACTCCTGTATCAGTTGCTCCATTATCTTACTTGGGATTGATGTGAGGCTGACACTGTTTATACTCTTTTTAAAAATTAGCACAACATTAGCTTTCTTCCAGTCTTTTGGGCCTTCCCCAGTGTTCCAAGACTTACTGAAAATTAACATTGACAGTTCAGTGAGCTCCTCAGCCACCTCTTTTAAAATTCTTGCATGCAAGTTATCCAAACCTGCTGATTTTAAAATGTCTAACTTTAGCAGTCACTGTTTAGCATCCTCCTGGGATACCAGTGGTATGGAAAGAGAGTTGTTATATGTTATATGATTTTTTCCCCAACCACAGAACAGAAATATTTATTGCTTCTGCATTATTACTGATAAATTCAATGATTTCCAGCTACTAACAGACTAATGTACTTTAAAAACACCTTCTTATTGTCTTTAACTTGTCTTCCTTGATTGTGACATTTTAGGCATATAGCAAAGAGTTCTTAAACAATTCCTAATCATCATTCTGATTAAATACATCTTCCTACCTGATTTGGCTCGTAACTGTTTTCAGCTTTGTGAAATGGAGCTTTCTAATATACCAAGTATATATATATTATTTAATTCTGTTTCCATATTATAAATGTGATCAAGTCATGATCACTTGTACCTAAGCTACCATTATGCTTCTTTATTATGACTTCCGATGTTCATGTGTTTTGCAATGTTACTTTGAATGAAATAAATGGAAGACTTGATTCAGTGATTCAGAACTCACTGATAACTAACAAAGTAAGATGTCTTTCCTGATTTTAGTTCAGACCATTTATATACACTTTAGATTATTCTGGCATAAAAACATTCTGTATCACTGCTTTAAAAATGTAAAGGGGCTTTAACAGGAATCAGAAAAAAAATGATATGGTTTCACAATCAAAGTTTCCGACAGACTAATTTATTGAGTGTCATTACCACTGAACTTTTTCCCTGAGTGTCATTTATATATGCTTCTTGGATTTTATTCAGATGTAGAATTTGCATTTAGATTGCTCTCCTGGAAAAAAAAAGTAACCTCACAAATCCTGTGATATCTTTTAACTTTAATGCAGCAACAATTACAATGATTGCCTGTGGCTGAAAACCAGTTAGCATATCAAGCCACATTTCAGTATCCCCCCTTCAACCAATCCAAGATAGTTACCATCAGATATTATTTTATCCATTCCCTATTCAAGCTGCAAACAAGATGACAAAGGTCAAGATAATATACTGCTTTATGAAAAGTTTAGTGACATTTCCCTATACACCAAATATATTGAACACATCTGCCTTTTCTGCATTATTATTGATAATTCTACTATTTCCATCTAGTAATGTACCAATAGCATTGTTAGTATTCTGTTTCTTCTTTTTGTAAGTAGCAAAAATTGATAAAGTTGATACTTAGTGAAACTGTACATGTAGGAATAAGAACATAAGAATGACCATACTGGGTCAAACCAAAGGTCCATCTAGCCCAATATCCTGTCTTCTGACAGTGGCCAATGCAAGGTGCTTCAGAGGGAATGAACAGACCAGGTCATCATCAAGTGATCATTTCCCTGTTGGAATAAAATATATTTAACATTAACATATTAATGAGAAGACAATATTCATAGAATAGGATCCCTAATTTACTGCCAAGTCCTATACCCATTGAAGTTAGTGGGAGTTCAGCCATGCATGTAAATGGTATCAGGAGCCGACCCCAAATCTAGAAATATATATTTTCTCTCTATTATATTATAATAAAATTGCAGAATAACCACATTTTGGTTAAAGTGCTCAAAGATATAGACTTCAAACTAGTGTTAACAACAGAACCAGGTTATATTACAAACAGGGTGCATTATTTCTTTCAGATTTGTGTAAATTCCCTTCAAAAACAATTAAGCCACTGTAAATGATGGAGAAAATGGGATGACAGATTGCTTTTTGGTTATTAATTCAATATACATTTTCAGTCAATTAAATCTTACCATCACTTTTGGAAAACGTAAAACAAGCTCCTAAACCAGTCTGGCAACGAATGATAGAAAGGTCTTAAGAGACCATACAAATCGCGAGTGGATTACACTGTACTTTTCTAATCTCTTCATGAGCTCAGGGGATAATGACTTTTTATATATGTAAAACCAGATGATGCTTTAATAACTAACAGCTCTAATGACTGACTGACACAGAATTTTTGATATGGCAAACAGCAATTATTCACCCACGAAAGCTCATGCTCCAAAACATCTGTTAGTCTAAAAGGTGCCACAGGATTCTTTGCTACTTTTACAGATCCAGACTAACACGGCTACCCCTCTGATACTTGACAGCAATTTGTACATTTTTTTAAAGTTTAAAATACATTATTTTTAAAAGTCCACCACAAGATAGGATTTTATACAATTTTTAGAAACTAGAAAATGAACTGAAAATATAAGCAGAATCCCAAATGTGGTGGTTTGGGATGCAGATTAGGTCATGGCTTCCTATATCCCCCCAGAGCTGTCCTTACCCATACGCAAAGTACACAGCTGTGTAGGGCACCAGGAAATGTGGGGCACCAAATTTCCTAGTGCTCTGTGCAGCTGCGTGCTGCCCCTGCTCCAGCTCTTCCCCAGGGCTCCCGCCCCTGCTCTGTCTCTGCCCCAGCCCTGCCTCTTCCCATTCCTGCCCAGCCCCGCCCACACTGCCCTGAGCTCTGCAGCAGGGCCGAGGCTGCACTCACCAGCAGCGAGAGTGAAGCGACCCGGCCCTAGCCGTGCCACTGGTGAGTGCTGGGGGGTGGTTCCACCCTGCCCTCCTAGCCAGCCCCACCCCCCTCGCAGAGGCCTGGGTTCCCACACACACCCCCCCCATAGGGGAGGGGCTGCGTAGGGCCCCAGAATAGCTAGAATACCCCGCACAGGTACATTGGCCATCAGAGCTCCATGGGTCCAGGGAATGGGGTAAGTGCATGTTTTTAAAGGGTTTAGCAAGTAACCATTGCAGTGTGTGCTACCATAGGAGCTGATCCAAAAGCCACTGTTTCAAAAGGAATCTTTCAATTGAATTCAATGGGCTATGAATCAGGACCATAGTGTTCCAAGAGTCAACATGTCAGTTATGTGCATGATGCATCTGGGAGCTACTACCTGGGTTTGGGTACCCCTCTTCACTGATGCCCTATGATTTAAAATATTTACTATATGAAAATATTTAATAACTATTTTCACTTTGAAAACATACCCAATACTGGTACCCAATACATGCTAAGCAAACCAATGTAATGAAAATAACACAGCATACATCAATGCACGCAAGAGTTAATGTCACAAAAGACTCAATCTACAAATAAACCAACATTCATAAATGCTAAATATGGCTCTTTTGTATTATATGACTTGTATTTTTCTTTATGGTAATGGATAATGGCTGAAATCCTGGCCCCACTGAAATCAGTGTCAAAACATTCAGATTGACTTCAGTGGTACCAAGATTTCAATCAATATTTTTAAATTTTATCTTAATGCTATTATATAAGGAGAAAGAGAGACAGAAAGAAAGAATTTAAAGGTTTTATGGCCTGATTTTGTATAGATTTATGCATGCAAGTAACTTTGCTTATGTGAGTAGCCCCCATTGGAATTATTCATACCTTAGTAACTAATAAGTTACCTTGGTGTTTGAAGGATCAGGGGCTATGTAACAGCATCACATCCATCAATCCTTAATAACTGTATGTTTGATCATTCTTAATAAGCATGTCATCATTAACACATAATTGTGATCTTGGAAATGATAAAAAGTCAAAAGAATCGGGATAGTTAATATGTGTTGTTCTAAATATCCAGTAACTGTTACAAATATCTGTAGGAACATGGGAATTTCCATATTGAATCAGATCTTCAGTCCGTCTAGTCCCATATCCTGTCTCTGTCTGTGGCCAGTACTAGATACTTAAGGGGAAGGCTTAAGACCCACACAGTAGGTGGTCATAATAGTTAGACATTAAGTTAAAACTTAAAATATGATATTTAATGTTCTTTCAAAAAATATCATAATAAATTATGATAACTCTGGACAAGCCTGGAAGAAACCCACCTGAGGTTCCTGTTTAACCTGCCTTAACACCAAGGCCTTGAGAACATAATTTCCAACACAGATACATAACTCTTTAAACCACCAGTTCTCCAACTATTTTACTGGTGAACCCTTTCCCATTGCAAGCCTCTGAGTGCAACCCCCCTTGCAAATTAAAAACACTTGTTTATATATTTAACACCATTATAAATGCTGGCGGCAAATCAGGGTTTGAGGTGGAGGCTGACAGCTCGCAACCTCCCATGTAATAACCTCACAACCCCCTGAGGGCCTCGACCCACAGTTTGAGAACCCCTGCTTTAAATATTATCAATACTTATGTTTCAAAAGGATTATGATAATCACTAGGCTACTGACTCTCAGGAGAGATTTCACATGTCACCCTTTGGTGAAGTATTATACATATACCAAACCCAGGGGTTCCCTGTAAAACTCTATGCATCCCCTGTGCCCTCTACCAGAATGCATCAAAAGGTCTTGGTCACAGGGTCCAAGTTCTGCTCTCTCTTACACCTGTTGAAATCAAATGAATTAGTACAGATTTATACTGTTCTCACTGAGAGCAGAGTTTTGCTACCATCTTTCAATAAGTAAGGTTTCATTGCTCCAGGATGGTGTCTTCTGCCCCCACTCTCACTGTTAAATCCCAGCACACAAAATTGATTTAAAAAAAATCCAGCCACATTTCCTGAATCTTTGAAGACTCCTGCAGAATTCTAAGGCTTGCCTAGAAACTTGGAAAGCTAATTTCAGAAGCACAAATGAGAGACTTAAAACCTTTGAAGACTGGAAATATGTTATTCTAAAATACAGTGGTACTTATTTGGGTCATGGTGCAAATGAGAGAGTAGTTTTCAAAAAATCAGCAAAATAATAAAGAAATTATAGATGATTGGTAAATACACACTGCCTTGATAGTGCATTTGGTATTTGCTAGTGAAAGGCCAAATTTAATGCTGATTGAAGTCAATGGAAAGCTTTTCATTGCCTTCAATGGCTTTTCAATCAGATCCAAAGTGAATTAATTTCGTTATATATATTAAATACATTCCAGTGTAAACATATAGTATAAGCCCCATCTACTATTGAAAAAACAGCAAGCACTGTAAAAACCCTTTTGTCCCATCTGATCTACCAGATCTCTAGTGCATTCAGATGCCAGCCTTGCAGCTGCTGTAACATCTTGAAATATGACTGCAATCCTGGTTTTGCTGTTTCTGTAGCTATCTGATTTTTTTTTCTCTGTATGGCCTCAACCCTGAAATGAGCTCTGCTCAGGTAGAACCTTGCACCCATGCAAAACTAAAAGCAGGATTGGGGCCAATGTCATTGCAAAGTGGAGAGGATGGATTATTCTGCTAATAGTAACTGCAATCATGACAGATGTTGAGCACCACCTGGGAGGGGTAGAGTGCCCTCAGCTATAAAAGGGGAGCTGAGTGCTCAGCAGCCTACAAGACTGTGCCCATTAAAAGGAGTCAGAGATAAATTATCAAGAGGGACATTTTCAAATGTACAAAAGGCAGCTGGGCAACTCTTTTCATTTGTGCCTTTGATAATCTTTCCCTAGGTCATTGTTTTACCTTTTTTTTCCCCCTCTCTCTAATAATCCTGGGTATGCACCGAATTTAAACCCAGCTATTATGTAGTTGCTTGTTTGCTAAACTTCTGCTACGGTTTACTTTCTGGATTATATATGCAAGTATGGTAACATTATCATGGCCACACACTGCTCTAGAAGCCTACATGCCCTGCTCTCTTTGTGTTTTCTTTTATATACCTACCCCTTCACTGCTGTTTAGTCCCAACCTTTCACCATGTCTTCAGCCCCCACCTCCAAATTCCTGTCACACCTTCCAGCTGGACAAACACTATAAGTGGCTTAAAACCAATTAGCAAGCTCCTTGCAAATTGCTGGCTGGACTCTTTCTCTGTCTTGAATATTGCTGTAGCCAAGAATTGAGCAAGGATCTGCTTGCTTAACAAGCAGCCAGTGCACTAGATATACACCTGCCTGGCCAACAGTATGCACCTGCCTCGCCAATTCAGTTGGAGACATGCAATTTTTCACACTTCATATCATAAAGTTCCCAGTTGATATTTTGTTCTTGGACCTGGATACATTAGCTCGAGCCAGTTCCTACAAACACATGCATCCACACTCTGTGATGTCACTTCAATTCTAGAGTCAAAGAACAGGCCCCCATACTGCAAAGGGTAAAGTATGGGAACATTAAACACACTCTGCTCATGTTGACTACTACTTTATTTTCGCCGTGGTACTTCTTTAGCATACGCCAGTTGCAATTTACAAGCAAAAAATTCAATGTAAAGTAACTATGTGTGACCTCTCACACTAACATTACATGTGTAGATGTAGCTTAACAATACTGGCACCACAATGTGTACAGAGACACGGTCTACATTGTTTGCTTTGGATGGCCTAGGGCATTATGTCAGGATGGAGGAATTGCTACTTTTAAGAGGAAAAACTTGTAATGCTTATTTTTGAAGAAAACAATACAGAAAGGACAAATGTGTTAACAGAAGGTCATTTTAGTTTCTAAGGAATATTTGTTTGAGGGTCAGCCAATGTTAGTAGTGACTGTAATATCTGTAAGTGTCAAAATACTGCTAGGTTCAGTGACCAACTTCACATATTGAAACTAAAAAGTATTTAGCACTGTGCAAAACCACTAAACGTAGCTATGGAGCACAATGTTTAGTACGGTGTCCCTTTGAATTATCTGATGTAATTCCATCCCAGACTGGAGACAAAAAGTTTCTGAGACTGTTAAAATTTGATTTCTTTCTTTCTCCATTCCCAGATGTAATCCCTCTTCCACCCACCCCAAACTGTTCAGGGGTGGTTTTCGGAATCAATTTCTATGTTACTCAGCATACTTTCTAGTAACACACTACCTAAAATTGAACACAGCATTCCAGGAGTAATCACACCTATGCAATATGGTAGGGATTTGTTACAAAACGGGCCTGCTTTCTGACCTGATGCCTGTGTGCTGTATATATAGCCCACAATACCTTAGCTCTTCTTTGCTGCCATGTCTAATTTCCTGTCCACTCTTACTTATAGACACTATTCAATATTTCCTGGTCTCTGTTGTCCTTTTAGTATAATGACTTGTTCATTATGTAATATTACTCACTTTATTTTATTTATTTTAACACTACTGCCTCCTTTCCCTACTCCTTTCTTTCTGTATATTCATGTTGTGTGTGTTTGCGCCCACAAAATAACTGAAGGGCAAACATCTCAACCCATGCAGAGCCTGACTTCACTGGGGTCCATATGGGTGCTGCAGTGCACCCAAACACAGTGAATTGCTAGGTCAGGGGCTATATTTGTGTAATTGAGAGACTGTAAGATTTGTGGGCAGGGATTAAGTTCTGACACATTTGTTAATAATAATTAAAATAGATAATGAACCACCTATCATTCTATGTCAACAGAAATACTAAACTTTTGATAGAACCAAAAAGTTACGTTTGATGCCAGTAATTGCCAGACTTTGCATTTGACCCTTTCCTCATTATGAGCCAACTACCACACAGTGTTTGAATCTTGTTCCAAAGTCACCTAATATTGCAAAAAGTGCAGAATGAGAGTGTCCAAACACTTTGTTTAATCTCTTTGCCAGCATTCAAAATGTTTATATTATGGAAATGGCAATGCTATCAGAAAATGTGACAAGATTAACATCCACAGCAGAAATACATTATTTCCACCCTTTGAGTATTCTGCTAACTTCTTTCAGACATTTTCATTTCTTTGATTTCTTCTGCTCACCATCTGTTCTATAATAATTTCTATATCAGCACAATGTTTGTTTTTATATCCAGTGTACAATAATTTTTAACATAGATATGGTTGTTCCTTTAACCCTTGCTAATACCAGTATTGTGAAATTGTGCAACAATATATTTCAGTGAAGAGAAAAGTTATGTTCTGTAACTACACATACTTCGGATTTAAAAAAAAATAAAATATTCTGTATATTTTTAACATTATGGATTTTAATGTTCTTATATTTAGTATATATTTCAAGATAAAAAATTATACCATGCTGGAGTAAATGTACAACTACACTAAGCTGGTTAAAAGTACATCTCAGTACTTTAAGAGTAAAAAGACTACACGGATGTTGTAATTATTCCAAAAATAAGCATTATAAAACCAGAAAATTCAGAGCTAAGATTTAACTTCCAGACATATGAATGTATGGAAATCCACATCTGGGGCTCCCAAATAAACTTAACCTTGCCTTTAGTTGGCACCACGAGAGGAGAAGAAGAAAAATCTTTCTTTTAAAATTAGTTTCCTCTAGTTTAGACCATAAACAGTAAAATGCCTTAATCACAATCGTAAGGTTATTGCATGGCTGAAACATATATCAGAAATATTGTCTTGCTGTAAATAGATGACTATGGTACAGTATGTGAGAATGGAAATAATTTAATGTAACCAAAGTATCATTATGCAAAATTAAAATATTGCTGCACTATTAAAAATGTATAACTACTGTTCCCTCTGACCTTTATTCCGTGCTGAGATGTCCAGGTATGCACCACCACTGCAGTCAGTGGGATGGAGGTACAAGTATAAAGTTAAGCATGTGCTGAAGTCCTTTGTTGAATAGGGATTGATTTAAGTATGAGTTTAAGTGTTTTGCTGAGTCAAAGTCCTAGCAAGCACAAGATTTGATTTACTAGTATATGAGCATGATACTTTTCATGAAACAAAAATAAAAAATATCTTTACTCTAAAAATCATGAGCGAAGGCTCAGAACAGTCAAACACTTCAAAAGTCAAGCTTACATACCTGGTTGGATGAAGGAAGAATACAGAATGGAGCAATGTTTTGAGCCTCAGGGCCTTCGTCAAAAGTATTTAATTTTTAATTCTTCTGACATTGAAATGGATCCATCTTCCCAGAGCATCTTTTTTTAACTTTTTATTTAATTAATTAGAACTACTAGACCATTACTAGATCATTTAGAGACAGAGTTTTGGAGTTTACTTTTTTAAAAGTAATTAAAACATTTATTTTTAATAGAAACGTTGTCAGTAAACAGCACCATTGATTTTCATCATATTTATGTTGGTTTGATGCTAAAATAATTGCCAATCATAGCATATTTTAAAATCCGCAGTTCTTTAAGTTATAACATCCATATTTCTCTAGTGGAATTATACTAAAACCACAAATTGGTTCTAACAAAAAAAAATCTGATCTAGACCTGAAAAAAAACAGTGTTGATCATATTCATCCTGGCTTGCTACAAAGATTTCATAAATAATGGAACCAGGAATATCAATTCAAATTTTCTATCAGAAACAACTTGAAAACAATTTTTTATAATGGTTAGAGGAAGAGTTTACATTCTAGTGCAGATTAGATGCTCATGTAGGTTCTTCAGAAATTTGTTTCTTTCAATATGTGCATATATTTAAAGGTTGATGTGATAACATATAAGGTAGTGTTGATAAAATTTCCTGTCGACTGACTAAGGGCTGGTCCACACTACGGGGGGGAAATCGATCTTAGATACGCAACTTCAGCTACGTGAATAACGTAGCTGAAGTCGAATATCTAAGATCGGATTACTCACCCGTCCACACCGCGTTGGATCGATGTTCGCGGCCTTCCCTGTCGATTCCGGAACTCCGTTGGGGTTGATGGAGTTCCGGAATCGATATAAGCGCGCTCGGGGATCGATATATCGCTTCTAGATGAGACGCGATATATCGATCCCCGAGCAATCGATTTTAACCCGCCGATACGGTGGGTAGTCTGGACATAGCCTATGTTATAGACCAAGTGTTAGACCTTTTATCACACAGGTTATTTCACCCATTACAGTTATTCTCCTTTTTAAAGAGTATGAATGTATGAACTGACGAGTGTTTAATATGAAACCGGGACAAACCCTCATGCTGTTTTATATATGTATTCGTTTTTTATTTTCAGTCCTCATTCCCATCATCTCAATCTCCCAGCCATAAAATAGTATATTATTTATGAGTGAGCTCCTGCAAGCCATCCGCATGTAGAGCTTCCAGTTACTTCAAATGATTTAACTTGACTGTCCTTTTTGCTTCTACATGCTGAGGTATCTATTCTGCAGCAAAGTTTGCACGCTTACCTCACATAAATCAGTCCCATTCACTTCACTAGGATTCCTTTGTGGGAGAAAGGAGGATCATCACATTCAGGTAAGAGCTGATCAAGCAAATATAAATAGAAGAAACTGTTGATAATTATTCAAATATTAATCAAAGTACTGAAACATATAATTAGAGAAGTGATTAGCAGTCCAGGGTTTTTAAGATGGGGTTATATCTATGAAAACAAAATCCTGATGTGCCTTCAAAGGTTCTTCCATGCTGGGGAAAGGTTTACAATATATCTGATGTAAAAGTAAATTAATCCCTCTTTCACTTGTTTTTCAAAAAATTCTTACTGTGTTTTTTCATGGCCAAAGCTATTCATATTAAAGAATTTCCTCACAGACCCATCTCCTGCTATTTGATGTTGTAGTGGAATAATGTTGATATTATGACAATGAATTTTCAATCGTCTGATTTGTCTCATATACACAAGACTGTGATTTTATCGATAGATGAAGCTCATGAACAGAAGATTGTATAGGTCTAAATAGAAGGTCATAGGATGACACCTTTATTAAAAGTCAAATATTTTTTAAATAACAGCAAAGAAAATATTAAATAAATGTTCTGTTTTATGTTCAGGGGATTGTGCATTCATGCTTAAGGATCAAGTCCTGTTTTCCTTACTCACATAACAAGTGTCATTTAGGTCAATGAAAACTCTGGTGGTTATGTACAACTTGCATGGTCTGTACGGTTTTGCTTCAACAAGAAATCTTGTGGTGAAGTGATTTGCATAAAATAATCAGTATTTCTTTCCAGTGAGAAAACCTGTCAGGCATGGTAGTCAAACTGTAGACGATTAATTAAAAATATATAAGGATGTTCAGGTTTTGCTGTCTCTGTGTTCATTCTCCATGATCTAACTAATGCTTTTGACAAAGTCAGTACACAGTCCTATAGCTCTTCATATTTCAGCTTTCATGATTCCCTTCTCTTGTTTCTTGCTTCTCTTCCAAATTCTCCAGCCATTTCTTCTATAGCTCCTGTGAAAGTAGAATGAATTAAATTGTAAAAATAAGAATGGATTGAAGAAATGTTGTATGTATCTTTAAGCAGAAATAAGTAATGTTGAAATACAGGTGCCAGGAAAAGAAACATTAGGCATAAACAAGGGTGCTAATGGCGAAACATTAACAGTGGATCGGTAATAGTTAGTAAGAAAATAAGATATGCATGCCTAACCCAGGTAAATTTATCAGATTCTGCTTCCTTTGTTATCTTGTTAAGTGCTCATCCTTTTATCTGTATAAGTAAGATAGTTTGTGTCTTGCATGGTGCTCACATTATCTGGGTGTTATTAGCAGAGCGCTGTGCTAATAAAACAGAGTGGTCCGACAAACTGTGAGTGCTGAGTCTAACTTTGACAATTTGGAGGTTCCACCGAGATGGCAACCGTCTTCACTGGAGCCATGTGATTCCTGATCGTTTTTGTAGGATGACCGTGGCAGCCGGTACCTGGGCATTTGGCCCGAGTGGTCCTCCACTAGAACAGAAAGGTGCACAGCCACAGTGAGGTCTACGCCATCGAACCTGTTGGTTCCCACTCTGTTCTGGCAGGGATCCCGGGATCTGACATCAGGAATCTGGTCAGGTAATTATTTCTGTGTTTCGTCCGGACTGAGGACTGTCCTGTCTCTGTGTCTATCCGTCCTCTTGTGGAGTGTTTGAATCTGGGTGCCGTCTCCGTCCGGGGATAGGCTGACCAAGGGGTTCCTGTTCCCGCGGTCTGAGTGAGTGGAATCTGCACAATCGCAGCCGCACCGCACTTTGGGTAAAACCCCTGGTGTGAAAGCAAAGGCAATTGAGGCAGTAGCCTGTGGGCTCCTTTTGTGTGTTGCATAGGGCATTGCTCTGACAAACCCGAATTTCCTTCTTGTGTGATTGGTGTGTGAAGTCCTCCTGAACGGATAACCAGACATCTAAGTCGGGACTGTTCCCTAAATGAACGTCAGCTCATTTTATGTATTTAGGATGGGTCCGGACTCCTGTAAAAAGGGTCCAGACTCCTGTAAATTTCTGGAAAAATGGTCTAACTCAGGGGGATCCCAAAACTCAGTGGCCACTGTTAAAATCTTGGAACAAAGACTGAGTGGACGTCTTAAAGGACAAACTCGGCCAACCTAAAACTAAATTGGCTAAAGGAGAGGTTAATTGTTTCATGCAGTGGTGGCAAGAGGCAAATCATAGGTGGACAAATTCAAAACTCGCCTCTCAATTATTCAAATAATAAGTTAAAAGCTTTATTAAAAGCCTCCTCTCCCATCACCAGACTGAGCACTCCCCTTTACCCCGTTCTCCAAACCCTGGATCGATCCAACCCCCTTCAATACTCCCATCTCATTGTAAAAAGGACAAAAAGCCCCTTGTTCTATTCCCCTTTGTTGTCTGCCTCAGAAACCGATTCTTTAGTGTTCCACTACTAATTCAGCAAGGCCGGGGGAGGGTGAGGAGCTCCTCAACTAGCCCCCACCCTTCCTGGTCCCTTTCCTTGAACATTTCTTTCAAAATTGTGAAATGACCACAGTATCACTCACAAACGGTTCATTGGAAAAAGCAGGATCGGGCCCAGACAAGCAGGCAAGCAACAGATAAAGAAACAGGTTGAAAGCCCTAAGGGAATAGTGTCAGGAGTAAGAAAAGCAGTAAGTGCAGCATGAACCCCTGGAACAATACTTAAAATGGTGAAATCTGAGGTGATAAAGGTGTCATTTTGGGACGTAAACAAGTGATTTAAGGAAAGAGAGTGAAAAGTTAACTCTACAGAGACTAGAGAGAATTAAGCAGTTAAACTTTGTGAAAATGTGAATAAAGGACCATGTTAAAGAGAGAGAATTCTTGGTTTCTTTGCAGCCATTCTGAAGGGAAAATGGGCCCTTTTCCAGAAGAGTGCCTGTAAATAATCCAAATATATATACAGCTATACAAAAACAAAGCAGTGTAAAAAAATGTTAAGGACAATAAAATGTGTATGTATCTATTTATCTGTGAAAATATGTAAAGTTCTAAGAATCTAAACCAGTGCATCTGGTTTGTAAAACTCCTGTTTTGTAGGTGTAAGATAAATTGATTTTTTTTTTTGTTTTTAATGCCACTAAAAATTCATTTGACTCTTTAATTCAAAGTTGCAAAACCAACAGACCTTTTTGCAAGACACAGGTAATTAGTGCTGTTTGGCTTTTCAGCATTTAACCCCTAAGGGGTAACTTGATTCTTTACAAAAATTAAAAAAATGTTTTTAAATAAAGACTAAGTCATGGCTGCAATAGGGCAGTCAAAATCAGGAGAATAGGTAGAGATTCTGGAGTCTTTTTGTTTGGTTGGTTTGTTTTTTTGTAACAATAACAGATAAGAGCTGTAATGAAAGAATAAGAAATTAACAGTGACCCTCTGAAGCAACAGCAGAGGTGAGGTGCACAAAACAAAAAGAAGCAATGTTAAAAACACTGAGCCTTAAAATGGCTCTGTGTAATCAGACTGTCACTTTGATAAGAGTACATGAAAACTCTGTCAGAACAAAAGAAACAGTTACACCTTATGTAAAAAATTAATATGGCTAATGTTTTTAAAAAGTTATAGTATAGAAAGAATGTGCATTTTCCCTAGGACATGTGCAGTGTATTGTAGAAAGGGGGAAAAAAATGCAAATGAAACGTGCTGCTGAATTAAAATCCTATTAGGGCTCCAAAAAGAGCCGCAATAGTCTGTGTTTTCTTTTTCAGATCCCTGTGTGTTAAGACAGAGTCTCTGAGCTCTGCTGATGGCTTTGAATCCAAAAGCCAAGCCTGTGTTTATGCAAATTATCTAACTGATAAAGACAGGTGAGAACTGCCAGCACAAAAGAAGCTGCAAATAAAGAACATACCTGGTCAGCAAACAAACTGCCTACATAAAAGGCATGGTATAACAAGATACCTTTAATAGATTTGATGCTTATGTTACTGTTAATATTAAACATTAAAATAACTTTAATGTTAGTAAGTACCCCTGTAACAACTTGTAGCGTGTATGATTTTTGGAAAAATCCTTTAAAGTAATATGGTAATGATGCTTCTCAGCTATTACCTGTGAATAAACTTAAAGCTTAACACAGCAGGAAAAACATTACAAATTTGGTCTGCTATATAAGAGGAAAAACTTGAGGTACACCACCTCATGAATTTAATAACTAAACAGTGGAATAATTTCTGCATAACCCTTAAAAAGTAGAACCCATTAAAACCTGGCCTGCCTATAGAAAAAAAAGACAAGAAAATATGGGGGTAATTCCTCTGTTTTGCCTGCAATCACAAGGGTATTTGTAAAAGAAAGGAATCTTTTAAGTAATAATCAATGCCACCCCAAAAGGGGTAGAAAAATGTTATTTTTGTCTTTCAGATAATCCAAAGTACTGTATAATGGGCTATGTGTATGTGTTAATTCTTGGGGGAAAGTGTTTAAAAAGTGTTAGCAACCCACCAGAAGACAAATGTAAATGTAATGTAAGTACTGTGTTTACCAATAATCACATTTACTATTTGCCACAACAACAACAAAAGAGTCTCAGCTTACTGTAAGCACTGATTTAGCTGAATTCTCTATCAATCTTGGCATTGAATGGCAAACAGTTACCAATCATCTGTTAAAAGGTAAAAAGGTAACATAGTTTCTAAAAAAAAAAAAAAAAAAAAATGTGGAAAACTGGACTATTCATATTATACACGCAAATGGGGACATGTTAAGAATTGCCACTGCAGAAAAACGTAACAGCTTACCATTGGTATAACATATTTTCTGGATGGTCTCTCACAACTACTGGCATACTAATATTAGTACCCCTAATTGTTTTTGGTTTTAAATTGTATGTGTTTAACTGAAATGTTAAAACACATACATAAATAAATAAAATAAATGTATGTAAAGCTAAAGCCACAGGCCCAAATCACCTCCCAGTATTTTCTATTACGTGGAATAAATAAGAAGTAACACTGGCAATTAATAATCTTAGTGTCAAAAGGGAGATATGTAGGAGCAGGATTTTATAATGTCCCATAAGAATTAAAGTATAATTTGATTTCATCCTGCTAACCACCTTTTTTAAATAGCAGAAAGAAATGACCCTCTGGGACTATAAGATTCTGTTTTCCCATATGCATTACAAATTGGGCCCTCTCTAACTCTTTGTTTTAAGATTTAGGTAGTAAGAGACAGGATTCTCTATTGTGTCTATGTTAAGTAAATTAGAGAAACATTGAAGGCCTGGGTCTCAATGTAAATTGTCTTGGTTATCAATTGTAAAACTTAGCAAGGTTTAATTTGCAATGCTTTTTTGCTCGATATAAAATACTACTGTTTATATTCTCAATCTATTTGTGTGAATGAGGAATGTATGCATCAGGAAAAGATAAAGGTGTGAAGGCCATTGTTATAGCCAGAGACTTAAAGAACATCAAAGAATCACCAAGCACTGCTTACTACCCTGACTGTTAAACTGTCTGGCATCTCAGAGTGGATACATGTTTCGCAGTGTAAGAATGCACCACCCCCGGTGAACCAATCATCACCTCAGGACCACACAGAGTCAGTGACTCCAGAAGAAGACGTAGAGGAACAGCCTGCAATACCTTACAATCTTCACTCTCGTAAGGGTTGCCAGAAGCAGACGACTACATAAAGCAAGGCCCAAGAAGACGCAGTAGTGAGCCTAGCACCTGCTTGCCTGGTGGACATAAAACTGTGACTGCGGTTTCTCAGCTGAGGTTGTTAGAACCAGAAGGGCCCTGCCTCCAACATGCACCTCTGGTGGTGCCTGTTCCTCAGCTGTTGGTGTCTTAAGGTCTGGGGAGTCCACAATGACAATTCTTTTATCCAGCAGCAAGTGTGGATAGCTCAGATCCTTAATATTTCTAAACGCTGGGTCTGCAGCCACATCCCAGCCCAGTCTCAAACTGGTGTTCCCGTCCTGGCCACCCATTCAATTCCCCAGACCTCACTGGAGGACCTTGTCCATTTAGCACAATATGGAACAGTAATGACACCTGGGAAGAGGCTATTGGCAGTTCCTTTATCCCACTTGGGGGAGCAATACACCAGGAAAAAAGGCTCCTAAGGTTACAATCAGTAGTTAAAATAATGGAAAATAAAACCAGAGAAAGTTTAAGAGCCCTGGCCAAAGAAACAGGGGCGATCTGACAGGTGGCCCTCCAGAACCGTCAGGCATTGGACATAGTGCTGGCGGCCAAAGGAGGGACCTGTGCTCTCACTGGAAAACAATGTTGTGTGTTTATACCTGACAATACCAATGAGGTAATAGATTGCTATAGCCACTTAGAACAAATCGCATATCTTCCCCATGTACAGCCAAGTTCTTTATGGAAGTGGCTAAGTAACCTGTTCAATTTCTCTGGCATAGGAAACTGGTTGTTTCACGGAGCCCTAACTATCCTGTTTGGAATCTTAGTGATTTTTGTATGTCTTCAGTTGCATCCAAATCTCCTGTTGCATCCAAAATGGTGTAAGACATGCCACACAGATAGCTCCCCCAAACCAGAGTGCTAATATGATGATTTTTAATATCACTGATGAAGAAATAAAGAACGATTGATTTGTGGAACCAGTAAAATTTTGGTCATGGCGTGAGCTTGACCAAAAGGAGGGATTGTGAAAGTAGAATGAATTAAATTGTAAAAATAAGAATGGATTGAAGAAATGTTGTATGTACCTTTAAGCAGAAATAAGTAATGTTGAAATACAGGTGCCAGGAGAAGAAACATTAAGCATAAACAAGGGTGCTAATGGCGAAACATTAACAAAGGATAGGTAATAGTTAGTAAGGAAATAAGATATGCATGCCTAGCTCAGGTAAACTTATCAGATTCTGCTTCCTTTGTTATCTTGTTAAGTGCTCGCCCTTTTATCTGTATAAATAAGATAGTTTGTGCCTTGCATGGTGCTCACATTATCTGAGTGTTATTAGCAGAGCGCTGTGCTAATAAAACAGAGTGGTCTGACAAACTGTGAGTCCTGAGTCTACCTTTGACACTCCTTTAGGGTATGTCTTCACTGCAGTTAATGTGGTTGACTGGCTGTTGTATCAACCAGAAAAAGTACTAACAAACTTCAACAGGACTTTATTTTTAAAGTGGAAACCTCTTTAGCAAGCTGCAGCTGCACCCTCTGTAACACTCACTCTGCCTCCTCAACTCCTTCCCCCTCCTTCCTGTTTCCTGTCCTTTCAGACTCCCAACAGCCTGTGCTCCCAGTTCTAATAATTTCAAGCAACATCTAAACACCACATTCCATCCTCTCTTAAGAAACTCTCCCAATTAAAATAAACATTGTTGTTTTAACCACAAGAACAAATAGGAAACAAGACACTATACTATTGGCAGAAATATTACACTGAAAACACTGTAGATACTACGTAATATAGTCTCTAGTCCAGACAGGTGGTCGTCTGGGTCTGACAGGCCATCTCTCAAGCCCCTGTTCCAATGCAATGTCTTCTTGTGTTGACACTATGGTGAAGTCATCCAATGCAGACAGGGTGTTAGCATAATCTCCTCCTGGTGCGAATGCAGGTGCAAGACAAAAAGCATGCCATACCCGCCCATCAGAAAGTCGATAAGTGTAAGGTCCCTTCTTCTCTATGATTTTAAGAGGAGCTGTGAATTTATGGTCCCCTTTGTGTAAAATTCCAGGTTTTCATATTCTAACGAAGGAATCACACTCAAGCTTTGGTTCCTCAGCACCCCACCACTTGTCTGTGAAAGCCTTGTACTTTGTTTGGTTCTGTTCAATTGTTTTTCTCACATCATCCTCGGTTGGGACCTCAGGTTGTGCCTTTAACAATCCAGCAATGTTCAGTTTAGTATTCATCTGTTTCCCATGCAGTAACTCTGCAGGTGATCTTTGCGTTTTGGCATATCGCCCAGTATGCTTGCAAGAAATCAGTAGTGAAGGGTATCCAAAATTCCAATTTAGCCATTTGCAAACTCTCTTTCAAATTTCTGTTAAACCGTTCGATTTCCCCATTGGCTTGAGGGTAATATAGGGATGACTTTCTGTGTAAAATGTTCCTCTCTTCTAGAAAAGTTTCAAACTCCAGGGAAGTAAATTGACTACCATTATCTGAAACCAGTTCTTTGGGGTTACCTTCCTTGCTAAAAACTGAAGATAGGAACTTAATTACTGTAGCAAAAGAAATTTGCAATGTAAACGCTACCTCAGGCCATTTACTGAATTAGTCTATTAAAGTGATGACGTAATGACAGTCAATTGGAGCAGTATCAGAGGATCCTACAACGTCAATCACCACTTTTTCCCATGCATATTCAGGAAGAGGAACAGGCTGTAATGGAGAGGTACATGTCACTGCTGTCTTTATCATGCATTTGTCAAGAGACACAGGATTTTATGAGTGCTTCAGTTTGAGAGTCCGTCCCTGGCCACCAATACAGATCCTGTAGTCGTTGTTTGGTTCTGACAATTCCTTGAGTATTTTGTGCCAGGTGTATGGTTTTGACTGTAATTCTTCTGGCACAAGTAGCCGGTGTGCACCTCGTAGCACACAGCCATCGAGCAAAGAAAGTTCATCCCAAACCCTAAAATAAGGCAGCAAAACTGGGTCAAGATTTTTAGAGTTACTGGGTCATCTCTTTGTCAGAAATTCCTGTAGGTTTTGTTGAATTGGACACGCTGAACAAGCAGCTTGAAATTGTTCTCTTGTAACTGCAGTAAGAGTGCTTGTAATAAGCACAACTACTACATTCTCATCCTCTGGTGAACCATCTGGTGAAGGCAAAGGCAGGTGAGAAAGGCAATCAGCCACCACATTTTTGTTTCCAGGCTTATATTCCAGTTCATAATTGAAATAGTAGTCTTGCAGACCATCTAGCAATACAACATCCTGCTCTTCCCAGTCCTTTCATGCTGAGCAACGTCGTCAAAGGGCTGTGATCTGTGCGTAACTTGAACGTGCAGCCCCACAGGTAAGTTCTCCATTTTTCAGTAGCCCAGACACAAGCAAGTGCTTCTTTTTCGACTGTAGAATATTTTCTCTCAACATTACTTAGTGTCCTTGAAGCAAATGCAACAGTCCTCTCTGGGTTGTCCTCATGAAGATGTGTGAGGACAGCCCCAAGTCCATAATCAGAAGCAGCATTAGTTCCAATTGTGGGCAATGCAGGACTGAATAGTGCAAGTACTAGACTATGTTCAATCAAGTCTTTCACTGTTTCAAAACTAGCTTGTGCATCTGTTGTCCACACTAAGGTTGAACTTCTCTGTAGTAATTCTCATAATGGTTCAATGACAGAAGCATAATTGGGAATGAATTTTGCATACCAGGAGGTAAGGCCCAAGAAGGAACATAAGGTTTGCAAATCTGTTGGAGGAGGAGCATCTGAAATTGCCAGGATATGATCTGGGTCAGGTTTTAGTCCAGCCTGTGAAATTGTATGCCCCAGAAAGGAGAATTCAGTTTGTCTAAATTTACATTTGGACCTACTGAGGTTGAGGTCTGCTTTACTGATGCAGTTTAGTACAGACTGCAGGTTATTGTCATGCTCCTCAGTAGTACTTCCAAACATGAGAATATCATCCAAATAGCACTGAACTCCATGTTGATTCTTCAGAATCAATGACATTTTTTGGAAGGCACTTGGCGTTGATGCAAGACCATATGGAACACACTTAAAATGAAATAGTCCCTCATGTGTAATAAATGCTGTGAGGTCTCTGCTATCTTCATGCAACATAACCTGGTGGTATGCGCTCTGCTTTATTTGGCTCCCTTAAGTCCACACAAAGACGAATGCCTCCACCCTTCTTCTGCATCACTACTATAGGTGAAACTCATTCCCAGGAGTTAATCTCTTCAATAATGTCCTTTTGAACAAGTTTTCTAAATTCCTCTGAAACCGCTTCCCTGGTGGAAAGTGGTAAGTGCAGTAATTTCTGTCATACAGGCATTACATTATTCCACATTTTAACTGTATGCAGAAACCCATAAGCACAGCAGAGTTTCTCCTCAACCTGGTGTTGGGTCCCAGCTGAAACTGGTGTGCGTACCACAAGAGTGCTTTGCTGAGGAAGATCAATTCATCCATTAACTACCCTGAGATTTAAAGCAGCCAATAAATCTCTGCCAAAAATAGGAGTGCCTGTGTGAACAATGTAGAACTCTGCAGTTACACAGCAATCACCAAAAGTAACCATTGCTGGCAGGCAGCCATGTACTGCAATATGGTTTTTCATATATCACACCAAGTGAAGTTTGGGTTCAGTAAGAGGCACATCTTTAAAGTAATGCAAATAGATGGAATCAGGTAGTATGGATACTGCTGAGACAGTGTCCAACATTAGCTGAATAGAGTGTGATTTGCCTGAGGGTATGGCACAAACATTTACAGTGCACTTTATCTGTTCTGGAATATGTGCAGTAGTGGGTTTTGTCCATGCTCAGCACAGTAACATCTGGTATTGTAACTGCGTGCACCTGTTGATTGAACTGGCTACTGCGACGTACTTTAGCAAGATGCCCAATCTTTTTGCAATGATTGCACTGAGCTACTTTTGCTGGACATCCTGTGTAGCTTGCAAAGTGTTGTGGGGATCCACAGCAAAAGCATGCTTTTACTGTATTTTGGATTTGCTGATTCAGTGGCTTTTCATCAGTTTTCCTCCAGCAATTAATTGTTTGTCTGCAGCGATAGTGAACTTTTCTGCAAAGGAGTCACAGCCTTGACTGTGCCTCCTGTATCCCTGCTCATTAGGTGCAATGGTTATTGCTTTTTCCAGTGTAACTTGTGGTTCTAGAAGTAAGCGTTCTCTTACATGAAGCATGGCTGTTTTCTTAATGAGCTGGTCTCTAATCATCTCATCTGCCATATTCCCAAAGTCACAAGTTACAATCAGACTCCTTAGGGAAGCAATATACTGCATTATAGTCTCCCCTGATTTCTGCTCATGCTGACGAAATCTGTAGCGATTAACTAATACGTTCACTTTTGGCACAAAAAAGTTCTTTAATGCAATGAGTGCAGTCTCATATTTATCATCTGCAAGGGGAAAACTGTAAAATATACGCTGCCCTTCTGCTCCAAGGCAGTGGATTAGCAGAGCACGCTTTCTTACTTTAGAAATCTCTGTAGCACTGATTGCAAGCAGATAAGTCTCAAACATATGGATCCAGGCAATAAAAGCAATTGGAGGTTCACCTGGGCTTTGCAGAAAGGTTGCAGGTGAGTTCAGAGGCAGAAGATCCATCCTCGTTACCAAAATGTTGTATCAACCAGGCAAGGTACTAACAAACTTCAACGGGACTTTATTTTTAAAGTGGAAACCTCTTTACCAAGCTGCTGCTGCACCCTCTGTAACTCTCACTCTGCCTCCTCAACTCCTCCTTCCTGTTTCCTGTCCTTTCAGACTCTCAACAGCCAGTGCTCCCAGTTCTAATAATTTCAAGCAACATCTAAACATCACACTGGCAGGTGACTGAAATGACCATGCGGTAGGAGAAAGACCTCAATATTAATGCAAAAATGATATTAATACATTTATTATAACTGATTTTAATATGTGGTTGTTACAAACCTGTTTGTGCCTTTACTGAATATTAAGATAGAGCTACAAGAATATTATAGCCAGGATGCTTGGAAATATAATAATACATATGTTTAGCTAGTTATGTTACAAAATGTTTAAGCTAATCAAAGAAATTTCAGAAAGTTTCTGCTTCTGTCTTCAAAAGAAGAGCAAATGTCAGGATGATAACCTCCTTGGACATAAAATCCGTGCATAGTATTCATGTTAAAGGAAGAGGCCTAACAACAAAATGGAATGTAGGGTGTGTTAGAGCAATAAATCTAGATTTTAGAGGTGGCTGTACCAATGTCTTTTTTTAAAAAGCTTCTGCTTGTGTTCCTAAAGCTTTAGAGAAAAACATGTGTCGTTAAAAAGGTTTTAAACTTTTCTTTATTTCTTAAATGTTAACATGGCAAATCCTTTTGTGAAATGCAAACTTGCAAATGTTATTTAAATACAAACCTCCTCACATGACTCCCAATATCATTGCTGTTATAAAATGTTTTATATACCAACATAGAATCTAATCAATTTGTTAAACTAGTTAGCAGGGGTGACTCTAGGTATTTTGCCACCTCAAGCACGGCAGGCAGGCTTCCTTCAGCGGCTTGCCTGCGGGAGGTCCCTGGTCTGGCGGATTCGGAGGCAGCCTGTGGGAGGTCCGCCGAAGCTACGGGACCAGCGGACCCTCCGCAGGCCTGCCGCCCTCGCATCTACTGGCAGGGCACCCTCCGTGCCTTGCTGCCCCAGGCATGCGCTTGGCATGCTGGTGCCTGGAGCCGCCCCTGCTAGTTAGTAATATAAGAAGCCATTTAAGTAAATGATATTGATGCAAATGGAAAATTAATTAATTACTGGCAGTGCTCAAGCAACTCTCCTCCTCTCAGGAAGACAAAAAGCATCTCTTAAAAATTGTTATAAAGAACCAGTAACTGCTTTAATACCTATTTAAGCTAAAGACTTTCTACGGGTTATTCAATTTAAAAGACTATTTTAAGAACTAAAAACTTTAGCTATAAAATGTTTGGAATTTTTGAAAATAGTATTTAATTTCCTGTTAAATTCTAATATAATTGAAGGAATGTCTCGGAAAATGGATTGAACAAAAAGAAAGTTAAAATAAACTTTAAACTTTATCTGATGCCTTCCCCAGCTCACAAAGGCAATTAGAAATGTTGCATATTCTCTAGGGAGATCATATATTCAGGAGCTGAAGATGTCACCTAAGCCAATCCTGGAGGCGTGGAGCCAATGAAACAGTGACAGCAACCAGTTCTGCATCTAGACAAGTCTGAAGGAGGTTTCTTTTCCTATAACTTGATAGAAATAGGAAGGAGAGTGGCATAAAAACCTCCTAAGTGAGTACTCCTCACACACACCCTCTGCTACTCTGCTCAAACTGAAAGCACTGTGCTACTCATCCTGTCCATCTCTACAAGCAAGCTGCCACAGATGGATTTTAAAAAAGAGAGAGAGAAGGATCAAGGGAAACCAACCTATGGAAAATCCTACCCAAGACTTTATTGTGAATTGGTGAAAGAAAGTTAACTAAGACACTGCCAAGGGATTGGATTTAAACTCTTGTAATGATTTTACTGGGAGATGAAATTGCTGTTGTACCCTTAAATACTAATAGTTTCTCCTGTTAATCACCAAGCGAGTATGTGACAGATTTCTGCTACCAATCTGCCCGTGGCATCAGGTCATCAGGCTGAGGCTGCAGGATCTTTAGGGGAGGAGATGACGGAGTAAAGTATTTAAGTTTTAAAGCTTTATTAATAAAATAATTAAACAACAAAATAATAAAATAACAGAGGAGAGTGCTGGGGGTTCCCCACGTCACTCAGAGGAAGGAAGAAAGTCTTAGTGCCCCAAGCCGTAACCCACTTTCATACTCACATCCGCACTACCTGAGGCTGGCCAAGCCTGGGTGTGACATAAGAAGAGCAGGGAAGGGTGGATGGGAGTTCTTGTCCCATGCACGGGTCGTCCAGGGTCCGCTGTGATCTCTGACCTGCTTTGGCTCTTGGGAGAGTTTTTCAGGCCTGGGTTCTTTTGGGGGTGTTTTCCTTTAGGGCCTTCTGTTCCTGGTGCTCTTTAAACCAGTCAAACAGGCTCACTGTGGCCTCCTTGGTGTTCCCAAAACACACCGGCTCCAGAGACTTTGTTTTCCCCCTGTTGGCCTTCGCCATCTCATTCGCTCTCACTGCTATCTCTGCAGCCCTGCTCAACTTAGTTCTCTTCTCACGGCTGGACAGCTGCAAATTTCTCGTTGAGCCCATGATCTTGGATGGGGCCAGTGTTTTATTTTCACATGGAGCTAGCTAAAATGTCGAGTTAACCCATTCTCTGCT
The DNA here is from genome assembly GCF_025201925.1 of Gopherus flavomarginatus. NCBI lineage: Eukaryota > Metazoa > Chordata > Testudines > Testudinidae > Gopherus > Gopherus flavomarginatus. The sequence continues at coordinate 111,133,070 of NC_066618.1, forward strand.
CCTCCTTCCCCCTCTTTGCCTCTCGCTACCTGCAAAGGAATCTTCCATTTCATACTCACACCTTTGACCCTCCCCTCAAAATGCCTTGCAGTGCTTACAACCGTGTTAGCAACATACAATGCTGCTTTGATTCCCCAGGGGACCCCCAGAGGGAAGGGGAGCCACTGGGGTGTGACAAGTGGACTATGTATTCTGGGAAGGGGCTAAACATTAGTAAACAGAGAAATAGTGGCTTTCTCTTCTTAATTGCATTTAAGATTCTTTATATTCATAATTGGCTTGTCTCAAGACAGCACCTTAAATGGCTTCTTCTAAATCACTGGTTTAAATATTTTCTTCAATTTCATAGGATTTAGTTAAAATTACTTACTTTGCCCAATTATAAACTGATTAGATTATTATTAATAACCAAACAGGATTCCCCTGTCCCTATACAAATTCTTTTGCACAATCATAAGCCGTTTTTAAGTATCAAATAAGATTCTAAGATTGGATTCACAATAATTTTGGGGAGCAATACACTTTGGTCTTAATTTATCAAAGGAAGAACACCACACAGGCAGTTCATTCTCAGCAGTGTAATCTTTACTAAAGAGCTTCACTGAGTGACATATAGAAGAGAGTGTAACAAAAGTAACCCATTTATTAATTATTTAATATTATACACATACATAATTATATCATATTATAATTATTTATTAATCACTTGTATTCTTTCAGGGATAATATTGTGATTATTTTGCTTGGTCTTGTCCCATAAGGTCCATAAAAGAACTCCGTGACATAATTAGTGGGAGTTACAGTTCCTGAGATAGACTCAGTAGTAGCTGGTATCAATAATTCCATTTTTGATTTGGGTTTTCTCTGATTTTGCAGGAAGAGAAACAATTAGTAAAAACCTGCCTACCATTTCTTGTTTCTCTAAACTACATGTATTTTAAAAATAAAATTACTTGTCATCCAAAATTAGAATTCCTCTTTATATCTTTCCCCTTGTTTCTTGTTACCTCTTCCTTTCTAGATAGGTAGTGTCAAGGTTCCTTCCCCACTCTGAACTTTAGGGTACAGATGTGGGAACCTGCACAGACACTTCTAAGCTTAATTACTAGCTTAGATCTGGTACCACTGCCACCATCCAGAAGTTTCAGTGTCTGGATCATTCCCTTTCCCCCAAAAACCTCCCCCTCCCTGGGTAGCCTTGAGAGACTCCTCCACCAATTCCCTGATAGAAACAGACAGACAGACTATCAGGGTTGGAAGGGACCTCAGGAGATCATCTAGTCCAACCCGCTGCTCAAAGAAGGACTAATCCTCAGACAGATTTTTACCCCAGTTCCCTAAATGGTCCACTCAAGGATTGAACTCACAACCCTGGGTTTAGCAGGCCAATGCACAAACCACTGAGCTATCCCAGTCCAGAGCCAAGCCTTTGGATCTTAAAACAAGGAGAAATTAACCACCACCCCCCTCCTTTCTCCCACCAATCCCTGGTGAGTCCAGATCCAAACCCCTTGGATCTAAAACAAGGAAAAATCAATCAGGTATTAAGAAAAAAAGGCTTTTTATTAAAGAAAAGAAAGGTACAAATCATTTCTGTAAAATCAAGATGGAAAATACTTTACAGGGTAATCAGATTCATATAGCCCAGAGGAACCCACTCTAGCCTTAGGTTCAAAGTTACAAACAGCAAACAGAGGTAAAATCCTCTCAGCAAAAAGGAACATTTACAAGTTGAGAAAACAAAAATAAGACTAACACACCTTGCCTGGCTGTTACTTACAAGTTTGAAACATGAGAGACTGGTTCAGAAAGATTTGGAGAGCCTGGGTTGATGTCTGGTCCCTCTTAGTCCCAAGAGCGAACAACCCCCAAAACAAAGAGCACAAACAAAAGACTTCCCCCCACCAAGATTTGAAAGTATCTTGTCCCCTTATTGGTCCTCTGGTCAGGTTTCAGCCAGGTTTACTGAGCTTCTTAACCCTTTACACGCAAAAGAGGCATTAACCCTTAACTATCTGTTTATGACAGGTAGATTTTGTTATTTTTTTAAAATGTTGTATGTGTGTTGAGTGGCAATAATATACCATTGCCCCAGATATGGCAGGAAGAAAGAAAGGACACCAGGAATAGGTTGAAACTTTATTAGGCAATACATTTGAGAACTATCCAGCAATAACTTGGCCCGTACAGGTGATCCCTCCTTTATAATCCACACCCCACCTGTCAGAGTGGCTGCCATCAGCCCCCCAGCCTGTTAACCTGGTCCCAGCATTATTACTGAGACCCCATTGTCCCATTTCCCATCTGTGAGTTAAGGGACTGGCAAAGAGAGGTTGTCTCCATGATATACATTAGAAGTACAACCCCATTCCATACCTTCTGTAGGAGATATCTCCCCTAATCCTGGGAGCTAGACCCATATTGAAAGATTATCTTCACTGGGCACCTGCCAAGTTGCAATAAAATGAACTTTAGAGCCTACCCTTCCCACTGGATTCCTGGGCTGCTGAAGGGAAGGCAAAAAACCCACACAGCCCCGACCAATTTGGCAGTAGCAATACCACCTGCTCTCTTTTAGGGTCAACAGTGGGAACAGCTGTTGCAGGGAGATGTAATTTACACCTTTTTATACTAGCCTGGGTGAATTCATCCTTCTCACTGCAACTAATTCCAATATTTTGTCTTCTATCAATAACATCTTTTAAAAGGAATGGAAGATAAAACCTCAGCCAGTCCCTGATGCTAGTGTTTAAAGGAGTATGAGTGAAATTCTTCTTCCAGATGGGAATGATGGATACATGTTCTGACTGGTGCAAAGGGACAATCTTTAGTCACTATCTATGTGTGTTTGGGAAGAGGCTGTCTCTAGTATAACACTTTCTCCAAGACATCTGGGAATGGAACGAGTTACATTTACCACATTGACCATTTGTTGCCTTTCCCCTTTTTAAAATGTTTAAGAATCATAGATTATTAGGGGTGCAAGGGACCTCAAGAGATCATCTAGTCCAACCCCCTGCTCAAAGCAGGACCAATCCCCAAATGACCCTCTCAAGGATTGAACTCACAACCCTGTGTTTAGCAGGCCAATGCTCAAACCACTGAGCTAGCCCTACCCAAAGGATGGGTGAAGACTAAATGCATCCTGTGAGGATGGGATATGAACCCATACATGCAGAGCACAATGGAATTAGCAGTCCATCACCTTAACCACTCAGCCACCTCATCTGAGCTAAATCTTTGGTGGGAGAAGCTGCTGCTGCAGTTTTTCCATAGTGTAGCGGAACCATCATTTCAAGGATAAAATTTTATTAAGCTCTAGAGAATGTCAACTTATTGAAATTCACAAAGGAAATAACTTTGCATACCCTACAAAAAGCAAGTATCAGAAAGACCTGAAGTAATTATACAGTCCCTTATTTTAATGTTATTCTGAACTGATTACATTGCTTTGAAAAGAAAGTATGGAATGTTTGAATGATAACAATAGGAAACAGAAAAAAAACTTAGATGAGGAAATCAAAAAAGAGATAAGTTTAGAAAAATAATAGAATGGAAAAAAGAAACAGAAAAAGTCACACCAAAGACATGCCAGGGTTTGAAATTTTTATAGGCTGGCTGACATACCCAGAGTGGACTATATTACAGAGCATTTGAATGAGGTGTGATTTAAGTAATCAGTCTGTTACAGTAATGACTCAAAACTGTTGTGACAACACAGTTGTATCCTCTAGTCCAAGTGCAAAGAGCTACCATATCTGGCTACAAGCAAATATTGTTTGTTTATGTAAAATACTTTAAATTACCTTTTGCTATTTCCAGTAAATAATTTACTCAGAGTTCTATTATGGTACCAGTTACTCTGGTTTTCCATGAAGAGTTTTGCATAAAAGAAAAGAAACAAACAAAAAACTTTCTGTTCAGAGTGGGAGAATTCATATAAGTCTGAGGCACTGCCAAAGCACACTTGGAGGTTTATATCTCAGAGATTACCATACCTTTTGTTCCCCTTCCACAAAGCTCTGTTTTCTTGTAGGATACTCTGGGCAAAAACCATCCCCCCTTCTTGAATGTCTGGAAATTGCCTAGTATATTGTGGGTGCTACCCTAAATAAATAAAAACAAGTTTAAGGGAAAATATATTTCTAGTATCTTATGGCAGATCATAAACAGTCCATGCATATTACTGTATTATATCTGATCACAAATCAGGATTACATTTTTCCTGTCAGACATGGATGTATATCATATGTATATTTTATTTATGCTTCTTGTTTGACACATTTTCACTAAACAATGTTATAAAAAGAACCACCGGCAATTTTAGGCAAATAATGCATGTATTCAGCAACTAAAAATCAGGTTTTGCAACTCAAAGCACACAAAGAAAGATAAATTTCAGAAAATATACCCAAAATGTTATTAGACTTACTCTTGTCTCGATCACATATGACCATTAAAAGCTATTAACATTATTGACAGTATTCAAATTATTTCTAGTATACCAGAATCCAGTTGGGTTATATAATTTCTGGCATATTCAGCTTCCCTCCTTCTATTGCCAGCAAACATCCTAGCAAGCACTACCATATTAAATTCAAATATTAGATTATAAAAATCCAGTACATTCTGTTTAATCTGACAGAACATTAATCTAAATCTGTATTTATGAAAAAATAGTTTTCTATAGAACAGATTTGCTCTCAATTGGCTCAATTTGCCAGATTTTCTTAATTGAAGGGACAATTTTGCTCCCTTTTAGAGATCAGCTGCCACTCATAATTTATTTAAGCTTTCACATTCTGCAGGTGCTGTTTTGTGAGGCTACAAATATTAACGAGGTCCTTGTGTTATGTGAAGTCACTAATTACCCCTCATTTCCTTGAGATCTTGCCTGCATCGTTTTAGTGTACGTCTGAGCATGTGTGCGTTTTCTTTGCTGTGTCACTCACTGCTTTGTAGGATGCTCTCTCTCTTTTGTGTTTTGTTTTGTTTTGTTTCTACATACTTGATCCAAAACCCACTGAGGTCAGTAGGAGTCTTTCCATCCAACAGGTTTTTGTTCATGTCCAATATTTGCTTTTCTCTCTTCTTTCACAGATGGTCAGTTCACTGTTTCACCATGGCAGGTCAGTTAGGTTCCTCACTCTGAATTCACTATTGCTAGCTGGAGTCAGACCTTGGTACAGGTCTCTATCTGTATTTGTGACCGTACTGTCACCATCTTGGTAATGCTACTGTGTTGCAGTGGGATGAATGGGTTTATGATTATTTTGTTCATTTTGGTACAGAGGCTGTTCTGCCTGATTTTTGTTTGTAGGAATGCTTAGCCTCTTAAAATGGGATGAAATCTGAGAATCAGATATGGTAATGGATTCTTGCTTCTTTGTTTTATTTGTACCAGATATAATATCACTTCTTTCCCAGAGATGCTGACTATGGTGATTATCCAAGGCTGATTGTCTGACTGTGAAAACATGCGTTTACTGAGACAGAACTTGCTATATTGGATGAAGCAGCAACTCACATGGAAGACGATCTGTTTGAAGGACAAGTGACTGAACAATTGTGACAAAAGCAAAACATAAGGATCATTATCACAAAGCTACTAACCACATAATCATGAACAAAGCCTGTTAAAGAGGAAAAAAGCTATTAAGCAATGCACTAAAATGCTGTACAGCACCAACTGAGAGGAATGATGGCAGTTATTCCTGCTGCGTGTTCATGACTTTAAAAAGCTTGCACACCAAAGTTTCAATGTGTCATTGCCAAGATGACAATTTTCACCATAAGTGATGGGCACAGGATAAAGTAACACCTATACATGATTTCTTAGGCCTGCTAAGATGCTTCGTCCTTGTTCTGAAGGGTAGTTCAGACTCTGATGAGAGTGCCAACTGTCATTTGGTACCAATTTTTGTGATACAGACACGCAGATTATAAGCAACAATTCACACATCATAAGACACCCGCATGGTAGAAACTCTTATCCATTACCAATCTTAGCTAGTTCTGACCAGTGACAAAGATGAACACGTCCTAACCCACTGCTAACTCTCTGCACCGACTAGTCATCAGTCAGGGGAGAAGTTCATACTGATATGTATTGCTTTTACCTCACCACCTCTTTGCTTTCTCTTTCTCAAGTGTTAAAGTTGTGTTTCATAGATGCTGGGCTCAAGCTCTCTCTAACTCATTCTTCCATTTAAAACGTAAAAATCGCTCATCTAACACAGTGACCACAATTTTATTAAGCAATTAATAGGCTGCAGGTTTAAAACAGACAAAAGGAAAGATTTCTTTTTACCACGCACAGACAACCTGTGAAACTCCTTGCCTGACAATTCTGTGAAGGCCAAGACTATAACAGCATTCAAAAAAGAACTAGATAAATTAATGAAGGATGGGGTCCATCAATGGCTATTAGCCAGGATGGTTCTGTCTGCCAGAAGCTGGGAATGGGCAAAAGGAGATGGATCACTTGATGATTACCTGTTCTGTTCCTGCCCTCTGAAGCACCTGGCATTGCCCATGGTCGGAAGACAGGATACTGTGCTAGATGGACTTTTGGTCAGACCCATTATGGCCATTCTTGTGTTCTTATATTCTTAAATACAAATGCAAAAGTGAAAAATATTCACTTGGTATTTGACTGAATGGTCAAGTTTCATCTTCCAAATATATATGTGTGAAATTGAGTTTAGGGTCACACGGGGCAGCATGCTGAGAAGGAATCCACTACAGTTCGCTAATTTTTTAACAAAGAACAAATCCAGACTTGTTCTGAAAAGCCACCAAACCTACTACAAGGTCAAGGGTACCTCAAACAATTAACAGAAGCACGCACCATGTTTACAAGGACACTAATAAAGCAAGAGATGGGTTCAGAAATCGGGTTTTTTTTAAATCATCAACGTGCATCTTTATCAAGAGCACAGCGAAGTTCAAAATTCACTGTGCCATTTGGGCAAAGCAAATAGGGGCTGAAGATTGATGATAAAATGTCTAGCAATTTGCTACTAAAATGCAAAATGAACAGGAAAATAGTACAGTTCTATCTTTTCTTGTTTAAAAATCGTTAATGCCTCTGTGGCAAGAGGAATGAGAAAATCATGTCAGTGGCGCATAAGGGAAGAACAGGCTAGGGCAAGTCTGTATGCACAGATGGCCAGAATTTGCTTTCAACCACTCATGATGAATTGGAGACTTTAGAAACGAATTTTGCAGAGGAAAAATTAGTATAGTTTCAAAGCCCAAATGAATTAATCACTATCACTCTGATGCATGCAAATAATGCACAAGAGGCTCTCTTCTGGCTTTAGTAATCCTAGGATGCTAAGACCAGGAAAATGCAGCTACTTTGAATATGACATATAATACTTTAGTAACAAGGCTGTTTTCTGGCCATACTAATGAAAGCTTAAAAAAAAAAGATTTGTGCATAGGGTGTTTTATGAGAGATGATTCTGTTCAAAGTAAACATTTGTTCATTGCACTTTATACTACAAAATTAACTCAGAAGGATGTTAGGTGAATTAATGTCTCTGTTGTATTACATATTTTGTCTGCACTGAATAAGTTTGTTTAACACTAGATATTTTAGTAAAGTCCACAGCATCATTTTTCTGAGTTGTACAATGTGTCCTTTCCCCCAGCAGCAGGTAGTGCATGTATTTTCAAGGTTAGTTTCAACATACCGTTGCCTTACATTTTCATTCTCCGTCCTTTTCATCTCCATGGAGACCCCTCTGTGCATTTGCAATGTTATGCAAAATGGAACAACAAACAAAATAAATCTGACACTTTCAGAGGATTGCACTGCAATACTCTCTCTCCACTCTTTTACAGACAGGAATCTTACTCTCAGCAATCCATGGGTTACTTCAGTTATGGCTCTGTCTTGTGTGTGCTGCATAAAAGTTTCCTTGCTGAGATGGGGGTTTCTCAAATAATGATCAGAGTAAAAGATAATACATTTTGTCATCTGTCCATATCAAGGGATGGAAGGTTGAGTTGGAATAACAATGGAAAGAAAATCATCAGTTACCATTAAAATTATATTAAATACATAATCCAGAAAATGTGACTCAGCTGGAAGTTTTGTTTTAAATTCAGCCATTAAAAGAGCCTGCCTCTTTAGGGTGACCAGATGTCCTGATTTTATAGGGACAGTCCCAATTTTTGGGTCTTTTTCTTATAAAGGCTCCTATTACTCCCCCACCCCAGCCTGATTTTTCACACTTACTGTCTGGTCACCCACACCTCTGTGTGAACACACTACTACACTCTTCTAGATTATTATGTCATATTTATATTATGGTACCCCTCATAGATCTTGATCAGAACCAAGGACCCATGGTTCTGACACTGACTGTACAGAGGTAGATATGAATACAACTGGGTAACATTTTTGACAAACTGTTTGTTTGCAAAAAATACAGACAAGGTGACATTGAAATGTGTCATGAGTTTGTGATGACTTTGCCAAATTCTTCATTTTGGGAGGAACAAATTAAAAAAATCTGTTTTGTTTCAACATTTTCAAAACAAAACATTTCAATTCAAAACAATTTATTTTTGAAATTGCATTTAGAGGGTAGTTTTTAATTTTGAAACATGTAAAAATGCTTGAAATCAAAATGAAACATTTTATTTCAGGACAGACAATGTTTCGTTTGACCCTAAAGGAATTTTATTTTCAATGTTTCAATCTGAAAAAAAATCATATTTGGTTGAACCCAAAATGAATTTATTTTCCCCTTTTTGGGGGGGAACTGCTAGCAAACTAAACCATCTTTTATTCAACAAGCATGTGTGTGCTATTTTATTTACCCGTATATACTCGATTATAAGCCAGTTCGTTTATAAGCTGACCCCCCACCCAGGATGGATAAGTAAAAATGGAAAAATTTTATGACCCGTCCATAAACCGACCCTATAATTCAGGGGTCAGCAAATTTTGGCTCCCGGGCCATCAGTATAAGCCGCTGGCAGGCCGAGATGGTTTGTTTACCTCGAGCGTCTGCAGGCACGGAGGTAAAGCTAAGTAAACAAAGTGTCCTGGCGTGCCAGCTGCTTACTCTGATGAGCCGGGACAGTAACAAGTGGGGAAATTTTGGGGGGAAGAGAAGCTGGGGGTCAGAAGAGTAATCCCTGTGACCACCCCCTACATGACCCCACCTCTAGTCCGGGACCCCCACAGTATCCCCATCCTATCACTTCCCACCTTATCTGGGGAGGGCCAGGGGAGGATGTCTCTGAGCAGGCTGGAGCTGCTCTGGCAGGCTGGGCAGCACACCTGCAGCCTGCTCCAGTGGGCCAGACTGGGCAGCACAGCTGCAGCAAATTCCAGTGGGCTGGGCCGGGTGGTATGGCCGTAGCATGCTCCAGCAGGCCGGGCGACGTGGCCACAGCCTGCTCTTGGGAGTGGGGCTGAGCGGCATGGCTGCAGCCTGCTAGTCCCAGAGCTGCAGCTGCTTCAGAGGCTAGGGAGAGAACAGCGTGGCTAGAAGCAGAGAGACTCTGGCCCATCCTCTTGCCTTCTGGCTCTGCTGGCTGTGCTGCCTCTCCTTGCTCCCTCTGTTGGGGGGAAGGGCTGTGTCTCACCTCTCCCTCTCTATACCCATTCATAAACTGACCCCCTTCTCTAGTGCTTCCCTTTTTTACTACAAAAATTCAGTTTATGAATGAGTATATACGGTACTATCCACGTCCACTGAAGATAGGACAAGAAGTAACCGGCTTAATCTGTGACATGGAAGATTTAGCTTAGATATTAGAAAAAAACTTTCTAACTATAAGGATAGTTAAGTACTTGAATGGTAACCAAGAGAGGTTGTGGACCCTGTCACTGGAGGTTTTTAATAACAGGTTAGACAAACATCTGTCAGAGATGGTCTACTTGGTCCTGCTTTGGTGCAGCCAGGAGCCTTCCAGCACTACATTTGTGCTGCTGACTTGAAAGATCTCAGATTAAACTGAAGTTTCCAATTGTTTTACTCCCTGAGAGACAATAAATAAAGTGATGACAATTTTCATCTTTAATTTCCAGTAACTTAAACAGGTGTTTCAGAAATCTCAAGTGAGCAATGTTATATTATAAAGGGAACTGAGGATTCTTTCATTTTTGTAATTAGTAATTTTTGTTTAGGTTTGCAATCTTCTGCTTAATCATCACTATCTTTAAAGTGCATGTCAGCACTTCAAGGAGAATTGAATTGTTCTGCTCAATATCAACCAATTTAGAGTTTCTACTATATATGCCACAATCAAGAGTCAGTCTGATTAAACTATGTGTATATATTATCCAGTTCAGTATTTATTATTTTTGTTATTCATAGGCATTTCTCTAGTTCTCAGCATGGTAGTATTTAGGCACCTCACAAATCTTACTGAATTTAATCTCACAACCCCCTTGTAAGCTAAGGAAAGTATTATGTTCGTTTTTGTATGATTTTCTTCTATATAGAAGTGAATTCTTGTGGTTTATTTTATGCTTGAATGTTAGTTTATTCTTATTTGAAAGAAAATATTTGGAAAAATTAAGTGGAAACCCTTCTTCTGATTGCGTGCTGTTGCTGATGATTCCACTGATGTGAATGAATCACTCGGTGGGTGTCCAAACAGGAAGTCTAAAACTCGCATAAAAAGGAACAGTCATTCCCGGGTGTTAAAACTCCATGAGTCTGCACCCGGATGGGTAGATCTCCAACTGGCACAAATTGTCATAGCTCCATAAAAGCCAGCTGGGGATCTGCCCCAGTTTCATTTCAATTCTCCCATCAGGGGCCAGGTATCATTTGTCTTCATAACCAAAAGATCTCAAGGAATCTCCCAGGTGCCTCTACTTATGAGAAGGCCTCTTGCTACTTGGCCTCTCTAACCTGTGAGGGGCTTCCTTGCCTGCAAATACCTCTGAAAGGGGAAGGGCCTCCCCAAAAAGAGTGAACGGAAAAGTTTGAAGAAACTAACGTGTTAAATTTTTGATTTATAGGGACACACAACTTGAAATTCACATTTGTCAGAAAATTTTGAACCTACTATAATTACAAGTAATGCCTAAGATTTTTTTTAACAAAAACAGTTTCTCTTTTTTAAAAAAATTAGCTATCTTTGCCACACCTTGTGTGCAGTTATTTTTACTATTTCAAGTCAGTTACTCCCTTATATGAATTGACCATAACATAAGAAAACACTTAGCAATATATTTTTTTAAAATTCAGAACATATTTTTACAAAGGGTTCTATCACAGACTGGAATTTTTAATTTTTTTAAATTAAAACCAACTTAAAAACGTCATTCTTGTGTTTCATAAAATGTTGTGGGTTTTTTGGGGGGAGGGGCTAATTTACATTTTCAAAGAGATCTACTGTACAAGAGGTACATATCTAGCCATTCCGGGTATTCTGTTGGGAAAGACTGATGTGATCTTTTCTATTCAAAAAGCCAAAAGAATTTTTTAAAAAAATAAAAACAAATATATTGTTAAGATGTCTACTCCAGACCTCTGAAAGTCAAACCTGTGTTATCTATCTCTCTGGTGTTTTGCTTCAGAGAAATTATCAACATATGTTTGTGGTTATTTCCTCACTTCCCTGTGGAGTTGGAAGCATTTCAAAATTTCTCTACATCCTCCTTCAAAGTCTTGGAGATGCTTGTGACAGTTCCACACAACTGTTCCTGTATTTCCCCTTATTAGTTTAACAAGGGTCCCTCTCTCAGGCTTCCAGCTCCCCTAGCCATCACCTCTCACGGGTATAAAACATGCATCTCTCTCTCTGCCTTCTAACCAGAGTATCTCCAGGCTGAACTGTTCTCTGCCTTCACAATATGATTCCCAGCAAAAGACAGGCTGCCTAAGCAGGCGTCTCTTCAGAGAGTAGTAACAGAGTAATTGCCAACAGTTATAAGATACCACACAGCACTTCCTACAAAAGCGTATTTATTCTTTGGGTCAAAGTATTATAGAGAAAACATTAAAAGATCAACAAGTAAATTTGCTGTCTGTTGCCATCTGGCCCGTCTCCCAGATCTTATATATTCTTTTTAACTAAATGTATAGGCAGCTGCCTACATTAGGCCCTCAAAAGCTTGCATTCCAATTTGCATAAAATCATGTGCTTATTTGCATATATTTACATATCATCAACTATTGGCAAATGATTTCTTTCCTTTTTTAATTTCCACCTCTTCTGGAGCAAATCAGGGCAGCTTCTAACACTATCTGCTGCTGTGAATTACTTCCTCCTCTTCCTTATTGTTTCCTGTCAGTCTCACTCTTGACTTCTCTCATTTCTGTACTACCTCTCACCTACTCTCATTTTAACCCCTCAAAATCTCCTGCCTCTCCCATTCTCACAATGAACACAATGTTTTATTGTTATACAGCAGAAACTGGTTTATCAAGCACTTTGTATTAACTGAGCCACCAGCCACCCAGGGCTGACCACCGCTGTCAGCCCCAGGCAGCTGGTAATTTGGTTAATATGGAGAGCCAGATAATAGAGGCTTGTGTAAATGGTGTTCTACTGCATATGTTTTTATTTTTTCACAAAATGTAAAAACTAAAGATTATCCATAAAAACTCTGTTTTTTTGACTTGGCAAACAAATTTCTAGGAACCCTGGTCATAACTATCTATCACCAAAGACCTTGCCTATATCATCAACCTCCTCTCCAGTCAATGTCTGCAGGCAACAGATTCCTCGCTTCCTTTCAAACCAGCAACCTCTCTGTCTTAGTGGTTAACTTGGGGTCCACCATCCGAATCAGACACACCCAGGGATTAGGAGTGTCCCAGTTTCATTGGAGGTATACACTAAATGCAAAGCATGGCTTCAGGGCTGTGCTCGGACAAAACTGTGGAAAGTTCTTAAACCCATAATTATGGAAAGGAACAGGAAAATGGAGAGATGACTCGATAAGTCCCTTTGCCAAAAAAGCATGAAATGTCAATACTGGTGTATGGCTGAGTGCTTGAGAACCAACCTCCGAGCACCTATAGGTCTGATTTTTCTAAGTGCATCAGTAGCCTCAATTGAAGTCAATGGAATAAGCAGGCTTACATGTCGTTCCATTCCATCAGTGTGTATTCAGAAAACACCCTTAGTATCAGCTAATGCAGTCATAAAAGAACCTATTGCTGCTTTCTCTTTTGGGGAGGAGGGAATAAAGATTTATGTTTTTATTTTTAAAAAAAGTTTAGAATGAGGACCCAAATATTAACCTTAGTTGGGCATAGGGAGTCCACTGGCAAAGAATTTGTAGAAGTGCTTTCTGCTGTTCAACTTCTGAAATTTTTAGAAGAACTTGTTTCTATTATGATCCAGCTTCTGACATTGATTTAAATATACCAGATGAAAATCATATCACTAAATACACAGGTGCAGTCTGAGCAATCTGTGCTGCTGAATCTAAGCCAATTATAACAGCAACACTGACGTCTTACTAGTGGGGAACTCTTTATATTTTTCATTGCACACAAGAAATGTTGTAATATTTTTAAAGTACTAGAGATGTAAAAAAGAGAACGCTGAGACAAAGATTACTCAGATGGAAAAGGCCTATTACAGGAAATAAGTGGATTTTCCACTGTATTCTGTGTGGTCACACACATCTAGAACTGGCTTCAAATAAAGCAATACATTATTCAAATATAGAGTCTTGTATTTTTTTCCAAGTCTCTGGTTGATTACTCTAGGTAGCTAAAGCAGGCTCTTCTTCTTGCCCTTATAAGGACCATGGACAAATCTTCCACAATACGGTAGGGGAGTCTATATACAATAGTAACAAGTGAATAACTGCAGAATGCAATATAGTGGTACATGACATGTCAAAAAAGGTGTAGCAAGCCCTCCTCAAAGCCTTGGTATCCTGATGGCTTGGGAAGGGAAATAACCACACCTATATTCAGTCCAGAAATGCCTTCTCTGGAGCCCATCAATGCCACAACCAATGCTATCTGTTCCCCTTCCTTTGTGCACTGGATACTCTGGATAGGTCACATCTACATACCCTGTGAGCTTTCTTCCCTTATGCACTTGCACATAGGAGTTGGCATAATGCATTCTTTAAAAGCTTTTTATAGCGAACAGAGGATAAAAGAGAAGAGAGGATAAAACTGGCAACATCCCACAGAGACTCTTACTGAGAAGTACACTCAAAATGAGGACGTACTAAAATATCATTAGGAAACTCAACCATCCTTTATTCATTATAGAGCAAAACTTAACACATTCATTGGTAAAGCTGGTTGAAAATTTAAAATATAAAGTTTCTTAATGAATTATTCAATAAATAGTAAGTTATTGGACAAAAAATTGGTATAGTATATTTACTGTATTGTATTTGACTAACTTTAATCATGGGGATACAACTAATCTATGGGAGCAACATTTTATTCACCTAAGTACAGAGACTCCCTCAATTTACTGTATGTAAAATTCTTCCTTGTGCAGATACACAAGGGTTTTACAACTTGCTAGGAACACGATCCTTTCCAATCTACAGGCTTTGTCTTCAATAGGGAAAGTGGCTGAGTTTAGGTTGGGCTTAGCCAACATGTGCTAGTTAAACCAGATGTAAACTAGAACTTTTCCCCAGTGCAGATCTAGAGTAACAGCTTCCAGTTCAATATAGCTTGAGTTGTAGCCTCAGCCCGTTAAGACCTCCATTTTAACCTCATACAAAAGACAGCTCTTCCATAGGCAGAGAATGCTTCCTAATCCCATCATGGGCACTGGTTCATAATCAAGATGGAAATGTGCTATCTACTGAATACCAGCTCCACTACCTCCTCTCCAACGTCCCAATCATGCAAACAGTAGGCCCATTGAAATCAATGGTACTACTTACAGTAGTGAAGTTAAGTACATGTATAAGTGTTTGCAGGATCAGGGCCCAAGCTGTGACCCAAGCCAAGCCTGCTTGGCTACCTAAATGTGACATGATAATAGCACAAGTTAAAGGTTCCAAGAGGTTATTTCCATGGAAATTAATAACAAAAGTTATGGGGTATATCACCTGTGACAGACCCAGGCCAGTGGGGTGCAGGAGTCTGTTAGAGGGCAAATATACTAGTCACTGGGTGAGTAGTTTTCTGTTCCCTGAGTGACCAGAGCAGGGTCTGCACTAGAGTAGTCATGAACTTGCTAGAACCAATTAAGGCAGACAGGCTGATTAGAACACCTGCAGCCAATCAAGGCAGGCTAATCAGGGCACCTGGGTTTTAAAAGGAGCTCTCTCCAGTCAAATGGGAAGGAGTCAGAGGAGAGGAAGTGCCTGTGAGGAGCTGGGAGTAAGAGACACAAGGAGCTGAGACTGAGAGGGTATGCTGCTGGGGGACTAAGGAGTACAAGCGTTATAAGACACCAGGAGGAAGGTCCTGTGGTGAGGATAAAGAAGGTGTTTGGAGGAGGCCTTGGGGAAGTAGCCCAGGGAGGTGTAGCTGTCACACAGCTGTTACACGAGGCACTATAGACAGCTGCAAATCCATAGGGCCCTGGGCTGGAACCCGGAGTAGAAGGCGGGCCCGAGTTCCCCCCAAACCTCCCAAATCCTGATCAGACACAGGAGGAGTTGATCCAGACTGTGGGGGAGATCACTGAGGTGAGCAAATCTGCCAATAAACGCAGGACCCACCAAGGTAGAGGAGGAACTTTGTCACATACCACACAGAAAACATCAGCACAAAGTTAAAAAAAAAACCAGCCTATTATGAAGTCCTGGATGACACCAAATTAAACTTGGAACAAAATGACATAGGGATTGTCACAGAGTTAACTGCCCCTTTCTCTCACACACACACACCTTCCTTGAGGGCACTCACCTAAAGGTTTCATGATTTCTAGCCGTCACATCTCAGGTGAAGACCTGTCTCTTTCTCTCTCTTGCTCCAGACTGGGAGTTTAGGCTCACAGTCCCTCTGAGTTTCACTGTGATTTCCCCATTAGGTCTGACCAGGGTCTAGAACCTGTGGTTAAACTTTCTGCAGGTACTACAACAATGTGTACCAGTTACCAACAAGCCTTCACAAAGCCAAATACATTTATTCTTAGGGTAAAGATATTACAGAGAAAACATAAAAACACAAAAAATGTTCCTGTATGTATGCTAACAGCTTACCAGAGATCACCCAAAAGTCTTATAGGGCCCTAATAAGAGTCTGTGGTGGGGTTGTTCCTTGAGAACAGTCTAACAGTTAAAACACTTATAACTTTTGAGTTACTTAAGAAGCAGTTGGTCATTTATGGGGCTTGACATCCAGATTCCTTACCCAAAGATAATTTGCTAATTACAACTGTGTGTGTGTTTTGGGCTGGTGGGGTTAGTGACATGGGCCACCACTTTTTGCAAAGAAAAACGTTTTGGGTCAAAGAGTTACATGTCCCAGCTACTTCAGTACAGTCAAATGGTAACATGACATTTGGGTTTACTCAAGGTGTTTTTTGTCACCTACAGCCAGCCAAAACTCTGTTCCTTATAGATGTTCCCTTTGCAAAATGGAAGGTAGTGGGGGTGGTGACATGTGGCAACATGTCACACAAGAATAAAGCACTGGGTCAAGCAAATGGCATGTCCAAGCTAATTAACAATCACAGCAATATGTCACACCTAGCTCAGTGGGGTCCTTGTCTGTGACCAGGACCCTAGGTACCATGGTAATACAAATAAATAATAACTCGGGGTGACCCAAGAAGTATTTTGTCATTAGGACTAATCACAGTCCAGTTCCTTAGCTGAATAATTAGTAAATAAATACATAACTGATTAGTAATATAAACTGGTATAAAAATAAATCACATTTATTTTGGTGTCATTTTGTTCCAGGTTTAACTTGGTATCCAGTATGAGGGAGGTGGTGAGTGGTTGTATAAATGTAGCCAAAATGGACATGCATGTTCTTTCCATTCCATTAAGTTTTTAATGTATTTGCTTTTAAACTGTACAGATTTTTATCTGCACTGGTTGTGTTACTAGATAAAATTCTATTCTTTGGAAAATAATTCATCTTTATTAGTTCACAACATATGCTGCAGAATGCCTAGCAGTACTGAAAGCACCCATTTACTTATTGTACAGTGTGACATAACTCATATGATCTATACAAACACAGTGTTCTATTCATAGATATACAGCAAGCACCAGACTTTTCCTAACAGGCTGTCATAGTATAATTCCCAATTCTGAACCTTAGCATCCAAAGTATGGGTACTAGCATGAATTCCCCTAAGCTTAATTACCAGCTTAGATCCTGTAGTGCTGCCACCAATCAGGACTTAGAGTAGAGTGCCTGATAAACTCTGGTCTCCCCCAAAACCTTCCCTGGGGACCCCCAAGGCCCAAATTCCTTGAGTCTCACAACAAAGGGGAATAAATCATTTCCCTTTCCCCTCCTCCCCCTCCAGGTGTTCCCTCCCTGGGCTCCTGGAGAGATATACAGATTCAAGCTCCATGAATCTAAACAAAGGGATTCCCCTTTCTCCTTTCTTCCTCCCAGATCTTTCCCGCCCTGGGTACACTAGGAGATCACCGTGATTCAAACTCCTTGAATCACAACACAGAGAAATCAGGTGGGTTCCCCCCCCACTTTCTCTCCCCATCCCTTCTCCTTCCCTGTTAAGTACAGACTCAATTCCCTTGAGCCTCAACAAGGGGAAAAATCAGACAGGTCTTAAAAGCAAAACCTTTAATAAAAGAAAAAAAGGAATAGAGAAAATCACTGTAAATTCAAGATGGAATATTACAGGGTCTGTCAGCTTCTAGAAACTGTAGAAAAAGCCTCCTCCAGCAGAAATACAATTTAAAATACTTCCAGCCAAATACACATTTGCAAATAAAGAAAAACAAATAAAAAGACTATACCGCCTTTCTACCTTTGTACTTACAAAATTGGAATAGAAGATTAGAGAGCCTGTAGATACGTGTGGTCACTCTCAGAGCCCAGAGAGAACAAAGCAAAACCCAAAAAACACAAACAAAGGTTTCCCTCCACCGAGATTTTAAAGTATCTTGTCTCCTGATTGGTCCCCTGGTCAGGAGTTTGGTTCCCTGTTTGTTAACCCTTTACAAGTAAAAGAGACATTAACCCTTAACTATCTGTTTGTGACACAGGCCCCAGAACTGCAAGGCCAGGTAGAACACGGTCTGCCACAACGGATTACTGTGGCTTGCTGTTGAAGTGCTCTTTCAATGCCTCACTGAGCCATATAGCTCTGCGCAGAGCTCTTTTGATAGCCCTTGTGTTTGGCTGTTGAAACTCAGCCGACAGCCACTCCACCTCTACCCCCGCAACTTTTCCCCCTTTGCCTCACAGACATTATGCAGGACATGGGAGGCAGCTATAACCATTGGCATATTTCTCTCACAAAAATCCAATCTTGTGAGTAAACAATGCCAGCATCCCTTCAATCGACCAAAAGCACGATCAACTGTCAGTCTGTACCTGCTGAGCCAGTAGGTGAAACTTTCCTTGATGCTGTCAAGGTGATTGGTAAATGGTTTCCTGAGCCAGGGGAAGCAAGGAGTGGGCTAGGACCCCCATGATCACTATTGGCATTTCATCATCATCACTGGTAGTCTGCTGGTTGGGAAAGAAAGTCCCTGCTTGTAGCTTTCTGAACAGTCCTGTGTTCTTAAACTTATGAGCATCATGTACTTCCCTGACCAGCCAACCATGATGTCGGTGAAGCATCCCTTAGGGTATGCCAGTGCATGCATAATCATAGAAGAGTAGCCCTTTCTATTGATATACTCTGAGGCAAGGTGGTCTGGTGCCAAAGTAGGGATATGCGTGACATTTATCACTCCACTACAGTTCGGGAACCCCATTGCTGAAAAGCTATCCATTATGTCCTGCACATTGCATAGAGTCACAGTGCTGCTTAGCAGGAAAAGTTTAATGGCCCTGCACACTTGCATGCCAACAGCCCACACAGTGGATTTTGGAATTCCAAAATGATTTCCCAGTGACTGGTGGCAATCCAGCATCGCAAGTTTCAACAGCGCAATTGCCATTTGCTTCTCCACGGTCGATGCAGCTGACTGCGTGCCCTGCTGCTGCGCTCTCTCTCACTCAAGGTGTTCTGTCTTTGTGGTTTGACTCTCCAGCCAGGTCACTGTGGTTTTCCTCCTTCCAGGATATCAAAGTCTCACTGGATCAGTGGCCTGCTCATCATTCCAGCCAACCTTCCAGTCCAAGTCCAGGTCCAGAGCCACTTTCCAAGCAGCTGGTAGAGGAATCCAGGCTCACTACCCTGGGTTCCAGTCCAGGGACCCAATATCTGGTAACTGTGGTATGCTTTCCCTCAGATCCTGTTGCTCTTTCCCTGGACTCCTTCCTACAGCTTCTGGCTCCCCCTCACCATGTGTACCAGCTCAAACTCCCCCATCCCAGGGAGTAGCTTCAGACTACTGAACTCTGTAGGCTCAAACATATCTCCCTATGACCAGGAAGTGACTTCAGCCTGCTTCCTCTTTCAACTGCCATCTTCCTGGCTTTATACCAGCACCTCCTGTTCCTCCCCATTGGGTTCCATCTTTAATCAGTCCTTCAGTCCCTGGTTCTTCCCCAGGTGCAGCCTATCAGGTTAAAGCAGCAAAGAGTCCTGTGGCACCTTATAGACTAACAGATGTTCTGGAGCATGAGCTTTCGTGCGTGAATGCCCACTTTGTCGGATGCATCCAACAAAGCTGGTGCCTCTTAACTCCAGTGGAGACCTGGAATCAATATCAGCATTCAACTCTCTCGAATCAAGCCACATATTTTCAAGCTACTCCAGAGCAACTGCAAAAAACAAAACCCTCATTGTTCTGTCCTCTTTGGAGCATAATAGCAAAGCTGACAAAAAGCAAGATAACATTCATCAAATATGCACTACTAATAATCATTATGTATGATAATTTTAAAAATATCAGCCAGTAAAAACCGAGATTTCTTTTTCAGAACAGAGATGAAGTGCCGAAAAGGCTACTTAAATTGAGGGACGCATTAAACAGCTACAACTGAAATGCAGGGAAATGTCAATGGCCTACACGCGTTCTACAATTTACAGGAAGGAATATGTGGGATTGCTAAGGAAGTGAGGAAGATATGGTGACTTCCCACCTCTCTTATTTCTTTAGCACAATAGAGTATTCCCCCACCCCCAAATAAACGAAATGAAATCAACAACAATGTGTGTGTGAAGTATGTACTTATTCTCACATTATCTAATGTTTTTCTACCCACCTTTAAGGATAGTAACTTATGGGTAATTTTTCAAAGGCTTCCCTTCATTTGTATGCATGCAAAACTGAAAACAAAGCAAAAACCTGCGTGTACTCCACTTTCTGCACATGAATTGTCTGTGGTTTAGAACATGGATGTGTTCTAACATTCTTATGTGCAAACTTCTTAGTTTTTGTGTATGCAAGTTCTAACATTGCATAAGGGCAACTATTGGACTGTTCAGATTGCACACAGACACACACAGGTGTTTGACTTTTTTTTTAAAAGTGTGTTCCATGAACGTGAAAGTATATTTTTTATTATTATTGTTTGTAAGAAAGGGCCAGGTAAGGGATGTTTATAAACCATAGCCTGTATTGACAATATTCTAGTATTTCTATCTTCTCTGTGTGTATTTTACTCAATAACTTATGTTATGATTTTATACTATATTAAGTACATTCCTTATATATGTAAAAAAGCTAAAAAATATATATTATAAATAAAAAATATATTATTGAATTATTATAGAATATAAATACTACCTGTGTTGCGAGGCAAAATGCAGTGTCCTCTTAAAATAAATGTACATATAACAACCTGGTATCTATTGCTGTGCCTCCAAAATTACTTATTAAAAACGTAACAAAAAAAAATACAAGATTTATAGACTTAAAATTAAGTTTTTTCATAAACTAGTGAAGACCTTAGCGAAAATCTAAACATATTTAAGGTGCTTAACACACACAAATACCACTGAAGTCAGTGGAAGCTGTAGATAACCAGCACCTTTGAAAAGCAGGCCACTTTTACTTTTATGTCTAAATATAATTAAGACACATAACTTAATGCACTCAAGTTTGAAATGTTTGTTCTTTTCATTCCACAGCATGCTGCTATGTGTACAGTGTTAAAGCAAACTGAATTTTACCTGTGAAGAAAGCTTATTTTATGTACTCTTAACTCATTGATAACATTGCTTTGATTATTTCATATTTTAGATTAAGTTTAGACGCCAACAAACTTTAGAATGCCCTTGATTTATGGCTAGTAGCGGGGTCAACAAAGTGCCATGTGCATTTCATGGAATACATTTCACCTGGAGAGTCTTCTGGTGCTGTAGAAATAGTGATTGTTCTCAAAGAACTGAAAAAACCACTAGGTACATCATCATCTTCTCATACAGCTGTCCATAGCCTACAAGCAATGTGAATTAAATACCAAGTCATTACAGGATGCGTGGGAGTGGCTAACAGCACAAATAGATGAATTTTATGACATTTGAAGCTGACAGGTATTATCAACATTTTTAAAGCCTGCAAAGGAACACATAGCCAATTGCACTCCCCCATGGTTTTGTCTTCACTAGGTTAAAAAGGTGTTTAATATGTGTTACAACCTTAGCATAGATAGGCCAATTGGAATTAGTTTGTTCTACAAATGCTAACTAGTTGGAGACAACTCTATGGGAGAGCCTTGGGAGCATTTTAACCAACCAATGTGTTAAAACGACAACTACACTAAAATACATCTTAGCTAACATTAGTTAGAAAAACTATTTTTTCCCCTAGTGTGCATACACTCTAAGTTTATGTTTACAATTTGAGTTGGGAGTGTAACTTCCAGCTCAATGATACTTTCCCACACTAGCTCAGATTTAGGTGGCATGCTAAAAATAGAGTGTAGCCACCGTGGCATGAGTGGCAGAAAGAGAGAGCTGCCCCTAGTACATACCTACCGCCTCAGATGGGCACCTACTTGAGGTAACTAGCCACTCCCACTGCTACGGCTGCACTCTGTTTTTAGCACACTGGCTCAGTAAAAGTCACCTCAAGACAAAGAAAACAGGATGATTGGTATGCTGTCCTCAAGCACTGAGTCAAATGTGCTGCCTGGCAGGTGTTCATGTAGGGAGGGAGTGACTGGCAGGAGGACCACCCAGCAGGTTTTCATCTCAAGGACCTGTGCCTTCGAGCAGGAGGCTCAGGTGGCCAGAATTGGAAGAATGACTAACATTGGTAGGGTTGAGGCTTAAAGTGCTTTCTCTTGTAGGCTGGGGGTTATATCCCTGAAGGCTGCTCTGGAATCTTTGAGGGATCTAATTTCTATGAGAAAACTGATGAGGCAGAGGGAGCAGCCATGAAAATGCTAGTGCATTGGGCACATATTCACCTAGTGTGGCGTATGTATGAGGATGGAACCTCTTTTTATCCTCATAAGGCATATTGCTTTTGCAACACACTATTGCCATAAAATACTGCAATATTACTACTTCCAGCAGTTGCTCATATGCTGCTATTTTCTTCATGGTAACATTTACTACAAAGTAGAGTTTCATAATAACCTGAGAGGTAATATTAGACTATCACTTTTTTCTTGGTAATTAATTTCTTTAAATTTAATTATTCACTTCAAGAAGAGTCTGTTGCTCACATGATCTTAGAGTCTGGGCAGAACTAAAATACAACTGCTTGCCACTACTCAGTGTAGTAAGAAAGACTTGTTTCTTGCAGGCAATTCTGTTAGGGAATTGACTGCTCAAATACAACTAGTGAACGAACAGCTGACCCCAACCATTTTGCAGAGAAGCCATTCAAAACAATGACACTGACTCTTCTTCTCTTTTTAAGATATGTACTGCTTTTTAAATTTCCCTACTGGCTCAATGCATTAGGTGGCTTGTCACATCACATTTTCTCAGCTTCATTGTATTATATCACATAATATGACAGCCACAACCCTTGTGACAAATCACACAAGCCAATGCGTCAGCAGGGAAATAAGAAAATGACAGTTTCCTGAACAATCCCATAAAAACACCCGATAGCACTCTATAAAAAAATGACTTTTCTTTTTTTTCTAATCCTAGATGTCCTTTAGTCTCTTACTGAAAACCTTACCTCAGGCCAGGGTAACAGAATAAAACTTTAAAATCAAACAAGAAAACAACAAAACAGTGGCCATCTATCTCAGGGTCAATCTTATTGAACCAGTCTTGGTGTTTCTGCCTTATAAAGGCAAGAATGTAGGATGCCATATTATATGTGGCATCTCTGAGCTTCCCAACGTTTGTGGAGTTGTCTGGGACCTTAGCTAATGCAGTCTGCAGTGTCTGTTCCAAGTTTGCCTATTTGTTCAAGTCTTTCTTAGCAGCCACATTTATCTTCTTTGGCGGTTTGATTCATCGTCTGGGGCACTTTAGTGAGATATGTAGCAACATGATTCTTCTTACAAGCTGATGGCCTGACCAGCATTTAATGCCTCTCAAAGGCCTAAGCTGCGCCACACAGGTTACAATGCTATTTATACTCTTTCTGGAGAGAGGGAGGAGGATACACAGGCATGTACGCTACACACCATTGAAAGAAGTGGGTACTATAGACATATCTTGAGAAGAGCAAGTTCTTGAAACAACTGGACTAACTAGCCCACTAAGACTACTGTCCTATACTGTGTGTGATGTGCCATTCAATATAAAAACAATATAAACTTGAGAAATGTTTAGGGCTTGTCTACACAAGCAATTAGTTCACAGCAAGCTGGGTGTGAATCTATACTGCACTAATCTGCTGCAGACTAAGGCCTTGTCTACACTACAAAGTTTTGTCGGCAAAAGTTATGTCGCTTTAATTAAAGCGCTTTAATTAAAACCACTTTTGCATGTCCACACTAGCTCCTTGTGTCAGCAGAGTGCATCCACACAGGGAGCAGTGCACTGTTATTCCACAGTACAACTGGCCACAGGGTGCTTTGGGAAGGGTTTGCAGTCCCTCATGGGGCAGGCACAGCATCACATGATGCAGGTTTCTCAATCCCATCATTCCACAGGCATCCTAGTAGATTGTCAGCCCCTTTTTCAACTGAAGTATGTGTGGGAGGGAGAGGAGAGTAGTGTGTCTGGGGCAGGGGAGACAGCCCACTGACTGACCTATGCTGAGGCAGATGGAGAGGGACACACAGACACCCCACATCAGCCCCTGGCTCCGTTCGGCACAGCAGTCTCTCCAGAAGCAGCCTACTCTGCCTGCCTGCCTATGGTTCTGTGATTCCCTCTGAGTTCTTCTACAGCCTTCTCAGCTGCTGAGAGTGGCATCCTGAGCAACTGTATGAGGTCTCAGTGCTGAGGAATGTCAAAGCAGAAGAGCAATCCCACCCCTTTGCCCCACACCAGCAGTCTGCCTGCTGCTGTGTTCCTAGAGCGGGGCAGAACAGGACCATTCCATATTACTAATTTGCTCTTTGTTCCCCAAAGGGAGCAGCACACTCAGCTATCAGATACTTCCCAGAGCCTTGAAGGGGTGGGAGGTGCCGGGATGCATGCCTGCAGGGCAGCAGAGATCAAAACAGTGAGCTGAGTGGTCATGGCAGGCATTGTGGGATACTGGTGGAAGCCATTTATTTCCACAAAATACACAGCAGTGTCTACACTGACGCTTTGCCACTTTAACTTGTCTACAACAATCTTTATGCCTCTCATTGAGATGGTTTTGTTTTGCTGCCAAAAGTAGCCTTGCAATGTGTACACCTCCCTCCATTTTGTGGGCAAAAGGCAGCTTTTTCCGACAAACTTTGCTGTAGACAAGGCCTAACTGTCCATGTGGAGCCAGCTGAGGCACATTAACATTTTGTTAATGCACTTTGATCTAGTCCTGTTTCAAAGATCAAAATGCATTAACGAACCATTAATGCACATCAGCAGTGTCCTCAGAGACAGCTAGTCCTTGGCAGACTAGTGCAGTGTAGTGCAGCTTGCTGTGAACTAAATATTCATGTAGAAAAGCCTGTGCTCCTTATGGCTTTTAAATTCCATTTGCTGAATACTGGTTCATATTAAAAATGTTAACATATTGCATACATTTTATCAACTTCAGAATGTTTCTATCTTTATAGTTAGATAAGTTTATATTAATAGAGATAATGTATATATTGGCACATATACAGAGCATAAAACTTCAATGGCTTTTATATGAGAATTCAATGACTATATCTAAGATTAATATGGAATATACATGTAAAAAAACCCAAACCAAAAAACAAAGCAATGCGTCTCAGCTGAAGCAGTTTTTGCCTTGGATGTTACAAAATCAAATTTAATAGTACATGTAAAAAAGATATAGGTATTGAATGTCACTTAATGTACAGTATCTTTTAGGGCTTTCCATTTACCAAAGTCATGCTTTCTTTCTTATTGCGAAGCTCAACACCCCTGCAAGATAGAACTCATTATTAATAAAATACTTTCACATGAAAGCTGCTACCAGAAGTGTAAAATAATATATTGTTTTCCTGATCTGTGACTGACAGGTAGTAGGCACCCAGAGCACTGGGACAATAACATGCAAAGATTAGCTAGCAGCTGCATTCCACCCCAGCTGCAAGTATTGTCACACACATGTAACCAGATGCTTCAGACATATTCCATGCTTACAAACATCAGGTAGCCTGGGTAGGGTATGAACAACATGCAGAACAGAAGAATCACCATCTGAGAGTTCCTCTAGGGGGTTACTATAGTACCAAACTAATGCACTACTCTTTGCAATAGTGTTAACTGTACCTGTAATATTGTTAACCTTTATATAGCAGGGAAGAGGAGCCTTCAAGCACCATCCAAGACCATTTATCCTGCTAGCCTTGGCATTTACTGAATGCACATAATCCGTGCTTCAATACAAGTTTCCTTTCTTACATTACGATGGAGATAGCAATCTCCTATTGGAGGTACTTCTTACTACTGAAGGAGGGTTCTGAATTTGACATACTGCGCACTGAAGTCAGAAAAAGGAGAGCAGGATAGAAGTAGGTTTTCAAGAAGACTATGCCCTTCTTTGCAAAGAAAAGCCATCAGACCCGGGTCAGACCACCCATGAGATTGTTCTAATTTATTCTGAGGCCCTAGCAGTCCTCTGACCAGTCCCAAAATTGAAGAGCTGTAAAAATGACAGAAAACCATCTTGCTACCTGTCCTGTGCCAATCATTGCTTGGCTGGACCCAAGAATCATGGCTCTATAGAAATCTTGTACTAAAATCATGATCCAAAACCCACTGAAGTCAGTTGGAGTCTTTCTATTGAATTCAATTGGCTTTGGATTAGGCCCATAATTCTGCACTTATGTACACCATGCAACTGCATTTCAATAATAATGCTGAAAATGTGATATGGGACTCACTTAATAACGAACTAAAGGATGGTGATGTAATTAGTGCAAACCAACATGAGTTTATGAAAAAGAGATCCTCTCAAACTAACTTTATATGTTTGGTTCACAAACATAATTGTGGTGTCATATTAGACCTTCCCAGGTTTCACATGGGTAAAATGAACATAAGTAACTCAGAAAGGAAAATTTAAAAACAAGTTGTACAAAACCTTTTTTATATTCTGTGGTATCAAGGCCGGCCCACAACAATTTATCACCTGAGGTAAGGAGCTCAAATGACACTCCCATTCCCCCTAGCTTGGGCCAGAACTTTGAAAGGTCTCAATTCTGACTTCTTTCTGTTCTACTTCTCTCATGGTACTGCTCTGCTATCTACCCCAATAAAGGAGAACTAACAACTTAAAATGCCTTGTTCAAAAATTTTAAGTAACACTTAACTTTAAAATGCCTGAACAGCAAATGTAACTTTTCTTGTCTGCATAGTAAACACTGGCATTTTGATCTGTTTGAATAATCAAAGTGGTGCTTTCCGTGCCTTCTTGGTTGAAAAGATTTAAAAATTGTTTCCTGAAGGTCCACAGTCTGGGCCAGCTCATGCTCTATTGAGATGGTTGCAAGGCCGACCAGCCTCTCCTGTGTCATTGTGGAGCGTAGATGAGTTTTTATTAACTTCAGCTTGGAGAAGCTGCTTTGTCCACTGGCAACTGTTACAGGAACTGTTAGAAGTATGAACAGAGCAACAAAAGCATCTGGAAAGAGGGTGGTCATCTTATTTGGGCACATATATTCCAGAACAGCCTTTGGAGTTGATCCTGCTGAAATGTATCTTAAAAGGGCTTTCAGTTCATCACCTAAATCACTCGCATCAATATTGCGCATGTCATCATGTGTTAACACTGTCTCTAGTGCCCTGAATTGCTGATGTAGGTCTTCTTCAGGTATATTTAGGAGTTTTGGAATATCATACAACATCCCAAATATACTGCTCTGTTCCTTGAGCTGCATGAAACGTTCTTCAACTGACTGTATTGCACAATCTAGCACTTGGTTAAAGAATTCAACTTTGAATTGTTGTTTGGGGTTTTTATGGGATTAATCAAAATGACTTCTTCGGTGATTCTTTTATTTTTGAATGGGTGAGAAAATAGCTTCAGTGTGAAGTTCCTCTGCCAACTTCTGTGTACTCTTCAGAATGTTTTGAAATCCCTCACTTGACCAGTAAGATTGTAGGTCTGACTTTGCTTTGTCCAGTTGTTCCATTGCTCCAGATATATCAAGGTCAACACCTTGGAATCTCTTGCTTACAACATTTATTTAAAAAAATATGTCATGCCACAACCCTAAGCCACAGAATAATTTGAAGTTATGTTTGTTTCTGGTGATTCCATTTCCCTCTGCCAATGTTCTCCCACAAACAGTTCCTGTCATAGCATTATCCTTCATAATGGCAACTGTCGCATCATCGATCTTCCCAATTTGGTGTTTGATAGGCTTTATCACCTCCACTTGACTTTCCCATCATGTGGCACTCAGTGGTTTCAGTGTCAGAGAGGGTGTTCCCAGATGTTGCTTCAATAATTTGCCATTCATGAGTTGATGCAGAGAAAAATACATAGATGCTTTGAATTAAATAAAAAATTTCAGCAACCTCACTAGAAGCTGATGCTGCATCACTGACCACCAAGTTCAATGAATGAGAACTGCATGGGACAAAAAAAGCTCAAGGATTTAACTCTCGGATCCGTGTTTGCACTCCTCTGTTCTTTCCTCTCAGGTTGGCACCATTATCGTAGCTCTGACCTCCCATGTCAGCTATCTCAATTCCCGAACCTTCCAACTTTTTAAGAAGCACATTTGTCATACCAGCTCCTGTAGTATCATCAATGTCAATACATTCTAGAAAATGCTCTCTGACAGTCACCCTTGCAGGGACATTTTCACTAGGTTCTCTTGTTGTTACAAAACGCACCATTAAAGTCATTTTTTCCATATGGCTGATTTCTGGTGTGCAATCTAGAATAACAGAGTAATATCTTGCTGACTTCAGATCTGCCACAATCTTCTGTTTGACTTTTGTTGCCAGTAACTGTATGATTTCATTTTGAATTGTTTTTCCAAGGTAGTGGTGTGTGTACATTTCTTGGGTGGTGACTTCTCTTAGATGCTCCTGGAGTACAGCATCAAACTCAGCTATCAGCTCCACAGTTTTAAGGACGTTTCCATTGTTTGGCACATACAGCTGATCCGACGCGCCATGCAGTGCTAGGTTTTGGGTAGCAAGCATTCTCACAATGACAATGAGCCTTTTCAGAACATTTTGCCAGTAAAGAGACGCTGATGTAATCTTCTCTTGATGCTGATCATCTATGGTGGCCTTTAACCTTAGTCTCATCTCAAGCCTTTCCACATATGGAATTCTTGCTGGTGACTTGCTGCCTTCTCATGGCATGCCAGATTTTTCCAGTTCTTTGTTCCTGTGGAACCCAATGTGGCTGGAACATTAGGCTGGAAGAGTTTGCAACGAAAACAGTATACATCATTCTGGGTTTTTGAGAACATAAGCCACGGCCTCTCCACTTTGTCACCATTGGGGATTTCACACCAGTAATGTGTTGGATGGAAAATTCTATTTTCATTGTCTTTGGGGAACATGAACTTTTTCACTTGCTGTGGCCTGTGCAGTACAAGGAAGTCCCTCAGGCTACTGCTCAAGTGGGTCCACAGTTCTGGATCATCTAGACTTAAGGAACTAAACTCAGCAGCAGCAGTTTCTTGTGCCTGCATCACACTCTTCTCTGATCTACACTTTTCTTCAGGAATGTGCATGGTTACGTACATTAGAGATAGAGACATGGATGGATGCTGCAGTAGCTGCCAGGTCACCTGCACTCTAACTAATTGGAAGATCTGGCATCTCCTCACCACTCACATCCTCACTGGGGCTGGAAGGCTCACCGTGAACATTTGTGTCTATGCATCTCAGGAGAGCTCCTTCCTGCTTAGATAGAAAAAGCTTCCTTTGCTTTCTTTCTTTTTCTGAATGCTGTCCCAGAGGGGCGTTTTCTTCTTTAACACGTGTTCTCTGCCAGCTATAGTGGCTCTCAACTCTCAGTTAAAGGGGACAAATAAGCAGGCTGGTAGCAGGGCCCGAGTGAGGGAAGATATCAGCATCTTAAGGGCCTAACTGGCTCCTATTACTTCAGTCAACTGCCTGTTCTCCTCAAGTGGGCTCAGGGAAGCAGCAGAAAACAGGAAGCTCCCTGAGAAGCTGGTGTTAATCCGTCCAGGCTCCTGGGGGTGCTAGAGAGGTACATAAGAGGCTCCTCCTCCTCTTTCTTCCTGGAGTTCCTGCTGCCTTCTGTTATTCCCTCTCACCTTTTCTCCTGCCTGCCTGTTATGTCTCTTGTGCCCTCCTTCCTCCAGCACAGCACTCCACCATCTCTGTGCATCTAGAGCAGAGAGAATACATATGCACCAGCAGCAGATACATTTTCTACACTCTGGCTCCTAGTGGCGCGCCCCCCCTCCCCCAGTCTGGCACCTGAGGCAGCCGCCTCAGTTCGCCCCATGGTAGGGCCAGCCCTGTGTGGGGTAAATCTGATCAAGCTGTGGTACATGCTACTACAGTAATTGTATTGGGGAGTGGGGATAACTACTCAAATTTGGCCCAGTTTTGTGAACCTTTGTGAATTTGTCACTGAAACTGGATGTGTTTCATCGTGAACATTTTGCTCAGCTCTAGGTAAGAGATGAAGTGTGAACTACAGTGGAGAGTCAGTGAGGCAGAAACACACAAGAGGGCTGTTCTAGGTGACAGTAACTCTCTCAAATCAGCAATTGTTAGAGTGCGTGGAGGGAGGGAAGGGAAGCCACTGCTTGATGAGTGGAGGGCAGGGGAAACAAAGTGAGAGAGGAGGTGAGCCAGGTAGGCTTGATTCAGGCTAATTACTTTTTACACATAGTAATCTTCCTCTAGAATTTTGTACAAAGTGTAATCAAAAGACCCATAAATGAGCCTAACACATTCAATGCCTACTTTTATAGTGCTCACAGCTACCAGATGCAAATAACACTTCAGCATATTATTTGTATTTATATGCCATCTGTGACAACTGTTAAAATCTCTGCTGACTTTTGAATTTTTTTTATTACCTGCATGTTTCCTGCACTAGTTTGATACAAGTAAATTATTAACGTGGTAGACTAATAACTTCCCTTTGGGGGACTTTTATAAATTGTATGTACACAAGTGTGCATTCAATAATGTGCGTATGATTGTGCACCTAATTTCTTAAAACTTGGGAACTAGCACCTGTTGAATTCAGCTAGGGACCCTAAAGCTGGACTCAGCAGTGAGGAACATGTCCGAAGCAGTAGGACAGGAGGCAGTCATGGCTGCATTAAAATTCATCCTTTCTCAAGATCAGTTATCATCCCACCTCTGCCACCTTATTCCACACTTGAAAGTGACCTCTCACACTTGAATATAGCACTAAGGTCCCTAACTTGAACTCATCAGGGCTCATATTTAGTTATTAACTACTTTTCTTAAAGAGAAACAAAACTGTTGGCAGTATAAGTTATTTTCTTACAAAGGTTTAAGAGAGAGGTTGGCACGTTTAAGGTAGTATGGTAAAGTTGAAGTTAGTATTTCTGCAAACATTAGTAGGAGGGATACATTTAAAATGGCCAGCTTAGAGTTAAATTTAAAATAGTGGCACATCTCTAAACATTTGTGTAACAGAGGCATTCGTTACTGACAGTAACTGTTATAGCATCAGATAACAAGTGATGACTGCATGGGTGCAATTGCATGACAGCAGAATGGCAGCTTACAAACAACTGCCTCTGCTGTGAGTTGAGTTTTGAAAGAGTATCTGCACCTTTGCTAGGTGTGAGAAGGCTTTGATGAGATGGGGTAGAGATTTGTGATTCTGAAGCAGTTAATAGTATGCATGAAGCACTGAAAATCCTAACCTCACTCTGGCTGTGCCTTAACAGGAAAAGATAAGAACATCATTTTTTTTAGTATTCTTGCATTCCATACTATTCTGAGTACAACTGCAGAATAGTATGTTAGTACAGGTCAGATTTTACTACCGTTCTTTAATTTTAAAACGAGGAGGGTCTGTATAAAATGATAAATGCTGTGTAACCAGAGGAGAGGCATGAAGGACTTTGGGACTTGTTTATCCATTATAAAACTCCATGTTGCCCCCCATCCATAACCAAAGAATGAAGGCAACACCCACAGCTGAGTCTGGAGTTGATTGTGCTGCTTTCATAGCACTCCCCAGTCTTTCCAGTTCAAAGGACTACAGAGAGGGAAGAAAACTTGCAAATAGGTCATTGATGTCACAGTGCAGTGCAACACTGCAATATGTTGAACAGGCTGGCTCAGGACAGACTATTTTGAAGATGTCTCTAAACTGTCGATTAA
Organism: Gopherus flavomarginatus; assembly: GCF_025201925.1. NCBI lineage: Eukaryota > Metazoa > Chordata > Testudines > Testudinidae > Gopherus > Gopherus flavomarginatus. The sequence goes on from NC_066618.1 coordinate 111,164,882, forward strand.
TCACAGTTAATTCATGCAATTAACTCAAAAAATAATTGTGATTAATCGCAGTTTTAATCACACTGTTAAACAACAGAAAACCAATTAAAATATATTAAATATTTTGGATGTTTTTCTACATTTTCATATATATTGTATTCTGTGTTGTAGTGGAAATCAAAGCGTATAGTATTTTTATTACAAATATTTGCACTGCAAAAATGATAAACACAAGAAACAGTATTTTACAATTCACCTCATACAAGTACTGTAGTGCAATATTTTGCCATGAAAGTGCAACTTACAAATGTAGATTTATTTTTGTTATACAAATGCACTCAAAAACAAAACAATGTAAAACTTAACTTCAGAGCCTACAAGTCCACTCAGTCCTACTTCTTGTTCAGCCAATCGCTAAGACAAACAAGTTTGTTTACATTTACAGGAAATAATGCTGCCTGGTTCTTATTTACAATGACACCAGAAAGTGAATTTGCATGACACTTGTATAGCTGGCATTGCAAGGTATTTATGTGCCAGATATGTTAAACATCTGTATGCCCTTTCATGCTTCACCCACTATTCCAGAGGACATGCTTTCATGTTGATGGCACTCGTTAAAAAATAATCATTAAATTTGTAACTGAACTGCTTGATGAAGAATTGTATCTCCTGCTATGTTTTACCCACATTCTGCCATATATTTCATGTTATAGCAGTTTTGGATGATGACACAGCACATGTTGTTCATTTTAAGAACACTTTCACTGCAGATTTGACAAAACGCAAAGAAGGTACCAATGTGAGATTTCTAACGATAGTTTCAGCACTCAACCCAAGGTTTAAGAATCTGAAGAGCCATCCAAAATCTGAGAGGGATGAGGTATGGAGCATGCTTTCAGAAGCCTTAAAAGAGCAACACTTCGATGAGGAAACTATAGAACCTGAACCACTAAAAAAGAAAATCAACCTTCTGCTGGTGGCGTCTGACTCAGATAATGAAAATGAACAAGCATCAGAGTCTGCACTGCTTTGGAGTGTTGTTGAGCAGAACCTGTCATCAACATGGACACATGTCCCCTGGAATGGTGGTTGAAGCATGAAGGAACATATGAATCTTTAGCGCATCTGGCACGTAAATGTCTTGCAATGCCGGCTACAACAGTGCCATGAGAACACCCATTCTCACTGTCAAGTGACATTGTAAACAAGAAGTGGGCAGCATTATCTTCTGCACATGTAAACAAACTTCTTTGTCTGAGTGATTGGCTGAACAAGAAGTAGGACTGAGTGGACTTTCAGGCTCCAAAATTTTACATTGTTTTATTTTGAATGCAGGTTTTTTTGGCACATAATTCTATAGTAACTCCACACTTAAAGTAGTACCGGTTAACGTTGATTCATTGTTACATTGCTGATCAATTAGGGAACATGCTCATCTAAAGCTGTGCAACATTGTCTGACAGCTACCTGCTTTGCTCACTGCTTGGAGGAAGAGCAGCCCATTGCAGCTAGCTGGTGGGGGCTTGGAACCAGGGTGGACTGGCAGCCCCCCCTATCAATCAGCTCCCTGTTCCCCTAAGTTCCCTGTGCAGCAGCTGCCCAGCAGGCTAGCAATTGCAGCTGTCCCTCCCCCCACTGTCATGTGCTGCTCCTGCCCTCTGCCTTGGAGCTGTCCCCAAGACTCCTGTTTCCTGGGGCAGGGAGAGGAGAAGGGAGGAAGAGGGGGCTAATGTCAGGGTGTCCTCCTCCCCTCTGCTCCTGCACCCCGCTTGCCTCATCTTCCATAGAGCAGGGGGGACAAACGGCAGGGCTCAGGATGGAGGGAGCTTGCTGGCAGCAGCTGCGGTCTCAGCAAGCTGATCGAATTAACAAGGCAGTGTACTTAAAGGGAAAATGCGTATCCCTCTCTCTCACACACACACAGTGTGTGTTTCTGTCACTGTCTGCGATGCTGTCTCCCCTCCCTCCATTCCTGCTGCCTTGTAGAGTGTGAAAGTTAACCCTTGAGAGCTCATCCAATTGCTAGTTCATCATTTAGCAGTAAGGAATTCCCTGGGAAATATCTCACCCTCTGACTCCTCCACCTCAGCCAAGCTTCACAATCATCATCACTGTGCACCAGTATGTCATAAACAGATAGCTAAGGGTTAATGTCTCTTTCACCTATAAAAGGGTTAACAAACAGTGACCTGAAACACCTGACCAGAGAACCAATCAGAAAACAAGACTTTTTCAAATCGGAGTGGAGGGAAGTTTTGGGTGTGAGTCCTTTGTTCTTGGTCTGTTCTCTTTCTGGGCTCTGAGAGTGACCACAGGAATCTCCAGGCTTTCTAATCTTCTGTTTCCAAGTTGTAAGTACAAGGATAGTAAGACAATAGGTTTATATTTTTTTTTTGTATTTACATGTGTGTAGTTGCTGGAATGTGTTACATTGTATTCTTTTTGGATAAGGCTGTTTATTTATTTTTTCTTTTAAGCAATTGACCCTATATATTGTCACCTTGATACAGAGACCATTTTATGTCTTTTTCTTTCTTTTTATATAAAGCTTTCTTTTTAAGACCTGTTGGATTATTTTTTAGTGGGGGCTCAGGGCGATTGAGTCTGCAGCTCACCAGGGAATTGGTTGGAGGAAGAAGACGGGGGGAAGAGAGAATCTCTTTGTGTTAGATTTACTAAGCCTGAATGTGCATAACCTCTGGGTGAGGGGAGAGAAATATTTGATTTCTCGGTGTGGTGTTTCAAGGACTTGAAGCAGGGAATCTCCTAGAGTACCCAGGGCGGGGAAATCTGGGAGGAGGTAAAGAGGGGGAAGGGAAGTGGGTTATTTCCCTTTGTGGTGAGACTCAGGGCATCTGAGTCCTGGAGTTCCCCAGGGAAGGTTTTGGGGAGACCAGAGTGAGCCAGACACTGGAATCTTCTGGCTGGTGGCAGCGATATCAGATCCAAGCTGGTAATTAATTTGGAGGTTTCATGCTAGCTTCTCATGTTCTGAACTCTAAGGTTCAGATCTGAGTAGAACAGTTATGACATGGTTGGCAGCAGTGTGGAAAAATAAGATCCAGAAGCCAGTAGGAATATTATTTTTTTTTCTCTGCTAGGGCTTTTATGCAGAGAGAAAGAGTGGTTTTAAAAAGAGCCAGAGAGAATTTTTTTTTCTGTTCTCTGGTTGCAGTTTGGCTTGCATATTAAGCAAGGAACTATTAAGGTTGACAAAGGGTCTTTTGTTAAACTATAGCACTCCGATTGAGAGTCATGTACCCAGCACAACACACATGCAAATAAAGTGGTTTTTCTGGTTTACTTTACATTTAAAAGATTAGCTAGAGGAAGAAAAAAAAAGGCACTGTTGCTAGGCAAACCCCAGGAGACAACAGAGAGCAGCAGTTCCAACAATAAACACCAGAGGGCACCCCAACACAAGAAAACAGGAACCATGACTTCCAAGGCAAAAATGGAGGCAAAGGAACAAATCAAAGAGGCAGACCACAGGCGAGATATGGAAAAAAAAACTACAAGAGATGGAGCTGAGAGAAAGAAAAAGAGAGGCAGCCTACAAAAGAGAACAAGAAGACAGAGAGGCAGCCTACAAAAAAGAGCAAGCAGCCAAAGATGCAGACCACCAAAGACAGCTGGAACTCCAGAGGGAGACCTACCAGCAGGCCCTGGAATTAGAAAAGGCTAAGCAACAGAACACAGCCAATCCTAACAACCCTTCGCCAATGATTGTTCCACATCACATGAAATTTCCCACCTACAAGGCAGGTGATGACACTGAGGCCTTCTTAGAAAATTTTGAAAGAGCTTGCCTTGGGTACAGCATCTCTGAAGACCAGTACATGGTAGAATTGAGGCCACTGCTCAGTGGATCCTTAGCAGAGGTGGCAGCTGAAATGCCTAAGGAGAAAATGAACGATTATAAACTTTTTCAAACCAAGGCCAAATACAGAATGGGGATAACACCTGAACAGGCCCGTTGGCAGTTCAGAAACCAAAAATGGAAACCAGATGTGTCATTCCCCCGACACGCCTACCACATTGCAAAGCATTATGAAGCCTGAATATCAGGAAAAAGGTTAACAATCTGGACAAGCTGCACCTCCTGATACAAATGGAGCAGTTCTTAGATGGTATTCCTGAGGAAATAGAGAGGTACATCCTAGATGGGAAACCCAAAACGGTAATCGAGGTGGGCGAGATTGGAGCCAAATGGATGGAAGTGGCAGAAAAGAAAAAAGCTATTGTCAAGGGGAACGAATACCCCAAAGGGCACACCGACAATAAACCCTACAACCGAGGGCAGCCAAAGACCCCACCTACAATCCAAGGAAAGCCACAGATGCCCTATTCTTCCACCTCACCAGTCTCCAGTAACCCACCTCGACCCAGTGACCAGTCAGCTGGAAGATGCTTTAAGTGTAATGAACTGGGACATACAAAGGCCAACTGCCCAAAGAACCCCAACCGAGTGCAGTTCATTACACCACCCTCACACCAAAGATCTCCAGGCCCAGATGCCTCTCTAATACCCTTGGAGCAAAGGGAAATTTTGAGAGTGGGCAGAAAGAAGGTTACTGCATGGAAAGACACGGAGGCACAAGTGTCAGCTATTCACCAATCCTTCGTCGACCCCAAATTCATCAACCCAAAGGCCCAAGTGACAATTTACCCCTTCATGTCACAAGCTGTAGACTTGCCTACAGCTGAACTGCCTGTCCAGTACAAAGGCTGGTCAGGAATGTGGACTTTTGCAATCTATGACAATTATTCCATCCCCATGCTACTGGGGGAAGACTTGGCCAACCAGCTGAAGCGGGCCAAGAGAGTGGGAATGGTTACACGTAGCCAAACCAGGCAAGCTTCCAGACCCATGCCTGTTCCTGAGCCGTCCGCAGGAAACCCGTCTGTGCTACCAGAGACCCAGACAGAGGTAGTGGACCCGGATCCCATGCCAACAACTGAAACAGCCACAGTGACTCCAGTCCCAGACCAGGAACTGGAAAAACAGCCAGCACTGATACCAGCGCTTGCAAATCCATTTTCAAACCCAACGCCAGAGGGCGCCAGCGAGCCTAAACTGGCAGAAGCAGCAGACAACCACACCCAAGAGGCTCAGCCAGAGCCTGAAATACCTCCTGGTGCACCAGCGAAGAGCGGTTCACCAGCAACGGAAACAACCCCATCACCTACATCGCTTCCAGAGGGACCAAGCTCAAGTCCCCAGTCTGAGGAAGAACTGGTGTCTCCAGCTTCAAGGGAACAGTTCCAGACTGAGCAGGAAGCAGATGACAGCCTTCAGAAAGCTTGGGCGGCGGCATGGAGCACCCCACCGCCTCTCAGTTCTTCTAATTGATCCCGGTTTGTTGTAGAACAAGGACTTTTATACAAGCAGACTCTTTCTGGTGGACACCAGGAAGACTGGCATCCACAAAAACAGTTGGTGGTTCCAACTAAGTACAGGGAAAAGCTCTTAAGCTTAGCCCATGATCATCCCAGTGGCCATGCTGGGGTGAACAGAACCAAGGACCGGTTGGGGAAGTCCTTCCACTGGGAGGGGATGGGCAAGGACATTGCCAAGTATGTCCGGTCTTGTGAGGTATGCCAAAGGGTGGGAAAGCCCCAAGACCAGGTCAAGGCCCCTCTCCAGCCACTCCCCATAATTAAGGTCCCATTTCAGCGAGTAGCTGTGGATATTCTGGGTCCTTTCCCAAAAAAGACACCCAAAGGAAAGCAGTACGTACTGACTTTCGTGGACTTTGCTACCCGATGGCCGGAAGCAATAGCTCTAGGCAACACCAGGGCTAAAGCTGTGTTCCAGGCACTAACAGACATTTTTGCCAGGGTAGGTTGGCCCTCCGACATCCTTACAGATTCAGGATCTAATTTCCTGGCAGGGACCATGAAGGAACTATGGGAAACTCATGGGGTGAACCACTTGGTTGCCACCCCATACCACCATCAAACCAATGGCCTAGTGGAAAGTTTTAATGGAACTTTGGGGGCCATGATACGTAAATTCGTCCATGAACACTCCAATAATTGGGACCTAGTGTTGCAGCAGTTGCTTTTTGCCTACAGGGCTGTACCACATCCCAGTTTAGGGTTTTCACCATTTGAACTTGTGTATGGTCACGAGGTTAAGGGGCCATTACAGTTGGTGAAGCAGCAATGGGAGGGGTTTACACCTTCTCCAGGGACTAACATTCTGGACTTTGTTAACAACCTACAAAACACCCTCCGACACTCTTTAGCCCTTGCTAAAGAAAACCTAAAGGATGCTCAGAAAGAGCAAAAGGCCTGGTATGACAAACATACCAGAGAACGTTCCTTCAAGGTAGGAGACCAGGTTATGGTCTTGAAGGCGCAACAGGCCCATAAGATGGAAGCATCATGGGAAGGGCCATTCACGGTCCAAGAGCGCCTGGGAGCTGTTAACTACCTCATAGCATTTCCCAATTCCTCTCTAAAACCCAGAGTGTACCATGTTAATTAAATTGTTTGTTTAAAACTTATACTCTGTGTGTGTGTATATAATAATATAATATAATATAATATAATATAATATAATATAATATAATATAATATAATATAATATAATATAATATAATATAATATAATATAATATAATATAATATAATAAATTTTATCTGGCGAAAAAAAATTCCCTGGAACCTAACCCCCTCATTTACATTAATTCTTATGGAGAAATTGGATTCATTTAACATTGTTTAGCTTAAAGTCGCATTTTTCAGGAACATAACTATAACGTTAAGTGAGGAGTTACTGTACATTTGTAAATTCAACTTTCATACTAAAGAGATTGCATTGTACACTTTGTATTCTGTGTTGTAGTTGAAATCAATATATTTGAAAATGTAGAAAACATCCAAAATATATAAATATATTGTATTCTATTATTAACAGTGTGATTAATCATGTGATTAATAGCAATTTTTTAATTGCTTGACAGCCCTAATCTAAACTTGTTTAAAATGCAGATTAACACTTGCACTAAGGTACAAACTTGCCTTTAAGATTCTTCCAGACCTTTGCTTGTTGATCCAACTGACCTAACAGCCCAGAAGCAGCACATGAAGCTCAAGCTGAGGGAGAGGGATTTCCAGTTCATAACTTAACTCATGGTTACTGACATATTTCCTATCTGGCCCCGGTGTTACTGAGAAAGCAGAATGTCTGAGGTGAAGTGAATGACAAGCAGAGATAATAGTAAAATGTGATCTCTGAAGGGCTTGACTGTTAGCACACATTGGGCTTATCTCTATTCCTAATAGACAATTAACATTCTAGGTTCATATATAAACCATGAAGCCAGTGGAGGGAGGGCAGGGAATGTATTACTTCTATCCATCAAAAACATACTTCCTCAACCTCAGTCATGCTGAAACAAACACAGACCCCAAAACAGATGGGACCCAGCTTTCAAGTAAATTCCCTTAAAAGTTCATACAAATGTTGTTCTGTATATTTAGCTGACTGTGAGTCTAGGAGTTTCCATGTGACATGTAGCCAACATTCCTAGCCCAGTTTTCCAAAAACATTCCACCCTTTTGAGTGGGCTATAACAGGGTTCAAAAAAGGACTAGATAAATTCATGGAGGATAGGTCCATCAATGGCTATTAGCCAGGATGAGCAGGGATGGAATCCCTAGCCTCTGTTTGCCAGAAGCTGGGAATGGGTGACAGGGGATGAGTCACTGGATGATTACCTGTTCTATTCATTCTCTCTGGGGCACCTGGCATTGGCCACAGTTGGAAGCCAGAATACTGGGATAGATAGAACTTTGGTTTGACCTAGTATGGCCATTCTTGAGAGTGTCACATGCAGGCTGAGTCCAGTGCTGATGTCGCTGGTTGTGCAAACTGTGATTCACCTTGCAAATTTGAGAAAATGAATTCCTCTATGTGCAATAAATGATGAAAAGAATGAGTTATTTGGGACATTCACAGCTCTCAGTCATCCAGAACATAAACACACTGTGACATTCCCTTGGTGTTATCTGGACCAGTGATCTGCTAGATCATGCCAATCCTCGACTCTGATAGCCAGCCTTCCCCTGTTCTCCTGTGAGGACCCCCACTCCTGGGCTGTTCATGCAGAGCCTCTGGCATGTAAGATGCTTGGACTGTGCACTGAATGATGCTAGCCAATATCTCCGGTCCCAGACACAACCCTGGGAATCTCCATCTTGCAGTGTCCAGTTATGCCCGCTGGACACTGCAAGTTTGTCAGTTTAACAAAAAAACTGATATGCATCAGGTTTCTTATCCCAAGGGGAGTCTAACATGCTTCAAAGCAAACACACTGCTTCAGGTAGAAAAAACAAATTTATTAACTACAAGAGATAGATTTTAAGTGTTTATAAGTTAAAGGACAACAAGCTGGATTTGGTCAAATGAAATAA